>NC_132993.1:63035000-63660000 GCF_048564905.1 Vicugna pacos | reverse complement strand
CCAACACTGCATCTCACTTGGTTTTCTTCCTAAAGTCGAGTGCAGGGGTGGGCACCTAGCAAAAGACTGCTAAATGGAAGAATGAATGAACTGGAATAGTTTCCATTTTCCTGTTTAATAAAATTTCATTCAGAGGAGATACAAAAGCTGGGTTGAAGTTGTGATTAAGCATAAGATGCGACTGACCTGGTTATCACAAGGCAGATGCTCCTTGATTCATATATAGTACCTCTTCTGTCTCGAATTTGACTCTAGGAGACAGATGTTGGGCAGTATGCACCTCAGACCACTTACCTACAAGAGAAAGAAGTGGAACTCAGTGCAATTTTCTATTTACTTTGATAAAGAGGAAGGGATGAACTCTCTCTTCACATTTTTCCCTGTTAAAAATTGGACAAAAGTCTGGTAGAATGGTGACAAGTTGAACTGGGTGCGTGCACGCACACACACACACACAAACAATGGCTGAGACATTCCAATCAGCTGAGGATCTGCTGGGTAGCATTTTGAGAGTAACACAATTCATAGCTAATAATTTGGATAACTTCTCCCAACTGGTGGTCTTAATTTGTCCTTGTCCTAGAAGGAGTGAAAAATATTAAAACACAACCTGCACATGGATGTTTCTAGCAGCTCTGTTCATAATTGCCAAAACTTAGAAGCAACCAAGATGCCAGTCAGGAGGTGAATAGATAAATAAACTGTAATACATCCAGACAATGAAGTATTATTCAATGTTAAAAAGAAATGAGCTATCAAGGCATGAAAAGGCATGCAGGAAACTTAGACGCATATTACTAAGTAAAAGAAGCCAATCTGAAAAGGCTAATTACTGTGTGATTTCAGCTATATAACATTCTGGAGAAGGCAAAACTGTAGAGACAGTAAAAAGATCAGTGGTTGCCAGGGAGGGTGGGGGATGAATAGGCAGAACACAGAGGATTTTAGGGGCAGTAAGAATATTCTCTATGATATATCATGATGCGTTTATGTCATTATACCTTTACTCAACTCATAGAGTGAACTGTAGTGTAAACTGTGGACTTCGGGTGACTGTGATATATTATTATTAAAAATGCACCATTCTGGTGAGAGATGTTGATAATGGGAGAGGCTATGCATGTGTGGGGGCAGGAGAATATATGAGAAATCTCTGAACTTCCCTCTCATTTTTTTTTGTAAACCTAAACTGCTCTAAAAAAAAGTCTTAATTAAAAAAAGAAAAAAGAAAACAAAATCAGAACAAACAACTGTGGAGTAAATTTAATGGCATTAGCCACAATGGAGTGAAGTACACTTAACATTCTATGGCCCAACATTTCAACAAATAATTCAAGACTTCCAACTTTTTGTACATGTTCCCAAAAAAGAATTTTGACAAACAGTGGACATACCCTGCACATTTTTAGACAGCTTTAGAAGAACAGGACTGAGATGGACAAAGAGTTCAGGGACCTAACTTGTGTGGAACCCTGTCTTCTTTCGTAGGACAAGATGTATTCCTGCTAAAGAAATGAAAATCTGCAAATAAATGCAAAGGGGAGGAATTAATGTAATTCTTACATGCTGTGGTAAGGAGGAGTCTCATGGCCTCTGACTCACTGGCCAAAGGCAACAGATCAGCAACAACAACCCAGAGAGACACAAGAAAATGCAACTCTGTTCTACAAAAACCTTAACATGGCAATTACCATATTTTAGCATATGGTTCTACACTGAATTATTTCACAGTTATAATTAGGTTGCTAATGCAGTGCAGAATTCGACCATACACAACTTTGGTATACACTTTATCTAACCTGATGGAAATGTAACATTTAGAGGGCCTGACTCTTTTTTTCACAAGCAATTTAAAAAGACTTCAGCTTAATATGACACTTTAAAAAATTCTGTTGGGCTTTATGATGTGTGTGTGTGTGTGTGTGTATGTGTGTGTGCATATGTGTAATGAGTGAGAGAGAGAAATTCCATCCTAATTAATGGGCACAAGCCATATACTTTAGTCTCTGATTTATTTCCAGTATTCATCATATGAGATTCACTTCTTTCTAGCTTGCTTATTTTTTTTTTTATCCTCTTTCTTTTTTGCCTTTGGTAAATTAAAACTGAATTTTCTTCTCCAGGACAATTCTCTGTTCCAGTCATAGTAAATACCAATTTCATTTCCATCCTATTATTTTTCTAATTAAGCATTTGTCATGCAAAAGGAGATCTGAGGTGCCTGTGCTTTTCATTATGTAAAATATTCAGTTACGATAATAGCTTTGGGATGGCATCTTGAAGGTGTTATGGAAAAAAATCAAGGAAGAAATAAAATAAAATAAACCGTATTTTACACTGGACTTTTGCCTGTTCATTTTCTCCCTGATTTGCCACAATTGTGAATATTGACAATGTCCCATCAGTGGTGAAGGACAGGCGCATAATTACGTCCTTTAATAAGGAGAAGTCTATTAAATCTTTATCTAAAATTTTAAAGGTTAAAAATATAACCCTGCATCTCATTTTTCCTCTTCTGTTCACACTTAGCAAAACCTATAACTTCTGTACTTGAAATGTGCTTCTGAGCTCAAATTGTTTCAGAACAAAGTAGGAATATGCCAGAAGAACAACCTGATATTTCTTGGAAATTCTTTCTTCCTGCTTGTGACAAATCCCAAGGGGCCAGGCTCTGTCAAAGGAGAATTTATTTTCTAAGCCCTTTGAACACAAAGCTTTTCCATTTTCTGTGGCAAGATATTTTTCCTAGACAAACATTAACCATCACATCTTCTAGCTGTATTTATATCCATACATACACTACGTACATGGATACTTAGATTCTGTATGTGTATATCTAGATGTATATTTTAATGTATTGATTTATAAAATCTAAGACTTTATTTTTCAATTATTTCCATGGTTTGCACAGAATAAACTGTGAAACTGGATTTTTTTAATTGAAGTATAATTGATTTACAATGTTGTGTTAGTTTCTGGTGTACAGCACAGCGATTCAGTGATACATATATGTATATACATATATGCACATTATTTTTCATATTCGTTTCATTATAGTTTATAATATGATAATGAATATAGTTCCCTATACCATACAGTAGGACCTTGTTGTTAATGTATTTTATATTTAGTGGTTTGTATCTGTTAATCCAAAACTCCTAACTTATCCCTCCCTCCCTTTCCCCCCTGGTAACCATAAGTTTGTTTTCTATGTCTGTTAGTCTGTTTCTGTTTTGTAAATAAGTTCATTTGTCTCATTTTTTTAATTCCACAGATAAGTGATATATGATATTTGTCTTTATCTGATTTACTTCACTTAGTATGATCATCTCTAGGTCCGTCCATGTTGCTGCAAATGGCATTTCATTCTTTTTGAAAATAGATTTTTAAAAGATGAGACAATTTCCTCTCAATTTCTCAAAATGTTGACTGAGAACTTTCCGGTTTTGGAAGGACCCCAGTGTATTTTCTGAAAGTGTCACCTCCTGAAACACGGTGTGTCTGGTGTGTGTGTGTGTGTGTGTGTGTGCGCACACACATGTATGTGCACTGCCTGAGTAACGGCTGCTGTTAGTTGAATCTCGCTGCGATTCTGCGTGTTCATTCATTATTTTCAAAGGTGCTGTTGTGATGCCCCTTCCCCAGTCCCATCTACTGGGCTGGTGAGGCTCCGCTTGGAGTGTTGGCTGCTAAAGGCTCACAGATGCCCCCACTTCTGGTAAAGTTGTCCTGGGCTAAAAGAGGAGCCACCTGACCCAGGACGTTGGTGGGAGGCCACGTCCAATGACTGACTGGTAAGCGGTACAAAAGGCTGGTGCCCTGGGCCCACCAGGAACAGTCCTGTGACGTAGTTACAGCTCCAGATCCCTCCCCTATGGTCCAGGTCCTGGGGGACTTTCCCTGAGGCCACATCCCCTCCTGCCCTCTCCTGCTTCACTCCTTCCCTCACAGCATTTTCCCAGAGAGCCCTTGCTCAAGAGATCAGGACACCCAAATCCCTGTCTCCAGCTGTGTTTCTAGGAAACCTCTTTCAATTTTAGACATTCAATTTCCTAATAAATAAAACATGAATAATAATTTCTGCCTAGTCTACTTCTCAAAGTTGCAGTGCGAAGGGCAAATTGTGTGGAATAATTTTCTAAACAGCCAAAGCAGTGAAAATATTTTGCAGGCAACATGATATACTATTTGTTTTAATATTGACCCTTAGGGGGAGGGTACAGCTAAGTGGCAGAGCACATGCTTAGCATGCACAGGGTCCTGGGTTCAGTTCCCAATACCTCCATTAAAAATAAATAGATAAACCTAATTACCTTCCCCTTGCCCCCCAAATAATATAATAATAAATTTTTAAAAATTAAAAAAAAAATTGACCCTTAGGTTCTATGAAAGTATGGTTGACTTCTCCCAACTTGTGTTTTTTACTGTGGGCTGATGCCCACCGTGCTCGTTGCCCTGCTCCCTAGTGAGGGCTGCTTTGTTAAGCGTTGCTCACTTGTCTGCACTGCCCCGGGCACCGGGGCTCTCCAAGGTAGAGGAGGGACAGAGACGTGAGTCCAGCAAGTGACTGTGTCAGCGGTGAGAGCACACAGTCCGCCAAAGGCCAACTAAGCAGGAACCCAAGACCTGGTCTTGCCAGATCTTCACAGGGTTTTAAGAAAAGCCAGGCACCAGATTTTTATGGGAACTCTACAGCTTCTTAAATACCAACAACACATTTTTAAAACCTGTAACCCTCTACTATTCAAGTCAAACATAACGGGAGGCCCAGCTGGGCTAGTACTGTGTTACCTACGTCCAGACTTAAGCCCCTGAAGTAACAGAGCAGGTGATTCCCACTGAGGCCTCAGCAACCAGCACAGTGCTCAGCACAGGATCCGTGAGATCCTGGATGACCAGGGCCATCATTAGAAGTGTTGGTTCCCAAGGAGTTAAATGAATGACTGCTAGTTTTAATAAACAGTTCTCCACTTTGTAAAAACCACATAGCATACGAGTCTTTTCCCTAAACAGTATTACAACATGTGCAGATTTTTAGTCACTTGCCAGCTTGCTCTTGCACAACATTTCAAGGACACTTAGTCAGTTTCCTCATGTATTCAACAGAAATAATTATGCCTGATCTGAAAATAAGCAAAAGTATGTAAAAGGGCTTTATAGACAGTGGCAATCAAGTCGGATGTAAGAAATCACTGTTCTCTACATTCTGCCCTGGGATTGAAACCCCACACCCAGCAACCTAACACGAAACGAGGCTCTCTTATTTGTCTTCTAAGATTGTTTTTCCTTAACTGCAGTCATGATTTTTGCTATAAAAATTGCATCATTAGTTTTCATTACTATTAATTACCTAATGTTTTTCTTTAAGTGGAATATATTTTATTCTTACTATCAACCATCTTTTTCAATTACCAAGTTTATCTTTGCTTAAGTAATAATATCGATCAATGTATAGATTACATGTCCTAATATTTAATTTTTATACACATACATATACATAGTAATGTATACATGTCTATATGTGTGTGCATACATGTGTGTATATACATGTCTATATGTGTGCATGCATACATATATACAATAGTTATCAGTGTACCATCTAAAATCACCTTGCTTATCACCAATTATGCCTCCCATTTGGGACCATTCTACCCTCTAGGGACAGCAGAATTTTATAGAAAGATTTTCTGCCTCCATCAGTTTATTAACTTGCTCCCTGAGCATTTGTCTCCTACTCTCTATCATATGTAAACCTGGAACAGGCAGGAGAAAATTAACCCCATTGGTTCCACAAAATTTTAAACTGCTCCAAAAAACTTTGTAAGCCCATTAGCTTTGTGGCTAATGAATTTCAGGTAGGAAATTTATGCTCCAAATCTCCTCACTCCAGATTCCTGATTCAGTAATGCTCAGGAATCACAGAGGGTAACCCTGAGAGAGCCACGTTTGCAAAGTGGTTAAGCTCTCCCCTTAGCATCTGCCCCAGGGGAAGTGAGTTTTAATTAGTGAGTTTTAACACAGCAAAGTCCGGTGTTGCCTTCTCAACAGCTTTCATGCAGGAAGCTGTCTGGTGCTGTGTTCCTAACTATCCAACCACCCAGCGTAATTTCTAAGATTGTCTTTAGTCATTTAATAAGGTAATAGCATTCAACCCAGTCACCATTAGGGTACTGGATGATGTTAATAATTACAATCTGCGTTCAGGTGGCGCCTCTCCAGGCAAGCACTGAGTCTTACAAACATTATCTCATTTTCATCTTCATGACGCCCTTGTGAAGCAAGCATTTTTTATTGCCATTACTACAGACAGAGCAGCTGAGGCGTGAAGAGGTTAAACGCACTGCCCAGTCAGAGAGCAGATCTGAGATCACGGTGCTCCATCCTGGTTTGATGCTGTCTTACAGCACCTGCAATGTGCTCACGTATGGGTTTCACACTCAGTGCAGGGAACGTCTCTGAAAATATTTACATGAAGGTCAGTACACTCACAGTCTCTTTAAACTTTGTATTCAGTGTATCTAATTAGCAAACGAACATAGAGGTCTAGGCTGGACTCTGATATACTAAACACCACCTGCCAGATAACCTGTTTACTAATCTTCATGCAGCACACATATGTCGGGCACTGTTCTAAGTGCTTTATATGTATTAGCGCCTTGACTCCTCACAATGACCCCGTGAAGGAGGTGCTGTTCCATTCCTCACTGTACCGGGAAGAAAACTAAAGGAGCTAGACAACTTGCCTAAGGTCCCACAACTGGTCTAAGTGGCAAAGCTGAGATTCCGTCCTCACGATCTGGTTCTTGAGTTCACATCTTTAAAGCAGAACATTCTGCAGCTATCAAGCTTATAATAGTTATTTGTTTGAAAATGTACTATTTCTCTCTCTCTTTCTCTCTCTGTCTCGTCATTCAAAGGTTGTTTCTTACGTTAGTGGTTATCCACTTAACCCTATTATTTCAGACAGCATCTTCCCAGGTGGCCAATGATCCCATCCCCACCCCAACTGTGCTTATATTCTAGATGGATGACTCGCTGGTACTTTAGCCGAGTGACTGGGAAAGAGGCTTTCATAAGCTCAGCAAATCATCGATCCATTTCATTCCAAGTTCAACAAGGCACTGCTCCAAAGTACAGAAAAAGTCTGCCTTCATTTGCACTTTGGAGAAGGAAGAAGTGAAATTCTCCCACTAGTTTGCCCCAGGATCAGGATGAGTTTGTACAGTAAACAAAGGTATTTTTCACAAGTGACTTATGCAATATACCATACGTTTGGAGAGCATTCTCAAAGCGTTCTATGTATTCATTATTTCATTTGATCCTTACACAACAGCCAGTGAGATAACCGGGGAAACTAGATTTATAACCGCCATTTCACAGATGACAAAACTGAGGCTCAGCATCATTTAATAAACTTGTCCAAAGTCAAGCAGCTAATGAGCTACAGACGCAGAATGAATGCAGTGTCATGTGTTAATAAGCTCTGTAAATTATCTCATCTCATATTAGGCTTAATAGTTTCTGGTGATATCATTGCTAAAATCAGACCCTTAAATAAAAGTCAGAGCGTCAGAGCAATTCCTTCTCAGGGGTGCAGACAGGACATTTGAGAACATTTAATGATTTTCATGTTCCAACTCCCTTCTCCTTTTTGAGAGGAACATGAATTAGACTTTCCAGGGTCATTAAAAGGAGAAGCGTTCCCATCTGGCCACTTCTACCAAAAGTGGGACAAATGTGGGACTTGAACTTGCTTGCTTGCCCACTGCCTCAGTGAGGGGACTCTCTAGGTCTGAAGAAGAGCCATCTCCCTTGTTTCAGGAATGTGTCCCTTCTCTTCTGGTTATGGACACTGTGTGCTGAGAATTAGTTCCACTAAACAAGGAGAGAAAAGGCAATTCACTGGGGTGAGTAACGTATGGGCAAGGCACTGGTTGGGCCCTGGAGTTCAAATCTGCCAACTTTTACTTTCTCTATTAAATGTTTATTTTGCTCGTCCAATTGCTAGAACAATGGTAGTGAATCACCACTTGTTTAAGATTTTTTATACTTAGTCTGCCTGTTTATTATTGTTATTATTTATTTATTATTGATATTCTTCCAAACAGGTCATTATTGCAAACATTGGCTTCCCTATCCTCCTCTACGTATGATCTTTCCCTCTGCTCGACTGGGATTCAATCATTTGATGAGATCTTTTTCGGTTCTATTCCTGCCACCTCAGAATATCCTGGATTTTCTCCCCCAGTCAGTCCCACTGTCATGGGAAGAGGTGGCCTCCTCCCTTCCAAGGCTAAGTCAATCCCTTCTTCTGCTAGAAATCCCTCCCTTACCCCCTCATTGAGAATTTCACTCCATCAATTACAAACATCTCCCCCTGACACTCCCAACCCACTGTGTGTCTCAGCCTTTCTCTCTTTCCTGGAATGTTTCCCTGTGTCCACCAAGAGCTTGGAGTCTTTTCAATTCCTCTAAGCCTGTTCCATTTCTCGTGGCACACTCTCTTTGCTGGCTTCTATGACATTAAAGTCATAGGGGAAAAAATCCACTGCCTCCTGAAGAAATGGAAAAGAAATCCACGTGGATCCTCTTTAGTGGCTGTTGCTGTGTAACAAACCACCCCAAAGCTGAATGGCTTAAAACACAAAAATGATGTCTTAATTCCATGGTTTGACTGGGCTCAGCAGGGCAGTTCTTTAGCTCACAGGGTATAACTGCGACACATCAGGAGCGGTACTCAGGCAGGAGCATGGCTGGTGCTGGAATGCGCAAGGTGATAGCTCTACCTCTAGGACCCATCCAGGAGTCCTGGAGCTCCTTGACAGCATGGCATCCAGCTTCCAAGGGCACAAAACAGAAACTGCCTCCCTTTTGAAGGCTTAGAACTGTAGCCAGCACAGTGTTGCTTCCTCTCCATTGCACTACCAGTCAAAGCAAATCTCAAGGCCAACCCAGCTTCAAGGGGAGGGGAAATAGACTCCAGCTCGTAATGAGAAGAATGGCAAGGAATTTGTGGTCAATTTTAACCCACCAGAGACTTCCACATTTGCTTAGGCACAGTTATCACAATAGCTATTTGGACTTATTCCCTAAAGAGTTAATAAATCTGGGTCAGATCATCTTATGAAACTCCTAGAAGCTACTATTTCTCCAAAAGAACAAAATAGCTCAATTTCTGGCCTTAGGTTAATAGAAAAGTAATTTTCTAGACTCTTAAAATTCAAGAGCTGCTTTAAAAATGATTTAAAAATTCAGCTAGAATTTATATAGGTCTGTTTTACAGATACAACAATCAGGTGACATTATCTATAAAATCTACAGAAAGTAGGTGAAGTGAATTTTAATCAGCATTTTTTTCAGAAAGAAAAGCCAATATATTTCTGTAAAGAATATAACTATTTCTGAAAGGCAGGAACAGCCATAAATCAGAAGTGTCAACCAGCTCTATTACTAACGGTAGACAAGAGCCTGCTCCGGAGGCCCTGCCCAGGGGCAACCCAGCAGTGCCGGAACTGGCCACCAGGGGTCCCATTGGCTTCCTAGGAGGGCTGATCAAAGGGATGTGGTGCTGGAGATAAACCCTCCAGTCGACCAGAGTTAAGATACGCAGTTGGCTTTAAGCCAGCCTTCTCATGGGTCCTCCAACATGTCTTACTCCTTCTTACCTCTGAGTTTTCACAGACACCATTTCTGTCTATCATTACGCCCCACTCTCTCTCCTTCCCACACTTTTCCTTTTGTCTTAGCTAACTCCCCTTCATCTTTTAGGTGATGGGATTATAATTCTCTTCCGTAATGAAATTTTCTTTGAGTCCACCTCCTTTCCAAAATTAAGTCAGATGTTCTTGGGGCTATTCCTACTTCTGTTGTATAAATAATTTTGCAGAGGCTGCCCTACCTCTTCTCTAGGGTCTTAACCTATTGCTCAGGGGTGACCCCCAACAGCTATGTCTGTACACTAAGACCAGCTTCCCTGGCTCTGATCCATTAGTCCAGGGGCAGACAGTAAACTTAAGATGGACCAAAGACATTCCTTGAAAGAACTGGAGTTTTGATAACTAAGTTACATTAATGCAACACATCACAAGGAAGATCCATAAACTCCTGCCAAGGAGAGAGAGCTAATTTGACTCTTGCATGTTTATCTCCTCCCTGAAATTTTGTTAGTCACCTCTGACTTTGCCATGCATTCCTTTCTTTGATGAAACTATCCAGAGTTGTCTATAAGTCCAAACCAAAAATTTAAAATAATGTATACCAGCTGGAATGAATTCATGTACGCATGTACAATGAATGGTGTATTTGTTCTGTGTCCTTTTTCAGGGCTAGGATGAAGGCTCTGTGAAGACAGGGAAGATGTCTGCATTGCTTGGTGTTAAATCTTGGACACCAAGCAAGGCGCTTGGCACATGGTAAGTGGTCCATAAATATTTATTGAATGAATATATGGAAATATAAGACTAACGCAGCTCTTTGGCATTGCCTGAGAAAGAATGAGACTTTACTCTGGCTCAGCTGGAGGGTAAAGAGACCATCATGGGTTTAGATTCCATGTTGGTGAGAAATGCTTTGAATGGAAACTCTTGGTTGAATTGCTCAGGTAGTCACACAGCTCAACTTTTGGAAAACATCCTATATTATCTGACAGCAGAAAGAGTAAAGTATAAGGACCCTGATTACCTCTGGATGCCAAGGTTAGGTGAAGGAGCTTTCTTACCATAGATGAAAAAAAAAAATCTCTTTAACTTGGTCAGTGCAGGAGGGAAGGATGGTAGCTCTGTGAAGCAGTAGACCCTGCAGGGCTGTGTGACCCGTCACAGACTGACTGGTGAGAGGGCTTCAGGAACAATGCTAGAAGTCTCCGGTGATTGGTGTGTGAGAACAGAGCAAGATGACAGCTATCTGCAGCAGGGAGAGTGGCTGGAGGTGGATGGAAAAGAGGGGCTAGAAGAGATCCCATTTCTTGTTCACTCCAACTCCCTGGAAACAGGGCAGGCAGGGTTCAAATTTCAGCACCCATATTGGCTCTAAAGCCACAGAACTCTGGGGTTGTTCCCTGCCCGCTAAGCTCTTAGCACGTCCAGGCTGGTGTCACAACGGTTATGCCATCTTAGATGCATGCTGCGGTATTGTAGTAAGAAGCAGGCTTCCAGCAGGACACAGGCTTTTAACTCATCCCAGAGGTGTGTCTCTTTGCCAGTTTATATTTTTTTTAGGACATGAACCTGCTAGATAACTTGGTCTGATGTGTGAAAATTGAGTTTAAAAATGGGAGCTTTGTATCTTATCTCTGTGGTTTAGCCATCTACTTTCCAATTGCCCTGAAAGATGAAACAACTTTGCATTGGAATATGTCTTGATCTCAGCCAAATACGGATGTAAAAGCATCCCTGAACTTTGGAATGATATCCAACTAAGAGTCAAAGACAAAAGCCTACTTTCCCAGCAGTCACAGTACAGTAACCTTCAAGCCCCATGATTCACCTCATTCTTCTTGGGGAAGGTTCCAGCTCTACCAGTTCAAGCTTGTCCAATCCTGCCAGAAAAATATTTTGCCAAAGTACAGGTGTCTATGTGGAGGTGAGGCATTTTGTTCAATTGTTATGGGTCCCAGACCACCACATCTGTTTTAGTAACAATTTTGTGCAAAACATTTCTTAATATTTGGTGAGGACCATAGCTTTAAACTTTTTGCTTAACAGTTCTTAAAGGCTTTGCTCTAATTAGCTAAGAAGAAATGATACAGCTCAGTGGTTAAGTTCCGACAGTCTATATCCAGACAATCTTGGTTCAACCTCCATTCTCCTGTTCGGTAGTGTGTGACCGTTCCTTATCCTCCCTAAGCCTCATTTTTCTCCTCTGTGAAATGGAGATAACAATAGAACATCACTCAAAGAATGAATGTAAGAATTAACCAGCAGACAGTAAGCATTCAGCAAATGTTATTATTATAGCTTCCCTGAACCCTGTCATAGAAAATAAACTTATTCTATATATTCAGATTTCTTAGTGTGGCAGTTTTTAAAAGTTGGTTACAAATCTTTGACCCTGCTCCCATTGAAGTGGTGTCTCTGCCCTCTCCACTTGAATCTGATCAGGCTTGTGACTGCTTTGACTTTAGAATCTACTGGAAGTGACATGAGGTGACTTCCAAAGCTAGGTCACGAAAGAACACGCAGCTTCTGCCTGTTGGCGGGAACACTGAGTTGCCATGTAGAGTCTGACTACCCCAAGGCTTCTAAGCTGGAGCAGTCATGGTAAGCACTGTAGCTGACAGTCCCATCTGAATCCAGCGTCCCTGCCTAGGGGCCAAGCATTTTGAAAGCAGATCCTCCACCTCCAACTGTTCCAGCCCTCCCCTGCCCGAGTCACCTCCAGCTGCTGGCGCCCCCCTAGCTGAGTTCCCAGACTTTACAGCATATAGACGAGTCATTCTCTCCAAATTCCTGACTCCCTGAGTTATGAACACAATAGAAGGCTATTAATTTATGCCACTAAATTTGAGGTAGTTTGTTATATATCAGTTAATATATGGGACATTTAGAAAATAATGCATTTGGGGGAAATAATGTCATAAAAGGGAAAATGAACCATATCAAAATCATCAGATCCAATCTGGATCTGTGTGCATAATTTTCAAATATACATCAGTTTTTACAGATGGCAACGTTTACTTTCTTCTGAGTTAAAAGTCCTATGTAAAACTGAAGGGCCTGCGGCAAACAAAATGCTGTATAAACTCCACCCACTGCAGGGCCCCACAGGGAGGCACACTAGCCCATGAAGACAGGGCCTTCTCTTACTTCTGTTGTAGAGAGAACTGAAGGGAAAGGAAAACTGAAAAGAAAAGCCGTCTGTTTAAATGGATCCCGATTGCATTCCAACCCATCAGATCAATAATGCAGAGATTCCTAACGTCAGCGTGCTGAGGCAGTTTTGCCAAACGCACTTGCCTATTGATTAACACTCTGTCTTTTAAATATAAACGTGCAAACTTCTTTGTTGGATCAGAATTACAGTATATTAAAGGCAGCAAGATACACAATACTCATTAGATTATCACCCAAATTTTATAAATGAAGAAAATGACGTTCGAGAAAGCAAGAAAACTCATCACCATAAAAGAAATGACAGTGCCTTTTACTGAGCACTAAAGAATACTCCAGTGTCCAGGCCTTTCTTCTGATGCAAAAGAAATGTGAGAATGGAGACTATATCCCCTACAGGCCTACCCATGGATCAGATCAGATCACAGGAAAGCTGTAATTTTGAATCTATTTTTCTGCCTCCTTACAGAACACCTTCCCTTGGCAAAAATGCACCATTAGACCTCATGTTTTACCACGGGTAGACACAAGAGATGGCCATCTGACAGTGATCGGTGGTGTTTGAGATCCTTTATATTAAAACATCTGAATAACTGTCTCAGAGCTAGATTCTTAGCAGACTTTTGCATTTTCTAATGAATTTTTTTTAGGTTACACAAGCTGTGGGCTCTGTCTTGTTTCCCTTGGTGAGCTGCTGCGCTAATGCACATGGTAGGTGCCTTTGAAGTCTGGTTCCCGTGCTGACAGCCTGGGTGAGCAAGTCAACCTCTTAAGCCTCCATGTCTGCATCTTCACTGAGGGTCATCATCTCACCACCTGCATGAGCGTTGTTGTGAAGATTAAGTCGGGTACTATGATACAGGGACAACCTTCATAGGAGAAGAATGGTTTCTCCTTTTTCACTTTTTTTCAAGTACTAGGATCTCTTCTGCCTTAGATGTCTAATAAAGTACAAATAGCCCAGTATTTTTCTTTACTTTGTCCAAAGAAATGTGGTCAAATCTAAATGAGAAAGCCTGGTAGCCTGTTCCATTTGTTCTCGATCATAATTCCAAAGATGTTATCTAAGAAGGATTTTTACTAATTCTTTAGACACCATGGATTTATTTCCATATTATTTTCAGCTAGAGGGTTTCAGGTTAAAGCAAGAAACAAATAAACAAAAAGAAAACAGTTTGCTCAGACTATGATTTTCAAAGATGAATAACATTATTTCCCCCATTCACACACACAAAAAAATGACAAGTCATCCAGAAGAGAAAGCAGACATGTTCACTTACAGAGGCATGAATTTTATTCATCCTCTTGAAAACTTCTTTCTGCACCAAAGTGATTCCAAACTCTGCTCCCTACATCTTAGCCAATCAGAGAGACCTCGTTAAGCTCATGAAACATAAGGTTTTAATTTACAAGGGATCATCTATATTTCTTTCCCAGGGCCTCACAGAAGGACTACATTTTAAATCTAATACAAATGCCTATATGTCTTGCAACCATTTTCCCAGATAGTATACACTATTTCCAATTGCATAATGACAACAGAACAAATTAAAGCAGAGCCGTAAGATAGCTCTTTGTATGTTAAACTGAGACTTAAGTAATCTACGTAGCAAAATCTTCTTTTATAGTTTAATCTTTGAATTATAAGAAAATTTCGGGCTAATAACTACCCTAATCTGTTGATGATAATTCAGTGATGACCATTTTTTTCCTTTCATAATTCTATTTTTTAAAATATGTTTTGTGAGATCTGTGTATAAGTAATCCATGATTCATACCTAGACCTATGGAACATACCCATCTATATAAAAATTTTAAGTCTTAACCATGTTTAAAATATAAATTCTAACAAATCGTGTCTGATTCACAAAAGATAAGTTAGTTTAGGATCTTAATATGAATCAGCTATATGTGCCCTATAAGATAAAAGTCAAAATAGTCAAGCTGACAGTCACTTTTAATAAGTTGTTTTAGGGAGAGCAATATATGTTTTTAAAAGCTGGCCCTTTCAAAGAGAGTCTATAAATTGAAGTTCCATGTATAAATGAATCCAAGAACCATCTCACCAATGTTAAGAACAGATTTGTGTAAGAATGAAGAAAAAAATTAAGACAGAAAAGACATTTAGTTTTAGAATTCTTGCAAAAGTATACAGATGTTTTGGAAGACTTAGCTTATGCCAAAATTCCTGGGTTGGAAATTCCAGAGGAAAGAGGTATCAATGTTGCAGAAACTCAGGCAGAGTTACACCTGAAGTGTCTCTACAAAGACAATTAAACAGACTCCTATGTGATGCCACCAAGGACGGCAGGAACTGCACAGCCCAGGCTGGCTCTGTCACTGTCAGCTCCCTAACCAACCAACATCCATCCCTACACTAGAAATTCAAATATGAGAAAGCATCAGGAACTCAAGTATTGAAAGCCAAGTTTTCACTTTCCACTCTTAACGTACCAAAGTAATACAGAGGTGAGAGTCTAACCTTATAAAGCTTAGTTTTAAAATATATTAGGTCTAATCCAACATTTCTCGAACTGTATTATACAGAGCACAAGTGTCAAGTTGTCGTGTGAGAGAGAGAAAGAGAGAGTCCCAAATGTGGGAAATACTAGGAAGACAAAGTTTAAAAAAGATTCTTCACCTTAGGACTTCTCAGGGATTTTATTAGTCTAACATGAATTTCCAGTAAGGACACAGAGCATGGCCTTTCCTCAAACTTACTTGAACAAATTTTTTTCACAGAACATATTTGGGGAAGATATTATTATTTCACAGAACACAGCTTGGAAAATGCTGATCTAATGCATCAGTGAGTCCCAGTATTGATATCCCTGCCTTCTCGATCTTGGTATGCAAGACTATATTAAACACTGAGAAATCATCACGAGCTGCCCTCAGAAACCACATTTTCTTCTATACTTTTTAGAAGTGGACATGTTCCCATAATGTTATTCAATGGAAACCCATGGGTTTTGGTCACACACAAGACCTACTCTGGCACTTTCTGGCTATGGGAACTTGGACAAATAATTTAACTACTTTGAGCCTTAGATTCTTCATCCATTAAAAGAAAATTATAATTACTACTTACCTCAAAAAGTGGTAAAGTTTAAGTGACACAATGTAGTGCACTTAGTGTACATTAAGAAAAACAATGCCAAATGCATATGGTAGGGGCTCAAAAATATAGTCTTAACGTACGTTGTAATCTCTGTCATTCAACAAAGACATCTCAAGCCTGCCACCTGCACGCCAGTGACAAAGCAACTCACCTAAAAGCTCAAGGTCTGCCAGGTTGCACGTGGAGAATTCACCTAACCACTGTCCATGGGTGCCCAACTGTATGTAACTGGAACTGGTAATTATCCATATTTAACCTCACATAGGCAATCTGGAGAGAGTTCAGAAGATTTGGAAAAAGCCTGATAAAACAAGATCTTTGCTATAAGAAAACTTGACTGAGTCTGATGCTTGAAGAACCAGTATCAAGAAGGAATCGGGTTATGTTTATAGTTTTTAACCTAGTTGAAATATTTTTATTACCAAGTTCAGAAGAGTTCATGCTTACTTAGTAATTTTTATCTGTGGATCTCAAACCTTTCCACATCCTGACAATAATATATTTTAGAATATAGTAAAAATATGCTGCTCATAGTTTCCTTCTAACATTTTTTTTATCCGCTGCCTTCATCACCTCCCCAAATGACCTTCCATAACACTAACTGTTATTGGTTACAACTCTGACCTGTTCCTGATTTTAATAGTTTCCTCTGTATTACATAAGTCTGATAAGTGAAATAATGCATTGGTATAAAAATAAATAGACAATCTAGGTGTTTGGTTTTTTTTTAAATTTGGAAGACAACTCTCAGGAAGTGAGTTTTTGTTTGTTTGTTTGATGAGATCTTTTTTCACAATCCACTGACAGAAAACTATAGAAAACTGATTTTTTAAGATAAAAAGAACAATAGGTACTCAAAAGAACATAGAAAGAGTTAAAATATGCATGTAATTAAATTCAAGCCAAACAAGGTCATTTAACCTGTAGTTCTTCCTTTGAAATTTCCGGTCTAGTACTCTTAATTATAAACTGGAGAAAATTAACCAATTCTTAGGTGATGTTTTTGGTTCCTTCCAGCTTCATGATTTGGTAAAAAAAAAAATGACATTTTTTTTCCTTTTTAACTCTGATTGCACTTCTGAGCCTCCTCTCTAGTAAGTATCACCATCCAGTGGAAGATAAAACAAGTTAAAGAGTTTCAAAAAACTTTTGAAGCAGGACAGTGTCACCTACTGTGGAAAACAGAACCAGACTCTGCCAAACTCCCTGAGCCCTACCCTCCTGAGGGAGAAGAGGATGAGTCTGCAGTGATGGTGATGGTGGATGCTTAATGCACATGATGCTTCTTGGTAATTAATGCATTAGAATAAATTCACTTTTCATCCAGCCCTGTCACCAAGAATGACCTTGAGAGAATAGAACACAAGACAGGTAAGTATTTACAAGAGAGGAGTGGCAGAAGGAAAATGGCTTGGTACAGTTTCTAAGCATGGGATACTATCGGCAGAAGAAAGAGCATAAGGGCAGGAAGCTAGAGAAGATTGTCCCTGGGAGACTGTGGGCCAGGATGCTGGCAGATAAAGTGAACAGTTATGGACTGTGAGTGCTCAAAGGACCTCGGAGAGCACCTGTGCTTCCCAAAATTTCTTTTTCAATACCAAAATCTTTCATGAATTATTGCCAACACACACACACACTCACTCACATTTGATACCTGTCGTCCATTTAGTACCTGTTGTATTTTCTTTCTAAAAATACCAGAAATCCAGAAATGCTTTAAAACGAATATGAATTTTCTAAATTAACTACATCCATGAATATTTGAAAAATGTTAAGTATCTGAGATGTCATTTTGTTTTAACAGATAAAGATATATTTTTTAGAGACACCAGCATGTATGGTGAGGAAATTCACAGTGCCCTGTTAAAACTACATAAGTAGAAGTAATAGTCCTCTTAAGTAGTGACCTTTATGTCTAGACTAATGTTATAAGCTTCCCAGTGACATTGCGTCCCAGGTTCCCTCTTTCCCAGTCATCCTGAAGCCACCCCCTGCTTATGTAGGAAAAGTGACCCTCAATAGCTCCCTATTGCCTATGTAGTTCAACCCAAACCTTCTAGTATGGACTAAAACTTTCTCCTGCCTTCCCCATAATATCTCAGCCACACACATCCCCTCTCAAGCTTCAGCAATTTAAGCACTTCAGGGTCCTGTCTTTTACACCTTCCACCCACCTCTCCAACAGAATTCTCCCCACCCGTTTCCACTGGCTGCTTTCCTGTGCTCCTTTAGCTTTGAGATGGGGATTCTGATAAGTGATCTACATTTCTGTGCTCCATTGCACTATGCCTTCCTGTAAGGCTGGCCCTGTCTTGCTCCTCTTTGTATTCTACTACCTAACAGTGCTTATAGCATAATAGGAGCTTGGTAAGTACTTATTAAATGAATGAATAAACAAATGATAGAAAATAATTGTAGAAAAGTATCCCAAGAGACAGCCTAATCACCAGCCAACAGATCTTAGGTAGAATTAATAATACAGTGGCATTTTACTGATAAAACTGAATCATGTAGTTAAACCATCACTTGAAAAAGTCTTACATGGAAAACAACAAGAATGTAAGTCAGCTGAGATGGACTGTGTTGTTTGGAATCAGGAAGCAAACATGCAGTTTGCTTTTTGCTTTCAGACTTCGTTGTTTTGGTTTTTAAAGTGGCATCTGCAGTTCTGCGCGTTAGTGGAATACCACTCTGTGGCACCCAACTGGCCCAGGTCTTACCCTCCCAGGATTTCCCCCAAAGCCGTGGGCGTCCCGGATTCTAGAAGACTCCTAGGAGCTCCCCCAAGGGTCCGGGCTGTCCGCCAGCCATAGCTCGGTCGGACCACCTCTGGGGTCTCAGGCCGCGAGGACTCTGCTCCTGCAGAGTGGTCGTCGGGTTCTCTAGTTTTTCCTCTCTAAATATTTATTGGGTAGTTTCCCTTGGCTTCTGTTTCTGGATTGATAAACAGGAGAAAAAGGAGTTTGCCTACAGAAAGGATAACAGTAGCAGATGGCCTATCTGGCCTTACTTTTAAAATTCCATCAAAGTTTGTGTTTTGTTGCTGTTTTTCTTTGACAGCGATCCCGTGAACTTCTCCTTGGTCCGGGAAATGGCGCGACCAAAGCCCGCCAGGCCCAGCCTGAGAGCTCTAGGATTTATCAGAGTAATATTTTAAATAAAATCTGGACAGACATAAACTCAAAGGAAGCGGTGCGTTCCTTAAGTCAAAGGCATCTGTTCTGATCGAAGCGCTCAGTTTGCTGTGTGTAACCAGCGTTAAGAGCAGCATTTTTAAACACGAAAATGGATAAAAGAAAAGAAAAGCTAAGTCCCGCGGTCCGCGGACTCCTATTCATTATCTCCAGCAGCATATGGGACCATTCTCCCACTCGTCCTCGCCCTTTCTTCTGCAAAAGCAAAAGCAACCAAGCCTGTCCCGCTTCATAGCAAACCCACTCTTTGTGCCTGAGCGGTGCCTCTGCCACCAGTACTACTTCCTCCTCCCGCCTCCTCCTCCCACCCGCCGCCGACTTTCGCTCTGGGAAGGAGGCGGCGGGCGCCCTTTGCGCCGGGAAGCCAGTGCAGCCATTGGGCGACGATCCCTGAGCCTCCAGTTCCGCGTCGGTTTCAAGGCTCCTCCCTCCTGGTGAAAGACAGACTGCGGGGCGCCTGGAAACCGGTCCGAGGGCGCGCGAGAGAGGAGAGCAAGCGAGTTGAGGGATTGACACAAATGGTCAGGCGGCGGCGGCGGAGAAGGAGGCGGAGGCGCAGGGGGGAGCCGAGGCCGCTGGGCTGCCGAGAGTTGCGCGCTCTACGGGGCCGCGGCCACTAGCGCGGCGCCGCCAGCCGGGAGCCAGCTAGCCAAGGGCCAGGAAGGCGGGACGCGACCCGAGCCACCCGGGCTCTCCTCGCAGCCCGCGCTTCATGAATCGCAAGTTTCCGCGGCGGCGGCGGCTGCGGGACGCGGAGCGGGAGCCGGGAGAGCGGGCCGTGCGCGGCCCGGGCTCGACGGAGGGCACCGGCGGGGAGGAGATCGCCCCGGCCGCAGGGGGAGCCGCCACCGGCCGCGCCACCGCCAGCCCCAGCCGAGCGGCGCCCAGAAAGGAGCCGAGAAAGTATGGCTGAGGAGGAGGCGCCTAAGAAGTCCCGGGCCTCGGGCGGCGGCGCGAGCTGGGAACTTTGTGCCGGGGCTCTCGCGGCTGGGCCGGTGGCAGAGGGAAGCGGGGACACGGGCAGCCGCCGCCACCGAGCCTCAGCTCACTCCCGGCGCTTAGCGCGCCGGCTGCTACTACTGCTTTGGCTGCTGGAGGCTCCGCTGCTGCTGGGGGTCCGGGCGCAGGCGGCTGGTCAGGGGCCCGGGCCGGGACAGCAGCCCCCGCCGCCGCCACCTCAGCAGCAGCAGAGCGGGCAGCAGTACAACGGCGAGAGGGGCATCTCTATACCGGACCACGGCTACTGCCAGCCCATTTCCATCCCGCTGTGCACGGACATCGCATACAACCAGACTATCATGCCTAACCTGCTGGGCCACACGAACCAGGAGGATGCGGGCCTCGAGGTGCACCAGTTCTATCCACTAGTGAAGGTGCAGTGCTCGGCCGAGCTCAAGTTCTTCTTGTGCTCCATGTACGCGCCCGTGTGCACCGTGCTGGAGCAGGCTCTGCCGCCTTGCCGCTCCCTTTGCGAGCGCGCGCGCCAGGGCTGTGAGGCGCTCATGAACAAGTTCGGCTTCCAGTGGCCTGACACACTGAAGTGCGAGAAGTTCCCGGTGCACGGCGCCGGCGAGCTGTGCGTGGGCCAGAACACTTCGGACAAGGGCACCCCGACGCCCTCACTGCTGCCTGAGTTCTGGACCAGCAATCCCCAGCATGGCGGCGGGGGTCACCGCGGCGGCGGCGGCTTCCCGGGCGGCGCCGGCGCGTCAGAGCGAGGCAAGTTCTCGTGCCCGCGCGTCCTCAAGGTGCCGTCTTACCTCAACTACCACTTTCTGGGGGAAAAAGACTGCGGCGCGCCCTGCGAGCCGACCAAGGTGTACGGGCTCATGTACTTTGGGCCGGAAGAGCTGCGCTTCTCGCGCACCTGGATCGGCATCTGGTCGGTGCTGTGCTGCGCCTCCACGCTCTTCACGGTGCTCACCTACCTGGTGGACATGCGGCGCTTCAGCTACCCGGAGCGGCCCATCATCTTCCTGTCAGGCTGCTACACGGCAGTGGCCGTGGCCTACATCGCCGGCTTCCTGCTGGAGGACCGGGTGGTATGTAATGACAAGTTCGCCGAGGACGGGGCGCGCACAGTGGCGCAGGGCACCAAGAAGGAGGGCTGCACCATCCTCTTTATGATGCTCTACTTCTTCAGCATGGCCAGCTCCATCTGGTGGGTGATCCTGTCGCTCACCTGGTTCCTGGCAGCCGGCATGAAGTGGGGCCACGAAGCCATCGAGGCTAACTCTCAGTATTTTCACCTGGCTGCCTGGGCCGTGCCGGCCATCAAGACCATCACCATCCTGGCCCTGGGCCAGGTGGACGGTGACGTGCTGAGCGGGGTGTGCTTCGTGGGGCTCAACAACGTGGACGCGCTGCGCGGCTTCGTGCTGGCGCCACTGTTCGTGTACCTGTTCATCGGTACATCTTTCCTTCTGGCAGGCTTCGTGTCCCTCTTCCGCATTCGCACCATCATGAAGCACGACGGCACCAAGACCGAGAAGCTGGAGAAGCTCATGGTGCGCATCGGCGTCTTCAGCGTGCTTTACACGGTGCCAGCGACTATCGTCATCGCCTGCTACTTCTATGAGCAGGCCTTCCGGGACCAGTGGGAGCGCAGCTGGGTGGCCCAGAGCTGCAAGAGCTATGCCATCCCCTGCCCCCACCTCCACGCGGGCGGAGGCGCCCCGCCGCACCCGCCCATGAGCCCCGACTTCACAGTCTTCATGATCAAGTACCTTATGACGCTGATCGTGGGCATCACGTCAGGCTTTTGGATCTGGTCCGGCAAGACCCTCAACTCCTGGAGGAAGTTCTACACCAGGCTAACCAACAGCAAACAGGGGGAGACCACCGTCTAAGACCAGAGGCTCAGCCCATTCCCAGCCCTTGGCCTGGTGCCCCCAGCTGCCCCCAAAAGTTGGCCCCATGGAATCCTTGCCAAATCTGGCTGCTCAAGTCTTCCTCACTAGCCATTCGCTTTCGCAGGCTCCTTTTAACAACAAGTCTCCTGCAAAAGCTTCTGTCCTTGGGGGCAGACTCTACTGCCAGAGGGGGGATGCACAGAGCTCTCTTGCTCTCACACTCTGGTACCTGGAACTGTACGCTTTTGTGATTGTAAATAGCCTGTGTAAGATTTTTGTAAGTATATTTGTATTTAAATGACGACCGTTCACGCGTTTTTCATTTCCTTTTTTTGTTTTTGTTTAAATTTTAATTATTTAGGGCGGTTTAACCATTCGAGGCTTTTCCTTCTTGTCCTTTTCAGAGTAGGGCAGAGAGAAAATCCGAGCGCACAGCTTGCTCCTCCTGCTCGTGCTGGCGCGCCCCTCCCTGCCACGGGTGGGGAACGCCTGGGGCTGCGCCGCCCGGGTCACTTCCCTGCTCCTCTTTCTGCTCCCTCCCTTCCCTTCCTTGCTCGGGGCCGGGACTCTTAAGGTACAGAACTACACAAAGCTTACGAATCCGGGGGTGGGCCTCCTGCCCATCCCAGGCCTGCCCTTGTCTGGGGCCAGAAAGCAAAGGCCTGTCCCTTTGACTCTCCGAAGCTGAAATTTTCACTGTCCAGAACCTTCCCCCTGGCTTCAAGGAGGCCCGCAGGGTGCACTGGCGGTCGCACTCTCCTTCTGTCTGGCCCCCAACGCCCAGACACTCCCTTCTTCCACCTAAGTTGGTTACAGGGTGAGTGGGATAACCAATGCCAAACTTTTTTAAGTCTAATTTTTGATGGATGAGCTCATTTCATTCTCTAGCGTCTAAAACCTGGTATGGGTTTGGCCAGCGTCATGGAAAGATGTGGTTACTGAGATTCGGGAAGAGGCATGAAGCTTTGTGTGGGTTGGGAGAGACTGAAGATGGGGGTTATAAAATGTTAATTCTAATTGCATACTGATGCCTGGCAACCTGCCTCTAGGGTTGAAACAGCCTGAGTTGAGATTTTACCGTTCTGTAAAATGGAAACGTTTGGTCACCTGGAAAGCTTTGTTAAAGAGTTGATCTTTGCTTTCCTTTAACAGGAAATGGTAAACTGAATATGAAACTTGAAGGAGATTTCAGTGTAATGGACTTCCCCAAAATGAAATGCTACTTTATTGTTTTTAATCAAATAATAATTAGACATTTATCAGAAACTTTAAAATGTAAAAGTTGTACACTTTCAACATATTATTATGATTATTATTCAAGGGAGGAACAATCCACATCACTAATAATAACCTGGTAAGATTCCAGGAGGCAAAGGAGGTGGAATAATTGATGGGATTAGCTCCTGAAATAAACAAAATATGGGCATGCATGCTAAAGGGAGAATGTGTGCAGGTCTACTGCACTAAATCCTATGTGCTCCTTTTTGGATTTACAGAAATGTGTCAAATGGAAATCTTTCAAAGCCATTTAAAAATAATTCACTTTAGTTCTCTGTGAAAAAGAGGAGAAAAGCGATCCTCCTGATTGTATGGTTTTAAACTTTTAAGAGTTTATCAAAATACCGGTACTTAGGACCTAAATTTATCTATGTCTGTCATACCCTAAAGTGACAATGGTCTTTGAATTTGGTATGCATTTATTCTGTTCACTATCACAAAATCATCTATATTTATAGAGGAATAGAAGTTTATATATATATAATACCATATTTTTAATTTCGCAAATAAAAAAATCAGTTTTGTACAAAATTATATGGTTTTTTGTGCCTGAAAATAATAGAGCTGGAACTGTCTGCACTATGAAACTATCTTTACATTTTATAGTGTCTATAGTCAATCTCACAGTATATAAATTCAGGAATTCAAGGAAAAAGTCTATCTGTAAACCTTCAGATCCTTCCAAAGAATTAGCCTGCTTGCATGGTGCTTGATGTTGTAAAGTCCCTAGAAAAGGTCTGCTTCCATGGTAGTGACAGTATAAAATAGAAGTTTGCAAATTATTTCTTTACTCAAAGAAGATGATTAAAAAGAGAATTCTCATTTTATTACAGCTTTTTTTTCTTTTAAGGGGTACATTTACATGACTTTTTATAATATGGAGGTTTATTTTTATATCATCAGCCATCATCTTTGTCATGATTTTTATGAAGTATTATCTTATACTTTCCATAATCTTAGATATTCCAAAACCATAAATAGGCAATCAGTAAATGGTTAACTGACAGTGTGTTTATAAGCATTTTAAACAGCAGTTGGGTGTATAGGGCTGTTTTATTGTTTGCTTCTGAAGACCCATTTTTATATTGTTCAAGGAACCTCTCCCTGAGGAATTATCTAGTTGGCCTACTGTTAGTCAGAATTTACATAAATGTATATATATGTAGAATGTATATACAGATATGTGTATATATATATATGTCTATATAATATACACATAAGTATACACACACTAATTTTTATAAAATAGAGATGCAAAGTTTACTTATATATTTTACAATATGGAAATAAGGTCATGAGAAAAGGAAAATGCTAGATGGAGTACACCTCAAATACCTTTGGAAAACAAGTCTCATTATAGACTAACTTTATTAAATTTTCTCATGAAAACATTTTGTGGGCTAAAATGAATACCTTTAATACAATAGAGTTACTTTAATGGTTATAAGGCAATTGACTTACAAGTCATCATATTAATTATTTTAAGGCAATTGAAAAAATTATATCTAATTGAAAATACAGTATTCAATTTTAATTAGCAAGGTGCAATTTTATGTTCTTTTTTCTTTGTTACATTAATCTAATATAGTAGATATCTGAGAAGATTTTATTATAGAGAAACACGCACAAAATAGCAATTCTTAGGCCACATTAAAACATGTCTTCTCACTAGATAATTCAACAGATAATTTCTGGGAAAAAATTTTAAGATTATTAGTCTCTATCCAAAAAATAAATATAAAGCATTCTCATTGTGGGTGTCCTTAAAATGATGTAACTATAAATTTGATGCAGAAAGGATTTATAATGCTGGATTTAAGTAGTTTAAAAAGACATTTTAAAGTCACTACTAGGCTTTGTTTTTAGAGAACAATTTATGTTAAATTGTGTAGCATATAGAGAGCCAGTGTGCTCTTTTGTTTCTTTCAATAGTGATGGCAAAATAAGACTTGTCTTAAAAAAACAGAGCTATCGGGACTATAGTGCCATTAGTATGCTGTTTCCATGACAAACTCTATTTTCAGATTATTTGGTTTCCCTATTTTATTTTTTTTAAGCCAGCTATCAATTAGGGTCAATTTTCCCCCTCATGGCGTGCTTGGTTCCGCTTTTGTAGTAAATGTATACATAATATGAAAGCTTTCTGTTGCTCTTTTTTTGGGGGAAAAAGCCATTTGTTTAACTTAAACTTTGTGGGGGGCAGAAAGTCATATTTTTAATCTCAAAGCCAGCCAGTGTCAAACATATGCAAAACAGCTGGATCGGATTTTCCAGTTTGTCTGGGGCAGTCACTTGTTAGCCTGAGTTTACAGTCCTGGTTCTTTTGTCTCCACGGAGCACTGAAGCCGTCTGCTGTAGTTGCATCATTCCCAGAGTCCAGCATTATTGAACTCAGAAAGGAGTCCACAGTGAAGAGTTGGTGACCAATTTTTTTTTAATTTCCTAAATCGCAAACCATTTCAGGACTTGGATTGCTTCAAATCCCTTTCCCTGATATCATGTTTCAATCTCAGTACATATTCATTTTTTTAAAAGATGCTGTATTTTCAGTGTGTGTGTTTGTGCTCAACTTTAGCTACTCTTGCTTTTATTGCTTCCTAATCCATCTATTGGCTATAAGCCAGATTTTATGTAAGACATGCAGTTAATTGAAACCAGTGTTATGACACTGGGTGTCTCTGATACATTTCTGATTATAATGATCTGTGTAACAGGGGCCTGAGAGATAATCAAATATGTGGTCATTACATATGTCTAAAGGTGGAACCTAGTGATGTTGTCATTAAATACTTCACAAAATATACGAATATCAAAGTCTTGCAGGATTAACTTGTAGGAGCCAAAATAAGATGTGGGCTACATTTAAGAATTCTCCAGTTACATTATTAAAACGGAATTGCAATACCACCTTAAATTCAAGACTTTTATTTTAAGACTTTTACATTTGAAATGAGGTCTTCCAAGGGAAATGCCAAACAGGTAAAGTTTATTTTGGCGACTCCTAAGATTTATATCTATATTTTGAACTGTTGGCAGATACCACTAGCCCCTAGAATTTGAGAAAGAGTATTCGAGTTTCACGACTCAGAAGTCCCTAAAATTTGGGGGGCTTAAGTATTTCTATTCACTTTAGTCATACCTTTTGACAGTGGATGTGTTAAACCATAACAATTATAATGATAAAACAGCTTATTTGCAACCTGGTGATAGCATTTTCTAAAGAAATCATTAAACACTAGTTGAATGGCATATGTGTATAAATAATAATTCTAGAAGCAAAGTATTAGAATAGCGTTGATTTGCACACTTTACACATGCATGTTATTTTTAAATAAAATTGACTTGCTTGAGGACAATAAGTTTTAGGTTTTAAAATTTGTAAGATGCATATTTCACATAAAGAAGCTCTCAATAAATTTTGTTCACAATATAAACTTTCAAAACATGTTCACAGGACTACAGTGATTAACATGAAAAGGAACCACTATTGCTGCTTTGAGATGGTCCTCTGTGGCCTGGATTTCTTTTCTTTCCTTTTTAAAATCCAAGTATCCTCTAATTTGTGGATATCTCCATGTTTCAGATCTTAGTACCTGTTTGAATTAAATTTGCAGGGGACTAACTGTAGGATCCCCCCATAGACAAAGTGCGGCCTTTATTTCCTTTCAAGTTGGCAGCGTGTCCTTGCTTAAATGAAGCTCTCGGAGACAGATTGTTCTCTTGCCCTTGGAAATGCTCGTCTTCACAAACGCAGCAGCAAATACCTGGCAGTCATACAGGCTAGTTAAAGTATATTCCAAATGCCAAGTGCTGCTTGATTGTTACAAAGGTTTTTTTTTTTTTCCTTTAAAGGTAGATTTAGAGACTATTCCCGACCTTATCTTTCACCCAACTCTTGGAGAGCACTTTCTGAAAGTTAACTTCAATAAATATTCCATCAAAAACTCATAACTCAGGCAGAGTGACCCACTATTTGGGTTTGTCCAGGACTGAGGAGTTTCTTGGGATGTGGGATTTTCAGTGGCAAAACCAGGAAAGTCCTGGGCAAACTGGGATGAGGGGTCACCCTAGTCCATGGATTAAACAGTGCTTCCCAGTTAGAGTAAAACCTGTGGTGGGCACTGGTCCGGCATTAGAAGTATCCCCCTGTAGCTTTAGCCTTGTTCATTACCAGATGAAAAGCCGGTGAACACAGCCCTTTGTAACTGATTTTGACAGTAAGTACCAATCAACAAGACGCTGAGTGGGTCATGAGGTATAAGTGGAACAAACCACACTGATACCTTGGCCATTCTGTCTTCTGCCTCTGGAATAAATAGGGGCATAGACACGGGAACCTAACTGGCCACTGAGCCCTATTCTTGCTGCTTATGAAATCAGAGCAAGCAGCTATATTTTATAAGAGACTTTCAAAATTATACCCTTGGAATGAAATGTTGTGGGGGTTTTTTGTAATTGATATTAAAGTTTATCGGATTGTAAGGAACTGTTAGGTTTTTGCATGTGTTTTTTATTTTCCTGTTAATACAGCCCACTGTAATGAGATTACAAACTCAAGCAGGGATTGCCCCAAATGACTATACATCAACTCTGAATTTAATTGTCATACTTTTTCTCAGAAGTAAGTAGGTTTAACACCCATACTTCCCCCCAAATGAAAAGTCGTATCCATAGGACAGAAAAAAAAAAGGTAGATAAAATTCTACAGTGATTACTGGGAATTGTAGAATGTAGGGTGTGGACTAGGCAATCCACTGCACTCACATTTCTATTTGCATGAAACTCTTTAATCAGAATTGGTCCACCCCTTTTTATACTGAGCTCATCATTTTTGTCATCCTTCTTATCCATCCATCCCTGTTGGTCTTGTAAATGTACATACAATTTCACTGTTGAAATTTCACTCTTTTGTTAAAACAAAACACTGTTCTTGCTATCTTTTTATTAAGCTCAACATAAAGAAATAAAAAAGATATGCAGATAATGTAATTATTTCAGGAGGTACATACACATTAGACTCTAAAGCCTTGATCCTCGACGGGGCAGTTTTGGTCCCCAGGAGACATTTAGTACTGTCTGAACACATATTTGATTGTCATGACTGGAGGGTGGGTTTACAATGAGCATCTAGTGAGTAGAGGCCAGGGAGGCTACTGAACATTTTACAGTGCACAGGACAGCCCCTGACAACAAAGAATTATCTGACTCAGAGTGCCAAGGGTGAGAAACCTTGTTCTAGAGGAATACTTAAAATTGTGAAATATACATTTTAAAATAATAAAATATTAAATTTATTAAGTAGGATTGAGAAAAATATGAATTTCCTTGTGCCTACAGCATGGACTTAACTTTTGCCCTGCAGATTTTGTTTTCCCTGGTGAACAGCCGGATGATATTGCATAGTAGTCAGTGCCTTTATCTGCTCAAGCTGCTATAACAAAACACCACGGACTGCTTAAACAATAGACATTATTTTTCACAGTTCTGGGGTCTGGGAAATCCAAGATCAAGGGGGCAGCAAACTCGGTTTCTGATCCTACTTCCTGGCTTAGAGTTAGCCACCTTCTCACTATGTGCTCCCACAGGTCCCATGGGGGTGGAGAGAGAGCTTTCCCTTCTCATAAGGGCTCTGATCCCATCATGAAGGTCCCATACTTATGACTGAATCTAAACCTCATTATCTGCCCGAGGCCCTACTTCAAATATCTACACTTTGGCGGTTAGGGCTTCAACATATGAATTTGGGGGGGAAGCAAACATTCAGCCCATAATAGTCAATAAAATAAATCTGCTTTTATATTTAAATCTAGACAAGGACACAGTATAATTTCAGTGGGAAAAAATCTATAAATAACATTTAACAAGTTTATTGGAAAAATCTCTTAAAAGGTTAGTATTATGCTATTACACTCCATATTCTACATTTCCATTTTCTTTTACACATTTCCCTGCATCATTGAAGTGGTTACAGTACAGATGAAGAACTCTAGACTGGGAGGCAGAAAACCTAGACTCCAGTCTGGACTGGGCTAAGCACATTGGATGAGTTTTACTCACAGGATTTCATGAGTCAAATGGAGACACTAATGAAATAACAGACATGAAAACCCTTTTATAAATGGTGAAGCTCTGTACTAATGTTCAGGGTTTCCACTGTCACTTGCACGGAGCTAACTAAGGAGGAGACTGTGATATCTTGAAGGCTCTTTCTCAGCTTTGACTACTCCTCTCCACTTTTGGAAAAGGATGTTTCAGTCACTGAAGGGACCCAAGGGTGACTGGGGGTCTTTCTGCAGTTTTCCTGACCACCATCCACTGGCTGTATCAGTTCACTTGGGTTCTCTGGGACACACTTAGGATTTTTCCCAGTTTTCAGGAGACTCTGGTTAAATTTAGTATAAATCAATCTGCAGTGCACTATTTGAGTGGGGTGAGAGTACTTTAAGGTCAAAGGAGCAGGAGGGCTAAGGGTATGTTCTAGATTCAAATGTGACAAATTCACAGGCAGACAATGGATTGCGAGCCCTCACTGTGTCACAGGTGCCTCAGAAGCTGTGTTGTCCATCTGTTCATTAATGAAGCTGGGGTAGATGTGAGAAGCAGTTTGTGATGGGATGTTTTGTGCCCTGAAGGGAGACAGGTTGGGGTCCTTTAGGCAGTGGAAGGGGTAAAAAAAGAAATGGATACAATGAAAGCCAAAGGCAGCTTATTTTTCTTGGAACTAGCTCTCATGGGAGTCAATAGAGTGGTAGTTGAATGGAATAGGGCCATAATCCTGGATTGGAAATATGACCACCTTTCCTCTTCCTCCTTTTAAAAAAAAATCAATTTCAAGATAATAGGGACTTGAACACAAAGAAGTTGAATGTCATCTTGGAAAGAATTTTGGACTTGCAAGACACGGCTTGAATCCCAACTAGCTCTTAGCCTCAGATCCACTTGTCTGAAATGGTAACAATAACAACTTTTGACTAATTCATATGGCTGCTGGGAGGATTAAAGAAATAAAGTCTGTAATGGTATTGTTAGCACTTGAGAGTCATCTACCTAGTCTTCCTTTCCCTGCTGTGTATTTCTTTTCTTTCTTCCTCTCCCACCTGTTATTCTCCCCCACCACTTCCTCACTCCTCTCTCCCATAATTCCCTCCCCTTTCCTTCCTCCTTCTATAACTCACCATTATTGCTGATGGAATCTGAAAATGCATAATGCAAACTAATGCTGGATTTTTCTTGCATCCTCTTTTCAGGCTAAGCGTGTTTTTCAAGACTTATTCAGATAAAAGATTAAGTTAAGGGGCAACCTTAAGGTTAAATGACATGAATAATGTTCTGTATATTAATCAACTAGTGATATTGCTCCTAAAGTATAAATGAATTTCTATGCATTTGTGCCCACTTTGGGATACACCATTTCAAATTCAATTTCTTTAAGAATTTTTTTTAAGTTTATTTTTTGGGGTTGGGAGATAACTAGGTTTATTTATTGATTTATTTTATTTTATTTTATTTTTTTGATGGAGGTACTGGGAATTGAACCCAGGACCCTGTGTATGCTAAGCATGCACTCTACCACTGAGCTATAGCCTCCCTACTCAGATCGAACTTCTTTATGGCTGCTCACAATTCTGTCCTAATTGGTAGGCTGTATACTTGGGTAACCTGACAACAGTTCTGTAGGGGCCACCCTAGATCATAACCAGGAAGAGAATCATAATTTCCTTTTAGAAATAAGCTCCTCTATGGAATTGATAACTAACTGAAGAATTGTGGGCATCCTTTGCTTGTCCTTGTTGACTGTATTGCCAGAGGGAGCTTATTCAACAGTGGTTATGAAAATGTTCCTTTGATGCTACTGGAACATACTGAATGTATTTTGATGCTTGAGGTCTGGCAAGGTTGAGGGCTTACATCAAAACAGTTGATTGGTCATTTCATTATTTCCTCATAAAGAAAGAGCAGCTAGCCATTTTGGTGCCTTTGTGACCCCCATGGTCTAGTGTGTTGGTTTTCTGTTGCTGCTGTAACAAATTACACAGACTTGAGAAACCCAAATTTATCACCTTACAATTCTAGAGGTCAGAGTCTGACTCTGGTCTCATTGGGCTAAAATTAAGGTCTTGCATGGCTGTGTTTCCTTCAGTAGCTCTGGGGAGAGTAAGTTTTCTTGCCTTTTCCAGCTTCTAGAGGCTTATGGCACCCTTCCTCCATCTTCAGACCAGCAACATTAGATCAGGTCTTTTCTCTCACTGTATGATCCTCTCCAGTTGGGAATGGTCCCCTGCTTTTAAGGACCCATATGATTAGATCAATGCAGGACAAGGCTCCAAGGATTAGAGTGTGGACATTCTGGGGGGACCATTATTCTACCCGCCACATCTATCTATGCTAAGCTGTTGGAAATAGCTACAGGATCTTTTTTTTTTTTTTAAAGAAGTATTCCCATCACATTCTCATTCTTTACAATTCCATTTTTTAGAAACTGGTTGTCAGAATTTCTTCTGTCTCCATTTTGTTCTCTCAAAGTATGTTTCTGCAAATGGCTAGTTCCTCGTTGATTTCCCCTTTCCCTTCACCCCATTTTCTGTTAAGTAGTTTGCACAACAGTTCTAATCCTCTGACTACCAGATCTCTTTCTAGTCCAGATGTCATCTTTCTTACTCTTTCTTCCTATGTATCTTCTCCTTTGCTATCCTTTTTGTTACCCTCTCTGTCTTTTCATTTCCCTCTAGATTCATGTTTTGTGTCTGTCCCAGAAACAGATCAGAAAAAGACAGTGATTGACTAATGTCAAGTATCTTCTCCCAAGTGAACACACACAATCCCACTATTTTTTTTATGACAGGTGGTATAATCTTATGGCTTTCAACAGAGACACATCTGTCAAATGATTGTAATTTTGCCCTTTGGTGAAGGGCTGGATGTGAGAAATAGTTTACATAGTTCACCTCATTTCTGATTAATTCGATCTGTATTTCTAGGTGTGTCTATAGGTTTCCGTTCTTTATGAAGTTACCATCATGTTCAGACAGACATTTTTTTTCCCTCATGATCATTAATTTAAACATTTTGTTGAAAAAGAAAACTCTCAATCGCCTGGGTTGCATTTCATACAAATTCAGGTAATGAATACGCCTGCCCTAGTTTAAAATGTTATGTTGACATTTTTGGAGAAGAAATTTTTCTAGCATTACAAACGCATCCTGGAAAATGTTCTCTAAAATGTAATTTTTAGTCTACACTAGAAACCAACTGCAAGGCTTTTTTTCTATCTAGACTGTTATAGCTAAAAGTACATATTTTCCTCCCATATACATATAAATATATGTCTGGAAAAATATGCCTTTTTCAGCAACTTATTTAAGAAGAAGGATTTCAAATGTTCATAGCAACCCCCAAATATGCATTATTTGCAAGCATTTGAATTTGCACGGATTGTACAGAGATACACAGAATTCCTAGAAATCAGTAATGAGTCAGCCCATCCAAGTTACCATCTAATGCCTCTATCATTTATCTTCTTTTAAAATTTACACCATTCATCTCTCTATAGCTTCCCCCTGCCTCCAAGTTCAGTAACAGACCAGAGGTCATTTGAATGCAGTAATGGTTCTATAAATAAAGATGTGTTTTAATAATATACAGCTTCATTAGAGCCAAGCTGAATTAATGTAGGAGGTATAGAGTATGTTTAAAGATCTCAGATAAAGCAAGGTATAGTGAAACATTTGGTACTGACTGAAATAAAACCAGATGATCCTCATAATATCAGAAGCGGCAATGGATTACTAGGGATTCTTAAAATTGAGTGTACAGAGGAATCACTGAAGGAGCTTTTTTAAATATGAGGATTTCTGGCCTAATTTTAAAAGACTCTGGTTTTGTTGTCCAGGGGAGGGATTGAGGACCCTCCATTTTGGTGATTTGATGCCGGTGGTTCTAGAGGAGTTTTTTGAAATACTGGGTTAGGTAAAGTTAAGGAAGTGAGTAAAGGACCAATTATGCTCAGTCCAGGAAGAGAGATGGCTTAGAGAAGGAACACACCAGGAGACCCAAGTGAAGGTGGCCACATCTTGGATGGAACTGGTGACCACATACACAGAAGTGGCAGTCCCAGTCAGACCTTCTGCTCCCCCACCCTTCCCCTCAGTTTTTGATAGGGACATCTGATGTTTCTCAAGCTTGCATGAAGGGTTTAGTAAACACAACCTCAAGACAAGCCCCTAGCCATTCTTCCTATCTACAAATCTCCTTTCTTTTAACGACAGTGGGGAAAGTTCATTGGACTCAGAATCTGAAAACTATGAGAACTAGCTTTTTAGAACTCTCAATAGTGAGTCGACTTACCCTGACTGTCTTTGTCCCTAAAGATCTAAATTAGGGCACACCAGGTGTGCCCAACAGGCCCCTCTCCAAGGCCGCTGAGTGGTTTGCCCAGGTCTAAATTTTTTTTTTTAAAGAGAAGGCTCTAATTCCATAACTAGAGGTTAACTTCAAGTTATTCTTTTAGTTAGAAGACTTTCAGAGTCCAGTCAGTTCACTGATCAAGAGGTAGGAAAGAAGGGTATGGATTCTCTCTTGCTTACGTTCAGCATCTGATAACGACACAGAGAGGGAGACAGTGCAGCAGGTGTAGGATTGATGGGCAGGCAGAGGAGGGACTTCAAAAGGCTCGTGCTTCCCCCTAGGCTGGGCCTCTCGGCTTTCAGCAGGGCAGCCACTGGCAGAAGCTGAGCGTGGCGGCCTCTCATACAACCTAGCTTCTCACCCGTTCTGATTTTATTTGTTTAGGTTTTTAATACAACTGACTTCTTAGAAGGCCCTTCCTTCCCAGGGAATTCACTAATCAAGGTAATACTCCATTTATTTCTATAAACAAAGCCTTATGAAAGAGTAATTCATTCATTAACTAAGAAATGTGATCACTGCCACTGTTGTACCTGAGTGCTTCAAAGCATCATTGTTGTTGTTCACATCAATTAATCCAGGTAACTGGGAAATGTGAGTAACACAGGACTAAAATATATCCCAACTGATTTTACAAGATTAAAAAAAAAACACCAAACCTAAGATAAACTCATGTTGTCTTAAGCATGTTAAGAACTTGCTTCATAGGAAAGAGTAATCACAGTCACAGAGGAAAGGACAGTCATATCTTTTTAGAATGAAGTAATTTTATTCCACAGAACTTACTAGAGCTTGGAAAGTTTTAAGCAGCTTCTTCCTTGGTGCAGGTAATATACCGTGAAGGTAATACCCACCTCCAGGTGTGGCGAATGCCATGTTAGTGTCGAGATAGGGAATACTGAAAACAATTTTTGATTGAGGTTTTTATTATTAAAATGTTTTTATCGTCTAAGTAAAGATGGATATTAAATTTCAAAAATAAATATTTATCAGATCTAATTAATTACCTATGTACACAGTCTTAATAAGTAATTCAAAGGACAGCTCATGACTAAGAAAAAAAAGTTAGTCATTAAACAGCCATCCTTTCCAAATAACAAACTGTATACATTTCAGGGCTAAGGAAAAGAAATTTTGTCATGAAGTTTTTAAAGAAAGTTACAGCAGAAAGTACCTGAAGTAAGTAGAGCTGGCTGAGGTGATAGTCAATTAAAGACTTTTACAGGAAAATAAAATTGATCTATCTCCCATACATTCCACCTGCCCCAACTAATTCTTTCAATATTTTTTAACTGAGATGTAATTCATATATCATAAAATTTACCCTTTTGAAAAGTGTAAAGTTCAGTGGTTTTTGATATCCACCAAGTTGTGCAATCTCACAGCTACCTAACTGCAGGATATTTTATCACGCCATAAAGAAACCCTGACCCATTAGCAGATACGTCTCATTCCTCCCACCCCTTACGCCCCTGGCAACTACTAATCTGATTTCTGTCAGTATAGAGTTACTTATTCTGGATATTTCATATAAATGGAATCATGCATATGGCTGTTGTGTCTGGCTTCTTTCATGTGGCATAATAATTTCCAGGTTCATGCATGTTTTAGCACGTATCAGTACTTCACTCCTTGTGGCTGAATAATATTCCACTGTATAGATACACACATTTTGCTTATCTATTCATCAGTGAATGGATACTTAGGTTGTTTCCACTTTGGGCTATTATGAATAATGCTGCTAAGAACATTTGTGTACAAGTTTTTGTGTGGACCTACATTTTCAGTTCTCTTGTATACTCTTAGGAGTGGTGCTAGGTCATGGTAACTCTGTTTAATTTTTTAAGAAGCTACTACACTGTTTTCCAAAGTGGCTTCACCACTTTACATCCCCACCAACAGTGAATGAGGGTTTCCATTTCTCCACATGCTTGCTGACACTAGCTATTGTCTTTTTTATCACAGCCATTTTAATGAGTGTGAAATGGTATCTCACTGTGGTTGTGATTTGCATTGTGCCTCTTTCAATATTTTTAAATCAATTCAATGGTAAAAAAGGAAGGATATTCATGATGGCTTTCATCTCTCTGAATAAACTGAAAATGGAAAATGATTCTAGAATTAGTACTTAGCTTATTTATTTATAGCTTTATTAATATAAAGGTTCCATATGGCTTATCAAAATGTATATTATAACATAGGAAAATATAAAATATTACTATCCAGTAACAGACCTTACTGTATTGGGTGAGGAGAAAACAGGTGATGTAATTTTAATATGCAATAGGTGTATTAGAAGGCTTTGTACACTACCAGAAGAGTGTTAAAATTTTGTCTCTGAGCTTCCTAGGAGCCAGAGTAAAGTGACAAACTGTAAAATCCATAATGCTCATAAGATTAAAAATAAGATAGAAGTCCTTAAAGAGTTATTAACTATTCTCTGCATGAACCCTCCAATATCAAGGAGATGCTGAATCTTGATGCAGTCCTTCCCACCGCTGTCCCTCCCAGATGGTAGAAGGGCTAAGACCGCCTCTAACTTCCTTCTGCCTGGCCAGCCCTTCTCTGCACTCCTCCTCTTTGCCCCGCCCTCCTTTCCCACTGAGGAAATTCAAACTCCAGTCTTCAAGGCCAAACTCCTATGTGATTTTTTTTCTTGGTAGGTCCTTAAAACCCCCAGACAGAATGAATTTCCTTTCTCTGTGCCCCCATGGCACTTTTTAGGCAGCCATTTTATAGACTTTATCAACATGATTCACTTATGTGTCAGCCTGCCCTGGTGGACAGTGATGGGTTTCATGGGAGTGAAGTGTCTTCATTTTTACATCCACAGTGCCTGGCACAAAGCAGGTACTCAACCAAGGGTGATGAGTCAAGTTGATTTTGTCAGTCACTCCTGACTTCTCACCTTCCCATGGGTGCACATTGGTTTGTTCCTATCTCTCTTTAGAAGTGACCTCCTCCCACCCAGAATGAAAAACGTTTTCCGGATTTTAGTCCATCCATGTGCAGAGTGCCCACATGCTCTGGTACCCAGGCTTTCCTCAGCTTTCACTTTCTAATCTAAATACAAGCCTTTATTTGTATCCTTGTTTCCCATAGGAAAAGATACCTTCATCTTGCCAGACCAAAAAGTAAAATTTCACTTCTAATTCTGTCATCTGTCACATTCACTCTATCAACCAGTTTGATGTCAACTGTGTATGGGAGGATTTATGTGAAACATGTGCATTTATTTGCCTTTTTAATACTATTGTGTATTTAGTGCTAAAGAAAAAAACTATCCAGTACATCTAAATATTTCTTGGGAAACTTATTGTTCTTCTAAGCCAAGATTCTAAAAGACCACGTTCTTGTCTCCCTCCCGAACCCCCCCCATCAAAACTTTCCATATCTTTGGGAAAATATGTCATCACTTAATAGACGTGTCCTGTGCCTGGTATCTCCCTGACCCCTACAGACCTCGTTATGTGTCATGACTGCGCACTCCTGTAGCATCCTGTACACTCCTCCTCACGGAGCTCGCCGCAGCTCCCGTGATAGTTTGCATTACTCTCTCTGTCCCTTAACGGTCTACAGTCTGCTTTACTCAACATCTCAACAGCTTAGCACATTGCCTGGCTTAAATTTTATTTGAGTCAAATCGACTTTAGATCAATTGTATAATATGTATAAATACTATATTCTTCTGTGTGGCTTCACCAATGGATCAGTAAGATGGAGTATGCTGTCTCAAAGTGGCAAGAGACATTACTTCAGAGAAGGAAAGGCAGTCAGCCCATCATATTATTTCTCTGATAGCACCATTTCAGGTTCACCATAAGCTAATCAAATAATGACTTACATTCAGCAAAATTTAAAACCTCCTAAAATACGGAATATGATCATTCATCAATAAACAAAATGTTGATTTGGAATTTAATCATTTCAAAGTTTATTTGTTGCCCAGAAATATCTGTATAGATCTAGGCTGCAATGCTGAATCAATGGGGGCATCTTAGACACTACACAAGGGGTTTTATTCCTGGAGCATTAAAAAGATTTTATTAGAAGCCACTCACACTCCAAAGGAGGTCCCACAGTGGGAAGTCTAAGGAGTGTGTTACGGTGAGAACTCAGTATAATTTGGTTTTTAAGCATTCCACTCTGAAAGACATCTCCATGATATAAATATTCCTAATTAGCACAGAATTTCAGTTCCTTCATACAAAAGGCCGCAGTGCAATTTAAGGCTGCTTAAAATTATCTTAACTTGTCCCATTTGGCAAACTAAGCCAGAGTGTTAGGAAATGGAGAACCGTAGTGCGCAGGAATGTGGGCTGGCTGTGAGCGCTCTCTCCAGATCTGAGAGCCTTTTTATTGACCTTACACTGAATTCTTATGTTTGAATATATCATCAGGATGCAACAGCCAGCTACTGGCTAACTGACAAGAGAAACTTCTGGAACACCAAGGCAGAAAAACGTAAGAAGTGGAAAACTACCCATACTGAAGCTTTTCAGGTATGGTTTGCTTCTTAACATACATTCCATAAAGCAGCCCTAATGAAAGTAGGCTTTCTGGTAGCAGATGCTAACGAGACAAAAATACTGTTCCTGTCTGCTCTCTTTCCCTTTGGTCAGCTATTGGATGCCATGAAAAAGAAAATAAATCTCAATTTCCTGAACCCACCCAATATTTTTAATATCTTGAGATTTTTATATTTATGTCCTGTCAAAAGTGAATAATATGAAGAATTTATCATAAATCCCAAGCTGTGTTTTCTGAACCAGAACTTCAGTTATTAAAGAGTTCCCATGCATGCAGCACTGAGTCTGTGCTATGTCATGGTACTGTTCTCTAGAAATTTGCAGTTGAAAAGAGATGTCATTTGACAAGATTTTTTTCCCCTACTTCCACCACCATAAAAAATAATAAAAAGTACAAGAATTGACAAAAAGGACAAATATTACACTAATGAAAAAAAACCACAGGGCTTGGAAAACTGTCAAGAAAATGTGAGACATGGGAGGGAAATAAATGAAGCAAAAGGTAAGAGAAAGGGGACAAAGGGTGTAAATAGATTAAGAAATGCTTGCATTGACAAATAAGGTCACACTGATTCAAACATGCCTGCCCAGCTAGGGCACCGTTGGAGTTTTGTTTTAACGAGGACCAAGGCACCTTCTGGGAAACAGCTCACCTTAGGCTGAGAGTCAAATCCCCAGCATGGTGGAAAATTAGTGCCAGAGTATCAGGAGTGGGATGTACAAGTATACTGTCATTGGATGGACTGTCGTGGAATCCTCCCTAGAGCAGTGCCATTTTCATATAAAAGCTGTCAAAGACACTAGTAGCATGCTTCTCTCTGCACTGACAAAACACACCATGACAAAGTGCCCTGCATCACTGCAGAGTTCATTGAGACTTTGTGGAGCTGAAAGGGTTGGCTCTTTGGCAGTTTGGCAATTTGGGTACATCTGGTTCATGCAGAACTATTATGTTACAGCATCATCTGTGCAAGTGGAACCAACTGGTTTTGACATTAAATGGAAGTGGCCCAGTGCCAGTGGGGGAGCAGAGCGGGCGCCAGAGGGCCTTCACTGAAGCTCTGTGGATGCTGCAGGCATCAGAGGCATTATCTCAGGAGGAGAAAAATGGGAAAATGATGGACATCATCAAAGAGCTGGGAGGGACATGATCTTGAGCACATGTGAGACACCTTTCAGAGTTCTTGAAACTAGTGGGTGAGAATGAATTTTGAAAATGGACTGAAAGAGTTAACGTACTTAAGTCTAGAGTGTGGATTATGAATAGGGTAACGAGTAATTTGTCATCCAAACAGGGATGGCTTTGAGATTGAACAGTGCGTTCCTAATAATTATGCCAAGACAGCAGAGGTAAGACCATCCTGGACAAACTGCAATGTAGAGTCACACATAGTTCTTCCTAGGAACTATCACTTTTGCTCTGTTAGTTTTGTAACATTTGCAGTTTTATCTTAACCACGTGCTTTTTTTTAATTAGAAAAATATATAAAATTATTTAACTTACACATCTAAATGAAGCAAAGGGATGAGGTCTCACAAGAGTGACAGGGCAAAGCTAGAAGCACAATGTTTACATTGTTATATTGACCCTAGTACCTCCATGACACCACATTACAGTCTGGAAAATGATGTCTGTAAAATTATTGTCTGTCAGTTGTTCCTTTGTGGCCTGCCTTGCTTAGCATGGTCACAGTGTCCCAGCAGTCGTGGTATGCCTGACTTTAACTATTTGATTTTACTCTCTGCCTTCCTCTGGGATAGTAGATTTTACAGGTCCAAAGGACATTTTTATGTTAAAAGCCTGGGGGTCCAGTTTAGAAACACAATGCTTCTCATCACAGCTGGCCACATCAGTCCTGTCAAGCCACTAATGGTAGAAAATTTATTTCGAGTATCCATGAGATCAAGATCCTAATTTACTTTGCTCCTAATTCACAAAGTTGACTTCTTTTTAAAACTAGGTTGAGGTTTTGTCTTTAGTGAATTCTAACATGTAGCTAGAAGTTTCCATTGCAAAGTGTACTTGTTTGGCTTTAAGTTCTTTTCAAGTGGCTTTTAAAAAGTTTCGGCATTGGAAATTGAACTCTTCCTCCGTCCACAGGGGCAGCATAAATAGAACCGTGAGGTCTTCTGCCACACTCCCAGCTCACTTCCTTGAACAACTCCCTTGATGAGGGAGATGAGATTTGGCGGCTTAGCTTCCTAGTGACCCCGGAGCTGCAAGCAAAGCTGGAGTTGACGCTGTGTGTGAGAGCAGATGGGCTGCCGGTCCACTGACTCTGATTCTGATGCGTTAACCTGTCATCAGCAAGCAGGATTTATATCATCTGCCCAGGGATGCTGTGTTCTTGGTGAGGAGAGGGCGAAGTTCTGAGAGACAGGACCACCGGGCAGATAGGTTTGATAATGGGGCACAGAGCTATCAGAGCATGGGACAGTGCCCAAGAAGAGAAGCCCATCCTGCCAGGGAGGAGCACTGTAAATGGACAGATGCTGAGTGGCTAAGGTTGAGGGGCAGGGGGAGCAGGATGTGAGCAGAACAGGTAGGGGGGCCCTGTTACCCAAATAGCTATTGTCTATCTGGGAATAAATCATGTTTCAAAGATGAGAAAGTCAGTGTTCTTCTCAGAACGTTTTCAGCTCAGTACAGTTTATGGTACTCTTTGGTTAGGTTACATGTATGTAAGATCTAGGTTAGTTGTAGAAGGTTAAGTTGGGTTGGAATTTATACTATTTTTGTACTTGATAATACTAATTCTTATACTTCATATTTGTATAATACTATATATAATCTATTATATATAATATGTATATAATCTATTTGGTTACAACAACTCTGTGAGGTATGTAGGGCATGTGATATTAACTCTATTTAAACACATGAAGAAACTGAGGCACAAAGAATTAAGATGCAAGGAAAGTGGTAGAAGCCCCCCAAGATGGAGATTTAGACCATGGTTTTCTGACTTCAGATTCAAGGATATTTTTTAAACCATACTTGGCTGCCTCTCACCACAAATTAATTGGTGGCATCTGGCAAGCTGAAAAACAAAATCATTTTGAGTATTTTTTTTCTTTTTGCCATAACATAGACACACTTTCTGGGTTCTACCAGCTTGTTCTCTACTAAAGATACTAACTGAAGACTAAAGTATTTTTATCTCTAAACCAGCAGTTCTAGAGGATATAAACAAGAAAGAAAATATTGGGATTTTTAGTTTTATAATTTTGAATGTGTTTAAATGAACGTAATAAATCACCACAGAATACCTTGATACATATATATAAATATACATATGTAGATACAAAGTTGTATAATTTATAAGTAAATGTATATTCAGATATTGGGACGAATTCTCTCTTAAAAAAACAAACAAACAACAAAAAAAAAAGCAAACACAGAATCGCAGGCTCAAAACACACTCCTCCTTTGTTTCACCTAATGCTTAGTGCAGCGGAGTATGGCCACGGCTGCTGTCCCCAGAATAACAGAAGCTTTTAGTGAGAAGGGCCTGGAGGGATCAATTCTCCTAACTCCTTCATTTGACAGAGGAAGAAACTGAGGCTTACGGGGTTAAGGGATTTACCCAAGCTGACAAGTTTAGGTTGAGCCCAACAATATGGGAAAAGGAAGGAAAATCCAGTTAATGCTTAGCTAGCCATGGTAATGTGTCATGGGGCTGGCTTGCAGAAATTAAATCCGTTAATAATCCCCAAACCTTATGTTAGCCAGAAGTTTTAAATGCCTAACCTATCAAACCTTTTGCTAAAGATGATAAGGTAAGGGCTTTGTGTCTCTGGGTGCCCAAGAATGTCTGCATTAAGCAAAAATGTCACACCTATACTGCTTGTTGGGTATCTGATTATATATAAATACAAATGTGGGGAATTCGTATATTTAATTGTATACATCAATTGGTAAAAACCATTGTATCGAAACAAATATACTCCCCATCCTGACTGTTGTAAAAATGGAACCAAATTATAATATTCCCCAGTAGGTAAACAATTACTCAAAATCCACTAAATTTTGAAATACTTTGTCTGCTTCTAATGGGACCATCATCTCCTTGGAATTTAAGACCAGACCAATGCTTAACTATTATCATATGCTAAATTCCAGTGTGTATTTGGTTCTATTTCTAGCCTGACAATACTCCTCCACTGATCTGGCCATGTATTTAATTATCAGTGCATAAGAGTTTATTTACTGAATACTACGGCAGGTAAGACTAGTCCCCCTTCCTTAACTTTTTAATTAAAAAAAAAATGTCCAGACTATTTTGAAACGACTTCCCCCCTCTCATGAACTTTAGAATCACTTTTCCCATTCAAAAGCAAAACAAAATACCCAAAAAACACCATCTCCGACAAAAAACCCATCATTACTAGAAACTTGTGAAATGTAGACATTGGTTCAGCTAGAATTGACTTTCTTACACTGTTGCATCCTTTTCTCCCCTCAAATAGGCTATTTAACTTCATTTCAATTAGAATATATCTTTTCCCTTATTCAGTCATTTCATGACCCCTTGACAAGTGGGATTTTTTTTCATTCTATTATATTTTCTAAATGATTGTACATTATATGTAAGAAAGCTGTGAACATTTTTATAAATCTTGTAATCTGTCATTTTCCTGAGTTTTCTTATTATGTACAGTAGTTTTTCAGTTGATTCTCTTGGGGTTTTCCGCAAAGACGTCCGTCTCATTTGTGAATAATGACTATTTTGCCTCCTCCTTTCGAATTTTTATGCTTTTTGCTTTTTTCTCTTGTGTCACTGTATCAACTACTACTTCTAGAGCAATTATATAACTATGCCTCGATTGTTGATCACTTAGAATTTTTCCTATTATAATAATGCTGCAGTGAACATTTGCACAGAGTCTGTGTAGTTTGGATCATTTCCTTAGGATAGATTCCTAGAAGTGTAATTTGTTGGGTCAAACATATAAAAATTTTTAAGACTTTTAATACATTTTGTCACATTACTTTCCCAAAAGGGTCTATCAGTGACTCTAACTCTCCTCCTCTGTTCTCAGTCCCGAGGCTTCCAGCGCAGACACCCTCTTCCCAGCCCTTTCCCTGTGCACCTTCCCTTTCCTGCCCACTGAAGAGATACTCAGGATATTCCAAATCAAGCCTCCCCAAATCGAATAAGAATAAAATGCAAGAATATACCTGAGTAACCCAATAATCAATTTGGAGATGAAATTTAGATGATTTGGAGATTATTTGCTCACTCCCCCTGCAAATCATCCTAGACTCCTTCTTTCCTTCATTCTTTACATACTAAAGCCACTCAGTCCACTAGGTTCCACCATCTTAACTTCTTTCCTACCCATTCTTTATTCTCCATCCACATGGTTACTGTTCTAGCTCAGGGACTCATCCTCCCTCATCTGTACCACTGTAATACCATCTAACTGACCTTACAACTTCTATGCAGTCCTTTCTCCACCCCTACTCAAAACACTTGAGTGGCAGGAAACACCTCAGGATGACCACCAGCCACCTATCTGTCTTGTTTCCCATATTAACCTCCCATTTACTACTACCTTCTAGCCAAACAGGGCCATTTGCAGTTCCCTGATGATGTCTAGTTCCAACCTCTGTGTTTCTACATGTGCCGTTCCAACCACAGGAATGTCCTCCGTAGCACTCCACACCCTCAACTCCATTCACCCAGGAAAATCCTTTTTATGTTTAAAATCCAACTCAAGGAGTTCCTCTCTGGTGAGACATTTCCCAGTCCACCCCTCACCTTAGAGCTATTATAGGAAGGGCTATCCACTGGATAGAGTATGGCAACATTTCCTGGGGTCTCTTTTGTGCCCAGCTGCCAGGGTTCTTACAGAAGTGGAACACAGATTGATGAAGATTGGTAGGGACTGGTATTTCCCCTCCTTTTGGTGAATTATATCTGTTTAACATGACTCCAAGGTTATTGGATACAAATCTATTTCCACCATCAGCATAAATAGAAGAATTAGCATTGGGGAAGGGGCCTCCAGCCTGAGCTAGGGGAGGGAAGCTAAAAAGGTAAGAGTCGACTCTGCACCCCCCTGCTTTCTCGTGCCTCCGGGCACTTGCCTTGCTGACTGTTAATGATCACCTTAGGCCCTGAAGCACAGTGATGAGGGACCCCCAGTGACTGTTGCAAATTCAGACAAAGCTTTCAGTTTTCCCCTTTTTTTTTTGGTCATAGAGAGAGTCAGAAATCCTGTGAGCTATTTTGATAGAAAGGTAAAATCTTAGAGCTGGAAAGGAGAGGTCAGCATGACATCTAATTCAGCTCTTTGCTTCCAGAAAGACTCCAGGAACTAACCAGTATCTCCTGTTTCTAAAGGTCTGTGAAAAGGAAAAAATTCTTTGTTTATCCAAGCCAGCACATGACAGCCCATACCAGCAAGGAATTCCCGAGTCTCACTTCCTATCCTTACCTGCCGGCCTGGCTCCTTATCTCCTAGAACTCCATTTCCTGCCTGCAGGGGGACTGGTTTAATATCTCTGGTTTACTGGGACTGCTAGGAAGCAGGAGTCTTCCCTGAAGAGTGCCAGTTACATGCTTCTAACTTGTTACAGAGCCTCCCTCTGATTCGTGTTCTCAAAAGTGGATGAAATGGGGGGGGTGGGGGTGGGGGTGGAGAAAGCCGCAAGTGTAAACGCAGCTCTTGCAATTCACTGAGGAAACAGAAGAGGTGTTCCCATCACACACCTGGGGGATGGATTTTGCTTTGCATAGCACAGCTGCCCTTCTGCAAACTGTTCCAAAGCAAGCCAATCCATTCCAAATTCCACCGCAAGTGTCTGTTAATATCTAGTGAGATGTTCAAAGCCAGTTAACCATCTACGAGTTAAGCGGGTGCTCTTTTTTGTGATTCATTGAGAAACACAGACAAAACTGCTAACATATGTTTCTGTTGCTAGGCCTTAGTCTTATCACAGTTTGAAACTGTAGAAAATCAATTACGTGCTTTGAATTACTCCCTTCCCTGACACAAAAGCATTTCTTCATTCTTTCCAGATAGTGAGCACTTTGCAACATCTACCACTAACAGCCTGTTAGGATTCTCTGCTAAATTATTGTAGTACAAATAAACCAAACAGAAGGCTGGTGGAATGCTAAACATCCCCCTCTCTCCTCTGTTGTGGCCTCCTTGCAGCTTGGGACCTTTCTGCCTTGCTGCTGCAACATCTGGACAGCATTCGGGTTGTTTCTCAAGGACACAATCGTGCACCTCCGGTGAATTTCAACTTTCAACATCTCTCTGGCTCTAATCTATATTTAATGTTTCATGACTGGTAGTCAGAGAAGCTTCAGCTAAATATCAGGTTGGAATGAAAATGATCCTTGGGAGAACATTTGCTTCCAGCGTGCGCCTGCAAAGTGTCTGTGACAGAGGCTTTCCCCAGAGATGTGTTGCCCATTCTCTTGCAGTAATAATAATTACGCCTTATGATTGCTGTGCCCACATAATCAAAGATCGCTTCATCAAATGCGATCCCGAGGGGATGCTGCCTCTGCTCCTAACTGGATGTCAGTCACAGAGAGCAGCACCCCTAGGGATCCCCAATCTTTCCCTTGCCCTTTTCAGCCCCGTGTTGTTAGCATTGTGTTTCTTCATATTCTTCTCAATGCAAATGATGTGTAAATCATGCCCTCCAGAAGGCACATGTGGTGAGGGGGAGAGGGTGGGGAGGGAGGTGGGGCTGGTGTATTCTTCTCCCCCGGCCCCCCTCCCCAACCTACCACAGGGATTTCTCACATGGAACATAATTACATCTGTGCCATATGGGCTCATTTATATTCTATTACAGGTTAAGCTAATACGACTCAGAAATATGCTAAAAATACCTCAAAGTATTCTAGAGCTGTCAAAACACTTGTCATTTCTTGCTCACCCGTTTGATTGCTAGTGTTTTTGTTTTTGTTGGGAGATTCAGAGAGCTAAGAAAGCATGCTGGCATGCTGGTGTCCAGTCTATAAATATAGTTTAATTTCCTGTATTATTGCAATCTGTGGGCTTGCAAAGAAAAGATCTTTCTTTCTCAACCTGGAATGGCCCCAAGACATGGGCACTGAAGCCCCTATCCTTGTAGATTTTAATTTCCCAAGAGGTAGAAAATACAGATTTCAGATGTGTGGTTTTGTCAGCTTTGGAATATTTCTTGTCTTTGTTTGATGTAATTATTCATTGTGATAGAGAAACACCTGCAGCGGGCTGACACCAGAGAAGCGTGCTACTAGAGTGAGAAGAGTCTGTATGGATGTCAGGCAGATCTCGTCAGGACTGCACATGTGGCATGATAATGAGAAGGACTATCTGTAATGAGTAATGAGTTCGACAATGATTTACAAGGGCACGTGGGGTTGTTTTCGTGCAATGGTTAAAGTCCATCAACCCATTAATTTCTACCATCAGTTTGGAAAATTGGCAGGTCATGCCTATGTAGACTCTTAATCTAATGGTTTGATAATGTAAGTCATTTTTTCATTCTTACTATCTTGACATGTGAGTGGAAATTAATACAATTCATCTTGGGAAAAGAAGAGCAAGTGCAAATATTTTACTTTTCCACGCATGACAAGCAACATTTCCAAAGCATGTATGGTGCTAATAATGCTATCAGCCATCAGTTAAATACACAGACCATTCAACTGAGAACTGAATTCATACAAATGCATACTTTTCCAATTTGCTAATAACTGTTCTATGCTATCTCGGTGAAGGAGTGGTTAACACTGCCTGGTTCCAATCTTAACTCTGCTACTCACTGGCTTATTACCTTGGCAAATTCCATAATTTTCCCATTTCCCCCATCTATAGACTGAGCATAAGAACAGTAGCTCTCCCCACGGGGTTTTTAGAAGTATTAAATGAGACAATACCACAGTGTCTGGCACTTAGTAGATATTTGTTACTACTATTGTTGTTGATCTTAGTTTTACCATAAACAGCTTCTTTATATAGCTATAGGGCTCTTTTAACTTCAATTATGTTTTTGCCAAAGTCATGTTAGTTGCACAAACTTCTATTTATCTTAGATCATGCAGGCCAGAGGTTCTTGGCACTTTTGGATTACCCAGCCAAGTTCCACTTAGAATCAAGAGAAATTTCATAAACTGGTGTGGGAAGAAACAGAAAATTTTAACATTAATATACTAAAGAAAGCATTTGGACTTATATAATTTCGAAGTATGTGTACATTTAGGATTGTTCAGAATACAAAGTGTCTGAACCTGTGCAATTAAAATCTTACATTTAAATAAGAAGGAATTCCAGTTTATAGTGGGCAGATGATTGAACCAGTAACTATGACCAAATTTTTAGTTTTTGCTCCTTTCAATCCTTAATATAGAGCTATTTGAAGACTTTAAAGGTGGGTGTGTGTCTGTGGATGGACAATCTATACTGTAGATAACATGAGTACAAAAGAACCTAGTTCCAGGGTCTTTATTTACATGTTCCTACTCAGCCTCAAGAACTTGGATAAGTCATGAGTCTTTCTAGTCTACAAGATTGGACTCTAGATTATCTCTCACGTCTTTTCTCCTTTCAGGCTGCTTATACCACCATCAAAGTGGAATGAAAAAAGATTAGAATTTTTACAAAAATGTTGTAAGTTGCCTAGACACCTCAAACTTATATTTTTGAATGGAAGATTTAATATGAACTTAATGTAGACATTGGAGTCTTCTTTTTCATTTGCCTTGGCTTTGTGGTTAGGGATAGAGGCAAATGCAAAATGAGATATGGGCTCTACAGGTGAGCATCCCCATCTCCATCCTTGGCCAGGCTGTAGGCACTAGGTTTTTGGTCAAGGGTGCCAAAGATTTAAATGGTGCAGCAGCCAGGCAAGCAGCAAAGTGATTCTAGACCTTCATGACTTATGAAATTTCATGTTTAAAACTAGTAATTTTCAACTTTCAGAAAGTGTTTTTTTCCTCTCAAAATTACCCCCAGAGACTATTCTGCAGAGATTAGGCACACAAACTTTTGACGGTTAAAGTTCAACCATATTTTCTTTTCAGTTTTCTCTTGTCAGCTGTATTGTAAATTGCTTTAAAGTAAAAATAAAAGTTTTCCTCTTTAACCTTATATGTTAAAAATAAAATGGATCTTTAAAATGGCAGACAGGGTTTGTTTCTCAGGCTGGGTCATTAGGAGATTAATGTTTTCCAAACTGTCATATGGTTCGACCCTAAATCTTTTCTTAGAATATCTTCCCTAACCTACTCCTCTGTTGTCAACATGAGACTACAGAGAGTGTTCAAGATAAGGTCTGGTAGAAATCTTTTCTACTGAGTCAAAAGGAGGTCTTTTTCTTTTCCCCTGTAGTTTCCCTTAATAGGTCAGGGGAAAAAATTCTTTGGGAGAGGCTGGAAGTAAAAGCGAAACAACTTAAGACAACTGCTAGGTTCACAAACATGGACATTTGTATTTTCCTGGTAGAGATGTGTGTATGTGCTAATTACTTAATTACAAATTTAAAGTTAACTGCATTCTCTTTAAAAATGCCCAATCACAAGGGACAAAGAGCCCTCAGCAGAAGCTTTGTTCTCCCACTTACCCTTGAACTGCAGTTCTACTGAAGTGACCTAACTTAAAACTATCCTGGCTCTCCATGCCAGACCTAGATGCTCAAAGCTTTAGAAATATAGCTGTGTGTTTTCATATCTTCTGTAAAAGATATTTGTCCTATCTAGGAGGAAAGATCATTTCAAATGTGAACATCCATTTATAGAACTTTTGGAAGAAAAGCAAATTCCTAGAGTCCCAATTGACTAAGAAAAAAATCTATTGTACGAAAAAAAAAAACCCTCTAAAGATAAAACAAAACTTAAAATTTAACCACAAAACTGTGCCATATTTCACATAACCTATGTAAACTATCATCCAGAAGGCAGCGGGAAATCTGGGAGCTGTGACGAAGGTTTTGTTTTTTGTTTTATTTGAAAAATGCTCTTAGGAAGTTTTATACACTAAAATTATAATATAATGTTACTCTTTTTTGTTTATTCTCTTTTTTAAATATATTTTTTCTTTTTTTTGTAGGAAATTTAGAAAAATTACAAAAGATACAAAGAAAAAAATCCATTTCACATAGAGATAAATCCCACTGACATTTTGTTTTAGCCCCTTCTAGGCTTTTCCCTATGCATGAAGATATATTTTTAAGTAATTAGATTGTACGGCATACAAAATTATATATCTTGGATTTCTCCCTTAGTATTCTTTCGTCATTTCCTCCTGTCTTTAAATATTTTTCCAAAATTCTATTTCTAGCAACTGCATAATATTACGTTGCCCAGTTGTACCATAATTTTGTTTACCTTAATGTCTGCCATTGGGGATTTTACCTTCCCAGTGATTTCAATACTGCAGTGAATGATCCTTTCAATGTCTTGGGTTCTCAGGTCCCTGGCCCTTTTTTCCCTAGTAGTCATGTCCCTATTCTGATGTCAGCCACTCCTATGGACAGACCCTGCTAGGCCATGTCATTCCCACTCTTTCTATGTCATGAACCCACTCTGACCAACATCTCTTGACATTCCAGATCACCCCCTCTAGTATTCTGATTATTCTTCTTTGATCCCACTGGGACCTCCAATTCTAACACCTTTTCATTATCTCTTACTCCCTTGTCCGGACTCCTTTTTAACCAGGTGACTTCCATCCAGAACACTCTCTCTCAGTTGTATACATCTTCAGTTTCCTTGCTCCCTCTTGCTTTGTCTTTTTTTTTTTTTTTTTTTTTTTGTGAAACTGTAATGTTGCTTAAATCCAACTCTTCCCCTACTCTGTATGGGACCTGGGTAACTTATCATGACTGGAAAAGAACACAACTGTGCTGACTGGTCTCAATTTAAATTCATAAGCACAAACTCAGTGATCCCTTGGTGCTCACAGTAACCATTATATACCTCTCCAGTCTATTTGCTCACCTGTTCACCACCTAGTTGATACCTCCTTTCTCCTCAAACCTCCAATACCTCTTTCCTCCATCTTTATCATCTTAGCTGATGATACTGCATCTTACTTTACTGAGAAAACTGAAGCAAGTAGAAGAGAACTAAACTGACTCTCACAATCACATCTCCACCCTCACTTCTCCCCCCTCATACATTACTGTCCCACCTGCTACCAAAGATGAGGCATCCATCCTCCTAATGAAAGCCAGCCCCTCCACCTGTGCACTGGGTCCTATCCTTTCTCACCTACTTGCTTTAGCAATTACGCTTTCTCTCTCCTGTATTATCAAGATGCTGATTCTCTCCTGGGTCATTTCCAGCAGCATACAAATGTGCTGTTATTCTCCTATCCTCCTCTTCAAGCTATCACTTCATTTCTTTGGGTTCCTGCAGCAAAATTTGTGGAAAGGGACATCTTGACTTGCCATTTCTGATTCTTCCCCCCCCCCATTCTCTCCTGAATCCTCCCCAAACAGATTTTTGCCTCCTTCCACTATTTCACTGAAACTCTCTTGTCAAGATCATCAATGACCTCCCTGTCGCTAAATCCAATGGTCAGTTTTCACTTCTTATTTTTTTCGACCTTTCTTTGTTTGGCTTCTAGGATACCACACTCTCTTGGATTTCCTCCTAGTTCCTTCTCAGTCATACTTACTGGCTTTTCCTTTCCGACTTGATCTCTAAATGGTGAAGATCCCTGGCGTCTCAGTTCTTGCTCCTCTTTTCTTCTTACCTACACTTACTTCCTTGGTGATCTCGTCGAAACTCATGACTAAATACTACTTCAATGCCTGTGATTCCTAAATTCACCTCTTCATCCCAGACCTGTCTCCTGATTTCCAGGTTCACATATAGTTACCTGCCATATGGTTGTTTGGTTGGTTCAAAGTGAACACGTCAAATACTGAACTTCTGACATGGTCCCCGTACTTGTATCCCCTTCAGCTGTTCCCAACTCACTTAATGGCAATGCAGTCCTCCTGGGGCTCAGGCACAACTCTGGCAGCATCCTTGCCCTTTATCGTTTTCTCACATCCTATATCCAGTTCATCAGGAAATTTCTTCCTCTCTTTTCGTCACAGACCCAGAACTTGACCACTTCTCAACACTACCTCTGCTAACACCTTGGTCTGCACCAGCATTACCAGCTTCCTCGCCTGTTTCCTGTTTCCATCCCTGTACCCCTCACCATCTATTCTCAGCAATGCAGCCAGACTGACCTGGTTAAAATCCAAAATCAGATTGATCAGATTGTGTTTCTGCTTGGAATCTTGTAAGCACTCCCCAGTTCAGTCAGAGTGAAAGCTAGAATCCTTACAATGGTCTCCTGGGCCCTGTGTCTTCTGATGCCAGTTTCCTGTTTGGGCCCCCTTTTTCTCCTTCTCTCCCCTAAATTCAGTCCACTCCAGCCACACTGGTCTCCTTGCTGTTCCTCAGATATGCCAGGCAGACTCCTACCTTGGGGCCTTTGCCATGGCTCTGACTTTTGCCTAAAAAGCAGCCTTTCTATTTATGCAATGTTACTTTCTCAAGAAAGCCTACTCTGTACCCTCAACACCTCCTGTTCTGATCCTCCTTACCATGTTCTCTCATTCTTTTTTTCTCCATCTCATATGGGAAACCTTCCTGTATCACATGGGAAGCTTCTTAACAAGACATGTCATTTATATATTTATTACATTCACGTTTATTTTCAGCATTCCTATCTAAACTGTAAGCTCTCATGGTGTCGGGAGCTTCACTTTGGTCATGGAGACATGCTAAGTGCTGAGAAAAAAATGTCTGGCACATAATAGGTATTCAATAAACATCTGTTCAAAACTTTTAATAAATGAGCCCAGTTATCTAGAAAAGGCAAATATTTTAAAGGTATGTTAATTTTCTTACTTCAGTCAACATTTGTTTTGAAAAACTTGCTCTTCAAATTCAAGTGTAATTTCTAACTTTAGTTGAGAACACCTTACTTGAAGCTTCACCTTTCCATTCTTTGGAGAGGATGACTTTCAAAAATGTTCTTATGATGGATGAAATGAGAAAGAATAGGCAGGCACGCAGAAAATTAAAGTGAAAAATTATGACAACCATCTGGATACCTCAGCTACATGAACACTGGTGGTCAACCCCTGTCATCCAGTGAAATATATAACTCCCAGCAGAAACGCTTTAATTTGTGAATTGGAATATGGAGGGTGGTGGGTTGAAATGGGCACGGTGGAGGGTTGGCCATGAAAAGGAAGTAGCAAGTAAGACAGAAGGAAAATAGATGTGCTAGAAAAGGTACCAGGCACCTAAACCTTGTAAATGACCATGCCTGTAGTTACATGCGGGAAATGCCTGTGTTTTTATGACTGAGAAGATTGGGCACTTACTGCACAACGCAGAAGGGAGAACATTTCTCTTTTGCTCAGATCTGAACTATTTTGATTTTAACTTACACTGAGAACCAAACGGTAAGAAGTTTGCTTGAATTTCTCCCCACCCCCACCCCCGGACCCCCAGTTCAGAACCTGAGCTCATGCTACTACAAACCTGTTGGGAAAACAGATTGAAAAGGATTTAAAGAGATCCTTTTCAGGCAGGAAGGCATCCAAATCCAGTCAGGGAGACAGGAGGGGCGACCACTAAACAAACACGTGCATTAATCAAGGAGCAGCCAGAAGCAGTGCTCAACCTACCCGGGAAGGATTTTGCAAAAGAAAACAGGTTCCCGCAGAAGAGGGAAGCAAAACTGTCCACAGGAAACCAGTCATGTGTCTGCATGTCGCTCCCCAGCCATTTAAAATCATTTCTCTTGATCAGCTTTAATCACAGTTTCCTACTAGATTTTTTTCCCCAGTTGATTTCCAGTGTTGAGAGAAATTATTTATCCTCTGGTGGAGAGAGTAGGGGTGGAAAGAGGCAGAAGGTACAGATCAGGGAACTGAGCAGGGCAGACTCTCATTCCTTAACAGGACTGTGTCACGTGTTTGGGGAATATAAAGGAAAAGGAAAGAAATTTTTACCAAGTCCCAGCAAGGATGCTCAGGCCTCAGAAAGGCCTGTTGATTAGTTTTTGAACAAATATATAAGTGAATGGGTATATTTCATTGTTTTGGGTTTCTGTAATGTGTTTTTCACTGGGAGTCCCATGATGGATTCCAACATTTAGATGATATATGCTTGGTTTATGTGCTTCACATTTTGAATGCTGAGCCAGCTACTTACTGATTGTCATCGTCCATTTAAAAACATTAAGGGGTGTGTTACTGTGAACAGGTTTAAAGGTCAAGATTTTCACTGAATCGTGATTGTCTCTTCAAAATATCTCTAGACTTTGCATCTTCTGTCGTATAGTGTTATCATCTTATTTGGACTAATAATTTGAAATTAGAAACTTTGTTTTACATAGCTGCATATCTCGTGCATAGCTTGGGTTTCATACTTATGAACTGAGTAAATGATAAAAGATACAAGTGATCATGAGATGTATGACTTAAGCCTACAGGGAAAATGTTACTTTTATATACAAATAAATGAGTTTGGGCTAAGAGGTCCAGGAAGTGACTCAAACTTCGCCTGATCTAAAACAGACAAGTTATAATTAGTAATTTCCTTGGTAAAGCTGCTTAAATTAGGCAAACTTAATTATGTCCTATTTCACAGCTATTTCATAACTGTGATATCCCAAAGAGCAAACTCTACATGCCCATGTCAGCAGAAAGTTTAGTGTTCACCTGTTTCCCACAATTCCCTCTCATTATTGCTTGTCTTCATGGCCAGGCATCTTATTGTAGATGAATTTTATAATCATTCCAAAAATGGATTGGCTATCCATTGTTCTTGACTTTGCTTTGCATGGGCCTGTCTTAACTTACCTAGTCCAGCTACTATCAAACAGTAACATTTAAGGAGCTCTACAAGGAACTTGGGTATCACCGACAGCTCTCGCTTTAATTCCTGCCTGCATTGTGAAGATTGTTTACCTTCTGCTGTAGGCATATCTTTTCTATATCTCTCAAATCTCTCCTCTCCTTGGCCCAGCAATAAGAACTACAACCACAAATCCTTCTCTCAGTTTCAGTCGATATCTTTGTGGAGATATCTGATACACTGGATTACTGGAATTGGACCCAATTCTTCCCCCCCTTCCTATATCCACACCCTTTGCCTTATAGCTTTACACTTGCTCCTACTAAAGTCCCTGCCTCTTGACTGTGGCCTCTACCATGTGTTTTGCTTTGAGTGGTAAGATGTTAGCAGTTGTGATGCAAAAATCAGCTTGAAAAGTGCTTATGTGTTTGGGCTTGCCCCTTAATGTGCCTTTGCCATCACCATGAGAAGAATGTGTCTTGAACAGCCTACTGGGACCAAGGAGGATAAAAGACATGTGGGAAAGGCCCAGATCCGCAGACCTGAAATGTGAAGCAAAACCAGCCCAGCTGACTCACAGATCTGTGAAAATAAAGCTTTTTTTTAAGTCACTGCATTCTGAGGTTGTTTGTTATGCACCATTATTGTGGCAAAAGTTAATTTATACAAGATGTAACTATTTCCATGGTAAAATCAAATATTGACATTTTTGTGCAAAGTAGCTTGGCTACTTATGGTTCTAGTGTCCCCATTCCAGAGTAGCATTTTGGCTTTACTTTTGTATAATCAAAATGCATGTTAGAATGCTTTCTCTAAATAAAAAGTCTTCCTCTAAAGGTGAATTTTCCCTCTAACTGTAGAGACAGAAAACCAAAAACTACTTTTAAGTGATCACTTTTCTATCTCTGAAAAAAAAGTTAAACGCCTGACTGAGCTTTTCATGCTCCAGATGAAAACCCAAGTAAAAAAGACAAATTAATGGGTGATGTTTTCTTTCTGATAAAGTATTTCTCTATAACTGTGCCCTTTATTTTATAAAAATATCCTTGGAATAATGATTTTTTTAGTATCTCTGTCTCTTTCCACTGGACTCTACATCCTATAAGAGGAGGGCAGGCACTCTCTTGTTCATCTTTGTCTCCAGCACCAGTCCTGCTGCCTGGCGCATCATAACTAGTCAACAGTTGCTTGTTGAATTTCTTTATAATTAAATGCAGATCCTATAGTAAATCATATGAATGGGAAAAGCTGAGACCTGGGATGAACTTAGAGAAGGTTCAGAGAAGAAGTGGTGATTCTGAAAGACTGGATAGGATTTGAATTGGCAGGTAAGAGATGGGAATAGATTTTAAGTAGGGAGTGAAATGAACAAAATGTGATGACTAGAAAGCACAAAGTTCATTCGGAACCATTTAAAACATAACTCACTTTACAAATACATATATAATTTTTTATACATAATTAAAAAAAAACCCTTTAATTGTAAAAAAAAAAAAATGAAGGTAATCTATTATTGAACTCAAAGACCAAGCAATACTAATAGAATTTCTTTAGGGTAGTGAAGAAAGTACAAATATAGTGAAGATTTGAAAAAAAAAAAAAGCCTATTTTCTTTTTATTAGTATGTTGAAAACTAGTAAGTAGACACATTCCAAAACCAATTCTATTTCTACTTTAATTTTATTGTCCCTAAAAATTCCACTGAGACTTACTTTGATTTATGTCAGCATTCTGTATGTCATTATTTCTTGTTTCCCAGACTCATCTTGAAGCACATTTGAATCACATTGGTTCAATATATTCCATCTACTATTTATCATTAGGCCCTAGTACATTGGTTTGCATGTAACAGGTGCTCAGAACAGATTCTGTTATTATTTTTTATTAATATCTATATTATTAGCAATAGCTAATCACACTCATTCATTATCTCAATTGCTCTGTGAGGTGGGTACCAAATTTAAGTCTGTTTTTTTAGTTGAAGAAGCTGGGGCATAGAGAGATTAAACAATTAAGAGGTGAAATGCCAACTAACACCAGGAGTAAGTGGCAGCACCACGACTCAAGTTCAGACCTGCCTAATACTCACACCAGCCTATTCTGAATTGAACTGATACACATGGTCTGGAAGACCATATAGAAACTACTATATACCAGCCATACTTTCTATTTCTGTCCATGGCCAAATACTACAATACAAAGTAATGTGTTATATATTTTATAAATACATTATATAAATGTATGTGTGTGAATGTTTACATACAGGGTGATTTGCCTTTCTCACTTCGTGATCATAAAACGAAGAATAATTTCTCCTGTGACCCATGAATTGCAAATATATATATTTTTTTCATTTTGCAGACCTTGGGATGCTCATTTACCCCTTTTCAGCTTGGGAGTTACAATGCCCTCATAGCTCGAAAGAATGAGCCTGCTGCTGCTGCCTTAAACTCAGTGCTTAAAGAAGCTCATAAAAAATTGAAATTTCCACCTTTATTCAACTTGTCAGGAGAGCTCCCTATAGCCCTTTGTACCTGAAAATGCCTTATAGCTTGTTTAAAGCACTGTGGGAAACAGTTTTACATTTTTTTAGTTGCACATAAAATCACTTTATGAGCTGCCAACTGAAAACTGAGAAAGCCCGGTGAATGGGAATGCCTCCTTCAAAACCTCCTGTGTGAAGTGGAGCTGCCACGCTCCCTGCTTAAATAGCTAATACGGTTAGTTTTTCTCTTCACTTCACTTCACTCCTAAGCAGAAATTAGACTCTTTAAGATATGCTCATTAGTTAAAGCAAGACATAACCAGTGCTCACTAGTAGAAACGAGACAATGAACAGCCCTCCAAAAGTTATTCTCACACAGGGAGGACTGAGAGCTGAAATGGAGCTGTACTGGAGTAAAGTTTTTATGCTATTAAAATTAGGTTGGTATTAGTCTAAACTAGATTATTTTAAGTTAAAATGTTCATTGTAATCCCCAGGACAACCACTAAGAAAATAACTCCCAAAATATAGAAAAATAAACAACAATGGTACACTAAAAATATCTATTTAACACAAAAGAAGGCACTAATAGATTAAGCAAGGAATAAAAAAGATAGGACAGAAAACAAACAGAAAATGGCAGCTATAAATTCTATTTTGTCAGTGATTACATTAAATGTAAATGGAGTAAACACTCCAATTAAAAGCTAGAGATTGGCAGAATTTAAAAAAATAATCCAACTATTTGTTGCCTGCAAAAGACACACTTTATACTCAAGTATACAAGCAAATTAAAAGCAAAAAAGATGGAAAATATACATGATGCAAGCAATAACCAACAGAGAGGTAGAGTAGCTATACTAATATCAGGAAAAAAATAGACTTTTAGACAAAAACTGTTACCAGAGATTAAAAAACAAAAAGATCATAAAAGGTTCAATCTATGGTCAATTTATCAGGAAGACATAACAATTATAAACATATGAATCTAACAAAAGAACCCCAAAATGCATAAGCAAAATGGACAGAATTGAAGGGAGAAATAGACAATTCAGCAATCATAGTTGGAGGCTTCAACATCCCACTTTCAATAAAGGATAGACTAGACAGAAGGTCAATATGGAAATGGAAGACTTGACCAACATTATAAACAAACTAACTAGTCTGATTAGGCATCTATAGAACATTCTAATCAACAGCAGCAAAATAAACATTCTTCTCAAATTTACATGGAACAGTCTTCAGGACAGAACATATGCTGGCTACAAATAAGTCTCAACATTTATTAAAGAGAATTGAAATCAAACAAAGTATGTTATCTGACCACAATGGAATTAAGTCACAAAAAAATATTAGAAGGAAATGTGGAAAATTCACAATTATATGAAAATTTAAAAAAAAACTCCAAAAAAACCATTGGGTCAAAGGAGAAATCATAAGGCAAAGTAGAAAGTACTTTGAAAAAGTATACATCATATTGAAAACTATGAGATACAGCTAAATTAGTGCTTAGAAGTAAATATATAGCTCTAAAGAGCTATATTTAAAAAGAAAAATCTCAGATCAATAACTAACCTTCCACCTTAGGAAATTAGAAACAGAAAATCCAAAGAAAACAGAAGGAAGAAAGAAAGATTTTTCAAATGTGAAGAGAATTAGTGATTTTTCTATAAATTCTTAAATTTTTCATTTAAGAGCTTATTATAATTTGTAAGTACAGATTATTTTGAATTTTATTTTATGATTATAAAAGTAACACTTGAAATTGTATGTAAATTATATATCCATATTTGTATTTTTAACTGCTACCTAGTAATATAATATGGACATATAATATGCTTAACATCCTTTTTTGAAGGGTATTTAATTTGTTTTAATCTCTTGTTTCACAAATGATGCTGCAATGACCATTTCTGGACATATTTTTATGCAAATATGCAAGCATTTCTGTAGGATAAAAAACTAAATGTCAAATTGCTGGGTCAGTGGGTATGAATAGTATACATGGGGAATTTGTTCCAGGACCCCTCAGGATACCAAAATTTGTGGATGCTCAAGTCCCTTATATAAATGGTGTAGTATTTGCATATAACCTAGGCATATATTCCCATATACTTTAAATCATCTCTAGATTACTTATAATACCTAATACAATGGAAATGCTACATAAATAGTTGCTGGTATGGCAAATTCAAGTTTTGCTTTTTTAGACTTTCTGGAATTTAATTTTTTTGAATATTTTTTATTCAAATATTTTGGAAGCAGAATCTGTGAATATGGACAGGTGACTGCACTTTCAAACTGTCTTCCAAATAGACTATACGATCACCATTAATATGATAGGCAGAATATGCTCCCTCCCAAAGCTGTCCACCTCCTAATTATGAGAATCTGTGAATAAGTCACCTTATCTGGCAAAGGGACTTTATAGATGTGAATAAGGTTAAGTAAGAACCCTGAGATAGGGAGATTGTCCTGGATTATCTGATAAAAGCAATGACTCTTTCCCAGCTGTGGTCAGACAGGGAGATGTGACTACAGAAGAATGATCAAAGAAATGAATGCAACAATGTTGATTTTAAAGATGGTTGAAGGAAGCCAGGTTTGCTGGTGTCCTTTAGAAGCTGGAAAAGGCAAGGAAATAGATCCCCTCTCCCAGAGTCTCCAGAAACAAATGCCACCCAGTCCAACACCTTGATCTTAGCCCAGTGAGACTCGTATTGGACTTCTGAACTACAGAATCATAAGATAATAAATTTGTGTTGTTTTAAGCAACTGAGTTTGTGGCAAATTGTTACTGCAGCAATAGAAAAAATATATATCTAATTTAAGATAATACCCAGTCCTTGAAATCCTAAACATTAGATATTTTTCAATCTTTTTAATTTTTGAAAATCTGATAATCAAAAGTAGTGAGCCACTATTGCTTGCATTTGAATTTCCCTGATTCCTGGTGAGGTTCAGCTTTTTATGAGCTCTTGACACTAAATTTCTATTATGACCTGGTGGAGACTAATCTCGGTTCATTCTGCTGCTGGGCTGTTTGACATTTCTGATTGGTCTATAGAGTCTTCTATATTTTTACACTCTGATATTAGTCCTTTACAGCCTTTGCTTGTTACATGTGTGCAAAATATTGTTCCCCAATTCGTTACTTGTCATTTTACGTTCTCACCACTCATTCTACTCAATTGGAGTTGCCTGACCTGCCTCACAATTTCCTAGCTCATCGCCCAGGGCTGTCTGTGGACGAACACTGCCTGCACGTGCCATACAGTAAGATATTGTTGAAACGGAACCATCTATGCTGGTGGACTCCTCCAAGACTGAATAGATCAAGATACTGCCCAACTCTATGGAGAATTTTGTCTGTCTGTCTGTTAACGGAAAAGTAGAACATCGTAGAGAAGGTTTCTTTCTTAAGGAAAGAACCCACAAATCCTATAAAACCAATGAAGTGAGAAGCCGACAGGTGGTTCAGATGATACATTTTTTTCCCCTCTCAGATGCTACATGACCTATTGTACTGAAGAGGTGAGAACTTGGTCAACACGTGTTTAGGGCCATCCCTATTCTGTTCTCACTCAACCACAACTTTAAAAAGAAAATGTCTTGGGAATCCAGGAGAGTCAGGTACATTTGAAACACAAGTCCAATTATACAGATGAGAAAACAGGCACAAAGAAGCAAGCAACTTGCCCAAGATGGCATTAAATGATAGAACCTGAACTTGAACCAGACTTGTCTGACTCAAAAGTCTTAACCACTGTAACTATGCCAGATTTCACATTAGAAATCACATCTGAGTCTTAGCCATTCTACAATAAAAATTCTCCTGTAATCTGAATTAGTAAAACATTCTGAATTATACCTTGTTTAATAACTTTTGAGGATATACACAGAAATGAGGAATCAGGCTATTAAATGTCCAGTAGTAGGAGATTAAAAACATACTTGATTGAATAGACAGCAGTGAGTTATAATTAGTTATTGGTTTATCAGTTGATTACCTATTGATGGATGATTCTAAAACAGTGAAGGGTAATTGAAAAGAAGCTCTCTCCTCTCCTTCTGCAATCTTATTTACCCTATAATTTGCAAAATAAATCTTTTATTCAGAGATAATAAACACAGAAACTTCATTACAGCTCCTATTTGATTTATCTCAAATGCAGGATTCGTGGAATCCAAACTAATGAGTTTAGCTGTTAGGTCTTACATTACTGGTTTCTCTGTGATGTGCCTATGAGGCGTTGGGGGTGGAGTAGGCAGTCAGCTGCAAGTGTGACAGAGTCCACAGAGAAAAATCAGTTCTGGGGACACTTACAGCCGGCTCAGAAGCTGTCAGAAGGCCTGGGGCTGCAGCAGAGCCGTGATGTTGGCCTTGCCCTCCAGTCCTCCTGCCCCACGGGGCTCTGGGACAGGCTTGCACAGAGCCATTTCAGCATTCACCAGGCCTGTGCCTTCCCTTCACTTATCTGACAAAATCTAAGGGTCTCTGCCCCCAGAAAAGGCTGAATCAGCCTCTTCAATAAAAATTCCTTTCCTGGTATCTTTCCAGAAGACATTAACTACTTGGCTGCCAAGAAAGACCTAGGCCCCATTTTGATAAAATAATGGAAAAGCGTATTGTGTGTTTGTGTGTGTGTGTGTGTGTGTTACTTTGTTCTTTTAAATCTTCAAAAGGGCACCTGATTAGAGGCAAAGTAGGAATCCTGGTTTGCTGTTTATCTATCTCATTTCCTGTAGTCCCCACCTTTGCATTTTTCAATTACAATAGTAATACTGTTATTAAAGTGTGCCACTGACAGATTGTTTACTGGAATCCTGCCCTGTGGGGAACTCCTGACCCCCAGTTTGTGCCCCAACGTGTGCTCCCACTGCTCCCAGAGATGGAACAGGAGCCTCCCCTTCCACTGAGAATGAGCCCCGGCTGGCCCCAAGTCATCACTCATCAAAATGAGTGGACATTTTGTTAGTTTTCTAGTTTTTGATGTTATAACCCAGCCTGCAACATACATCTTAATAAAAATATCTTTAGGCATTTGGGTAAGTATTTGTAAAAGATAAATTCACGGCAATGGCATTTTTAGGTCAACAATTTCATGGAATGTTTCATAGAAATTTCACAGAATTGCCCTCCAGGAAAGCTGGGTCGATACTAGGCTCACAGCAACAGAACAGATGAAAGGGGCTCTTTTTCCACACCCTCACCAAGGTGTTGGGCATTATTATTCTTTTTAATCTTTGGCAACTTCTGAGGTAAATACATATCTTATTGTTTTCAGATATGGTCTTTATTTTATATTTTTTCAAAATTTCTTTTTGGTTTGTTTTTTTGGGGGGTAATTAGGTTTATTTACTTATTTATTTTTAACAGAGGTACTGGGGATTGAACCCAGGACCTTATGCGTGCTAGGCATAAACTCTACCACTGAGCTATACCCTGCCCCCCCAATGTAATCGTTAAATATGTGTTTTGAGACCCTTTCCTTCTGTTTAATGGTTATGTGTGTTTCTTTATCTAGGACACACTTGTACGCACAGCTTGCCTATTTTCTGTAGGCGATCCTCATGTTTTCCCTGGTGATTTGTAATAGCTCATAATATATGAAGTGTATCAATCCACTGTCTGTTATATAGCTTGCCATTTTTTTCTAATTCATCTCATTTTAAAAAATTCTTACTTACAATGTCTTCTGCCAGGCATAAATTTTAATTTTCACGTAGCCAAATATATAAAAAATATTTCCCTTTTGGTTCATTAAAAAACTTCAATAATATTATGAATGTACTCCTAACAGTTATTCTAAAATATTTTAATAGCCGCCTCTTAAGAATTCCATTTTGTTGGCTAGAAGATTGTGTGCTAACACTTTCAGGCTACTAGATAAAATTAGTAATAATTTTGAGAGGAAATTACTATATATCTCTTTGAAAACTTTTCTATTTCAATGTATGTGGTGAGTTTTTACTCCGGAAAAATTTGTTTGTAGCCCATCCTTCAGTTAAGCACTGATTAGTAAGAGTTGAGATGGAGGGCTAAGGGGTTGTTTCTAGCCCATGTCTGCCACCATCGTGGTGAATGGCGTTCGGTGAATCATGTTGGCCCTGGGCTTCATGTTCTCCCTCTTAAAAGAAGAGAGGTGGATGAAATAACCTCTGAAAACCTTTCTAGCACCGAATTATCAAGGGTCTATGAATTCTTTGCTCATATTTTTATTTATTTAAATATGTACTAAGTGATAAATTATTTTCTAATATACAGCAAATAGGATTCCATGGTTTTTAATGATTTTGGGGGGGTGCCCTTCCTATACTCACCCCCCCCAAAAAAACTTTATTTATTAAGTTCCTACTAGGTTCCAAGCACTGTACATATATTGTTTTATTTAGTTTCCACAACAAATTTTTGACATGGAAAATGTAACTCCATTTTACAGATATGGAAACTACTGCTACTGAGGCTAAGTGATGAAACAATTGGGCAGCCTTATGCAAAGAAGAAATAAAATACACCTTGACCTTTACTTCCTATCACATACAAAATTTAACTCAACATGGCTCACCATCCTAAATGTAAGAGATAAAACTATAAAAATTCTAGAAGAAAACATAGGAGAAAAATCTTAATGACCTTGAATTTGGTAAAGACTTCAAAATATGACACTAAAAGCACAAAACCCAAAAGAAAAGGTCAATAAATGAGACTGTATCAAAATTTAAAACTTTTGCTCTCCAAACCACACTGTTAGGAAATGAAAAGTCAAGCCACAACCTAGGCGAAAATATTTGCAAGATATATATCCGACAAAGGAATTATGTCCAGGCTATGCAAAGAACTCTTATGACTAATTAGCAAGATAAACAATGCAATGAGAATTGGTAAAATTTGAACAGACACTTCACCAAAGAAGAACTATGGATGCCAAATAAAAACATGATGAGAAGTTCAACATCATTAGCCATCAGGGAAATGCAAATCAAAACCACAATGAGGTATCACTTTATACCCATTAGAGTGATAAAAACTTAAAAAAGCTGACTGTGCCAAACTGGGGAGGATATGAAGGAGCCAGAAATCTCATATCCTGCTGGTGGAAATGTGGAAGGGTACGACTGGCTTAGGAAACTGGAAATTTTTCTTAAAAATTTAAACATACACTCACCTATGATTCAAGAAGGAGCCAGAAATCTCATATCCTGCTGGTGGAAATGTGGAAGGGTACGACTGGCTTAGGAAACTGGAAATTTTTCTTAAAAATTTAAACATACACTCACCTATGATTCACTTATACAAAGATTTGAACATAAATGTTTGTAGCAACCATAGGCATAAAAATTAAAAACTAGAGACATCTCAAATGAGCATCAACAGGTAAATGGACAAACTCCGCTTTAGCCATATAACAAAATAAAATAAATAAATAGAAATATTTGGAATAAATAGGAATAACTAGAATAAAAAGGAATAAATAATAATAAAAGGAATAAATTACTGATAAACATTACAATGTGAATGAATCTCAAAATAATTATGCTGAGTGAAAGAAGCCAGACAAAAGAGAGTAAATATTGTATGATTCTACTTATATAAAATCTTAGAATCTATCGTGACAGAAAGCAAATTAGTGGTTGTCTGGGGAGGGAGGAATTACAACGGGGCATGAGGAAACTTGGGGGTGACAGGTATGTTCATAATACTGACTGTGGTGATGGTTTCATGGATGTTCACATATAACAAAACTTATTAAATCATACACTTAAATATATGCAGCTTTTTTAGGTCTGTTTTACCCACAATAAACTTATAAAAATGGATGTATTCAGAGAGTATTCCTTTGATGCACATTGACAGATAAATGTAGTAACAATGAAGACAACTAACATCAACTTCTTTTAAATCAAAAACTTTGCGAAGTTTCCAGCTTTGTTTTTTTCAAGTTTTTAATGGACAGCTTAGTTACTTGTGTATAAAGAAAACACTTCTTAGTTAATCATGGTGTGTATATACCAGTGTTCCCGTATCATATATCCCTTGCATTAAAATTTTTGAGTAACCCCAGAATACCTTTTGCTGCTCTAACCCAAAGCTGTGAGAAATTAATCCCTTAGGCAGAGAGAGGAATGTTGGGTGTGTGGGATTTTTTTTTTAATCTAGAAAATAAAAAGCACTTAGGATTCTTTGCCTAAGATGTGATCTTAGAAAAATTTCACTCTGGTATTGTTTGCAAAAAAGGAGGGGGGGTCATTTTAAAAAAAAAAATAAAGCTTCTCACCTTTGATAATCAGATTTTTTAAACATAAACATAACCTCTTCCATCCTGTTCTTGAACTGATGATTTGTAAGTAAACATCTCATAATCTTAAAGTTCAAATGACAGCTGCCTCAAGGCAGTCATGCACGAGGACACATCTATTGTGTCTTCTCCTGGCACTGCCCTTTCTCCAAACATTTTCAAAATTTCTCTTTGGTAGAGTTATCTCTGAGCCAAAAGGAAAAGTCATCTCTTCACTATAGTTACAAATCACTCAAAATGTTATTACCAAGTTTGATAACCCACTCCACCTACCAGGCTTAGTTCCACACAATTTTCAGACTGTTTTCATAAATTCTCCCAAATCAATAGTCCCAAACAAACAAAAATTTGCAAGAATATTTTGAAAAAATTCTACTCTTACTTGAGGTTGCTTGACCTATATACCCTTATGCAGGGACATGTCACTTTATTATTGACAATAAAGAAATAAGGCATTTTATCTTTTACATTTAAAATTGTCATTAATATGTTAGTTTTTCATGGAGGAATCAAGACTTAAAATACAAATACAGTAATACAGTGTCAATAAAAATAGAAACCAGCCACATACTGAGGTTATTTTAGTTAACTGCCATAATTTAAATGTAAGAAAATCAATTTTTCTTGATCCAAATTAGTGAAATCTTAAAAAAGATTGTCTCTAGAGAATATCATTTAAGAGGACAATGTCATTTTCAGGCATGTTCTGAAATTCTAACTCATTTTTTAGCAGAACTACAGAATAATATTTTAATTAAATTTGTTTCTCAAAAACCTGTCAGATCTCCATTTCTTTGGGAGATATTTTCACCAGTTAGCTGTTAAGTTTCCCAGGTTAAGCTTTATTCAGTACTATTAAAATATTAGCAACATTAAGAATATTAGAGATTACATTCGTTACTTTTTCATCTTACCAAAAAGACACAGTCTTGCTAGACTAACTGGATATCTTTAAAGGTATGCAATCATGACATCCCTACAATGACTTTAAGGGAGCTAGCTACTCAAAGTACCAATGATGTCTTCAACAGGCATTATCTTGCCCCTCCTTGAAAAGAAGAGAGGCGCAAGTCCAAACCCCTGCTATAAAGCATATGAAATCCATTGGAGTTACAGTATACAAGGGTTCAATATGTCCAGGGCCCTGTTTGGACAATTAGTCTGTGTGTGTACACAGACTCTGAGGTTTAGCATCAGAATCAAAGTCAAGGAATATCTCAGCTGAGGCTTTTTTAGCAGAAAGTTCTTTAAAGCAATGCCCAGGCCTTTAGCATAGCTGACTAAAAGCACTCCACTTACGGAGCAGATGGTTATGTAACAAGAATGTTTGTTTTCTGTGGTGAAGTCCTAACTCAAAGATTAATATCAAGGCTACAATGACCACAATTATTGCATAAAAACAACATTTTATTTGATGTCTCCATGTCCTCTTCTGGAGCACAAATGAGTGTAACTGTAGATCTTAACAAGGATTATGAGAGGTCCTAATGGGGGCCCTCAGGTGACTGGTCCAAATGCATAAGCAGTGAAGTTGGCCACCCCACCAGCTCCCACTGAAAGCAGTCCAGCCACCACAACCATTCTTTAAGATCTGCATGACCACTTTGACTTGCTCTCATGGATCCTATTCTGGTAAGCTGCAGGAGACCTTGTTTTAGTTGGTTTTATTTCAAAATGCAATTTTTCCCAATAAAAATACTAGTGCTCAAGACAATCCCAGACCAACATAAAACTCATAGAATCCATGTTTCTGGATGTGGCATTTGCTCCTGAAGAAGCTCCTATAAATCACATGGACCACAGAAGAAGAGAAACTGTTGGTACTGGAGAAAGTGTGACTCAGTCTTCAGATCTCAGATTTTCACATCCCCATACAGGCTCAGGGGCTGCACAGCACCATCATTCCCTGTCCCTTCACCCCATCTTCATCTGTGTCCAGTGGGAAGTGGGCACAGCCAGGGCTGCAGCTGGCCTCCTCTCCATCAGGAAGTGCCAAGTTGTAACTCCCCAGGAAGATCTCTGGCCACCTTTGCTGCCACTGCTCAGATGAGATCGTGTCCTAGGGCACCTAGAGCTGGGCCATTAATAATAGAGTCAGTGGATAAGTATTTTGTGGTTGAAATGAGCACACCATTGGCTGCAATGCTCAATTTAAAAGGAGAAGGGTTCCCATCAAGCATGTAGCCTCTCATACTGATTACTTAGAAGGTGGCCTGAATTTGTATATTTGTGTGTGTAATTCAGTCAGTCCAGTGAGGTCTGATTTTAGTATGCTTAGGTCAGAAAATCCCAACCCAGAAGATGCAAAAAGGAGAATCTTCGCAGAATGCGACCTTCTTCACAACTACGCTTTCTGAGTTGTTAAATTCCAGTTGTAAGCATAAGGAAAGGGAGCCACTGGTTATTGTGCTTGAGTATCTATGCTCTGATAAATGTCTCGGGAAGTTGTCAGCCTTCTCCTTTTCCATCTCCCCTCCCTACAGGACTTCCTCAGGTAATACTTGGTGCTACTTGCATGGAAGAACGTTGTCTCTGAGAAGAAAATTTAAAAACCTTCATGAGATGCTCTTCTACCCAGAAATACTTTCAAGCGGAATTTTTAGGAGATTTAAAGGAGATTTACGTGTTTCTGCTTATTTTTCTAGTGACTTCTCCCCACACCAACTCCCGTTTTTGTGGTCGGCACAAATCCTCTGTCTGGTTCATGGGGAAGCATACAGGGCTCCACCCTCAGACACAGCCTAAGGGACCACATCCCTGAGAGGTGGCATGACTCAGCATCCCCACTGTTGAGCCCTTGGCTTTCTCTTGTCATGGATGTGCCGTGGAAGAGCTTCGCACCGTGTACCTGCGTAGAAAATGGAGGCACCTTCTGCTGACACTGCTCTCTCACAGCTCGTCGCTGCAAAGTGAAACTTGCTGTGTTACTAATTCCGAAAGGCAGCCAGAGTTTTCAACTATCTGCTGTCAAATGCACTGTTAATGTCACATTGGATGACATGATAATAGTGAAATAAATCTGTTAATGACTTATCTCAACCACACCGCTGACAGTGGAGTGAAGGGAAGTGGGCTAGGTAACAATCCAGAGTGAAGCAAGAGGACTGGGTTCAGGAGCCACATCCAGGTAAAGGACTGCATGTTTGCTGCCTGGCTGACCATGGGGTCCCTACCAAGGCATCTTGTGGAGTATGAACCGAGCTTACTCCACTTATTAGGATTGACTTTCTCCATTGATCTCTTTATTTTCTGTGTAAAACATAAGGAAATAACCTTCATTACTTGCCATCACTGAGAGAACCTGTGCCCATCATCAATTCTTTTTTCCAGTGTGATTCTCCAGGAGCTGGGGTAATGTTTTCCTCTTACTGTGTCTCTCCCACAGAACCTAGGAGAGAGACCTGAACATACTGGCTGTTCATTTAATGATGACCTAGGGTTTGTTGCTCTTTACCTGACAGAGCTAACCTGGGTCATCACTCTCAAGGAGTCAGTGAGAAGGAAACAGTGCTGAGCTTGTGGATGGAAATCCTAGGTTCAAAGCCAGGCTCTGACTTCGCCAACCACATGAACTCTCTGGGCTTCACGTCCTCATTTGTAACCTACAGGTACACCACCCCGCTCAGAGAGTAAGAATCAAGGGAGATGAAGGATACGAAAACACTTCATATGTAGGAAAAGAGATATAAAAACATCAGGCTCTCTTACCACCCACTGGTCCAAAGGTTCCCAATCTGGCTGATCATCAGAGGTGCCTGGAAGCTTATTAAGAATTCAGAATTCTGGGCCCCTACACAGACCTACTGAATTAGAACTTCCGGAGGCAAGGCCTTGAAATCTGTACATTTGGAGCTTCCTGAGCAATTCCGATGCTCACTCAGGTTTGGGAATCACAGCATCAGGGTTTGAACTTCTTGAAGACAAGAATTGTGTAGCTTAGTATTGTAAAACCTTCCCGCATAGCACATGGTGTTTATATAACCAAATAGGGACCAAATATTCACTGAGGGCATATTGTGTGCCAGGCACCGTGCTGGCCACCAGGGAGATGCACAACCCAATCATGGTTTGTACTGAACGTAAGCTCTCCTTGTTGGTGGTGTGGGTGTTATGAGGCAGGTACAATACTTTCAGTGCAGTGTGCTGACTACTATCAGAGAGTTCAAGCCATTGAACGGTTTTCAGCAGCCCTTTGATATAGTCTGATATCCTTGAACTTGCCAGTCTTGCCTTTATGTTTGATGCCTGAGAACATTCTAGTTCCAATGCTTTGTTATGGGCAATATTTCCTGCAGAAAATAGTGAGAAGCTTTAATGAAAACACTTTGTGGATTTTCACATCAGTCAGATTTCATGTTTTCTCCTAGTTCCTTGGACTCATGCAGAATGCTTTTTTTTTTAACACAAACAACATGTTGGGGGCAAATGCTAGTGGAAATACGAAGCCTAAACACCACAGGCACAGAACAGGAGCTACCAAAGGACATATCACCAAAGAAGTGAATGAGAAAAGAGATCTTCTGGGAAGTCTCACTCCAAGATGAAACGAGCTTTCAAAACATAAAGAGGGTGCAGAAAGAAAAGTTAAAATTCCAGTATCTGTCTTGGGATGTGAAGAACAGCACGTGTTCTTGATTCAACCCAAACATGGCCGGCTGACCCCAATGTCTGGCTGACCGTAATGTAGCTGGCCGACCCAAGTTTTGCCCATCCCTTGAACTAAACTTGAACCCTATATAAGCCCTGAAGTGATTTGAAAATATTTTCCTCTCTTTGCCTCCAGGTTCAGACTGAGAATGCTCTGAGGAGAGCCATGTGGAACCACAGGGGAGAGAGAGCTCATTCTTTCTTTATTTATATGGGCTTTTATGATGATTCCCCTTCAAATGTTGGCCAGGGACAGAATGATGAGCAGGAATGATGAGCACTGAGAGACTCATTTGTGCAGGGTGTTGTGAGCAAACACAGGTTCCCATCAAGACATGGTAGGAGAGGAAATGCTGGATTCAAACTTAGAAGCCATCATTCTGGTGTCCTGCTCTAAGTAAGCTGCTCAAAACATGCTGCTGAAGGAAGGAGTGGATAAATGAAGGAATGCCAGCTAGGTCTGATTAAGACATTTCACCAAACATGGACTAAACTACAGCAACAACAGAAGTCAAGGATCAAGAGGTTACCACTCTAGGGGTATAAATGTATCCCAGATGCTGGGTGAGAAGTGGAAACTTAAGATGTAGGGCCTGCTAGGGGTTCACAATCTGAGAACAACTGAGCAGTATATCTGGAATTCTATAGGCAATTCATAGAAGGAGGGGTCTGGTATTGGATCCACATCAAGGAGGGGTCAGGACTCAGGCTGAGCCTTGAAGGGTAAAGAGGGTTTGGATGGATGGAAGAGAGGGGAAGAATACATTTTAAGTAACGGGTTGAGAAAAAGCACAGAAGTGATTTAAATCATGATGATAAAGTTTATGAGATAGCGAACTGACAAGAAATGACCAAAGGAGGTACAGGTGGGAAATCAGGGAGCTGGTGGGCCTTCAAGTGAGCAAAGGAGCAAGGAATTGATATAGCAGGAGCTCAAGGAGGAACAAGGCACCACTTGAGTTGAAGAACAATGTCCTTGGGTGACTTGTCCGGCAGAGTGGACACCACCCACCCACCTCTTGGATGACTCTTACTCCTTAGTACAGCCACTAAGGTTGGATGGAAATCCATCAAACATTTCCGTTGCTCTCCCAGGTGAACAGATCCTCAGATGTGTGGGGCAAGCCCCTTCGCACACTCCCTGCTCCGAAAATTAACCAACATGATGGAGACTAGATCACATGCTTTCAAAACAAAACAAGCACCTCTTCCCTCTAATATGATTTGCCAGATGACAGATGATCCCAATCCCTGTAATTACTGAAATACTGTAATTGACTGTCAGTGACAATAAGTAACTGGAGTTCAGGCTTATAGAATTTCCTTTCTAATTGTTGTTGTTAAAGTACTCATTATAGGGATAAATAACACACCACTTTATTTAAACCATTTCCTCCATACATGTAAATTCCAGCGGAAGTAACCCAGCACTTGTAGGCCCCTAGGAGAGCTGTTTGGGGGCAGAGAGCCTAGTTGTGCACTGTTTAGAAAGCTGCTCAAACTGGTTGGCTGCTTCTTTTGAATAAGCAAGCCACAAGTGTCCAACACTGACGCACTTCCTAGTGCTTTGGATTTAAAAGGCTGTAGAAAGGATAATTGACCACGGCTTGTCAGCAAGAGAGATTTACTGTCATTAGCGCAAACTCAGATGAATTACTTTAATATCATGGAATATTAAAAAATGGCCAGATAGTTTCCTTTCTCTGTAAGTTAAGAGTACTTAAACAGCTTTTCACATTTCACTTCTGCATTTCGGTGTAAAGGAGGGAGGAAATCATAAAGGGCTCATAACAGGGAGCCGAAGGGAGGGGTGGGACTAACTTGGCAGGGGTAAGGAGAGGTAGATTTCAAATTCTCAGATCAAATCCAAGTGAACAGACCTCTTCAGGGTTGCTTGTTTTCAGGGTGGCATCAAAGCTAAGTAGACATTCTTTTTTTGAGTTTCCAATATTCATTTATATTTTCCAGTGTAGTATTAATTTAGAAAATTCTGTGATAACAGGTTCTTTGTGTTTTAACCCAGTTGTAGAAAAAAAAAGAACTAGAAACACTGCAAGGTAGATTCTTGAGCCCTTCTTACACTGTAGACCCAAGTTTGGGAGACCTGAATTGTTTTACTCACGGCTGCGCAGATATGGCCCGACATGTTCTATTTTGTTCTGTTTTGTTTCTGAACCAACCATTTTTCTAAGGATTGTGTAAAAAAGAGCCAGCATTCCCAAAGAGTCAAAGAATGCCTAGGACTAAAAGAGTCAAAGAATGCCTAGGACTAGAGCAATTTATTTTCATTTTTGCTTCCCTACAGTTCCTTTTGCAAACACATTTGCCTCCTAACTCTCAGAACCCAAGGCGAACTGCCACTGGCAATTATTTCATTTTGATTTTTAGGAGGAGGGCTTTGTTCCTGTCTAATCATTGAATCTAGGCTTGCTTTGCGGTCTGTCCCCTGCCTCTACTAAGATACAAACATGTGGGCCTGGCTCCTGTTGTCACTGTAACTGAAATGGAAGTATTCTCACTCATTTCTGTGTGGCTCGGCCCTGCAGGTGAGTATCTGTGAACGATGTTGCCAGTTACTGTTGCTCCATCAGTCAGTGGTAAATGCTATTTGTTCTTCCCCCTTTTTATTTCTCAAGTGCCTTGTAACACACCTGAGAGGTGAAAGCAATAGAAATTCTCTTCTGAAAGGAGGGGAGAAAGTCTGTAAAACCAGATTTTTATCTGGATATTTAGTTACTGCATATTTGATTGTTTCCCTTTCACCACTGAGTGTCACGGCAGTAACACAGAGGGAGATGAACATTTCATTAAATAACCTAATTAGGAGCTATGTTGTCTGAAACACATAAACAGCAGCAACAACCAACTTAAAGGCACTACAAGGCTTGGTCTCTCCCTGCACTGGCTGTCATGTCCCAGGTCTGAAGGCTGGACTCCTCAGGATCAGCAAGTGATGATAATTCCAGAGACTTGGGGCTGCAGGCTGTCTCCCTGACTTCAGGTTTCTAACATTTGGAATGAGTTGTTGTGTTATCTACATCCCATCAACCTGGTGATGGCTCACCTCTGAACTCTCTGAACTGCTTTGAGACAATTATGATTTGAGTTTCCTAACTCCATTTTTAAAATTCAGTTGGGAATTGGGCACTGGGCATAGAGTTCCCAAACCCCCGGCTATTTATCCAGACTTTGTGTGCTTGTATATCACAGAGAAAGACATAATATTTATATTTAAAGAAGAAAAATCATGTGAAGAAGATAGAGTTAGGATGGAGAGAAATCTGAGGAAGTATGTTCAAAGTTGTCGAAACCCAGTTATAAAATGCTTGCTCCCCGATCCCTACCAGACGAATAGTAACAGAACCACCTTTATCATTGTAAAATGTGTGTGAAATGATGGCAAGCTTCATATGAGAAAAAGGAAAATGGCAAGAAATAGCAGTGTACCTGACTAGGGTACATTAGGATGGTGATGTGTTGTTGTAGTCAGGGCTCCTTTCATGTTCTCCAACACAGACCTGACTAGGATGACAACATTTCATCTTGAATGGATAGGCATGTGTTTTTTCAAATAAAATCTACATGCTCTATCTCTGCTTGGGGTGCAGCTTTAGCTGGCCCATCATATGCCTGATGGAGTGTTTCAGCTCAAGGCAGTTTGGAAATAAGGCAGCGTATCAAATTGGAGATGCTTGCAGAAGTGTTGGAAGGAATGTACTGGATGTTGGTCACACTTGTGGCCAAGAATGTGCAAGTGGACTTATTCCATTTCCAGGACCAGAACGCAAGGGGGAAAGGGAACTTTTCTTGTTTTTTCTCTCTTTCTCTCTTTTTCTTTTCTTTCTTTCTTCCTTCCTTCCTTCCTTCCTTCCTTCCTTTCTTTCTTTCTTTCTTTCTTTCTTTCGTCCAATTTTATTGAGATATAATTGACATACATCCCTATATAAATTTACTCTATGGGGCCTTTCCAGGACAGATACCCACCATGTCCTTAGCCCGCTTGTTGTCTAGAAAAACTTTAGCCAAAGAATAAATTTAATCAGAGAAGTGAGGAAATGCAGAAATAAAGGAAAAGCAGTCAAATAGGACAAAATATTAGTAGGTGAGTCATTAAGCAAAGTCAAGGACCTTTAGTTCCTCTTCAGGGGCTATAGATAAAATTCTCAGCCATATTTTTGAGCCGTTTTTTAGATGGAAGAAGTTAACTACACGATGACCAGACTGTAGCCATGGCATCAGCTGCTCCAACTTACACAATTCTAAGAACTGGCCTCAAGGAAATGGGAACAAATTGACCCTGGAACTGAAGATTAACTGTACTGAAAACAGCCAAGACGGCACTGATCAGAACACTGCACAACAATTTCAAGATAATTGTTGGAGCTGACTGCTGTTCTGCATGTTACCCCTTCCCTCCACCTATACACCCCTGAAACTCCCCTTTAAAACCTCCTGACCCCTGATCAGCAGGGGAAGTTAGCCTTTGGACATGAGTTTGCTTTCTCCCCAAGTGGCCAGCCTCCGAAATAAGCACCCTTTCGTTTTCTACTAACACTTGCCTCTTGAGTATTAGCTTTCAAGCAGTGAGCAGCCAGACCTGAGTTCAAACTGACCTGTATACATGATGAAATGATTATCACAATAAGTTTAGTGAACATCTATTGTGACATATAGCTAAAAAATTAAAGAAATAGAAAAAAATATGTTTTTCTTATGATGAGAACCCTTAGGATTTATTTTCTTAACAACTTTCATAGAGTAATGCTAATTATACTTATATTGTACGTTACATCCTTAGTACTTAGTACATCTCCTGCTTGAAGTGCGTGTGGAACATATAACTTTTAAATTTAAATATGACAGCTTGCCACTCAGAATGGTTTAACATCTCTCTCCAGGGATGGCTTAGCCCAAATGACAGGTTATAAGACATGTTTGAAATTTGAGAGAGATGGGGGGAGAGAGGGAGAGAAGGGAAGAAGCGGGGGGGGGGGGGAGGGAGAGATAGAGGAGGCTGGGGGTAGGGAAAGAAAGGAGAAAAAAACTAAAGGTTGGATTTTGTTCCTGTGCCTATTTAATTTTTTGAAATGGATGCTAAATAACCTGCATTGAATGTTTCACCTGGTTGTGTCCTAATGAGCAAGTGCATTTCTGGATTCGGTAGGCATGTCGTATGTGCACACACTTTCCTGGAATTCGTCTGCTTTGCAGAACATGACCCACTTCACTGTCACCTCCACTCCCCTGACAGCTCAGCTCAACTTTCTCAGACCGTCAATCGCCAGCAGCCTGCTGGTGAGTGTTGGGGAAGGCGGGGAAGGGGCGGGGTGGCAAATATTAAATCACTAATGAGACAAGGCTGTGTGTGGAGTGACACCACTGGGAAAGCTCCATGTCTTTTCCATGGTCGTGATTTCTCCTCATCTTCGCTACATCACTGGGCTGTAATGAGCACAGAGGGGATTTTCAATACCTGCGCTAGGCCCTTGAGATTCTGTGGTATAGATTTTGATGGTGGACCTCAACACATTTCAATTTGGCATTAATATTTGTATGTCCTCTATTAGTATGTGTTTCCCTCCCCTAGATTTAAATAGTTTTACTTTTATTCTCTTGCAGTTTGTACAATGCAAAGGGGTATAAAGAAGTAAGTAAAAATAACCTTTAATTTTACTGCCAGTAATAACCCATCTAGTACTTTGACAAATATCTTTCTAGGCATTTTTCTATGCATATGTACACATGAAAACATACACAAGTACAAAGAAACATAGTATATTCTTTCAAGAACCTCCTTTTTCATTTAGAAGCCTATCATGTCCAAATTCCTACGGCCATAACTATGTTCTACAGCATTCTTTCAAATGACTTCTTAGTAATAATCAGATGGCTTCTTTCTTCATAATTATAAAGAACTTTTGGATATAACTTTATACTATTTTAGACATCTTTAGGATAAATTTAGGCTCTAGAAGTAGTCTTGTTGATTTGGAGATTATGAATGCTTGAGATTTGGCTACGTGTTCTCATATTGTCTTCTAGAAAGTTGAATTAATGTTAACTGTCATGGATGCCTCCATGGTGGGTTTTTTTAAAAAAAGGATATTTATATATTTATTTCCTGCCTTTCCATGATATAGAAAAAAATATCTAACGGCTATGTAAGGTTCTTCTAGAAGGAAAAGTCACGCTATAGTCCAATGATTATTTTGTCAAATTAATTGCCCTTTTACAGTTTGTGGGTTTTAATTATTATTTGCTGCTAAAAAGGAAAATTGTGAATAGTTATTTCGTTAAGTTTCTTTGTGATTTCCTGTTATAATTCTGTGACTTCATGCTAGTGATGTGTGGCATGGTACTCTGGGGTAGTATTATGTAGGCAGGCATATGTGTTTGATCTGCTTTGGAGTTTCAGTTACTAAGCAACGAGATGATCCCTATGGCCAGTGTATTGTGAATGTAACATGAAGGCAAAGGGCAGCTTGTCCCCATTCAGCCTGAAGACGGTACCCAACTCCTTGACCAACAGCAGGCAGCACATCTACTCAGGCCTGTGTCTGTGTGAAGGCGCACACCATGAAGACACATGCAGACACTGATTCAAAGGGCCTTAGATCATTGCCAAAGAAACATGTCCACAGTCAGATGGAAAAAACAGAAGACGGGTGAACTGAGAGTGTCATGTGTGGATGGGGGGAGGAAAGGAGAAGGGAAGGAGACCTTGGGGTAAGGTGGGGAAAATTAGAGCAAGGAACTGCTTTTCCCAGAAAAAGCCACCATATCTAGGCGTTTTAGACATCAGCAAAATAATTAGATTAAGGCAAAAATACACCTATATATATAATCCCCGTAGCAAAGCTGAAACTCAGACACAAAATAAACAGTTGTATAAATTCTACTAGTTCGGTTTTTACTGATCTAAATGTGTGTATGTGTATTGCTGTGAGTTTGTATAAGTTCATTGCTCAGTAGTAGGAAGACATACATCACACAGCCTGATTCATTATATCATGAAGCTCAGTTCTTTAAACACGAAATCATAGCTGACCCCTCTGGGCGCAAGTGTAAGGCATGAGAACCAGCCCAGCACTGCTGCCTTATCATCTGGTATCTCGACCCTTCATTAATATTTGTGGAGCCGCAGACTAAGCACAGACCCCGCCATCACTCAGTGAACCAATACTGTACTCTGAAAGCAGTTCAATCTTGGCTATTAATGTAAAAGTAAAATTTTTAAATGTTTGTAAATTCAAAAAAAATATGTTTCAAGATAAGCTACGTGGCTTTAAAAAAAAAAAACCAAACATTCTTCCTGAATTGAGATGCTGTGTCCTCTTCTAAAATAACTGTAGACAAGTTTGGCCCCTCTCCCTAAGTGGTCCTTTTTGAACTGCAGCTTAGAGGGATAATTTTCCTTGTCTCTCATTCTGTCCTATTTTCTTATGCAAAAGGTAGGGTGGGCTTTTTTTTTTTTAATTCTACAATGAGCTGAATAGCTAATACTTCTACAGCACCAGGCACTGTGCCAATTACATGTGTCAAATCATTCAGTACCACAGCCTCATGAAGTGGGTCTTATCACCCAGCTCCATGATTAAGTTGTCTAAGGTTGTACTAATACCTGGTGGAGAAAGGTTTGAACTCAGGTTAGCATGACACAAAGCTGTGTGTTTTTCCCCTGAGCTGCATGTGAAAGCCAAAGAGTTCTTAGCATTCCTCGTTTCTCCTTGACATCATAGAAGTCGCCATTCATTCGAGAGAAAATTTGACCCAGAATCTTTGTAACAAACAAAACACATGTAACTCATACATTGTTGTAAAATGCATTTCTTACTCACCTTCTTGTGGTCCATTCTGTGCTCTGTATCATACCAGGTGCAAGAAAAGTAAGATGCCTTGGTATTCACTGTAGGACAGCCTCTAGTCCAGATTGCATCAATTGGCCACCCCCCAATACAGCATTAGGCAAGATGCATTCATAGCCAGACCAGCTAGATGACTCAAAAGAGAGGAGTCTATGTAAATTTCAGCTGCCTTCATGATGTGATTTGTCACGAACAATGATAAGCAGGCTTGGGGCACTGGTTATTCTTCACAGCAGCCACACTTTTGTGAATAGTGACCCCCAAATGTGAAGTAGTCCAAATATATGTGCAATTAATTCTCAACATATTTCATGACAAATCTTGCACTTTCAGTACACTGAGAAAAATAGAGCAGGGGATATTTTCCTAGTTTAAAGATTTTCTTTGCAAGTTACTTGCCCTAATTTGGGTTTTAAGCAACATAATAATGTTGATGATAATGATGATGATGCCTGAGTTTATTCTGCACTCACTCTTTGCCAAACTCTGTACTAAGCACTTTGCTCGTATGACCTCATCTGGTCTTCACAACCATCCTATGAGGTATGTACCCATTTTACATAAAAGGAAACTGAGACCTGGAAAAGTTAAATGATTCACTCAAAGTGAGAAAGTTGTGGAGCTTGGACTCGAACACAGGTCTGTTTGGTAACTTTATCTATATCTTTCTTTAAACAAAGGAATAAAAATGGAATCTTTAGAAATAACACTTGATCTTCATGTCTACCTAGTAATGGGCCCAGCCATGCCTGTAGGTTGCATATAATTAGAACGTTTCTGCAGAGTTGTGCCCATCTGTGCATGTTGGGCCCACCACCCTTTGTGCTTCCTTTCTGGCCTGTCTGAATATTCCCTGCTTCCTGTTTAATCTCTAAATCTCACCATTTGTGGTCTTCCTCAACTGGTCTGTCTGTGAATGTGCACTGTCTAATCCTGTACTGGGGGCAGTAAAAGTCAAAGTCAGGGCATTAATTAAGTAAAAACTGCTATTTGGGAAGTGCAGTTGGAAGGAAGGAAATAGTCCTGGGGCACAGTTGGGGTGGAGGAGAGGTCTTCTGCAACATTCTATGTCTTATCCCCAGTAACTAGGAGCTCCGGAAACCATTTGGAACAACCAAGAAATCTCAGGACAGGTGAGCTTAAAACATTCTAACATAAGTCAACCAATAATATTAATTCATTCTAATGCAAACAACCAATGACAAAATTAAACAAAGGGGTGGTGACAAAGGCAAAGAAGACAAAGTGCCATCAGGGTGCATACTCTGGTTCCTTCTTATTATTTCATTTGACCAATTCTTTCTAAACACATATGCATTCTCTCAAACATTTTCTGATTACCTGTTTTAAGCTCAGCACCAAGATAAGAAAACAGACAACATATGGACTCATGGGGGAAAGAGAGAAACAGAATGATAATCCAAAGTAGCTGATCTTACCAAAAGTAGGATCCAAGTATTTGAGGTGCTTATAGAGGAGAAGACTTCTGCTGGCTGGAGGCACTTCACATGATGGAGAGAGGAGCTCACCACAAGAGCCAACAATTCGTCAGAAGAAGAGCAGGAATTCCAGCACAATGTGAATATAAACATGTTGAGAGAGTCAGATCTGGAAAAAAGAACAAAAAAACACAAGGAATAAGGTTCTGGAGGAGCTTGGAGGTTGTGCTTGGGATTTTGGATTTTCCTAAAAGTTGCTGAAACCCCACAGAGATGCTTCAGTCAAGAAGCAACATAATTTGTCTTTTCCGAGGCTCATCTGCCTTCTGTGTGAAGGACTCACTGGACGAGGAAGATATTGAGGTGGTCTCTTCCCAGGTGTTCCAAAGAGAGTACCATCTCATTGAACTTGCAAATTCAGATTGCTCTACTTCCCATTCACTCAGAAAAGGCCACAGGGTCTACACTGTCTGGAGTTAGCCCTGGCCTTTTTTAGCATCTGTCTGGATTATCCTTTCCCAAAGTTAACTTACTCTCTGTGTTTTTTTTTTTTTTTTTCTGAAGCAGGATTCTCAATCTAAACACTTAACTGGTACAGGCATTTGGGGCCTATCTGCAGGTCTTCTAAATGGTTGGAGCAGAAAGGGATATAAAATGGTAGGGAAAGGGGAAACCAGGCACCCTTGGGGGATCCTCTGCCTCTGATGATTTAAACCCCTGCGGGATAAAAGGGAGGAAGACATTAAGGAACAGATATGCTTTCAAAAACACAGAACCCAGAAAATTGTGGAATTTGGGAGCTGAGAGAGGCCTCAGAGAGCTGATCTCTGGTTTTTAGCAGGATTCTAGACAAGAGTATAGAACTTGAAATAGAGAACCTTGTGTACTTAGAACAGTTTAGGTGACTTTAATGAAGTAATTCAACCTCTCAGAGCCTCAATTTTATCTGTTAATTAAGAACAATAACACCCACCTCTCAAGGAGCTATGAAAACTAATTAAATATTATATGCGAAAAAGATAAAGTCACGTACAACACGGCCGTTATTTCAGTTGAAGAAACTGGGACACAGGAAAGTTGAATGGACATATAGAAAACTGATTGTTATAATAAGTGAACAGATTTCTTGACAAACCTGAGCTATGAAACCCAATGTGGCTTTTCTAAGTCTTTAAGCATTACCAATCTGACATGATGCTTTTAATGAAGAAGGCAAAATCTTCTCTCATGCCTTATGTCCTTATATTCCCTGAATTTTTAACATTTCTTGTTTTCAAGTAGTGATGCCATTGAACCTTCTCTGTCAGTCTTAGTTTTAGCAATGAAGGCTCACGGTAGATTTCACCAGTGTTTCTTAGCTATCTCAGAAGTGTCTTAGCGTCTCTTGAAAGCCCTTTATGGTTATGTCTGGAATGAGTCCCAGTGTCCCAGTTAGCACCTCAGCCTCCGTGACCTACCATTTCCTTTTCATCCTGTCACCAGTTAAAGATGGCTGCCTACTGGCTGACACATTATGAGCCACCAGGCAACAATTGCTTACAGTGAGTCTCTTTACTGTCCCTTCACACATCAACCTGTATTCTCTTCTTGCTCCTGTGCAGATCTACCTTTTCTCTTCCTCAAGCCATGGCCTATTTGACATGAGACGCATTTATTTAAGCTTTGTGTGTGTGGTGGAAGACGTACTTTGAATATAAGTTGGTACATGATTACAATTTAGACTGGCAGGGCATTTCTGAGCTGGTGGAGCAGGCCTGCTAAAAGGTTCTACCGGAAGAGGGAAGGCTTCTGAAGGGAAGCAGAAGCTTGAAAAGTGTGACTTGGTACTAAAACTTCAGGGTTGTGGGGAAGGGAGTCATCCTGACCACAGAATAGTGTCTGGCACTTAGTGTCCTTGAAGATGAGCTCTGTCTAGGCCCAATGAATGTATATGTGAATTGTGTGGTGAGCAGGGAGCAGTGAGTAAATTTGGAAGATCTGTGTCAGGAAAACTTTGCAAAACATTGTGTCCAAGGAGCATAACTACGTGTCTACCAAACAGAACATGAAACAAAGAAACAAAACACACTGAATGATTTGGCATGTGGAGGGTTCTGGTGCCTCAGCTGAGGGGAGAAAAATCTGTTCTGGGAGGTTATATAGGTACTGTCAGATGTTTGGGGAAAGATGACAGAAAAGTGGGAGCATCCCCTGGAGTGGACACGAGATCCTCACTGGAGACTCACTAGACATTCCTTGGAAGTATTTCTGCAGGCAAGAGCCTGTGAGTTCTGATTTATAATGTTACCACATTGGTGTGTATAGGCCTGAGGAAATGGTCTTTGAAATTTCACAAAGATTTTGGTACCTCCAACTGCTCACAAATATGGTGGTTTGTTACATTCCTCTTTCAGTCCTTCAGAGTGGTATTTGCCTGTGGCATGCACTGTAGACTATTACTTTCAAAAGCCTGCAGCACATGGCTAGGAATGATAGAGAACAGCCTGAAACACTGGAAGAATAGTCCCAACATGTCATTTCTGAATTACCTCAGTATTGGACAAGGCATTCACAGCGATCAAAACACATTCATTTTAACAATGTTCTGTGTTTTAGACCACTGTACTATACTATATATATATATATATTTACTATATATAGTATATATACTATATGCTGACTACATCCAAATTGAAGTCGTTTTGATACAAACGAGGTCCACAGAAATGTCAGGCAAAAATACAACTGCCGAAACTGTAAGATCGTCAGTAAATGTTTGAATGGCAGCCCAGAGCTGGGTTTTAAAAGGTTGGGAAGGAACTACCCCGCCACCCAAATTTAATCTGTGTAAGCAAAGATACATTTTGGAATTCCACCCACTTGGAATTCACTTATGCAGTATGTTGACTGTCGGTGACTGCCTGCATAGACTAGACAATGGAGGTGATGGGGGTGTTGTGAAGCTACCAGGGAAGACTGGTTAAGAGAGTTAGTGTCTTAGTTATCTATTAATGCTTAACAAACCATCTCAAATTTAGGAGCTTAAAACAATAATTTTATTATCTCTCATAACAGCTCCAGTGGGTTGACTAAGTGCTTCTCTTTGAGTCTCTCATGTGGTGAGAGAAGGAGGCATGAGTTGGATCATCCACGATGATCTAATTGCTTGTCTCAAGTGTTGGCTGGGAGGCTGAGACATCTTTCTGTCTCAATATGGTCTCACTATGGGGCCAACTTAAGCTTCTTTAAATGGGCTTCTTAAATCTAACTCTCAAGAGTGCAAGAGCAGAAGCTGCCAGGTCTTCCGAAGGCTTGGACTCAGACTAGCACAGTGTCACTGCCCTCATGTTCTGCTGGCTGAAGTGAATCACAGGGGCAGCCCAAATTCAAAAGTCAGGCCCTAGACAAAGCCATGAATTCTGGGAGGTGTGGCTCATTGGGGACTATCTTTGGAGACTGGCCACCATAACGAGCCAAGGTAACAACAATGACAAAAGATAGGGAAAGTGAGCTCTGAGCTAAGGTGGATGGAAAGAGCTAATTCATAAATAGATTAAAGCATGTTAACTAGCATATAAGCATCAGTTACCTCCAGAAAGTTATACCCAGGCTTGAATAGGGATCTTTTTAAACCCTGAAAGACACATTACATGACAAAAAAATTGGATGAGAGTGATCTTGGGTTTCTAATCCAGCAAATGTCCTCTAGGTAAAGATGGCATTATGTTACTATATGAAAAGAGAAACAAGACCTTATTATTCATTTGGAAGTTAAGAGGTAGAAGTCAGAGCAGAGGGAGACACTTTAAAACAAAGAAAAGTTTGAAGGAGAGCCTGTGGAATTCTTACTGAATGCCCTTTGTTTTCTTGGGGAAGTTAGAGGAGGAAGTGCTTACTCAGGGTTGAGAAGAGCAGAGTTAAGTTTGGCATATGCTGTGGAAAATGGGAGATGATTCCAAATAGAGGACATGGTATGCTGAAAAGCACTGGGCACAACTGATGTTGGCCCCATAAGTGTGTTGTGTGGCCCACTGGCAGAACTGTATGGTTTTCTTCTGCAGCACATTTACAACCTGGGACAGAAACACACATCAGTGGTTAGGTCTTTGTGAAGGAACAGAGTGAATGTTGGAAAGCTGTTCCTCTTTCCTTTCTTCGGGGAAGACTATGTGGAGACAACTTAAAGATCTTGAAGGCATCATCTTTTATGACCCTCTGTCCATCTGCTGCTTCCAAGGGAAGCCTCCCTGCCGGGCACAGCTTTCTTCCCCGAGGTGACTTCTTCCCAATAAAATCTATGCGCAAAATAAGGCCTCTAGGACTTATTCTAGTTGAGTTCAAGATGGTAAAGGTATTTCATAAGAAATTTATTTCTGCAACTTTTCCATGTCAATAATTTGCAAAATTTTAAAAAATTCTTATGTAAGTAATGCATAAATATTCATTATAGAAAATTACAAAACATAGATATGCAAAAGGAGAAAATTTAAAATTACCTTTATCCTGGAAATAACTGTGTGAATAATTTGGTACAGATTCCAGTCTTTGTTTTATGTACATACAAATTTGTCATAAGTTAAGTGGTAGGGCAGTGATTATACTCAGAGCTACATAATTTTGGGGGCCCAGTGTAAAATTACAGTGTGGGACTCCTCATTCAAATATGAAGGATTTCAAGATACTAACAGAAGAGCATTAAGTCAATTGTGGGGCCCTTCTAAGTGTGGGGCCTTGTGCACCTGTCTGGGTTGCACACCCATGAAGTCAGCCTTGCTTATCCCTTAATCTCAAACATAAGCAGCTTATTGGCTGCAGGACTTTCTCCTCCCTTCCCTTCTCCTGGCTTCAGGGGTACCTCTGGGGCTGCCAGAGTGTTTGCAGCTACAGATGCAGTTAAAGCCAATCCAAGGGACCCTCCTTGGGTTTCATCCTCAGCAACATGTAAAAATGAGTAGTTTTTTTCAGATATTTTTCTATTTTCTCCTTTCACTACATGTCACCCTCCCTTCAGCCTCCTCCAAGGGATCCAGACCCTCCTACAATTACCGGAGGTTTGGGGTACCCAGGCCAGCTGGCCCAGCACACAGAGCATTGAGCCACAGAGGAATGTGGCCCTTGAAACCTAATGGAATTTCCTTTGATGGGTTTCGGGCCTTTCTGGGACCTGGGACACTTTTTTCACCTCCCAATTTCTATCTTTTGGAATAGGGATGTTTATCATATACCTGTCCAATTATTGTATTTTGGAAGCAGATAACTTGCTTTCTAGGTTTCACAGGGCCAAAGATGGAGGGGAATTTTGCTCCAGTATGGACCATGCCTAGAGTCTCACCTATACCTGATTTAGATGACTTAGGAGATGAGATTTGGTACTTATGGGGTCAATTATATTTAGATGAGATTTTGGACTTGGAGCTGATGCTGGAAAAGGTCTTAACTTTTAAGGATCTGGGAGGAAGTGAATATATTTTGCCCATGGAACAGATACGAGTTTTGGAAAGAATACTGTACTGAGCTGAATTATGTCTCCCCAAAAGATACATTCAAGTCTTAACCCCTGGTACCTGTGAATGTGACCTGATTTGGAAATAGGGTCATTGCAGATGTAATCAAGTTAAGATGAGGTCATATTGGCTTAGGGTGGACCCTAAGCTAAGGACTGGTCTCCTTAAAACAGAAAGGGAGATGTGGTCATGGAGATACATGGGAAGAAGTCCATGGGATGGTGGAGGCAGATATTGGCAGGATGCGGCTACAAGCCAAGGAACACCAAAGGTTGCTGGCATCCTCAAGAAGCTAGAAGAGAGGTATGGAACAATTCTCCCTTAGAGTTTCTAGAGGGAACCAACCCTTGCCGACACTTTGATTCCAGAATTCCAGCCTTCAGAACAGTGAGAAAATAAATTAAGAAGATTTTACGCGGATAGGGTCAGAGACCCATTATGATCGTTTGAAAATGATTATTAAAGCTAAGCATGAAAAGGGGATTTTAGGGGAGCAAGAATGTTGGTAGGAAGACGAGTCATTCCCCTGTGTCTTCCTCACTGGTCCACGCAAGGCATGCTGGTGGCTCAGACAAGGGTGGTTAGTAACAGAAACGGTGACAAGTAGTTGGGCCCAAATATAGTTTGAAGATAAAGCTGGTAGGACTTGCTGGTGGGTTGAAGCAGGGAGTGAGGGAAAGAGAGGAACCAAGAATGGCTCCAAGATTCCAGGTGGAGCCCTCGTAGATGTTGGTTATTATTTGCTGGGTGGAGCCTCAGAGAAGAGCAGGTCGGAGATGCCCAGGCATCCCCAATTGAGCTCCCCGTCAGTTCTATGGAAACATCAAGTGGTAGCATCCTTTCCTCAGCTAGTTCAGAGGGCAGCTGGGCATCCAAAAGCCTCAACCACCTCCCAATGGGAGTCACCATGTGAAAAAGTCTGCCTGAAAATAAAGTCTGTAGAGAGACAGGGAACAAGCTGATGACATTCTTTGAACTCCCAGGCCCCATGCCTAAAGTCCGTCCACCTCTTTAAGCTTTCATTACCCTGAGTCAACAACCCCTTCCTCGTCTGTTGCTTAAGTTTATTCTAGTTGGGTTTCTGTTATTGGCCTCCAAAAGAGGCCTTAGTACACTAAGAAATATAACTCAGCAAATAGTATAACAGAACCGATGACATAGCAAAGTACTTTATACACTGATAACGTTTCTTAAAACAAAACATAATCTATTTCTGACTGTTTCCAAGGGTGGGGTGGGAGGACAATTTGAGGTCATAGAAGAGGGGAATACAACATTAAAATATGATTTCTTAAGCAGAATTGTTTTAAAATTCAGTTATTTCTTTTTAAAAAATGAGCCCAAGGTAAGTTGTTGGTCTGCTCTGCCTCCTTACCCAGGCTCCCTCCCGGGGACACTGCATTGCTCCCTCCCTTCTCATGGTCCCGGGAAGCAGTGGATGTCCCTGAGTAACTGCCTCTCTTTAAAGCCAAGCCTCTCATCAGTTGCAAACCTCTGAGGCTTCAGAGTTAGGTCTCATCTGCTGACAGCTGGCTGGCTCTTCACACCCCAGATCCTGCAAGCTGCGTCCTTGAGGCTTCTAGCCTTTCCCTGCACAGGAAGAGTGGAGTGGTGCTTGTTTCTGAGGCACTGCTGGAGAAGAAAAGCAGGGCCAAGTTGGGAGTATTGTTAGCTTCACCTTATTAATAAAATAGGGTTAATGATTTATTCATAGCTGGGACAATGGCGCTCTGCTCTGGAGGACAGCTTGGAACTGTTACATTAGAGAGAGCAGCTGCTGTGGAAGACGCGAGCCTCTGAGAACTGGTGTCGGGGCTGTTTCTAGGAGGCAGCAAGCAGATTTATCTGACCAAGTCAGGGCTGGGAGGCAATTATTTGTATATTGTGACTGTTGTGGGATAAATGCTGGCAATAGAGGTCCCTGGAAAGATGCCCCCTTGCTTTTCCATTTCTCATCTAATGAGTGTTTGTTCACCTTCTTGCTTTATCCTCTCCTCCTCAGTACCTGGAAGATGCCTGAGTTTGTAATTCAAGATGTGTTATCTGGGGAATATCAGTATAATACACATCTGAGCGTGATCCCCATCAAAGGGAGCTCATCCTGGGAAGCAGAAGAGAGAAGTGATATTGGGCTTTTCTGGTGCTAGTCTTGGCATACGCTATTTTAAAAGATTAAATCCTTTAAAATCACATCTCTTCGCTCCCAAATGGACAGCAGAATTTTTTTTAAATAAATAATTAGGAAAGCAGTTTAATATAGGCAGTATTGAAGAAATCTCATTGTTGGTGTATACGCTTCCACACAGCAAACCTTCCTGAGGGATTCCCCACCCCTCTGCTCAGCTTGCTCGAGAAGAGATCAAATGTTTCAAAGCATTTCCACCTTTACTAATTTTTAATGCCTCTACCAGACTGGGACTTGCCCACTGGAAAAAAAAAAAAACAGCTATGCTCGCTGAAACAGCCCCAAATAAAAGTTATCCTCTAACAGTGGCATATTTAACCACCTCCATGGCTACCAGCAGGAGCCAAGGCGGATAGCTTTTGCCCAATATATTAAGCCTCAAGAATGTCTTGGGGAAATGATCACACTGGAAATCAAAATATGTTTAAATATAATTCACAACATTCAGAATCTCCTTACAGCAGAATCAAAGAGGCTATCACCCAGATCCTTCCTGTAACTTCTCCAGCTCCAGGCTCCACCCTGCTCATTCCTTTCCTTTGCTCCTTTGCCCAGTTTCCCCACAAAAGCCACCCACAAGGGTCCATGTGAGAGCCAGGAATGTAACCCTAGGATTTGGTTTCCCAGGCCATCCGCCGATAACACTGCCTATCAGCCAAAAAATAAAGCTTCCTGACTACAGTTGCAGAAATTACAGCTAATTATACGCTCCATGCTTCCTGCAAAAGATATATATTTTAAGCTGCTGGGCTGACTTTCTCCCTTGGCTGTATTTAAAGGTTAGTTTCTGACCTGCTTCCTGGTTTAATGGAATAGTTTAAATATTACAAATCATTACTTGATTCTAATGAGTTATATCTCCCCTGGCACCTCACAAAATCCTTATCGTGCCAGAGGAAATAGTTGGAAGGAACAGGGCAGTCTCCATGATGATAAACAGGATGACATACCATAGGGTTGTAGATTTGAGGATCCCTAGCTTCTTGGGTGGTTGAAAGCATTTGGCCCTCGGCCTCACACTCGCCCCAGCACCTGAGGCCTGTGGCTAAGCAGTGTGAACTCCACTCCCCGCCTAGAAGGACTGTTCACTCAGTTTAATTGTCAGCTCCTGCTAAGAACATGTAACATCTCATTTTCCCAGAGATTGTGGAAATGTTGAGCTTTGCTTGTGGCCAAGTTGAGCAGTTAAATGTGCAGCGTTTGCTTCCTTGATAGGCAAATGCTGTGGACGGGCTGAACCTTCCTCTGTAGGATGTTGTAGGTTAAATGAATACTGGTTTCCAATTCTAGTGAAGATCTAGACCCAAACAGTCCCAGTGTGTAATTGTGTGAGCAGAGAGTCTCATTCAGCTTGGTCTATTCACAATAAATTGCCAACTTTAATAAACAGAAGAAAGCAACCAAAACACACGTATGCAAGAACAAAAGTGACACCCAAGGCAGATAAGAAAAGAGCACAAGAGAAGCCCTTCTCCCTCCTCAGGAGCTCAAGGGAAGAGATTCAAGTTTCTTGATTCCAGCGAAACAAAGAGAAGCTAGATAAGACTGTGGGGAAGTCAGCCTTGACAACTAAATCCTGAATTTCCATGTATCTAGCTGTTTGACTCAAACACTCATGTGGAAAGTGAAAAATCCAACCACTTGTAGAGATGACTTGTTTGTGTGGTACCTAATGTCCTGATTTCCCCTTCAGCGACTAGCAGATTTGAAAGAAAAGTAACCACTGAAGTATCAACCATGGACCAGATCTCTCCTTACATGGAATTTTCTCACAGTATATTGGACTATGAATAATAAGACTTTTGCAATAATTGATGATCCATAATTATTTTTACAAAGGATAAGCCTTGTGAATCTATGAATTTGAGCTGCTGAGTTGATATGATTCAAAGGTCTACCCACTGCATGACCTATTAAGAAATCTCTTACACTGCCTTATGCAGCTAATTCCACCATAGTAACTAATTTTTCCCTCTCAGAAGGTTCCTCCCTTAGAATTCAAAGTCCTTGGTTCACCTTGGGAGGGGAAATTAATCCGATTGTTTTCTAAGATGATGAGTAAAACAAGGGTCATAGTGAAACAGACTCAGTATCTCTTAGAGAGAGGAGATGGTAAATGTGGAAATGCCCACCAGGGGCTGAAAGAGCTCCAAAGCAAGACTGGCCATCTTTGTGGCATGCAGTGTCAGGATCAGTTCTCTTCTAGGTCGTTGGCAAAAAGGAGACACGACCTCCCACTGGACAGATATTGGTCACTTCCAAATAGAAAGGTGAAATCCCAAATGGAAAATAGAAGTCCTTTTGTGTATGTGTACATACTCCATACCATACTAGTAAGAGTAATATTTGGAGGCTTTTATTCTTAAGGTTGCCATTTTTGTGAATGAAAGAGAGAGAGAGGGAGAGAGAGAAAAAGAGAGCACGCACATGAGCCAAAATGGAAAAACAGCCCTTGGAGTCATTTTCTCTGAGGAAAGTTAAGTGAAACCAAAATTCTACTATGGGCAGATTTGAGGGTAGACACAATAAAAGCAAAATCTAATTTTCAAGGGAGATCACATCTAAAGAGATGATTGTTATGAAACTTGTTTTGTTGTTGTTGTTTTGTCCAGAGCAGAGGAGAACACAGGGAACCGGAGAAACCTCAGCTTACTTTTCACTGGGGAAAAACAAAATGACTCACAAATTCCAGTTTGCTTTAAAAGGAGACATATTTGATGGGTGCTTTAGCATCTTCATAGATAGTGCAGAAGGAAGAGATAGTGCAGAAGGAAGGTTTTAACATAGTATCTCCTTCAGCAAGATAGTTTATCACACTCAACAGAAATGACAGCAGAAGGAAAAAAAGGATGGGAAACCATCCTGGGGTGAGCAAAGGGTGACAACAGGATGGGAAAATCCAACTTCACCAAATATTTATTCATGCTTATATAAACCTCAATTAGCTATCTTCAAATGCTAAGTCTCAGCTGAAGAAAAGAAGCATTTGGAAATGTGACTTGGAAGTTGGTTGGTGTCAGTTATTTTGCTGCATTGTTGATTAATGTAATTGAAGTATATATTACAGAAACAGTAAAGGAAATGTGACTTCTTCAGGGACCCATTAATTTCTTAAGGATAAAGTGTTTGAAGGTTCAAAGGCTTTGTTGAAGCTTATTTTAAATTTAAAATTTCCATTGCCAAGGGATTGATTATCATTCTTATATTAGCTTTGTCAAACATCAAGTTGATCTTAGTTCTTTCAAAGTTTTGTGGCACTTAACTGTTTTCAGAGCATTTTTTTTTAAAGAGAAGGCTGTCTTACAAGTTCTCCCAAGGACAGACTTGTTTTCCCTTTACAAGAACAGCAAGATGAGAATTTCTAAAATCTTAAAAAGAACAATTCCCACTCTCCCTATCTTTGGGATCTTGAAAGTCATTTCTGCAAGTCAGGTACAGTACCTCTTCATTCAGACACTTTCCCATATTAGTTCTGTTTGGTTTTCCTTTGACTTTAAAACTTCAACTTATTTAAGTGTCTTTGTGCATTTGAAGCTTAGTAGTGTTGTTTAGGGACCCCTCAGTAAGAGTAGTCAAGCTTTTGCCATCTCTCTCCCCCCATGACTAGACATAGTTCTTTTTATAACTCTCTGCTGTCTTCCTCTGATCACCGTTTAAGGCGCTCTCATAAACACCATCCTTCGAAAGTGAGCCAAGACGTCCCAAGCAGCCGTTTTTATTTGTGCTGCCCCAACAGTGAACTCGTTAGTTCAAGAAGTCAGACAGCAGCATTTCCGGCTCCTTGGAAACCCAGCCCAAAAGAAAACTGTCATTTCACACAAGAGCAAGAACAGGAAATATGCCATTAGGAAATCAGGGTTAAGATGGCGCTGCCATTCATCCAGATGAAGGTGGTTTGAGAGGACCATGAGGCCACATGAGAAACAAAAGACTTACGACCCAAGGTTCTGCCACAGGAAATCAACAATGAGATCACTAACATCCTAAGAGCAGTTCAGCAGAAAATCTTGTTTCTTACCAGGAGAAAGGGCTTTTTCCTCCTCAATTTTGCTTTACTTACCTTTCCAGTCCCAGGGGACCACGTGGTTAAGGAGTGTGAAGTTCAGCCAGCAGAGGGTGCCCTGTTGGGCTCTGTCTCCTTCCTGGCTGTTTCCAAGCCACACACTGGGAAGTGTGGACAGACCACTAGGCTCAGACTTTGAGAACTGCCCCTACTCACAGAAGCACGTGAGTCTCGATTCCGGGCAGTCCGGAGGACAGCTTGGCCTTGGCTAACGAGGATACACATTTTCCCATCTGGTGTGGGAGATTTTGCCTCAAGAAATGTGTCAGTCACCTTGACTTTATTCTTCAATGTCTTTTCTATTTGAGCACAATTTGGGGAAATGACTGTCTAGATCCCATGACAAGTATTTGGAAGGCAGCCGCAGGCTGGGTCTGGGTAAAAGGTGTCTGATTTTAAAGACGCTCCCCTTCCCCTGATCTTCCCACAGTGGTGGATTCTAGGTCTGCTCCTTGTTCCAGATCTTAGTCTCAGCCTTCGTCCCCTCAATCCAACCCCCTAGATATAAACATACTTCAACTACCTGCTTCTGAATCCCCCAATACCAAAGAATTAGCAGGAGAATCTGGACTGAAATGTCTGGAAAGTGCTCCCAATCTCTAGTAACATTTGCTTATTAACTAGCTCTCTACCCCTTGCCTGAAAATGGTTGTGAGCGAGTGGTGTGTGTGTGTGTGTGTGTGTGTGTGCGCGCGTGTAACTAAGTAAAAGCAGTGGTGAAGACAGCTGGGGACTGGGATGCACTGGAAGCAGTTTCCTACCACATTAGAGCAGGAGCAGGGCTGATCCACTGTTGCACTCAGGCAGCCAAATGCCTGCAGATGGGCCCTTAATAAAGGCAATGAATGATGATGATGATGTGGACTGAGGAGGAAGGAAGAATGGGACGGAAGCACAAAACAGAGACTACAGTTTCACTGATGCTAAAAGATGTTCCCAGCGGTGGCTGGTGGGCAGCATAGAGAAACACTTAAAGGGGCTGGGCTTTGCCTACACGGTCAAGCTAATCGCCCCCTCCTGGGTATCACATTCCTGTCTGGTGAGCACAGGAGGGAGGCTAAATTGGCTCTCCCATGGGCAATTCAGAAGTACTGTTTTTGCATTGTTTCTAAACTTTGCAGATAGTTTCCTCTATACCTAAGAGTATGGGGACACCCTCGGCATTCTCCACTCTCAAAGAGCCTTTCTCTGTAAGTTGCTGCAGGAACAGAGCTGGTGAGTGGCCTCTACTCAGTGTTTCTAATTAACAGTAGGAGGGCAAATGCACTGGCAAGGACCTTTCCCCCAGCTCCCAGCCCCGCCATTCCTCCAGCGTTCAACAAGCACAGACGTACACCCTTAGCCCAGGGTCAGGCACTATCTTAGGCGTTCAGGATACACAGGAGTAAATGACCCCTGCCAGGAGTTGAGGATGTAGGTGTATTCTCACCATTTGGCAGATGACAAACAGGGTTGGAGAGGTCAAGTGGCTCAGAACCGGGGTGTCCTGAAGGATTTCATTACTAGTTATTCAGTTTGAGAACTGGAAGGCTGTAAGAGACCTTCGTGGTTTTCATAGTCATTTCTCCTTCAGGGAAGGAGACACAGAAACAAACCTATGAAACAACTCTCCCCCACCGTCATATCCATTAAATGGATGGAGAATCTGAGCTGGAGTGGTTGTGACCGAGCTGGTCATAGTCTGCTGTTCAGCCCACCTTCTCAGACAGGCCTAGCTCTATCTGTCAAAGCCATCCCAGACCACTGAAAGACGGAGATGGTGAATAAAGAGCATGGCCACAGCAACAACAACTGCTGCTTGTGCCATTACTACCATGTCTGCCTATCAGTGACTTCTAGGTGTCATTTTCGCTGCAGAGCCCTGCATGTGTATCAACCCTGCAGGTGACATCTTCACCACTGCCATGTAGTAGCTGAGAGCATAAGTTTGCGAGTCAAACAGACCTGGATTGGAATCACTATTATCATTTTTACAGATGAGGAAACTGAAGTGCATAGAGTTTGTTACTTGACCGAGATCATGTTGCTTGTAAGGAAAATCATGCCAAGATGTGACCTGTTCCTGTCTTACTCCAGAACCTACACTTACTTCACTACGGGATACCGTCTACCCACATTAACCCCAGCATTTATAGATAATAGGAACTATTCGTTAAGCACTTCCTACGTGTCAGGAACTGTACAAAGCCCTGTACATACATTGCCTCCTTGAATTACCTTCAACTTTTCTGTATAATGACCTCCATTTTATGCAATAGGGAAGGAGGCCTCGAGGGATTTAATAACAGTGTTTCACAGCTAGAAAATAGTAGAACTCAGACTGCATCCCAGGAGTGTCTGATTCTGAAGCCCATTGTCTTAATCACTTGTATGCTGTTTAGACAAGAGATCTGGAAAGGACTGATGGATTGGTGTCATATTTAAAATTTCCTTTCATTACTGCGGACACGTTTCCATCACTGTCTTTTTGGATACAGAAGAACTGAGTGTTTGGTTTAGACATGCACAGGAGAAACAAATATACACAAACACAGGCCCTCAGATCATTAAACCTTTCAGTTAAAAGGGACCTTTCAGATCACATAGTCCAACTTCTTTTTCAGTTCAGAAAGTTGATGTTTTCATATCCCTGCCAGATGGAGGAGATCTCATACCTAAGAAGGAGAGTTCCAGTCTGGATTACCTAAAATGCATTTTTTTTCCCTGAAATTTGATTTACTTATAAGAGCCAAGATACTGAATATCAGATTTGGTTTGTTAATACTGATAAATGTGGTGCTATTTTTAATTAGCTTTGATTTCCAAACCATGCAGGTTAACTGTGCATAGGAGGAAAATGGATTTCATATTGTGCTTTTCTATGTTTCTAAGTTTTCTATGCTTTTAAAAATTAAAAAATCACCCCCACAATTAGAAAAAATGCTATTTTAAAAGAGAAATGAACAAATCAGATTTTGTTAGTATTAAATGGTAAGGTAGAAACAGTATAGGCCTCAGAGTTAAACAAACCTGGCTATTGAATCCCTGCTCTGTTCCTTATAATTTGTATGGCTTTAGCCTCTTTTTAACCTCTCTGAGCCTTGGTCTCTATCTGTAAATGGTGTTTCCACCTACTTTTCAAGATAGTGTGAAAATTAAATGAGATATTGGTATAAATCACTTGTTAGATATTTCCCCTTCCTTTCTCTTTTATTCCAGTTAAAAATACAACTTTAAGGGGGCGAGGGCAGCTGGGGGTGGGGGGTGGGGGGAATGTTATACTGAAGATCCTAAAAGTGTTTGACAAATGATGACTTACAAAGCCCTAAGATTCTTCCTACAGCATCTTGGGGATGGCAGCTAATGAACTCATAAACATAAAACAGATAAAACGGAAATTGGACAAGAAGGAGGAGGAGGTAGCTGAGATACAGTAAGAAAACATTTCAAGAGTCTATAGTATCATCATTTAAGTTCTCATCTGCATCTCATTATCTTAATAATACAAAAACAACAGCCCTTCAATGCCTCACACAGAAGGAGGATGGGAAATAATTTCCTTGGACAGGGTCCCCAGCCTCTCTATCACATTAGATATTATTTCCAAATGCTGAGTGTCAAGGGAGTGTTTCACATTCTCCTAACCATTAAACAGTTTAGCTCCCTTTGGGGACATGATAAGTTTAGCAACCCACAGAGCAGCCTCCTGGAGGAGACTTCTCTGGAATTCCAAAGCTCCAGCAGTAACACACTGCAGTATGTGGAGTCTCTGTAAGAATTACTTTATCCAAATCTGCATCCTCCTTTTGGGGTCTACAGACAAAACTCAGTTCAATGGGCCATGTAGGATTTATTTCATTTTTTTCTCATGGGAAATTTAGTGTCTCTTTAAAAAACTATTTATTTTGAAATATTTCACACTTAACAAGGGAGTTGCAATAATAGTACAAACGATCTTACATGCCCTGCACACAAATTCCTCAAATGTTAACATTTTAGCACAGCTGCTTTAATTATTATCTCTAATTATATATAATTATTATCATTACCGTTTTCTAAAACCATTTGAGAATAAGTTACAGATGGAAGCCTCTTTACGCCTAAATATGCAGTGTATTCCCTAAAAACAAGGGCATTTTCCCACATAAACTTGGTACAATTATTATAATCAAGAAATTAACAGTGCTACAACTGTTATCTAATCCTCAGACTTTATTCAAATTTCACTGTTGTCCCAACAATAGACTTCATGACAAAAGGATCCAATCCAGAATCAGACATTGCCTTTCATCTCTTTAGTCTCCTTTAATCTTGCACTCTTCCTCTGTCTTTCTTTGTCCTTTAGGACCTTGACAATTTTGAAGACCTAAAGGCCATTTATTTTGTGGAATACCCCTTAATTTGGACTTGTCTGATGTGTCCTCATAGCTATTTTCACGTTATGCATATTTGGCAAGAATATCATAGGAGATATGTTGGCTCTTTCTCGGTGGATCATACCAGGAAGCGCCTGATAACAATTCATCCTATTACACCATCCAAACTGTTGCGTTGTTTTCTTCATAATTAGTAAAAAGTCTTGTAGGGAGATACTTGGACACTATTTAAACATCGTCTGTCTCCTCAAAGTTTTACCCGCTGGTTTTATCCTTTAAACGAATTTAGCACTTGCCCCTTTTTGTATCTTTTGGCTAAAAATAACAAAGTTATACTATTAATTAAAGCCCCTTTCCCCTAGAAAGGCACAAATAAGAAGGGTGTGCTTTGAGGCACACAAGGTAGTCCCATGACAGAGCCCAGATGCCCAGAGACCAAGTTTGTGTTCTCTGGTGTCTCCAAGGTCCCAATTCCTTCCTCTCCCCTGGGAAAGAACTCTTTCAAACAGTCCTCCAAGCTGGTCTTGGGACAAACTGGCCTCCTGCCAGTCTCCAGAGAATCTCCCAAGTATATCTCACTCCCATTCCTGAGACTGCAGTCTGGTGGTTTGTTCTGGGGGCTTTTTGCAGAGTTTTTGTCTTTTCACGTCTGGGGATCTCTTACGATGGCTTCTTATTGTTTATGTTGGAAATTGTTTCAGTTGGAAATTATTATATCGGAATAGCTTTGCCTCTGGCAGGGCCCTAAGCTCCGAGCCCTGTGTCTGAATTGGTAGACTGGAGTGGTGAGCAGTTGGGGGTCCATTAGAAGGGAAAGGAGGAGCCCCCCCCCACCAACCACCACCACCACGTGAGAGCTCAGGCTCTTTCTACTTCAAAAGATCCTATGGGAACACAAACAGCTTGAGAGAAGTTGTACCATAATCACTGCAGACAGGTCTCCTCGGGGGGCGTCCCTGCCCCATGTCGGGGGACGTCCCACCACAGTCCCGGGTGAGCCTTCCTTTCCCCTCCCGTTCCCACCATTGCTCTGATAGAACACACCCTTGCGATTGGCTTTTCCTTCCAAATCCTGCTTTCTGATTTAGAAACAAATGGAGAAAACAAATAAAAAGAAAGAAAATGGCATTCTTTTCTGTGCACCTAGGGTCTGGTGAAGATTTTAAGCTGCCACAGTCTGTAGATCTGCTGTGCTCACTTACACGGCCAGGGCTGGGCCTGCTGCATCTGGCCCGGCGCCGGCAGCCGCACCGCGCTCGGGGACAGGCCAAATGCTTCCTTCCTTCTTTCGTTCCTCTCTCTTCCCTTGCCCTCTCTTTCTCTTTTAAGAAATCTGTGATGTGAATTGAAGTACAAGAGGTAGGTTTATTTTTTTAATTGAGACATATTTCAGAGATTATACCGTTGGCCCATTTGAAGTGTAAAATTTGATGGTGTTAGCATTTTCACAGAATTGTGCAACCATCAACACAGGCAAATTTAGAACATTTACATCATCCCCAAAAGAAAACCCAATACCTATTCCCCAAGGGGGAATTTTAAAAATGATAGACACTGTTTCTTGAGCAATAGTTGCCCATCTTTTGTTCTCTTCCTGGACTTAACTATTGGGCCACCATCTTTCAGAAAAGCTGTGCCTGCAGTGGGCTCCCTGAGAAGACTTAGTTAATTGATGGCAGCTGTGCAGTTGGGTTTCCTTCCCTAGGGAGCGCTAACCTGAACTTGTGCTTAGTAAATTCTGATTTACAATTTCTCCTCACTTGTTCCCTGGAGAATCATGAATGGGTTATTCTCAGGAAACGACAGGATCATGGGAATCAACTTTTCGAGGATTTACAGTTTTAGTAGCAGTTTCATGGATGCAATCTTATTTTATTCTCCCAAACAACAGTTACAAGCAAAAACAAAAACAGAATTCACTCATTAAGTATGTATTCTGTGCATGGCAATTCTAAGTTGTTCCCATACATGCATTAACTCATCTAATTTTCAACCACCAAATGAAACAGGGCTCTGTTAAAATTAGCCAGAAATGCTCAGAGGCTGAATAATGATGAGCGCAAGGTCGTGGAGCTGGTAGGGCCAGAGCTGAGACGGGAGCATATGTGGTTTGATTCCAATCTGAACTCTAAACACCACTCTAATTGTCTCTAGTGTTCCCACTTTGGAAAAAAGAACTGAGACTTTGAGAGGTTATACATTATGAGAAGAACTAGTTAGGACTTGAATACAGGTATTTGGACCCCAAGCTTAATGCTATAATGAGGCAACATGCCTTCATCAGTGACTTAGTTCAGCATCTTGCCAGGTATGCAGAATCAAGTTCTTCAGTGAAGCCAAACAACAAACAAACAAAAAGAAACAGAAAACATTCCCTGTTGAAGCCTCATAGCTTAAATTATGATGTCGTTATTGTGACACTGTAAGATTGGCAATAGTTTTGGTGGGCCAGAAGTACTTTTCAAACCAATCTCTAAGGTCAGTTTCTCCTTCTTTACTTTTGCCTCCCTTTGCAACCTCTCTTGATTTCTCTTCTCCAGGTTTCCTATTCACAAACAGGGAATGAGCCACATGGATTTAATAACCAAGGCAGTGATTCATGTAGACTTTCATCTAGTCAGAAATAACAGTGGCAGGCCCAAGAACTCATTTGGCTGTACATCATTTTAAAAGAGTTGACACACATGTTCTTTAGAGTAGAGAGAAAATAATAAAATTTAAAAAGCAAAAGCCAGCTCAGACCTGCCAGCTGCAATGATTGGTTACACGGAAGAGATCCATGGAATTCTGAAGCCATTTGGGTTTTGTTATGTTTGCTGAAACAGCACCAACTGTGATCTCTACCACTTTAAACGGTTTAATAACTTTTGGATAAGCCTTCAGAGTTAAATGGTTAAATCACCAAATGCTCCATAAAATAATTATGCAAACAATTTTCTGGCTAATTATCTAACATGAACAGAAGCACACAGCTGCTAAGATATATAATTGCTGTTCCATCAGGGTTGGCTATTGTATATATGTAATTTCTTTACTGATCTCAGTGTGGTTTGGTGGGAGGCCACTAACATAGTATCTCATGAAATGAACAAGTTAAAATCCCAGCTCTGGTCCAGATAGTGACTAATGTTGATTTTTTTTTTTTTTGAGGAAATGGATTAGGGCCTTCAAATCCATCCATAATGGACAAGCACATAACTAGTTATACATTTATGTGGTATATCTAAGTCTTGGATGTCTATTTAAATGTCCCATTTAGATAAATATAGGTATTTTAATTTATTGGATATATAGTATACATATAGAAAAGTACACATATCATAACTGTCCAGTTTACAAATGAGCACTCTCATATAACCAGCACCCAAAGCAAGACAAGGAACATCACCCAGACTCCAAAAGGACCTCCTTTGTGCTCCTTCCGCTCCGATTTCTACTCCCTCTAAGGGTAGCTACTAGCCTCACTTCTATCAACAGAGATTAATTATACCTGTTTTGCTCTAAATTTGAATGAAATTATACAGTGTATGTCCTTTTGTGACTAGCTACCTTCATATAATACCATTTTTGTAAAATTTATCTATATTGTTGCAATTTGTTCATTCATTGCTGTATAGGATCCCACTGGATGAACACTACAATTTATCATTCTACTGTTACTAGGTCTTTATATAGTTTCTGGTTTGGGGATATTATGAACAAAGCTGCTATAAATATCAAAAGCACATCACTTGGTAAACATATGCGTGCACTCGGGTCCATATGTAGGAGCAGAACTGCCGGGCGGTACAGTTTATGTATCTTCAGCTTTAGAAGATGCTGCCAAACAGTTTCCCTGAACAGTTGCGCCAATTTGCACTTCCCCCAGCACTAGAGGTAAGTTAGTATGAATGTTTTGAAGAATTCTAACTGATGTTTGCTAAAGTTTAAAGGGTGGTGCCGAGTGAGGAAGAGTGAAGAGCAAGCCTAATGGAAAGGACTCCACCATATGACCTTGTAGGGGAAGGACAGGGTCGGAGAAACAAGCCTGGTGGAGGAAGCAGTCGCATTCAAGGTCATTTGGTTGGTAGAAGTCTCCGTGGATATTTATAACCCACTCTGTTTTCTTCTGTAGCTCGTGACATGGCCCTAGAAAAATCACCCCAGGGCTTTCTCCCTTTTCCCTTCAGTCCATGTGGCACATGCTCAAAGGCCCCTCAGGAGACTTGGGGATGCCCTCCCTCTTCACATGGCTGCCCTTGCTGGGGTGCACGTATACTTAACACTGATGTCTGGCCCCTGTGAGGCTAGGGGAACAAAAGATGGGAAGCAAAGAAGAGGCAAAGAGAAATCAGAGAGAGCAGAATAAAAATCTGAGTTGAGTCCAGTTATCTGATTGCATAACTTAAAGCAAATCACTCAAATTCTCTCAGGGCTTTGGTTTCCTCGGCTGCAAAAAAACGAAAGCAACCATTCTTAACTCATTAGGTTTACCTGAGGACCAAGTGAATTAAAAGAATATATGTGGACTATACTTTAATAAAAACAACAACAAAAACAACAACAAAGCATATATGTGGAAACTTTAAAGAGCAAACACCGGCTACCTTTTTTAGAGGATATTATTATTAATAATCAAATTGTCATTTAAGTAGAAATGTATCTCCAAGAAGTGATATTGGTTCCATTTTCCTATTCAAATTATAACATTTGCATTAATAGAATAAGAATTAAGCCTTCTCAGTAATGTTAACAGGAGTGACAGAGAGGAACGTCTGAAATGATGGCATTTACCCGAGACTACTCAGAATTAATTGGGTTCAGTCATCCTCCAGACTCCCCCTCAGCAACAATAGATGCTACACAGCAACAGAATATCTTCAAAATTGTGAGGGAAAATAAATATTAACTTAGAATAATATACCAAGCTTGATTATCATTCAAGTGTGAGGTGGAATTAAGAAAGGCGTTTTCAAAAAAAAAAAAAAAAAAAAGAAAGGCATTTTCAGAAAAGCAATAATTGAGGGAGTTTACCAAATTTAGACCTTTGCCAAGCCAAGATAGCTATTAATGAATTTAATTCAAGAAATAGATTTGAAGCCCAAAGTCAAAATGCAAGAGGTTGGGGAGGATATAGCTCAGTGGTAGAGCGCATGCACTTAGCATGTACGATGTCCTGAGTTCAATCCCCAGTACCTCCATTAAATAAATACATAAGTAAATAAAAATAAGCCTAATTGCTTCCTCTCCAGAAAAAATTTTTTTTAATTCAAGAGGGAATGATGAGCAAAAAAATCTGCAAACATGGTTGTAAATCTAAAGAAGTACTGTTTAAAAAATCAGGTATTTGTTCAAACAACAAGCAACTAAAATTCGAGATGACAGTAACAAAGACAAAAGAATATGGGAGAGGGTGAAATTATAAACTCTAATCTCATTCTGTTTTTCAAGAGGAAGAGACAGAGGCTCATTTTAGACATTAAGCAAGTATGCCTTTTAAAATTTGAGAGTAACACTCAAAGAATAGGAAAAAATGTGTACTTCAAAACAAGTACATGCAAAAGAGAGAATTAAAGAATTCTGGGGTGATCTAGTAAGAAGCAGGAAGGAAAAAAAAATATATATAAGCTAAGGAAAAACAAGATATAGTAGGAAAACTCTAAATATATTAGTATAAATGTAGACAGATAAAACTAGTTTGTTCAAAGGTAGAGATCAGATTATTTTTAAACACAACCTATTATGTGCTGTCTGTAAGAGATGTTAATAAAACATGATAATGCGTAAAGGTTGAAAGGGATGGGAAAAGATAAAACAGGTAAAGAATAATATTGCTGGAGAAGCAATATTAAGGCACAAAAGCATTATTTGGAATAAAGAAAGTCATGAATTAATGATTGAAGAGCAATTCACAGGGAAGTGATAGCAACACTGAATCTGTATGTTCCAAGCAAAACAGTCTACCAACACATAAAATAAATTTGACAAATCTCTTTTAATGGGAAATATTTTTGCATGCCTCTTTCATAAACTGATCAAACAGTAACAATTGATAAATTCATAGACATTTTGAACAACACAAGTAACGGGCCTGCTTTAAAGGAAACCTCTATAGAGGAAGCTTGTATTCCTCACATAGAGAATTCACATTCTCTTCAGGTACACACTGAAAATACTGACCACAAAAGAAGTCCTAAGAAACACCAAAGAATTGATAACAAAGATCACATTCTCTTTCTATAATGCAATTATATCAGGCACCAATAACAAAAAAAGAGTCCCCAAAACCTCATATATTTGGAAATGAAAATAACCTTATAAATATTCATGAATCAGAGAAGAAATAATAATGGAACTTATGAAATATTTAGAACTGAATGACCACAAATCACTACCTAGAAAAACTTGTGGGCTGCCAGCATGGCCTTAAATTTACATTTATTAAAACAATGTGGTAGCCGCAATGATAAAGCTAGGCACGGTTACTGTGGTGAAGAAGATCCAAGAAGTTTTTTAAGGAGAATGTCTGATCTGAGAATTAAAAGATAGGAAAGAAGAAGAGTTAGAGTAGGAGCCTGGAGGAGAACATTCTTGAGAAAAGTATTTGTGGTAAATTACACTAAGAAGGAGCTCTTATGCTTAAAAATAGTTACACTGGATTGGTTGGAGCTTTGTTTTAGACAATCCTTCTGAGTTTTTGTTATATAAAAAATTCCTTTAAAGTTAAAAGAGAAAATGATTAAAGTAATAAACCTATAATTGGATTGGCTGTTTATAGCACAAAATAATTGGTTTGAAAGTTACAAGGAATTTGGAGCAGTTTCATACACCATTAACTGGTAATCCCTGAACCAGCATTAGGAAATGGTCCCTGGAAAAAGATACTGTGAAGGAATCAGGATAATTGACACCAAAACTATATCTTGGGTTTCCAACTCTTGCACAGGAAGAACAGCTTTTATTAGACTAATGCTTCTGCAGATATCTGTATGAAATTTAAAAAAGAACTGTTAGAAGGTACTGGACAGTGATCAGAAGTAGGCAGAAACAGGGAAGCATCGGCCCATGAAAGAAGGGAGTTTGTGCCCTGCAGAGATTCCCAGGCTGCATGCTACACAGGGTACTAGAACTTAATCAAAAAGCCCCACAGTCTTTCTGGCCTGGAGGGATAGAGAACAGAGTGTGAGAGAGACAGAATGGCTGGAAATTGAGGGTGGGGATCCCAGAAAAGAGGAAACTGTGGTGAAGGAGGGGGCTGAACTCTGCATATTAACTCCCATCAACATCATAATTGACTTCTGAGCAGTACAGGTATGAGTGGGTTTCCAAATATCCCAAGGAGAAAACCACGTCTAGGCGAGAAAACCACGTCTAGGCGGCGGAGACAGCTGAGGAAAGACTGCTGCTGCTGAAACCACAGGGACAATTGTTTGTAGTTTGACTCTTGACAAGTTAGAAGAGCTTGGTATAAACTCTTTAGACTTGCCATCGAAACACCAGAGAGACCTTAAGAGTAAAGTCCATATAACAGAATTAATGGGTTCACCCTAGAAATAAGGGGAAATGGAAATAGATCCAGTAAAGCATAAGCAAGACTCTAGAAGTTCACAGTGATCTGTTAGCAATTTGACTGCTTGCTGCAACAAAATGTGACACTCTTCCGGATAAGGTCACAGGATACTGAGTCTCTACAATGTCTCATTTCAATAATTAAAAGTTACCAGACATGCAGAAAAATTAGTTATTGTGACACACAGCCAAGAGAAAAATCAATCAGTAAAACAGACTGACAAGTGGCCAGATACTGGATTTCCAGGAGAGATTTAAAGACTGAAAAGGAATCAGATGGAAATCCTAATACTGAAAAATATATTATCTGACATTTAAAAAATAAAATGTATGTATAGGTATAACTGAATCGCTTTGCTGTACACCTGAAACTAACATTGTAAATCAACTACACTTCAATAAAAAAATAAAAAATGATTAAATGGCACTAATAGCTTATAGAGAAAACATTTTTAAAAAGTTAGGAAACTTAAAGGCAGATCATAGAAATTATCCAGACTGAAATGCAAAGAGAAAAAAGATTGGGAAGAGAATTAACATGTGGTTAGGTGACCTCATATAGGTATAAATTGATTTCCAGAAGGGAAAGAGAAAAAATAGAGAGAAAAAAGTATTTTAAGAAATAACGGTTCAATATTTTTTTTAAATGGTTCAATATTTTTAAAGCTGATTGGAAAAAAAAAACCAGTATCCCGTGGATGAAGGCCGTTGAAAGTGCCCCAGTAGATAAATACTAAGAACCCCAGCAGGATAGTTACTAAGATACCCTCATATAGGAATAAGTTGCCGAAAACCAATGATAAAGAAAAAAAAATCTTAGCACAGTCAGGGAAAAAGATGCATTAAATACAGGGGATGCTGATTATAATAACTATTGACTTCAGAAGCAGTGGAAGCCAGAGACGATGGAATGACATCTTTTAAAACTCCTCATCTAGAATTTCATATATAGTGAAATAGCTTTAAAAATTAAAGTGAAATAAAGACATTTTTAGATAAAAGCCAAGAACATTTACACCAGCGGACCAGACTATCAAAAAATGCTAAAGGTTCTGAATGTCTAAATTTTAAAAATTTTAAATCTAAATGCTAAAAATTATTTGAAGGGGAAATGATATAAATGGGAAATTCAGATCTACAGGAAGAAAGGATGCATAATAGCAATGGTAAATGTGTGGTAATTATAAAATACCAATTTTCCTTTTTAAAAAATCTTTATAAGTCAGCTGATAGGTAAGCAAACAGTTTATTTTGGAGAGTTATAACATATGTAGCAGTAAAACATTTGAAAACAATAGCACAAAAAAGGGCCAGAGTATAAACAGAATTGTACTGTTGCAAGTAGTAGAATGTTAATTCGACATAGACTGTGACAGGTTAAGGATATATACTGCAATTTCCAGGAAAAGATATAAAGAAGTATAAATAAAGGGCCAACAGAGAAGATGAAATAAAATACTACAAACTGATTATCTCACACACACACACACACACACACACACACACACACACAAACACAGGAAAGAAGAAACAAAAGAACAGAGGGGGCAAATGAAAAATAGAAAGATGATGGACTTAAATCCAATTATATCAATAATTAGATGAAATGTGAATGAATTAAACACTCCAATTAGAAGTCAAAGACTGTCAGACTGGGAAAAGGAGGGTGCTTTAAATATAAAGACACTGGTTAAAAGTTAAAGGATGAAAAAAGATATATCATGTGCAGAACAAGTATAAGAAAGGTGGTATAGCCACATTAATATCAGACAAAGCTGACTTCAAGACAGAAGTATCACCGGAAGTAAAGAAGGTCATTTCATAGTGATAAAAGGAACCAATTCATCCAGAGACTCCATAATGGTAAATGTGTATACATCTATTGATTAAACTGCATATAAAATTGAGTTGAGTCGAAAAGCTGTCCTTTTCATAGTATTTAGCTCTCACTAGAGAAAGCAGTGCACTAGACCCCTTGAGGAGAAGGTGCAGCACAGAAGCAGACCTGGTGCATGTGAAATAACCCAGGCTTAGGTAAAATGAGAGATCTGGGACCCATCCTGCCTCCTCCACTGCTCCTCAAATGTGTGATCTTGGGCAGTCCCTCTGCATGGGCCTGGCACACTAAGTTCTCAGCAAGTGTTAGCTGTCCTTAAAGAGAAAAGAAGATGGAAAAGTCTACAGCCATCATTCCCAGATTTTGTTTCCTCTTTAAGCATTAGAGTTGTTTGTTTCTTTTTTTTCAAACAACAGCCTATAGGTCAAATCCATAAAAATGAAACTCTTGTAGTGGGGTGGTACAGTGTCCTAGCCATGTGTATTGAGTATTCCCATGATGAGAATGTTTCTGGACCCTACCCTATCCCCTTAGCAATACTCACTATTCCCTAGAATTTCAGGGAGCACTGTTTGAGAAAATTGTTTGCAGCATGGTCATAGAAAATCTTTGTGAAGGTAACCAGACTCCACTGAGTCAGAGCAGAAAGGTATTTACAGCCTTGTTACTCAAAGTATAGTCCAAGGACCAGCAGCACCACCTGAATCCAAGGCCCTACTGAGTCAGAATCTATATTTTGACAGGATTCTCTGCTGATCTGTGTGCACATTAGCATTTGAGAAGCCCTAGCTCAGTGAGAGGGGAGGGGGAGAAAGCATCACAAAATGTAGGGCATAGCAAAAGAGCGCAACTAAATTTTGCCAAAGCTGCATCTCATTAATTCTCTTTAGACGTTCAATAATTTGTGTAATATTATTAGCATTTTTTCAGATTTCTTTAGGGAGTATAAGTTTATAAAAAGGATAATATATTCTACTTTTGTTTTCTCTTTGACCCTTCAGACCACTTTTGAATTTCTAAAGTGTCTTTTGATTATGCCAACAACTTCACATGAGGATTAGTACATTGTAATTATTTTGTTGAAAAAGACAAACTTTCCAGCCACAAACAGAAATTCATAATTACCTGACGTTATAACATGAGCTGTTAATGGGATATTAGCTATTTGAGTTAAAAGGTACTGCACACAAATAATTAAACAGGGAAAGAACACTTGGGCAAGAATCTCTACTCCTTTTGCACCAAAGTGACTGCGTCTCTCCATCTAGATGCTGGCATTCTTTTTGTAAATGATTGATTTTCCCACATCTGAATACTGATAAATCTATAACCAGCTCTGATGTTAATATTGTGCTGGGATGAAAAACAGAATAATAATGACCCAGCAGGGGTTACAACATTGAAAGAGAAATAGAGAATTCAGCATATGGAAAGAGGATTTATTATCTATTTCTTTGTGATCTGACCTGGAGTCCAGAAATTTTGGTATCCTTCCAGTTTGCTCCTTCATCTATGAAGTTTAGGTTAGTAATTTTCAAACTATTTTATAGCTATGGAACCCTTTGGGCAAAGGAAATGGTAAAGGCAGCCTGTCTGTGAAAGAAATAAAAAAGGGACAGCTTGGGAGTTGGAGAACCAGGTTTCAAACTCCTGGGCAAGTTGCTCTCTCAAGCATTGTCTAGCTCAGAAAATGGGGCAGCACAGAAAGCAGTGCTAGAAAATCAATGGGTTGACACCAACGTGTGTTCACCTAAATAATTTTATACTTACTCTTGATAAAAAATAATTTACAAATTATATTGCTGAGGGGGATCTCTGTTAGGGTAAATGGGACATGGCATTCCCTGGGTTGGCATCAAGTGTATCAAATCCCATCAGTTCTTTCTGAGCAATACATTTCCCATTCATTCCCTTCTTGCAGCTCCACCAGCCACCATCCTAACTCAGGCAAGCATAACTCCTGCCTGGACAATTATGACAGCCTCCCAAAGGGCTTCCTCCATCTCCAATCCTTTGGGGAGAAAGCCAAGGCTTACACACACCAAACATGCAAGAGATCCTGCAATTTGCTCCTGGCTTTGTTACAAAGCCCTCCTGCCAATGAAGAGCAGAGTCCAAAATCCCTTGCCTGGAATGAAGAATTCTCTATGTAGCCTCTACTGAGCCTTCTATTTCTCATGTTCCCGTTGGTGAGCCCCATTATTTAGTCAATGGAAACTACTCTCTTTAATTCACACGCCATGCAGTGCCTTTCTCTTATTACTCTCTCTGTCTATTATGTCTTATTCATCCTCTTTATATGTCTAAATAACACCCACCTTTCTAAGACTCAGCTCAAATGCTACTTCCTCAACTCCTGCCTGAGTCTCTCTGTCCTTCCCAAAGTCCTTCTCATCCCTGTTCCCCAAGCTAGTAATCACCCTGTTACTTAATATTATCTATTGACCCCACTCTGAGCACTTATCCTATTCCAATTTGAGTTATAGCTCTATACATTTAGCTCCTGTTATTTTATTATTGGTTTTCCATTGTCTCTCCTATTGGCTATTTAGAACATAAACTGTGTCTTATTTAATTCTAAATCCCTCATGGTGTCTAACACATGCCAGATACATAGCAGATATCTGATGCACAAAATATGATCTATCTTTCATAATAAGATTATTGTCTCCCTGAGAAAATCTGTTACAAAAACAATTGTTTCAATGGGAAAAGGGGGTTATGACTATGAAATTTAAGGTCATAACATATTCTTTTTCCTATATAAATTTCAAGAAGAAGACTTTAATAGCTCTAAATGTATTTTGTTACTGCAAGTAGGTATAATATATTGGGTAAAATAACTCATCAAAACAACCTAAATGCTTCTTCACCTCCCTTTAATCCACCCATTAGGAGTTTCTTGATCTTTGTCACCCTTAATCCTAAACTTGTGTTTTTACTTACAGTACAGTTCCCAACTAATCACAGTGAATCAAACCTAGGGAGGGTAATTGAAAGACCAGAATGCAACAGAGAAGTCATTTCCCCAAATTACTTATGAGTCTTTGCTTTGTACAGGGAAATATGAATGATGATGCCATTGTCCCCTGTAAGAAATGCTGAAAAGAGGAGAATGTTTCTTCCCCACTCACCTTACCTCCCATAGTTCCACTGGCATTCTGCCCTCTCTTCCCTTCAGGATTGTTGAGGACCTTTCCTCACTCACCGAATTCCCTTCTCCCCATAGAAGGAAGAGTGATCTGATTGGTCAGGACCCATGTCACAGCAGGAGGCAGAATCTCAGCACTGGAGCTCACAGCTCCTTTCCGCTCCCAGGTCCACGGCTGACTGGGTAAGCAGATTTAGAGCCTGCTCCAGTCTGAGACCACCAGTCAAGTAAACCCTATGGCCTGGATTCAAGAGAGTATTAGGATGATTCCATGTTGGCCTCAGCCCAAACTCTGTTCTCTAATCCAGATATTTCCAGACCCTGCATTTGGAGGAAGGTTGGGCATTTTCTCTGCCAGGTGCAAAGTCTACACTTGCTTCACTTTGGTTTTTACCTTTACAATTATTCTCTGTCAGTCTGAACATAGAAAAGGGGAGGGGTGAGTCTTGGGTTTCTCTAACCTCTGACACAAAAACTTTTCCTGCATTTGTAAAATGCTCTGTGTGTGTGTATGTGTGTGTGTATATATATACACACAAAACAAGGCATGTTTACTCACTTGATTCTCATGGTCCTGAGAGATACATTAGGATCTTCCCAGTTTTGCCCATGATCTTTTCAGTGGTAGAGGATCCAAGTCCCCTGACACCAGAAAAATGTTCTCTATACTTCATCCTGAAATTGGCCCTTGGCAGTGACTTGAGCAAAATTCCTTCTATTCTGTTTCCTGTGAGCTAGGGCTAGAAATTCTCGTCAGCAACACTCTCAAGCAGCACTTCCCTATAAATTGGGGGACAAAGTGCAGAAACAGAGGAAGATGCCTATGAAATGAACTTGAGAGGAAGTGACAGGAAAAAGGGATGTGACTTGGAAGTGATTAGCTTGGAAATCCAGCAGCTGTGGCAGAAATGCTGGAGAAGAAAGAGGGTTCAGAAGAGCAAGTCTTCATTCCCTTGGTCCTCTGACTTTCAGGAGAGGCTCGTTGTGAAATCTGTCATACACTCTAGTATATGCTCTGATAGTGAGGGGGAGTTGAGACACCTGGAGAACTGGGAGACCATCTGATTCCACCTACTGATACTGCAAAGCAGTTAAATATCATTAATGATCCTTAATTGAATAAGAACAAAACTATCTCCTATTCCCTTGATCTTTCCCATTCAAGCTAACGCGTACTGCTGGGGTTATCCAAGACACAGAGATGGACAAACTGCTAGAGCCAGTTTTTCTGTTCGCTTTCCAAAGGCAAAGAGAACCTTTCTGAAATTGCTGCCAGCACCCTGAATTTAAACCTTCACCATTGGGTGCCACTCATGTAATCTGTAGACAAGGCCCCAAAGTAGAAGTATATCAATGAGCATACTATTTTTAAAGATTGGGCTCTCAAGCTCTGGCCCCTGCCTTCTTGGTAGGACCACTTGGCACGTTTGCCCTGGATCTGGCCAGGCTATCATGTACCTATATGGTTTTACTGGGTTGCTTCAGTATAGATTTCTCATATACACCTTAAGGACAAAGAAAAGGGAAGGAAAATTTATTGAGCATATATCATTTTTCAGGCAGGATGTCAGGTAATTTATAAAAGTTATCACATTTACTATCACCCTTTACAGGAAGCCAAGGTGTTAAGTGGCATCTCATATTTATGAAATCATTCATAGTTTATAATCCATATAAATCATTTCATCTAGTCTTCATAATGGTCCTGTTGTGGTCCTCTTATGAGGATGGCATGATCCTTACTTTATAAATGGAAAAGTTGAGACTCAGAGAGGTTGACCAATATGCCCAGGCCACAAGGAGAGTTTTGGGAGAGCTAACACTTGTATCCAGATCAGTATACACTCCTCCAAAGCCACAGAGGCCTGACTTCCATGTATGACCTATTCTGAAAGCATGAAAAGAATGTAGGCCTCAGAATCATCTAGGTGTGGGTTTAAATCTTGGCTCTAGTACATTCTAGCTGAGTTCTTGATCAAATCTCCTAACCCCATAGAGCTCCAGTTTCTTCATCTAAAATGGGGAGCAGAGGGGGAAGTAGTACCTATCTCATAAAACTGCTAAACCATTTAAATGAGATTAATTATACTATGTGCTTGAAGCTTAATTTTTTTTTACAAATGCTAATTTCCTCTTCTGTTAATCTTCTAGATCAAGTAATCACCAATATTGTGGTTAAGTAAGAGAAAGTCTAGAATCAGAATCTGGGAGTATCTAATCAGAAATGTGAGCACATTTATCAAAAGGAAGAATACCTTTCAAAAGTTGAAAGCCATGATTCTAAAATTTATTAATCTTAAAGAATGTGAGCCAACATTTTATTGTGTACTTTCTTCATGAAGAGCACCATACGAGGTGCTGCAGGGGATAGAAAGACATGGTCCTGCCTTCAGAGTGAGCTTTGGTCTACTATGAACATCTATTCTCCCTCCAAGGACCACTGTGAAATGAGAATCAAGCTCAGATTCTAGGTTATTTCTCACATCCCTAAGCAGTCTCTCCATCCTCGTGTGGTTTTGTAAGGAGTTTGCCTGCACATAAAGGGTTAAACAATAAAGACTATAGTTTAAAGGGTATAAGAAGCTTTTTAAATTGTCTACCAGTAACACCCTTGATAATCCCTTAGAACATACCTGGAACTAGGTTTGCTGGGTCTCTCTCTCTGCTCTTGTCTTATAGTCTTGGAAGTCAGCCATGCCTAATTGCTCTGACATGTTTTTTTCATTAGTGGGTCATGAAGCCAATTTAGTAGGTCTTGACCAGAATTTTTTAAATTAAAAAGACTTCACTAGATTAAAAAACATCAAAATGCATTGTACTTATCCTTACTACAGTTTGGGGATTTTTTCCCCCATGAAACATTAGCCTGGGTAAGATGTTTTTTAGTGAGTGGCCTCAAAAGTCTTCAAAAAACATGTTCTTAAGAAACAAGGTCTTACATTGTAAGTGCCAAGAGTGCTCATGGAACAAGTGGCAAGGGTTAGACTTTAGGTTTAAGTCTAGCACTTTAGAGGTTATTTTCTTCTAGACATTCTCACCATATATATGTATATATGTAACTGCCATTAGACAAATGGCTTTCTCTTCTGTTATGGCTGCATGAGCCAACGAGCAGATTCCACCCCAACCTATGTTGTTTTCATCTCTACCATCACCACCACCACACCTCTTCCTCCTATTTTCCATAGGAGAATCTCTGTGGCAGAGTCCCCAGATCTAGTCCCTTACAAGCTGAAGTATCCCTGCTGTTATCCTCTATATCTCCTAAAAACGAGTACATGATCCATCCAGTCCACCACCAGAAATAACCCAATCTTACTCATAGTTGCCCAGAAATCCCTAGAGAGCCCAAAGGATAGGGCAGATTTTTGTTGTCATTGTTGTTCTCAAGCCACCTACTGCTGTGTTGTCCCTGCCTTGCACGCATGCTGGGAATACCCTCTCCCTTGAGATTCTCTCCTTCAATCATTTCCACCCATTTCTCCTTGGGGAGCTCAGCTTCATTCTGCCATCACTCCCTATATTCAAACTAGCTAGTCCCACTTCAAGTTACCACCACTCAGATCCAAATGAGCAGAGTCTTTTCACTTGGATCTCCCAGTTCTTGAGGGTGGAGTTCTTTTAAGACTAAAACTTTTGTCTGGCTGATACCACTCATCCTCAAGACATAACTCTAATGCATTGTGATTGATCAAAAGGGACAACAATGAGAAGGGACAAAGGGGATAAAGTGGCTAGAGCATTCCATCCTAATGTACTGGTTTTATCTCACGAGACTGAGGTCTCTGCACCACAGGAGGTCTCCACATTGCAAGTCTATGAGCTGAAATTGATATTTCAAAGAACATATGCTTTTATCCTACCTAATATGTTTGAATCAAAGGGTACTTAAAATATAGGTGCACATTTGTCCCTCCCCACTGTCCTATAGTTCTATAAGCATTCAGAGAAGGAAGTGCTACTGAGAACTAGAATGATGACAGAAGGCTTTGTGGAAAAGATAAGGCTTAAACTGAACCTGGAAAGGTGGGAAGAATTTGGAGACTTGAAGAAATGTAGATAGGACTTTGTGCACCAACAAACACAGCAGAAAGGAATCAGAAGACTATGTGTAAGTGAGTGGACCAGGCTGGTGAGATGGAGAGTTGGCTTGGAACTCTGTCAGGAGGTAGAATGAAAATATGGTTTAAGACCAGACCCTCAATGGAAACACCTGAATGCCAGGAAGAGAGGTTCGAAGGTTTTTGAGCAAATGAAAATGTCATTTTAGGGATTTACAGAACAGGATTTGGTGCAGAGTCATCCAGCAATGGTGGATCATATGAGGAATCACGGCAGTAATACTGGTTTGAGGCAACCAGGACCCCAGCTAGAGTGAAGCAGTGAGAAGTGAAAGGGAAGCATAGACATGAGGGCTGTTACAGGGCAGTGCGCCACTGACTTAGAGCAATCTAATCAGCAACATTTCATTATGCACTTGGTCTTGAACCAGTTAATTTGCCCTTCAGATGCATCTTTCCTGAATATGTAAACTCTCTCATTAAGATACAAGCCATATGCCTGCTTTGAAGCTAAGCTAGACCCCACCTAATGCTGGCCTTTACCTCTTTTTTCTCATTGGTAATCAGCTCACTGAAGCAGATGTTACTTCCTGACTCCAGAGATGCCAACAGCCTCAAAAAGAAATGGATTATAGAATTGGGGTCTGCACTCAGCACGATCCAAATATGGAAATCAAACCGAGCCCTTCTCAGGCTCCATGCTTGGGAAGGAGAATAAGAAAGAGCTTAACATTGGGCCTCAAAGGACACAGTGGTTACCAGAGCCATAGTGGGGCTGTTTATTTGTCTATGGAAGGTCTTGCCAGTAATAACAATTAATGCTAATGGCCTACTTACAATTTACCTTCATGGGTTAATTCAGCAAATACTTATTGGCTCCGTACCAGGCATTAAACAAGGCTTTGGGGATAAAAAGACACAAAAGGCAGAGTTCTTGCCTTTGATAAAGTTTCCAGCTGAGTAGAAGAGACAGACCTATAAACAAGTAAATAACATTACAATGGCGTGTTCTGCTTTCTGCACCAAAAATTGTATGATCTGATGCTGGAGAGAGAGATAGTTTGGGATGAAAGTCTTCCCACCGCATACTTTTCAATAATCACTTGGAAGGTCAAGAAGCCACATATAAACACCTAACACTAAACCTTTTATTTGGATAAAAGCAAAAAAGAAACCTAAAATCAACAAGTCCTGAGTAAAACTCGGGAGTTTGCCCCACAATTATTTTGCCTTTCCCCTGGGCCTTTATTTAACACCAGTTGTGGTTATGCTGTCTGACCTTCTTTTATAGAAGCCTTGAACTTCATAATGTGGAAGGCCCCATCTATTCCCAGTCCCTAGAGTGAGTCAGACTACTGGTGCTTAGCAGGGGAGAATTCCAACCAAGAGCATTAGGGAGAGTAGGAACTGGAAGGAAGACAGCCAAAGCCCTTAGTGAAATCCTTCTCCATGAGTTGCAGAACTAGAGTCTAGTGAGGTTTTGGCCTAGGGAGTTTAGAAAAAATGAAAACCTTGTTGGTGAACATTTAATCTTCTCCATGAATTATAATCATTTCTTACCAGACAGATGTCTGTCCCTCATAGGTACTGCTTCCCGGTGAAAACAGAAGTCATCTCAGAGAAAGGTCAACCCAGCATCACCAAGCAAAGAACAGATTTTGCCACTAGTCATTTAATTCACATGTTTCTATAATAAACTGTTGGTCTTTGCCAAAAATTAGAACCATATATGATTATGAGTCTTTGCTTTTCTTTTTATTTCATAGTCTTTTTTTTTTTTCACTTTAAATGAGGTGGTTTCTCGTGGCAAGGGAAATACAAGGTTGAGCTCGGAGAGGGCTGACAAAAAAATGTTGATTAGAAATAAATGCTGTAATTGTATTGGCTTTAAGGGTTATTTCAAACTTTAGGAAGAAAGTATTTTTTAATAGAATTTGTAGATAGCATGTCTCTAAATAGTTTCAGGCTAGTTTCCTCGGAAATTATACTGCCTCCTTTCTCCTACTCATATTCTTGTTAAGTTTAGCTTAATAGTAATGTGAGAGGCCAAAAAAGCTTTTAAAGCTGATTTCCTTCAGTTTGTAATTCCTTGCCAGGAACTGGAGAACTGATTGGCCATGCCCTCTGCAGTCCCTTGGCTATTTGTGAGAGTATAAAACAAAACAAAGTGCACATGTTCACACACACACACACATACACACAGCTCAATGTGAGACAGAACCACAGAAAATTAACTTAATGTCACTAAAACTGGAAGTGGTTTTACAGAAGAGAGGCAATAAGTCCCATCAGTAGATTGTTTTCTTGGCCTCAAACGGAGGTACCTGCTAATCAACAGCACTTGACGGAGAGGTAAGTCATATTTATCATTTGTGTGTGGTGGAGAGAAGTCCTGGGTCTCCTGTTAGTCAAGGACAAGCCAAAGTCTGTTCATGAGGCTGGAAATGCCGAGGTGAAATCACAGGGCTTTTGGTGTTCTTTGCTTTCAAGTGAATAGAAAAAAACTCAACAACTGTTTCACTCCACTGTAGTCCCTCAAACACCCACTCATCCCCAAAATCACTTAGAGGGGTGCACAACAAAGTAGTCAGTGAATCATTCACTTCCAGTGCCGAGGTGACCTTCTGCAGATCTCAGGTGATTACTCACATTGAGTAAAGGCAAAACACCACAGTTCCTCTTCTTGCTGATTTGTAAATTTTTCTCTTATTAATCAAAAGATCCTAAAAAATTGTATGAATCACGTGCTGGAAAACATCAGTACAACACATGTTGAACGAAAATTGCCAATGTCTAAATTACTATCTGGTAATTATGTTTCCATGTAGTTAAACATTTTAAAGCATAAGTTATCAGCCTTCCAGCAAGTCTAACCTGGCTCCGCCTGTGAGGGAGAAAGACGTTCTCTTTATTCAAATTAAACACAAAAGGCATAATTTCCCATCTGTTAGGAGAAGAGCAGATTTTCAACACTCCTTGGAGTTCTACATGACGCAACTAAATAAAAGATCAAAGAGTAATTCATTCAGAAAATATTTTTTGAGTACCTACAACATTTCAAGTATTACTAGTTGCTGGTGAAACAAACACAGCCTTCACCCACGTAAAGCTTACACTCAAGACATCTGCATATCTGGGAGGCTCGCCCAGTAGGAGGACTAGATTCAAAGTATGAACAAGAGATTGCAGAAGAATAAGATGTGCACTATAAAAGTGACCAAGGAAGTAGAGGGCCTGGGAATTATGTGTTACGAAGAGCAGTTGAAAGAAACCGGCAAGTTCAGGAACAGTGCAGGTATTATTCTGTGTGGCTCTAGAGGGCTTACCCTAGACCAACAGGTAGTGGATTTCAGTTCAACACAGAAAGGGTATAAGTTTAGAACCATCTCAGAATAGAATGAGCTGCTCTGGAAGGTGGCAGGAGCCCCCACCTCTATGTGTTGAAGTAGCCCCCATCTTAGACACCACTGCTCAGTGGTCCTGTGAAGGCATTTTTGCATCAGGCAAACAGTTTGCACATCTAATGAGTCTTCCAATTCTGAGATTCTATATTTCATAAACCTGATGTCCAGTGACCACAGAAGCTATCAGCTTCATTTAGCAATTAATTCTTCAGCCTGCCTATATTAAGTCTGGTCAAGCAGAGAACTGGCAGAGACCATCTCTCCTTTTGTTCTGGATGGAACAACACAATATAGTAGAAACTGCTTCTTCCTCTTACCACAGACTCATCATTAAAGATCATCTCTCTAGAGAGATGGTCGCTGACCCACAGTTTTATGGAAAGGGCCTTCAAAATCAGGTAGGATCTGTTCAAAGATATATAGTTCATTGATGGCAGAGCCCAGACAGTAAGTGCCCCTGTTTGAGTTCAGTTCCTTTTCTATGATGTGCAGATCATAAATGGTGAATTTTGAATCAAGTTCTGAAGAGCAAGAGGATGAGAATTTTTGACAGGGCTGATTACATGCTGAGTCTAGGATATGGAGTCATTCAGTCCAGCTCTGTCAGTATTTATTTAATACTCTAAAGTGCCAGCTCCAGTCTTCCCAGTTGCCTAGCTATAAGATTTGGACCAGAAAAAACCCTAAACTTCCTTCCCTACATTTACAATTCTCCTTCTTTTCCCTTTCTTCCAACTCAAACTTGGAGGTTCCATGACTGTTTATATAATCAGACACTTTGTTTCAGAAACAGCACAATTAATGTCTTTGTGGGGAAATGCCCTGTAAATATTCAAAACCTCAAAATAATTTTCAAATCTCTACTTTCTTTTTTTAAAACTGGAAGGAACAATTAAAGAGATTTTAGGGGGAAAGTCTGACATACAACCCCCTCAACCACCTTTCAGGGTATTTTCTTTGGAGGATGTGATTACAGCTGTTCAAACTTAAAATTATTTACATTGAACAAAAAGCTTGGTTTGAAAAAGTCATATGACTGTATATAAACTGAAACATGGCAAGGAATCAAAACTTAGCATTTTTGTCGACATATATTGCCCATTGGCTATGGCTTCTGAAGGGTGCTTTTGGGGGCCCTGGGTTGGTGGGAAATGATAAACGAAGACTGAAGAATAAGAATTTTGCCTAGTGAGTCATGTTGGGTTGCAGCTGAATTGGAAAACAGCAGGTAGTCATCAGAAAGGTTTATATGAAATCTAATGAATCAGAAAGAGAAAGCAAGGGGAAATAGTTTCTTTTCATACAGGGCCAGATTCTCATCTGATGTAAGTTCTGGAGAATTAGCCGACATATGGAAATTATCCCCATGTGGTCATATAGGATAGCAGTATGAGGAATCGTTAAAGGAACGGGAATATTTAACTTTGTGAAAAGAAGATCTGGGTGGGACAGATAGCTCTTTGCAAATATTTGGAAAGTCAGCATGTGAAGGGAGTACTGTGTGTTGCTCCCAAGGGCAAAACATTGGAGACAGTGGGGAGACGGACTGCACCCCCTGTAATATTCTCCTGTCTCCTACTAGGGCAAGCAGAGCACGGCTACTTCCTCACAGCAAAACAGGCTCATGTGAAGGGACAGGAAGATGCTTCTGGGAGCCATCCCCTAAGAACTGGGAAGGGAACTAAGGAGACTGACCCACATATGGGACTGACAGCAAAGTTTCCGCCTACCAGGCATGGCTTGACTCCAAACGCAATATCTATATGCACTTCTGCCAAACAGGCAGCGAGGAGGAATGGGAGGCACCTGGACTATGGAGTCAGAAAGGTCTAGGTTGAAATCCTGGCTGTACCATTTCTTGTCTGTGTCACCTTGGGAGACAGCCTAGCTTCTCTGAATTGCAGTTTCCTGACCTGTACAATGGTGATAATAACACTCGTGCTAATGGACAGCTATCATGTCCACTCAGAATTTACTTCCCCTGTTCTAAGAAAAGCACCTTGATTTTTCCCAAGTCAAGTCCTCATGTCAATCAAGGTGGCCTGCCTACCCCTGGAAAATCAAAATTTGCCTCCCTGGAATTTTAAACCTGAGCAGGGGGATCCAAAGATGGAAAATGATTGGAGTTGATTCTTTCTGAGGATGGCGTTATGAAATGACTATCAGTTCCTGCCGCCAGGATTTCCTAAGTCACCAGATTGCTGTTTTTATTGGGGCCTGGTTTTTCAGCTTCCTTAATTTTATGATCCATGTTCTTCCAATAGATTGTGTTTCTACGTAAGATAGCTGAATCAATTTCTGTAGTTTGCTGAAACAAAGAACTATATCTGTACACCAACCACAGAAAGGTTGCTGAGAGGATTAAATGAGAAAATATACATAAAGCTCCTGACACTGTTCCAGTGTCTGGAACACAACAGGTTTCAATAAATGGTAGCTGTTGTAACTATCAGGCTCTGTGAACCCAAGATGAAAGAAGAACAAGTCCAACAGTGGGGGGCAGAGGGGGGTAAGCCACATTATGAAGTTAAGGTAGGCACACAGAATCTCTGTTCTCAAATATCAGGCCCCAGCTATTGTCTGTGTAAAGAAGAACTTGTTAATCACTAAAGTTGGCTTGGCCATGAGATTTGGTGGGATTCCCCGACTCTGGAAATGATGAGACTTGGGTTGAAAGGCCCCAGTCAGAAAGCCATAGAAAGGTTCCCACGATGGGAGGGAGGTTGGCCTTGAGGGTCTCCAAGGTCTCCTCCAACTCTCTGCAATTCCAGTCAATTGATGCTCCAACTGCCCTTCCTGATCTTCCTCCTACCACTCCGGCAGTACATTTGCACGTGCTATTCCCTCTGCCCTTGAGACCTTTCTTTACTTCAACCAGCAGGCTGACTCCTACTCATCTTTTGAGATTCAGTTTCAGTATCATGTCTACCCCAAAGCCTTCCACCCCACCCTCATCACCCCAGACCGTCATCCCTCCTCCCCTCCACAGTGTGCCTCAGTGCCCTCTGTTCTAGCAGTTGGCACACTGGGTTTTTACAGCTGATTCCTCATCCCATCTTAACTGTGAGATCAAGGCAGAGGCCAGACCTGTTCACTCTGTAGCCCCAGTGCCCAGCACAATGCCTGGTAGAGAGACGGAGGGAGGGAAATACACCAAAGGCAAAAGACCCTAAACTACACTTTTGGGCTTTATTTGTTGTGTAAATGTTGGAAGTTGTTTGTTGGCATTTGTTCTTATAGTTGAAGACCAAATTTGTGCAAATGTGTCCAAATGGGGCAGGTGGGAAGTCTTCTAATTAATGACAAGTTATCTGGCTTTGCTGCCAAGGAACAGAGCTGGGTCCAGAGAGTGATCCAACCTGAGTGACTGATGAGAAGACACCGGGGGAATCAGGCTGACTGAATATTACAGGCAAGTACTTTAATTTCCTGCTCTAGGTAGCTCCAGCCCTAGATAATTCTCCCGGGATCAAAGATTGCAGGATAGTTCACATAAAGTACACTTGAATATGTCTAGAATAGTCTCACACAAACCATCCTAAATCAAAACGTTTACTGCATGAACCAAAAGAGAACAGAACACACTACCTAATTATTTCTCCTTCATTAGTTAGGAATGGAGCCGGTGATGTGTTAGGTGCTTTAATCTCCCTAGGTCATAATTCTATGACTAACTTTAAAACAAAATGAGAAACAAAACCCCCACTAGCCTGGCTTTATTCAGTCCTGGTTTGTTTCCTCCAGCTGTCTTTACGAGCATCTCCAGTGATAAAGAAGATGATGGTCCCTCACCATGATGTGCACCATACCCAGAAACATTGTCATTATTCTTACTAGTTAAATTAAACCTAGATCTTACATTAGAGAAAAGCATGCTTTGAACAATGAGCTCCTAGGTTAGGGGCTGTGGTCTAATAAGTTAGTACATCAGTGTTATTAGCATCAGTCATCACGCCAAGCCTTACTCTTGCTCATGCCTCAGAGAGGGAGCAGCTGTGAAGCGTGCACTGACTGGCCTCCCAGGGCATATTCGGATGGTGGGAAGGAAGGTCTCCCTGCCTTGGCACGTGCCCCGAGTGCTCGCCCACCCTCTGCAGAAGTACTGGGCATGGGATCCTCAAGTGCAAAGGAGAGAAGATGTGAATGCTCATATTTCTTCCATAAATAGGCCAGCTCAGGATTCCAGGGGTCAGAGGACTACATCTCTGTCCCACAAGGCATGATACCTGCAGCAGCCAAGTTGCTATTTTCTGGAAGGAAGCAAGACTGTTTAGCTAAGAGGAGAAAAGACTTGAAGATGGCTTATGAGATGGAGGAGACATGGTGAGTGTTGCCTCCAAGAGAGATCCGGCTTATTCTCCATGGTCATAGGAGGCAGAACTCCAGGGTAGACATGTGTCCACTCAATGTGGTAGAGACCTTTTCTATTAGACAGAGCTATTCAAAGAAAGAAAGAGCTGCCGGTCCCTGAAGGGCTTCAACCAGAGACTGGGAGCCCACCTCGTGGCAAAATTGGGGAGGGATTTTGGAAACCCAACAGGCGACAGGGCTGGAAAACCATGGAGATTCCGTTCTTCCTCAAAAATCTAAGACAACATAACTTAAAAGAATCTGAGATCATGGCAGAGAGGAAGAATGGTTAGTTCTCTTTTTCTAAAACTGGGTTTTGTGGGGCCTTCAGAAATGTGCTAGGGATAATCATTAACTAAAGAAAGCCCCCTAAACAAAAATGTACATACTGCCAGAGTAAACTGGAAGAGCCTGCAGAAACAATCGCAGAACTGCAGAACAGCTGACACACACTGGACAGCATGTAGAACTATTTTTATTCATAATCCTGAATTGCCTGCTATACACAGAGCACTGGTGTAGGTATTGAGAGAGTTATAGGATGTTTATTGCCCATGGAAAGTATCGTATATTTGAAGAAAGACATTTTTACTAACCAAAAACTCAAGATCAACATTGAGAAATTTTTCAAAATATTCAAATATGAAAGAAGAGGGAGCAATTGGAGAGATTCCAGCTGTTACTTAGAAGGCCGGCATTCCCTGGATCTGTGTCACACCCGTGTTAAGTATTCCCCAGGGATGGACCTATAGTATGACCACCCGCATCTCCTCCCCATCATCCTCAGCCCTGTCAGGGCTGGAGGTGGGGTGGAAGGAGGAGGCGCTCTCCTTTCACTCAACAATATTTTGGTTGGTAAAAGCAGCTCCTGCAAACTCTTAGCTTCCCTTCCTTCATCTCTTTTTCTTCCTTTTGTTTCTGTGGTGCTTTTTTGAGACTTTGCCTCCACAGCCTGGTGGAGAGGGCAATCGTGAGACAGGCCGGGAAAGTGAATGAGAGGAGATAGAGAAGAGAAAACAGCTCTTGCCTCCTCTCATTAGGCTGTGACACTAATTCTTACTGTCCAGGTGATGTGACGCCTCACAAAGCCAAATGAAGCCAGAGGAAGTGCCCACATGCCAAGCTGCCTCCAGGCCCAATAGGCTTCTACATGGTTGTGATAAACATGTGTACACACACACACACACACACACTTTGCATTCAGGTTTAAGAGAGAGAATGACTCCATTTTCATTTGAACCAAATACCAGAGGACATATTTCCAATTTGAAAATTACTGCTTAATTTTGTAGACTTTAAGATAAGAAAAATACCAAGCCTACAGGGCTTATATGCCAGAGAAGGAAGGAACATGTAAGTCAGGAGGAACTCTTGACAAACAATTTCAATGGAGCTTTGTATTTTCAAAGCAGTTTTTAAATCATGAAGTAGCCCACCCAGCTATCCCGAGAAACTAGGTCAGCACAATATTTTCACAGGTGAGGAAACTGAGATACAGTGTTCGGTGGTTCACCCAACACGTACAACTCGGGTAGGAACACAAACTTCCGGATTTCCATCTGGACACAGTCAATGAGGCTGCCTTCTTCCCAGGAGGAGAAATTACAGGCATTTGCCAACTTTCATTTTATATTTTTATATGCTAACTAAGCTAAAACACCGTAGCTGTAGACCAAGAAGTCTTAGATAGAACACCAAAGCGTAGAGTTTGAAGCTTGTGATTATTACTCAACCTAGCCTACAGTTCAAATGCTCTGTTCTGGGGATATGGTGGCTGAATTTTCTATTTCTGGTAAGATATCTACAAATTTAAATTAAATGGAGCAGTAAAATTCTCACCAGTGTATTACGGCCAGCAAGCCTGCATGTAAGAGGAATATGTGGGTCTTGGTCTTAATTTTCTAAGTTCCTTATATGTGCTAATTAAGGGTGATTGATTGGACCATTCTCCACTCCATGGAGAGGTAGTACACAAGAGAATTTGCCTCATTCCCGTGACTTAGGGAAAGTGGACACGCCTAATGGGACCCTCTCCTAAAGACAGGGTTGGGGTATATGGTTTGTAATCCCCCCACACCAGTGCAATCCTTTTTCTTGTCTAAGGGCTGGAAGACAGTTCAAGGGTAGGTGGCCTCTGCTACTTCCTACCACTGTGGCAAAAGTCAAAAAACCACAGACTGCCTGTTAGATCTCTGAAGCCCACCCCAAGCATTAGGAAGAAGTGTTGCTAACCCTGCAGCAGAGCCTAGACACCACCAGCGGGCCTGTGGATGTAAGACAGCCATCTGCTAACGGTGCCTGAGTTCTCGGCCCTTATTCCTCCACATCTTCATGGTGGACACTGTTCACAAGCACAGCCTGCAGTCACAGACACACACGGGCTGTAGAAGTGGCACACTCACTTTGCCGCCCAGGCAAGACAACACGTCAGAATGCCAGTGAAGGAGAGCAACAATAACCTGGGGATAATCTTCAATCTCTTCTGAGGCACAAAACTTTGACACTTTGTTCACAAGTAATTGTGACCTGCCAGTGTAGCCCAGTGTGGCATCACAGGACCACTGGACAAGGTCAACTATTCAGTCTTTCTCACATCTGAATTCTCTGACTCTATGAAAGATAACAAAGATCCCGTCACAACCAGGCAGCAATTCCTCATAGGATTTTGATCAACCAGAGTGATTCTGTATAGAAACACCCAGAGATCTGGCTCCAGAGTGGTCTTTCTCTCCCACATGTAAGAGACAACATTTCCTAACAAGTAGTCCAGAGAAAATTTCTCTCTGCTCTCCCAGCCACTCCACAAACTCCAAAAAATTCACGCACTTCTGCCTAATGCGGAATTTGTAATGAGGTGGGCATAGACAATACGTGGAAATCCAGTTTCACAAAATGTAAAAATGCACTCAAGAAAAAGTCCACGAAGGAAAGTCTAAGGAAGCCAAGATGGGCAAATATCAAATATTTGACTCTTTCCCCATCCTGATTATTCCTCCCCTTTTTTCCTTTGGTGCTAGGTCACCAATTAAAGGCTTCTTTTGTTTTGTTTTATTTTGTTTTTGTTTGTTTGTTTAATTTATAGATAGCCTCTTCTACTTAAACTCACCCAGAGATGGTGCTGGAAGTGTGCCTCTGAAGGTTCTCAGTACTGCTTTCACCCTGGGAGGAGGGAGGCGTACAGCTCTTTGCATTGACCCCCCACCCCACCCCCCACATCAAATACATTCTTTCACGATTGGTGAACATTTATGTGTCTCCTGCTGAACACTGATCTCACGCGCACTCAAGTGTTCATATGCGGAAGGGACATGTCACTAAATGCTGCTGCCTGCTGAGCTCTTGATTTGCAAGGAGAGGAGAGCTGGGGAAATGGCCTGCAGTGCTAATCTTCACGTGAAAGAAAGTTGCACTCGCCTGAGTTATTCTCACTCTGGAAAGGAGCTCTGTATTCAGCCTAGTGTTTGTGGAACATGAAAGCACATGTTGTAAAAATGTTCTGCATATAAATGAAATAATGCAAAGCAATTATTATGCTTGTTAAGAATGCAACAATATGATTATGAAATGAAAAGTGTTAATAATGAATAAAATACGTTTTAACTTGTTCAAAATGATTTGCCTCTTTCTTAAAAATACTGTGTGTAACCAGAACACGGAAAGATGCCGCACTGAAGGAGTGTGTAAAAGGCAGAAACCGAAACACAACAGAGACAAAAGCTAAAAACCAAAAAGTCAAGTTCACTGTGTTATCTATGCAGGCTGGCTGTCAATATTGTTCAAATTAGTGGGTTAATTGCCAAATCTCTAGTTTACTTCAGGCTGTGTAGATGGAGTTTATCAAAATTAGATGCTTCATAAATGGCTCTTTTGATGTTATCTTCAACTTCATCTCCTTTCCTAAGTGGGGCTATTAAAGTAGCTTCTATAATGGCAGCATCTTTCCAACTAAAGGAAAACAGCTTAAATGCTTAATGGGTCCCATTCTCTGCAGAGGCCCTGGGGCAAAGATGCGGGGAGTAAGTACTTAGCAAGTAGTCACACCAGGAGCCACGGGTTGGGTAGAGCAAGGGGTCAGTGGGGAGTAGACTGAGCTTCTCTGTTCCCACCTTCAGGATGCCCAGTGAGGGCAATGGAGACCGTGAAGAATAAACCTCATTCATGACCTGAATGCTCTCAACATGTCAGGCCGCTCACACCCTTCCTCTTCTTACATCTCTATTCTCTTCAACCTCCAACCCATCTCCCTGCCCACACACCTCTAGCTCTTGGCCCCTGTCTTTCCATCCCATTTACAGAGAATCATCAAAGAAATCACCCAGGAACCCTTCCCCTTCCTCCTACCATGCTTACAAACCATCACCCATCCACACGCAGCCCCTCTTCCTCCCCCTGTCTAGGACAAACCACTCCATCCTGGCTTTGGATCCCGTCCCTTAATGATTCTCAGGGCCTTTATACCGCTCTCAAGTGCAGCCTCCCTTCTCTCCTTTATTTTCCACTGGTCTCTTCTAACTGGAGAGTTCCCACTAACATTAAACATTGAAAATGTCCTACGACCAGAGTGGGCTTGCCAGATTAAATATAGGACAAACAACAAATAATATTTTAGTATAAGTATGCATCCAATATTGCATTGAATACACTTATACTGAAAAGTATTTGTTGTTACTTGAAATTCAACTTTGACTGGGCATCCTGTATCTTTATTTGCTAAATCTGACAACCATATACCAGAGAGGTCTTTCTTGAACACTTATTGTATGAAATAGTACTTCCCCCTTGAGATAGTTTCTATCACCTTCCTTTACTTTTCTTTTCTTTTTTTTTTTTTTTTGGTCTTCATACACTATTACCACTGGGCATATTATGTATTTATATGTTTGTTTATTGTCTCTGTTCCTCTACCTCTTCACTAGAATGTAGAGTCCATAGGAATAGGGATTTTTAAATTCTCTGCTGTGTTCGCACTGCCCAAGATAGGGCTTAGCACAAGGTAAGTGTCCAATAAATATTTTTTGAATAAATATATGCTTGAGTCTCTCTGCTTTTAACACAACTGTCATACAACCCCGCAGTCTTCCTAGATCTACTCCTCCATCTCTCTCTCCCACTTCAGACCAGATTTTGTAACAGGTCTTGACACTCATTGTCCCTGTGACTTCATCTGACCCACTCCAGCCTGGCCCCACTCTTCTCATTCCTCCAAAGCAGCTCTAACGTCACCATTTAATTCTACCTTGTTAAGTCAAACGGACATTTTTTCCCCTATCTCTAGACAAGAATTGATGCTATTGACAACTCCCTGCTTCGTGAAATAAGAGCTTTGTTTCACCGGCACTGCACCTTTCTGGTTTTCCTTCTACCTCCACAATCACCCCTTCTTAGTATCCATTGCCAAGTTATCCTTCTCTACCTGGCCTTTGAAGTTTGAATTTAGTCCTAGGCCTTTTTCTCTTTTCAGACTATGTTCTCTCCTTCAGGTAACCTCTTCTCTGTCCATGGCTTCAATGATCGTTTATTTACTGATGACTCCCCATATTTGACCACCCAGCCCAAACCTCCCCTTTGAGTTCCAGACCTATATATCCAAGTTGCCTATTTGGTATCTCAGAGTTATCTCAAACTCAATTATTTATGGCTGAATTTAATACATCCTCTGCTTATCTAAGCCCTGGTCCTCTTCTTCTGTACCACATCTTGGTAAGTGACACCTCCATGCATCTAATGACACAAGCCAAACAACTAAGAGTCATCTTGGACTCCTATAAATCTCACCACCCAAACAGCTCTTGAGTCCATTCATTTCTCTTTACGTCCATAGTCACCTCTTTCAAAGGAGTATTACCCCTTGTTAGACCACTGCAATGGCTTCTTAACCAAAAGAGCTATATTCACTGATTCCAACCTCCTTCTCACCTGTTCTTCACATTTATAGCTACAGTGATTCTTCCATGTGACAAGAATTCTTCCTTGGTTCCTTAGGAGGTGCCAAACTCTCTTTCCAGTCTTATGCCACTCTCTTCTTCATTCTCTCAACATAGTCCAGGAATCAGTTTCTTAAATGCAACTATACATTCGAGGGGTCTAGATGAGAAACTCATTACAAAATAACTCGGTTAACAGAGTGAAGTATGAAGAAATGTTTCATATGAAAATCTGCAATTAGCCATCTGCTGAAAATATCATATACAATTTAGGGAAGAAATGTCCTTCACACATCATCTGGTCTAATTCCTTCCCCCCAGATAAGGACATGAGGAAGTAAGGGTCCAGAGAGGAACACAGAATGACCAAAGCCACTCAACTATTTAATGGCAGACTAGGAGATTAATGCCTGCATCTAAAGTCACAACTCTTGCCCCAACTGAAGAGAGAGTAACTGATGAGAAATAAAGTGACCTGAGAATTACCATTGCTCTAAAGACATGGAGGATCAATCAGAATGAGGCTGAGGTAGAGGAAATGAGCTCAATCAATCCACCAATCAACCAGCAAACACACCTACAAGAGAACTAATGAGCCTTCAGACACAAGAATCAGGAACTTTGTCAATGAGCTTTTCAACCAGGTTGAAAAGGCCTGCTATAAATAGGTTCCAGAAAAATGGTCAGCCTGTAAGGATGGGGCCAGGGTTGGGGGCTGGGTGTGCCAACTGCTCAGAATATAAGGAAACAAATGGGTCCTGACCAAACTTATCAAGTCAGTCACCTTCTGTGAGTCAGCCACATAAGCCTCCTGTAACCACATAAGATTTTCACAAAGAACCCTTTCCTACTTTTATCAGTTCTTGGAGAAACTAAAAATAATCAACTTGACGTTCACTGAAAGTCACAAAGTTAGGGCTCCAGATTCAAGGCACTACTACTTCCTGACAATTAGGCAAAGGTATCATCCAAGAGATCCTAGTCCACTTCCTTTCAATGGAAATCCCAAGCTACTGAGCACAATTCATACTGTGAAACTAAATTTATCATTCAATGGCCAAGGGAAGGTTCTGGAGGACACTGCTATTGAGATCAAGGGAGGCTGAGTAAATACCCTGTGTGTGCTCATCACTACAGGCACTGAAGTGTAAATGAGTGTGAAAGTTGCTTTTTGGTGTCAAAAGACCTGACAAAATCTTTTCCAAATGGGATTGAAATTATTAGTAAATTTGTTGAGCTAAGAGACACTCTTTATCAGCTCTAAGTATTTTTAATTGGTTTCCAGGGAACATCTGGGTTAAGGTTATAAGCATTAAAGGTGATAAACAACTTAATTATTGTCCCAGAACCATTAGGAAAAAGTATCACTGTTGATGAGCTTCCTTTAATGCCTTCTTTTGAAATGCCATCCTGATACTATTGTGGGGCTATTTGTAGTTTATTTCCCACAGCTTTGATGCTCCCTTCAGAAACAGAAAAGGCCGTTAGAAGTAGATTAATGAAGTTAATCACATTTGAACTGGTCAGATATATATTAAGTTACCACTGGGCATAGCTTCTCTTTGGAGAAGCAGAAAGTTAAAGAGAATCAGAAAACCTTGAGAGAAACTTGAGGGATGGGCCAGAAAGCACATGAGGAGCTGGCAAGACCTGGACATGGTACCCATTTCTTTTTCATGGTGATTTCAAGAAAAGAAAATTGCCAGCTGGGAGCCTGTCATCAGGAGGGAAGGAAAGAGTTTTGTATTTTATTTATTCCAATCACTGTCTTTAAACTTTATTCATGAAGACAAATGGAGACATGAAGGAAGAGTGTGCTAGTTGTTATTAAGCCAGACTCTCCACTCAAAGTACTTTTCTTTCCTTAGATTCCATTTTGGGTACATGCAGATTCTTCTCACTTTCAAGACTCTATTCAAATAAAATGTCTCTAGGAGGACTTTTTTTTTTTTAATCACTACTGTAACAGAGAACAATAACCCTTCTGAAGAGAACAAAGAACAAGCAGGAAGTGGGATTTGAATAGAGGCCAAAGACGAACTTTCCCAAATTCAGTTTTGTCCAGGACTAACACTGAGTTGCTTACCGTTTTGGTCTTGCCTCCTTCTCTTATTTCTCTGTTCCATGGAAAAAAATTTCTGGCTCTCACCTTCACTCTTTGAACTAGGGTTATGTGGTTAGCCTTACCTGTCTTTTTACCTGGCAGAAACGAATGAGAAACTATGTTTTAAGCACCTCAAGATGAAATGTCATAGAGATTCAGGGGAATATAATAAATCATTTGTTAAACACTTCATGTTTTTAAAAAAATGTTAACTGGGATGAAAATCAGAGTAGGAAAGGGATCTCTGGGAAGCTACTCCTGCCTCATTTTATGAACGAGGGAACTGAGGCTCGTCTGGAAACAGCTTTGAGCCCAGGGCTCCTGCAGAACTACCCCATAGCCTCCCCACTTGATTCTGCTGAGCGATATCTAACACCTCGGTTGAGACTAGAGTCATGTTAAATATCCATGTGATATCTTTGATATCTTTGATATCTTTAGATGGAACTAAAGGGAAGCACAGTGGCTACCATCCTTTCATCCCTGCTCCAAATTGGCAGTCTACCAAGTAGGTCAAACGCTAATTTCCCAAAGTCATTCTGAAGCATGGAATATTATATCACAATAAAAATGTCAGTTGGACATTAAAAATAAGTGCTTTGACAAGAAAAAAAATTGTCAGATACCTGGTTTAACTGCTTTGGAGACTGAGAATGGGGCGACTGAGTTGCCTTTTTGACTTGGTTCAAAAGAAGTGGGACCTTCTTTTAGCACCAGTGCGTCTATTAACCTGGGGCTCTAGACGCCGAACGTACAGCGGAGTTTGTCTTCCTTCACATTTATCTCTACCACCATCACTTTCCCCTTCTCCTTCTCCCTTGTCCAACTGGTCAGCTTTAAATTCTTTCTGAATGTTGACAGGAATTGTTTGTTGAAGAACGAAAGGTCCAGCTATATCCATTTACATCATACAAGATTTAAAAAGAGAGAGAGAGAGGGCGTGTGTATGTGTGTACCTCCGTCTATTCCCATCTTATGATTTCACATTTGGCATGTGATATGTTTTGGCTCCAGAAAGGCATTTTAAAAATCCTGGTTATCTCAAATAAAATTGCCCCAGTCTGCAAATGGTCAAGTAAGAATTTTCATGCCCCGCAGACCCCAATACCTCTGCTCTATTTCCTATGTATTTCCACCACAGCCCTATTTCTGAGATCTTTCCAGAGAAGGCAGATAAGAGATCTTTCCTCCAGAGTTCAATTTCACAGCACAGAAAGACAGACATCTTCCTGCTCTGGGTTCTATTATTGTTGACAGGGAAAGGGCAGAAACTGTGAGATTTACAGTACTTAACTGGCAACCTGTCCATGACCAGCCACATTTGACTCTGGCAATTTCTGTCAGCTGGTGTCGATGTTGGTTATCGACACTGTCACAGGGTTATGGGAGCATGGCTCCTACAACCTTTTTGGTTTTGAGTAGAAACAGTGGTGTAGAAACATGATGGTTTTTTAGAGACTAAAACCCATGTTTAAAAATTCTGTGTTTCCAAGATGTCTCAAGTGTTCCTTGAGCTCTTTTCATACCCTAACTACGACAGAGATGTTAAGACAAAGTCCCCAGTATTTGTGGCTGGCTGTGACTGTGACTTGGCAGATGCCCTTAAGAGAAACTTTGTACCCTTAGAATATCTGCCCTGATTTATTTATGAAATTGTTTTATGAAACAATCCTATCTACTACTACTAACATCACTAGAACTGATAGATAGTTAGCATCGCAGCGCTGTTCTTCCCTGCCAGGCTCAGGCTAGGGCGTCAGATTGAACTTCACTATGTGTCGGAGGCAAAGCTGCATCCCAAGTGATTTCTGTCTGTCATCTTTATACATTACTTCTCAGTATCCCCTCAGCATTTTTGTCCCTGTAGCATCTGATCATCTGATCAGCATCTGACATCTCTAAACAGTTCCTCTCACGAACGCCACCCCATTTCCTTTACTAAAACTTGGTATCTTGCCAGATCATCTATCTCAGCAAAACTTTAGCATCCTATGTTCTTTTTCCTCAAGATCTTATAGATAACCAATAAGAGATTTAATACATGAGCACATGATAAGGTTTCATGGGCAATATAGTATAACTCTTAAGACAAGTTGCTTTAAAGGCAAACCCACTCAAACCATGATGCCTAAATACAATGCCTAAAACATTGTATTGTGAATAATAAAGGCCAAATCAAGAAGAGCTATTACTCTGTTACTATGTATTGTTATTTAGCAACAGCAGCTATTAATGGTGTGATGACCACTCTCCCCAGGCATTTTAATTTTTCTTTAGGCTTTCAATGACTTTATCCATTAAAATAATAAATGTGAAATCTTCTGCCTTCATAGCTGGCCAATGGGGCATGGCTTTGAGCTGTTTTGTTCTAATTCTTCTGTCCAGCACTGAAGGCATCTAGCCCTGACCAGTCCTAGCTGCAGGCAGGGCTGGGGGAGCGCCCAGCAGAAAAAGAAATGGCCACGTGGGGTGGGCTCCATTGTAGCCACTTCAAGTCCCCCTACTTCCTCTTCTCTCAGGAGCCATATGGCTAGTGCAGCCCTGAAGTCCTCAAGTTCTAACACTGAGGTTCATGAAGTATCTTTAAGCTCAGTGTAGGATGAGCAGATAAGAAAACAGGGATATTTCTTCTTCTAAGTTAAGACCAGTAGTCTTAATATTCCACAGAACAAGGTGTAAGATAAATGAAGAATCCTTCTTAATGTGTGTGGAAGAAATGGGCAAATACACACCCTCCCCCTGACCCTTAAGAGTGGCACAGAATTGGCATCTTCTGAACCACTTATATGTGAAACCAGCAGAGAGGTGATAACATTCCAGAGCCATTGAGACCTGCTGGTTCAGACATTGTGGGGCCTTTCCTGTTTCTGGTACAGTAATTGGAGACTTGTAGCCTGTCTGCAAGGATGTTAGAGAGCCATGCGCCAAGCACTAATGCTTTCCCGACTTTGGCTGCCATGTTGTGCTGGCTCTAAAATAGAACATATTTCTCAAGTGAGTTAATGCTCACTACATTGTTATAATGTGTAATTACCAAAAATGACACTTAATTGTTTAATTACGAGACCAAAGGGTAGATAAGAACTTGCTGCAAGCAAAATATAAGACCAAACTTCTCCCTATACAGAAAGGCATATGCATTATGTATGCATATGTACCATATATGTACATACATGTCTAGAAGTAGTTTATATGAACATTCATGTATAAATCTATACTTGGATATGTTTTAGACATAGCAGATTGTCATGAGTCTGATTCAGGCATCACACATGTGGACTACAGGAGAGATGCAGCCCTAAGGAAGAAATGATTTGGTTGGCTCAAGAAATGAACTCTCTTTGCACAGGCTGCTTTAGTAATAGCGTCACTAAGGACTATTACTAGACATTGCTGAGCAATGTTGGCCCTGTCCTCTTGTTGCTCTCCTCTTTGAGAAACAAATTCACACTGCAGTGAAAGCCTAGAGGGCCTGGACTACACATAGTGTCAGTTCAAGATCAAGAGAGGGTGGGCCAATATGAATACAGTTTCTTAGCTGGAGTCTAGCACTTACCCAAAGAAGGACTGATTCTCTGAGGAAATATGAAGAAGGAATATTCACTTTAATGCCCTCTATGATTTGTCCTGAATAGTACTTACAAGTCTTAAAGGAATGTTGACCTCTTTTTTTCACAAGAGGAAAAGATAATGAGACCTGAAATATTCATAGCAATTCTAGAAATGTGCTCTTCTTACAACCAAATGTTTTCAGAGAAGCTATTCCTTATGGATCATTTTGCAAATGCAGTCACTGAGGGTGGTGGGAAGTTATTCAAGCTTACAGTGGCTAAAAGGAATGGCTCCTGCTAACTGAGCACTTACTGTGTGCCAGATGCTTTACCTGTATTCATCTATGTATGTATTTCTTACAATGATCCTATTAGGTGCATCCGACTTTTATCTGCATTCTATAGATAAGGAAACTAAGGCTTGGAGACCTGAAGTAATGAGCCCACCATAACACAACCAGTAAGTGGCAGAAGCAGAATCTGAACTGGGCAGTCAGGCTCCAGATCCCATCACTTTAACTGCCAACCTATACTAGTACACCTTGCATTGGTTTGGGACTGATGCTGAATGTTTCAAAAACTCAGAATAAATTAGGAAAAAAATAGATTGGTTCTCACCAGTTTTGAGTGTTCTCTTGTGCTAATAGGAAGTCTTCAGAAAATATCTACCAAGAAACTGGAAACAGCAGCAGCAAAGGTTCTGGTGAATGAGTGACTCAATCCTTAGGAACAGGTCAAGACTCCTGTTTCTCCCTGCTTGGCACTGACTACCGCAGTAGAGGCAGGAGGCTCAGAGGAGGTTAACTGTCGTGTAAGTGCGTTTAGCAGCTCCCACTCCTGGCGTTCATTAACCACAAAGGAGATGGATGTCAAAGAAGTGATACAAGTCTCCCAGGGAAGAACTGGCTAATGACTCTAGTCTCACATTCCCAAGCCCAGAGGTAAATTACACGTTCCCTTCAGAGGACGCTTTTACTGCTGCCACAAAACTATCAGGGCTATTAGAAAAAAAGACGGGTGGATCTTTATATTTTCTTGGCTGCCTAGTACCATCGTATGTGTACTCAGTATTTTGAAAAGAGGCTTTAGATGTCATGAAACCCACAGGAGGATTTTATAATAATCCTCTTGTACAAAGTCCTCCCTAATTGCTTTCCTAATGTCTGAGGTGCCTCAACGCATTTGAAAATTGCTTCCTTTAGCAAAGGGTATTTTATAAAATATATGGCCTGCAAACTAGCTTTTCCCCCAAGGGGGAAGGGAAGGATGCTCTATCATGTGTCTGGGGAGGGACTTTTTATGTATTCCTTCAACAAAATTATATAGAGCAGCTTCTACATGTGGCTTAGCTACCCAGAGGCTGAGGAAAATACCAGGATGGATGGCATGGTCCTTTTCTTGAAAAAGACTTTGGAGTAAGGTCTGAAATTATCAGAAGGGATAAGGTGAATATAAATAGCAGGACAGGACTTGCTGTCATACAGACACAGTGGATGTGTTGTCGCCATCTTGTCTGGACCACCCTTGTTTGTTACCTCCACTCAAGTCTCTTCTACCATGAAAACAAACAAGAAACACAAACAAACTAAGGAAGATAAAACTGAAGCTAGAACACCACAGAAAATGTTTTAAAGCCCCACTTATTTTAGAGCCCTGGCTTCCAGATTTACTTTGATGTGTGAATAAGTCTTACAGTAGCATATTTACAAAGGTAAAAGTCATGAGAAGCATGAGAATTTCTAGAGGGAGAGAAAAGATCAATTGGCTATATGGTACATGAAAAAAAAGCACTTTCTGGGTAAATAGATTATGGCTCCAAGTCTGTGACTTACTTGCTATGTTAACTCTTATCATACACAGCCTCTCTGAGCTTTAGTTTTTTTCATGCAGGACTAATTGTACCTCCCCGGATATGAGAATAAAATGAGACATAAGTATAACATATTCCATAACTAGATTCTTTCTGAAGAGACAACTGAGCTAGCCCATAGGCCTTTAGCCTCTAATTATGTTTTCTTTAGCTGTTTTCTGTTTATGTGTTTGTTGGACGTGACATGGAAATGGGGAGTGTGCTTCTGTAATGCTAAGTGACTTCTTACCCCAGGGAGATGGAAATACCCTTATATCAGATACCTGACGTGCATCACTTCCAATTCTTCCTGTCTTACCTGTCTCTAACTCCAGCCACGACTGTGGTGACTAGGTCTGCATGGTTTCTGATAAAATTCATCCAGGCTCAACCTGACAATGATGCACTATATGTCCTGACTTTGCACCTTCTGACAAAGGGTCCCATGTGAATATGCAAGTTTAGAATGCCATAGGACCCTGCTAGTCATTCATGCAAACACAATCTGGAAATGCAATGGACTTAGCACCCCCATGGGATAAAAATTTGACTAGTGGGTGACAGGAGCCATGATAATCAAGTTTGGGCCCAAGATTATCTCACAGTGGATCCAGAGTATTCACAGACCCATCTCGAGGTTATTTCTCATACTCTGAGTATGTCGTTGGGTAAATACATTTATCAGCTGATAGAACTTGCACACTGGTTCCCAGATTTGTGGGGTAAAGGCCATTCGGGTAGGAAGTGCCAAGTAGAAACTGCCTCTATCTCTGGCCAAGACCATAAATCAGAAGCAATGCTGCATCCCAGGAGGAACTGCAGAGCTTGGTGCCACTATCAGACTTGAAGGACACAAATGTGGTGGTTTTCTTCATATCCCTGTTTCAATTTACCTGTCTGGCTCTGAAAAATCCTGAGGGATCACGATAGATGACGTAAAAGTATCTTAAATTTAGCCAGGTGTTAGACCCCATCACATCTACCATGCCAGATGTGCTACCTTTCCTGTGAGTGGATGAAAAGGGCCTCTGGTACGAGTTATGAGACAATTAACCTGGTGAATGTGTTCTCCTCAATGCCCGTAAGGGGGAAGGATGAAAGGCAGCTTACAGTCACACTGAAGGGACAGCAACTCACTGGTGACATTTGTAATTTCTGTTTCCACAGAGTTAAGGTTCTGGTTTCCACCATGGGGTGAAGGGGGAGGGGCACGTCTACTAGGTGCACAGACAGTGTTCCATTGAACTTGAACGTTTAATGAATGCATTGTGGACTCTTCATGCCAGTGGACCAGCTGGCAAAGAAGGGAGTTACTGTATAGACAACAGTAATCAATCCTGATCATGCTGTGGAGTTAGAGCTGCTGCTACAGAACACAGCCAGGCAGGAGCACAGCCAGCATCAGGAAGACTACCCAAGTGGCAGCTCTCTTAACTATGCACACTCATACTGGCTCTCCCTCCTTCCCTGCTTCACTCCCCTTGCCCCTCTGACAGCTGGGAAAGTAGTGATACAGAAGTCTTTGCCCCAGCTTCTTTTTTCAGGAGAACCCAAGCTCAGGCTGTAGTCCCACTGGTAGGTTCAAATGTACTTAAGTGCTGGAAGAAAATGCATATATGCCAGGCACATTACAGATTGTATTTTGTTTAATCATCATCATGGTCTTGAGAGCCAGAACAACGATTTCTATTTTCCAGGGAAGGAGACAAGTTCAGATAAGCCAAGAATTGTGCCAAAAGACATACAGCTTCTGAGTTGCAGAGCCAGGTTTTGACCCAGTAAGTGTCTAACTCTAAAGCTCATGGTCTTTCCTCTATGACCTTCATGCCTAGATCAGTGATGACAAAAATGAGCACTCAGAAAGAAGACAATTCCTGCTCTTGTTTCATTCTGACAACACTCTTTGCACTATTAGTGGTTGGTTTTCACTTTAAGATTTCATTTTTCTTTTTAATATGTAAATTAGTATACAGTGCTCTTCTCTACAGGTAAATACTATAGGAATGTTAAAGGGAATGGCAGGGTTCCATCGCTCTAAAACGTGCAAAGTAGGAAATCAGAGAGTGCTCTTTTAACGAATCAAGATCTAAGCAGTGAATATAGAGATTAAGTAAAAAGTAGGCTCATTAAATTTTTTTCTCCTTCAGGAAATAATTGGTTTCTAAATAAGTCAGCACAATAGAAAATATAAGAAAAGAAGAACAATGTGAAACCTTATCATATAATTTTAAGTTTGATTATGTCACTGAATAAATTAAATGGCAGTAGAGTGGAAAGAAATACAATCCATAAAGGAAGTAAGAAAGGTTAAAGAAGTCAACAGTAATTAAATGGTGACTGAAGCTGAGTGGAAATTGATCTGTATTAGCTAAAGGCCATTCCGGTCTTTTAAAATGTTACGCATCAGGAAACACAGAAAAGAAAGGTTTCTGATATTCTGATATAAAAATATGTCATTTCTGAGCCAAGGTCGCTAATTCAAGGCAGTAGTAGATTCATTCCAATATTCTAAACCTGCTGGCAGGTATTGAACTAGATTAAGATCCCTTATGAAGGCTGTGTGGGACTGAGTCATTAGAGCTTCATTGGTTTACTTCACTGTTTACTCTTATGGAAGCTAAAGGCAGACTGACTCAACCCAATGCAAACAGGGGTAAATGTGGCAGCTCAAGCTTTTAGCTGACATGGCATCCAGTGGATGGTCATCTGTCCCCAGGGTTATAGCTGCTCAACAGGGTTTCAGATGACAGCAGGAGGCTGGAAAACCTGTTATGGTGTTGCCTCTGGATGTTAAGTTTTCCTACAGAACACATCTAATAGGAACAAAACTGCATGATGTTGATAATTTTTACTATGAAAGCTAAGATTATAAATGATCAGTCATTGTTAATGCTGATGACAGCGATGACCATTTATTCAGTGCCAACTGTATTCTACTATATCCTGGTTCCTTTATAAATAAATTACTGTACATAGAACTAGGGAAGGCAGGTGTTATTATTTTCACTTTCTGAATGAGGAAACTGAGGCTCAGAGGGAATAAATAACTCAGCTAAAATGAAGGCAGATATAAGTCAATGCAGGCTTCTTTCTACTCATTCCATTGTACAATGTGGCTGCTGATTTACTTCCAGGAGTCTAGATTGGCAACAGCAGACTTTAGTAAAATCCTTCATCACACCAGAAGGTATGTTACAGAGCAGAAATAACACCCATTTTTGGAGTGGTGAGTAAGTGTGACTAAGGCCACTGCCACAGAGCATGGTTGAATTAATAACAACAAAACCAGAATTGATTCACCATGTTACTTGGGCCATCATCTCTATCACATTGTGCAAAAGATTCACAGTCAACCCTAGAAGGCCATTCATTGAATGCACATGTTGATTGAGTGCTAGGTGCTAGAATTAAGAAAAATAAGAAAAAAATAATACGGGATAAATGGCATTGCTAGAAGGAGCATTCATCAATGCTTTGGTAGTATTCATCAAATCAGGACAGCATTATGCTTACGGTAATTCCTTTCATTTTTAGCAGTCTAATATAAATGGTGGTTTGTAGTAGGTATTTCAATCTGAATAAAATACATAGATCTACTTTGATTCTCAAGGTAATTCTAAATTCAGAGCACCTGGAAGTCACTCTTCTCTTTATAGATTACTGTGGAATACCGTGGAAGAGACCACCAGTTGATCACCAAGCCTATTTTCTCTTCTTCCTGAGTATACAATTAGTTACTACATAGAGTACATTTCCCTGCCTCTCTTCCTGTGGGATATGGCCATGTGACTGAGTTTTAGCCAATAAAAAGTAAGTGGAGGTGATGGGCACCAATCCCTCTCCTGGCCCACAGACAATTCCTAGGAGCTCTTCTCCATGCTTTTTCCCATTTCTCCATCCTAATGCAGATAAATCTATTGACCCTACAGCCACGTGTTAAGGACAGCAGAGCTGCAACATGGAAAGAATTTGAAATCATGGAAGACTACATGGAAGGCCAGCCTCCCAGGAATCTCATATTATGCTATTGTATGAGAGTTAAGACATTTGGGAGATTGTTTATTATAACAGCTAGTACTACTTTAACTAATACATGTATTCAATAGATATTTATTTAAGTACTATTATGCATTTACTTCCCTCTTACCTAGGAATAATTCAACTAGCAAATAACATGATGGTATTATTACACATAGGTTTCCCCATTTCCAGAATCAATACTGCATGTGATATTTTTCATCACACTCCTGAGTTTTTCTCTTATTTCAGGTTTTTGTTGGGACATATATTTTTTCCTCTGTTGGGATTTGCTAGCAAACAAGTAAGGTGGTTAAAGTTTTTTTTTTTAATGTAAAAAAAAAAATAAAAGTAAAGTTGAGAACTTAAAGTTGATGACTAGTGAAAGAGAAACTCTTGGCCTGGGAAAAGACTTCCAATGCCTTGTTTTGGCTACATCAACTAACTAGTGGAAAGGACATCAGTACCCAGCAGGGACTGGCCTGAAGGGGCATAATGTGAGATCCTCTGACTGAACTCTGAGCATCTCAAAGGAAATGGCATCATCCCGTCCATCCATTCAAAGACTGGACTCAAACAAAGCTAAGCCAAGTAACTGAGTGACAAGCAAGGTTACCACTGGTCTCTTGGCCCCTACAAATTTGGGAGTAGCCAGGTGTGACAGAGAGGATGGGGACTTTGGTATCAAACCTTAGCTTGAATCCTTACTCTTCCACTTGCTGCAAGTACCTTTAAACCACTTTGAATTTCAGTTTTCTCACCAGTAAACAGGGAGTGGTAATATCCACCTCTCCAAAACACTAAGGATTAGAGGCAATTTTTTCAAAGTGCTAATGAATAAAGTACCTCAATATACGGCGGCTATCATTAGATTTATTATTAATTATGCTTATTATGTTTGTAAAGCACACACAAAGAAAGCTTGGGCCATTTTCATCAAGGTATAACATATAACAAACAACTAAATGTTGGGGCTACTGATTTTTGTTTTCCTTTCTCATTTGTGCAATAGCAAAATTAAATTCATTTTATTATACAGCATTTAGTAATCAAAGCAAAATCATGTCAATCATTTCTAGTAATCTCCTAGAAATATATTTTAACAAAAATCTTAAGTGCTTTCAATATGCAACACTCAATACTGGTTTCTAAATACGCTGAATCCTGCATTTTACTTGGCTCTCAATGATTATTTGTAACCCCCTGCTGTCACCAAGATAAGAATTGTCTTTATCTCAGAAGGCCTGAGACCTTTTTTTGTTTGTTTTAAAGTACTACTTCAAGGACCACTGAGAGATAAAGTGTTTGTTATTATCACCGCTAAAACTTTATTCAACATTTAGTATCCCAGAGTGAGTAAATGAACCTCTTATAAAAGATTTAGAAGCAATGAGTAGAGGTTAATTTATATCATGTGCATATTTAATGCTCTGGGATTATAGAATAACACTAAGCAAATTAGTGAAAGAAGGGGCAAAGAATAAAGAAGACCCTTTTTTTTTATTCCCCATATGTAATCAAGCAAATATACTGTAATATTCCCATGACCTGGAGCAGACCACAGATGGGCAGGACAGTGTATGATATGGGCATGGGATAATTTTAGAATGCGAGTTTTCTTGCATTGCATAGTTTTAGCGTGCAGGCTTTCTCAAGGCTGGGACTGTCCAGTCTTGCAGATGCTCTAAGCTCTTATTAATCAAGGCTTATTCCTTTATCATCCCCAATCCTTGTGCCATACCAACCTCATGGTGAACTGTCAACCATGGTTACCATTAATTGCTGCTTTTATTGAGGTAATCAGGCATCCTCACCTCCCTCACCTGCCTGGATCCCACCCATGACTGATTGAAGAAGAACAATGCAGGTATGAAGCTCTTGTAGGCAGGTTTGTAACACACAGGCAATAAATTACATTAGCAACAACAGAAATGCATTGGCTTCCCCTCCCCCTACAAACTTCTCTGAAAAGGCACTTCTGCTGTACACCTCTTTAAGAGAGCAGTGGTGATCTGAAGAAATGCTTCCTCTTGAAAGAACCCTTTTTATTCACAGTGGAATACTCTTGAATTTTGCAGATCGTCAAATACACACAAAAAGTTTTTTTTTAATAGTTGAGGAAATAAGCCTAAAGAAGATGTGTACCTAATCCTATTAGCTGACTTAATATAGAATTATTAAAAGCCTTGATATACAGGATTTAACACAATCTTTCTAGCAGGGTGTGATGTAATCTGTTTTTGTTCCTCAGCTAGCAGATGGCTTACCTTTAAGTAATTTCCAATATGTTAAGAGATCAAAAGCCATCCTCTCGCCACCGAGGCAGTAATCGTTCTTCTCTGCTGGGGGTTGCTTGGTACTGTGGTAGGGATATGCAAAGGCTCCTGGCATTTCCAAAGATAGAAAGGCGACATTTCTTCAGACTTTGAAGTTAATAATCCTTCAGAAGTTAAAAAACTGAGGGATTTTTCAAAACCCTTTTAATGTTCTATACGCCATGTGCAAAAGTAAATATCTGTAAGAAATCACCAAGGGCTGGTGCAGAGCTTGGAGGAGCGCTCAGCAATTTCCCATGTCATAGACCGGCGCGATCTCTCACCGCTGAGGGTGTGAATAGGTTGTGCCTCCCTCAAGCGGTGCTGTTTGGAGCATGTGGTTTCCATGTTGAATGTTCTGACAATGATGCTGGAAGGAAATGTGAAATTTGTTGTCTGTGCTGTCACTGATGAGCCCAAGCAGTGGCATTACAGCAGGCCTGTCCCTGCCACCCAGACATGACTCTTCCTAAGGGTGGGGTGCTTTCAACTGCTTCCTCAGGCATTGTCTAGTAGTTGGAAATGATCTACTGGTGAAAGGATGGAGTAAATTTGCATTTGGGATTCTGTTTGATCTTTATTACTAGAGAGAAAAAGGTTTTGTATCTCAGTGGTTTAATATGCTCCAAATGGACCCAGAGCCCACAGTCATTTTTTGTAAAATCCAATTCAGATTTTCATAACATGTTGAGTGATAAAACCCTGTTGAATTTTGAGTTCAGACAAACCTTAGTGTCTCAGGATTTGTGTTACCACCTTTACTTAAGGCTCTTGCTTTTGATGCTGAGAGGTTTCATTTGATTCCTTGGACCAGTTATTTTCAGGCTACTTAAAATAAGGGAAAAGTCTCAGTAGGAAAAGATATTCCTAGGTATACAGGAGACCTAAGGTTGGATCTTCCCCCTTGGAGTTAAAATGGATTGTTTTAACTTAAGTGGCAGGCACTCTGCTATTACCCCCTCCTTTTCACCATTTTGGCTTATGTATGCATTTTGATGCATAGAATATTGGCAGGCAATGGATGGATAAATGGCCACCTAATAGTCATCAAGAGACACAGAAGGAGAAAATAAGACACAGAATTCCTTAGGCATACACAAGAAATGCAGGCACCAAGTTTATTTGGAAAGGAAGTATGGGCAAATGGCCTGGGACAAGAAAGATTATGAGATGGGAACTTGAAATGTCATAATAACACATGAATAGAAAGTACCAATTTTCCCAAAATGGACTTGCCAAACTGTTTAGAGCTGTAAACCTGCTCTCTGTTCTAACCCACAGCCAACAATGAGCAAAGTTCTCGAAAGATTCTACCCCAACCATTCTACAAAGTATTCCCCTTTTCAGAATCTTCTGTTATTTTCAGTACTCTGAAAAAACTGATTCAAGGAACAAAATGAAACCACTCCATATAGAAGACAAGAGTTGGGAAGAGTCAGGTGAATGATTTATATAATGCCTCTCATACAAATTTCCCTGGTTGTGCACTGAGATCATTCCTTCTTTCCAGACTGATTTCAACACAACTGCTCCCCATTCTCTCTGGAATCTCTTTTCCGGTCCTTGAAAATCATTACGTCTCTGCTTTCTTCTCTTCAGGATTAAAGGATCCATCATTTTTTTTTAACCTGGCTTTCTAGGAGGTATCTTGCTCCCCCATGGGCCTCCCCTAGGTTCGCTATCCGCCATGTTGTGAATGAGGGTACAGGATGTGGTCATTTAAGTGGAAGCCTGAGACTGGCAGGCCATGGGTCTGTTCTTTCTTCAATCCTGTATCTAAAGAGAGTCTGACTTTGGATGGAATGCCTAAAACCTAATCATAAATGCCTGAGGATTCTGGGAAGAGGTGAAATTTGGAAGATCAGTGATTCTGTTTGAATGTCAGTCTATCAGGTTAGATACTAATTTCCCATCCTCTGAGACAAGAGAGGTAAAGTAGGCAATGCTCATTGAGCTGGGTTAGTGAGATTGGGGTAGGAGAGGAAGGATAACAAAAAATCAACCATAAAAATGAAACTAGAATTATTACTCTATTATTCAGCATTGCCATAAGTGTCATTAAGGAGCAGCATGAGCCACAACATTGTTCACCCCCTAATATTACTTAAACAAAGAGTTGCTTAGTTCTTCCCCTACGCGCACCCAGAAGAAAGGATTCAAGACTGAAATTCCTGGGCTTACTGTTGGGAGAAAGAAATGAGTAAGAGGCTGAGTGGGAGGACTCTGTCCCTTCTGCTTCCACTCCTCACAACCAGAGCTGCTGTTAACCCTCTCTGTCCAACTTCAAGGAAGCCACAACTAGCAGTAAGTGGTCAGTGCCTGAGTATTCAGCTCCTGTCCCTCACATCCCTGCTGTACCTGAATCAGTTAATCCAGGAGTCCATAAGCTGACACTGGATAATGTCTAATTGATTGTATAAGATATTTGTTGGATGATTAAGCATCTAGTTTTGAAACATGGTAGGATTTCAGCTCATGCACAAATGTGACACTCAGCTCATAGAAAAACTGTGCTAATTCTCAGAGAGTCCTGATTCCTTAAAAGGAAAATACCATATAAATCACAAGGCTAGCTCTCTTCCTGGCTCCTCAGAGAATAACAAATTCTCTCTCAGGTTGGCATGAAGAGACATCCTTTCCTGGTGATATGGGCCTGCAGGGTGTTGACAATTGCCAGTCTCTTCCCCTTACGTTCCCATACCACAGGCTAGGGAATGGGTTAATTTTCTTCACTCTGGACTCAGACCGTGGATTCCTATTCCTATTCCTTTGTTAAAATTACAGGGAAAAAAAAAACCTACCTGTAGTGAAAGCAGAATCACAGTGCCAAAAAGGACTTTTGGAGGTCAATAAATTCATCTCTCTGCCTTTCTGCAGGACTGTGCCCCTTGCCACCAGTTGAGAGCTCCTGGGATTTTGAGGCAGTGTCGGATGAATGCAGGATATCTCTGACTCAAGTACACAGTCAAAAACTCAGCCCAGCGGTGAACTCACAGCACTTTCTGTATTCCTACTGTGCCCTGCGTAAAGACTTTTCACTTCATACATCATTCACAACTTGCTACAGGGATTTCACAAAGCCAGTACATACCCCTCACACAAAGAACAGCAGAAAATGAATAGGTCTAGGAAAGGAAAAACCAACAACCAAAGGTGTGTCTGCCAACTATAGTATTATCAATGGGAAAATTAACAAGGCACAATGTAATTGGGAATGTTAATCAGTGAAGCAAGTGGAGTTTCTCATTCTGTTCACACATTTGAAGAAGTCGAGAGAATTTCAAACATGGTTAGGCAGTTTCATTTTCTCACTAGGCTCTAGTGTCATGAGGAGCAAGGCAGAAGACGAAGGAAATTGGAAGCTACATTTCCCCTGGAAGAGATCTGGGAAACAGATGCTGAGTTAGTCCCAACCATCTGGCTCACAAAATCCCAGGATCCCAGAGGAAGGTACCACCTGGAGGTGCTGGAGATACTGTCAGTGCTGGGTGTGCAGCTCCCAGTGACTGCAGGGAAAGGCCCAAAGCACACAAGATGAAGGGACACCTTCACTTGAGTTCTTGAATGTCTCAAGCCAGGACATTTTCCCACAAAGAGGTGAGAGGACAGCTTATTTCTAGCTAAGTCTTGAGGGATTTTCCTTTTTCACAAGACGATGCCTTGTGAGCATCATGATTATTTTCTGAGTACTTCGCACTTCTACTGAACAGTAATTGGGATTCCACCCCTCCCTCCAGTTCTGTATTACATATTATATTCTGCTTGGGCTTCGTAGTAGCTTAACAAGCAGATGTGCATAGAAGAAATTGAACCATAGAGAATTAGTCAGAAGAAGTCATCAGGGACAGAGTCATTAGTTTCCAGGTAGTGAATTAATTTAGGAAAACCACTGGGTAGATCATTTTCATGTCTTTTCCTTTTGAAAGATTAAAAACTGTTGATTTTTGAAACTTGATAGAAAAGGTCTGAAACTGTAAGCCTGTGCTTTGATAATACTGAGTGATCTTAGGCACCAACAGTTCATTCTTTTCTTCTCTCCACTCACACTCACCCTGTGTCCTTTACCCAATGTCTTCATGAAGAAATGAGGGGCAGGTTGTTTTACAGGTCTTGGTACTGGACCTAGGAGTCCACTAAGTCCATATCTGCTGAGCCCAGGGTGACCATTCAAGTCACTAAAATCCAGGTGCTGAATATACATGATCCCAGGACGTGTCACCCACCTGCCCCGTCCTTAGCCCCTCAGGCCTAGAAGCCCCTCCCACACCACACTGCACAGAGACACAGAGTCTAGGTAATTGTAGATTATCACTACTTACTGACCAAGTCCTGCTCCTTTCTTGACTCTCTGGTTTCCTGATTCCTTCCGTTTTCATCTTTTCCCTGGTTACACACGGCTTCTCCTGACCCTGGGTTTGGGGCATCTGTTCTGATTCCTCTTTCTGGCTTACTAGAAACTAATCCAAGGGTTCTCCTACCCCAGCTCCCAGGGGAGAGAACTTGACCCACATTCCTGACTTTGGAATACCTACAGTTCTGAGAGAGTTCCCTTCATCAGACCAGCCCTTGTGGGATCCTGTTGGCTCTGATCCCATTTGGTCAAAAAGGGAGTTGGGGTTTTCTGCACTGTACAGTAGGGGAATCGAGTGGAAACCTCTCAGAGAACTCTGAATTCAGCTTCCCTTCCTCACATAAGAAGTCAGTCCTGCAAGAGTTAACTGAGGCCTAGAAGATATTTGGAGGAGAACCAAACTCATTGTTCTGTTCATTTACTTAGTCCCTCATTAATTCAATAAGCAGTTGTTAGGTTTTCCACTATGTGCCAAGCATTGTCCTAGACTTGAAGATGCTGTTAGGTTCCCCCCAGTCTGTGTTACTCAAGAGGATGTGGCTAACACCTATCCCATATGAACAGGCTTGGAATAAAACCACCGTATAGTGTTGCAATTTTATTTGGCCAACCAAAAATCAAAGTGCCTGATTGTTGCCATGACCCACATGCCAACAATACATTGCTCAAAATGTCACAATGACAGACTGCTTATAAAAAATGTTATGTGTAAACCTTGGTCAGAATGTGTGGTAACAGGACAATGTCCAATTCCATTATCTCTCCCTGTGGTTACTTCTAATGACTATTCTGGGATCTGCCTGCTTCATGAGCCATCACTGTAAGACCCCAACAGGGCTGACTCGTCCCTTTATCATCACTCAGCTTGTGGATTCTAATATTCTCTATGTGTTTGATTGGCTTATCTGCCTCTTGCCTGGAAACTTGGTCAAGAGGAAATCCAAGCTCACAAGATGATGGAACAGATATTTAAGTCTATTAGTATGAGTGGCTGGCTTTGTTTTTCTTTGTTTTCCAGAAAAGAAAATTAAGGCATAGTTGCAACCGGGTAGTGCAGTCTATAATAGGACCCACATGTGGGGGCTCTCTGCACTGAGTTTCCCTAAGAAGAAACAGAGTCATCACAGTAAGGAATAAAAATCTGTGACAGGAGGAGAGTAATAGAGTGTGCTCACATAAAAATGGGTTTTCAGTATCTGTGCCTGGTAGCTTGGAAAGGTGACAAATAGTGCAAAGCTTTGAAATAAATAGATTTCTAGTGATTTCACCATGGAAACGCTACAATGGGTTATTTTCAATGGTACTGCAGGTAGAGACTAACTTAATGGCAGTTGCTAATAAAGGCAATGTAGATTGCATACTTTGGCAGCTGAAGAGAGAAAACCTTCAGATAAAAAAAAATTTTATAGGGTTTTTATGGGTAGCTTCACTGGATCAGCCATTATTCCCTTAGAAGTCTTTAATAACTCTGTGGTACCTTTAATGAAAAGCTTTCCTTAACAAAGATATCATTACTTTAGAAAGACATTTTAATACTAGCCTGAAAGATAAAGAAAAGCTATTGAAAATCAACTGAAGAAGCATGTGCATATTGCCTTCCTGAGATTGCTAAAGATCTGGAAGAATTTATAGCCAAATTGTGCTAAATTTGTCAAGATTTCCATAATAGCATTTGGATTCAGACCAGCTTTTGTTCAAAGCACTGAACAGCATAAAGAAGGTATGCAGTACAAGGACTGATTAGGACAGTCATTTTTTAACTTTGAGCAGCAGAGCCATGCCCCAGAGAGTGAGTCACTGACTACATCTTCTCTGACATATATCACTGCGGGAAATACTGGATCTTTGGTAGGGAAGCAGATAGCTGCCCAACTACCAAGAAATGAGATGAGAGAAATGCCACCAAAAACCCAGCAGTCTTCCACCAGGGCGCTCATCAAAGCTTCCAATCTAGACTAACCAGAGCAGGGTTTTGTAATGTGGGCCATGTTCTATCATTTGACTTAAGAGGAACGTACACATTGCTGGTGGGACTATAAACTGGTTCATCTACCTGGAAATCTGGCAGCATCTATTCATATGATGCTGAATATATGTACATCTTATTACCCAGACAGTCTACGCCTAGGCATATATCCAACAGAAATGCATACATACTTCACATGTACAAAAATTTTCATAGCAGCACTATTTGAAATAGCCTCAAACAGGAGGCTACACCAATGCCTATCAACAGTAAAATAGACAAATTGTGGTAAACCGACAAAACAAAACATTATACACAGTAGTCAGTACTACAACTACTTACACCAATATAAATGTTAAATGCAACAATTCAAGTACAAAAGGGTTAATTCTAAATGAGTCTTAAATTTACTTAAGTTCTAAACAGGAAAAGTCATTTAATAATATTAGAAGTCTAAATAGTAGTTACTCTTAGGAGGTGTTAGTGACAAAAGGGAGATTTCTGTTTCTAATCTAGGGTTTGATTAAAAGGGTGGTAGAGTTTTTTTTAACATTTACTGAGCATTTTTTCATATGTACATGCCTTAGTCTGTTCTGGCTGCTATAACAAAAATACCATAGACTAGCTGACTTATAAACAGCAAACACTTACTTCTCAGCCTGGAGGCTATGAAGTCCAAGATCAAGGCACCAGCAGATTTTGTATCTGGTGAGAGCTTGCTTCCAGGTTCATAACACCACTTTTCAGTGTGTCCTCACAGGAAGAAGGGACAAGAGAAATCTCTGGGATCTCTTTTATAGTGTCACGAATCCCATTCATGAGAGCTCTGCCCTCGTGACTTAATCATGTCCTAAACATCCCACCTCTAAATACTATTACACTGGGAACTGGGCTTCAACATATGAATTTAGGGAGAACACAAACATTCAATCTTTGGCAGTATGTTTTTCTTCAGTGAACTCCCTCCCAAAAGATTAATGCAATAAAAATAAAATATTTTCCTATACAGTAGAAATAATAAATATGTAATAGAAGGAAAGATTTCACTTAAAATATCATAAAAAGTACTAAACACATAAGAGCATACCTATAAGAAATTCTCAAGACATATCTGGAAATGAGAATCTTTGAGCAAATACGCAAACATATATACAACATTCATAGCTAAGAAAAACCCCTGTACTTCCAACAGCTCAGTCATGCCTGCAGAAACTTGGCTGCACATGTGAACCACCCTCTGTGGTCCACACCATCATGGGAGACCAAGCCAGCTCTGGAGATCATAGTCAGTCTGACTTAGACTAAAGAAGAATCTCACATTCATCAGAAAGTTGGAGGCAGAACTGGTAAAATATAAGTATTACCTGACATTCTACTGGATAAGATAGAAAAAGAAAGTGAAATTCTCTGATCAGTGCCGGGGTCTTAATGTTGCATAATTTCTACCTCATTATTAATGTTTTTAAAAAGCAGCAAAGTACGGTGTTGTCCAGAAAGGGAAAATGGCTCTAGTTTTAGCAGAAACTAAGACAAATGTTATGGCCTTCTAAATACCAAGACAGTCATAAAACTCTAGTGGTTAAAACAGTGCAGAATCATCATGGTAATAAACAGATCAATGGAAAACAACAAAGAGTTAAGAAATCCGCATAGGTGAGGAGACTGCATTTAACATGTCTTAGTGGACCATTCATTTATCTATTTTATCATCAGTTTAACTATATTTACTAAGATAGGCACAAATTATAAGACATCAAGCACACTATTTTTATTCTTGCTTTAAATCACCAAGTTATATGGTTATAATAATGGGTTTAATTGAAAGAGAAATATGCTGATTGCCACATTGCCTTATTTAATCTAATGTTCACTTTTGTATCAATAAAACACCTATATTTTTTCTCTATTTTATTTTTCTATTTTTTTTACTTATATAAATTAGACTTAACTATCATTATAAATGATTCCTAAGAAAGATAATAGAAGTTAATCTTGTAACACTATACTCCCACCAAACTGGCAAAAATGGAAAGTCTGATAGTAACAAACATAGGTGATGATATGAAGCAATGACAACTCTCACACACTCCCTGTGGGGCTGTAAATTGATACAATTACTTTGACATTACCTAGTTACATTAAATATATGCATAACCCTAAGTATATACTCTTTTGCACAGGTGGACCAGGACACAAACATACACAAGAATATCCATAGCAACATTATCTCCAAAACATAGAAACTACCTATATTCCTATCAACAGCAGAGGGATAGATGAATTGCAGTATAGCATATAATGAAAAATTATACAGCAATGAAAATAAATGAATTTCAGCCACACCTAACTGTATCATATCAAGTGACAGAAGCCAGACACAAAAGAACACGTACACTATGAATCTATTCATATAAAATTCAAAAACAGGCATTATTACACTCTAGTGTTTAGAGATACATAATCAGATGGCAAAAGTATTAAGAAAAGCGAAGGGGTGATAATCAGAAAAGTCAGGAAAGTGCTAACCTTTGAAGGAAAGAAGATGATTAGGGGTCGGAGGGAACACATGGGAGCTTCTGGGGTATTGGCAGTGGTTGGTCTCTTGACCAGGTTCGTGGTCACACAGGGGACACTTATTAAACACATCTTCAGATTTTATCACTTTTCCATATATGTGTTATATTTCACAATTCTTTAAATAGTTAACGAATAAGTCAAACATTCTGGGTACTTTTTCTTGGGGGGCCAAGGACATCTGTCTCTGGACCATGACTTTCCTTTCCCTGTGGTTTGGCCTCCCCCGAGGCCCAGACGCCTTCTGACTCAGACTCACTGCATGCAGTGCTCAGTGTTAGGAAATAAATAACTCATGGTCCTGAGATACTCTGAATTTCACATGAAGCTGAGCTAGCTCAGCAGTCTCTATTTTAGAAATTTGGATTTATTTCTCCTCATGGGATATATCATGAGTCTGTAATTGACTCTTTTCATAAAAAAAAAAACTATACTTTTTTAATGAATCCAGGCTGTTTCAAAGTATATTTTTGATCTAGTGAAATACTGAGTGCTATCGATTATACATTCTGAATGTCATCTGTTTGTTATCATTTAGTAATGTGATATGCCTTGTATGTCCACTTTGGGGGCTTTTTTATTCCTGTGTTCACCACTATTGCAAAATCAATAAAATGTGAGCAAAAGCAAAGGCAACCTGAATGACCCAAAACTGAGATTTGAGCTGCCAAAACAAGCAATAAAACAATTTCTACTAGCTCTAGTGATTGTCAGAAAGATAACAGTTATAAACTTTACTTCTAGTAAGTTTCTGAAAGATCTGGAAATGTGATTATCGCAATGCAGATGGCACAAAATTTTATGGCTCCTGATTACTCACAGATGCAAATTATCATGTGATTGGAAGCATACTAAGATAGTGGAAAGACATTCTGATGTTAGTAATACGTCGCTCTTGTTACTTTAGGGTCTGTTTGCTCATTCCTTCCAAAGGAAGATCTTCCTGTTTGTATTCTTTTATAGATGGGAAATAATCAGGTAAAACACACCAAACCTGTTAATGATGCTTCCTGCCAGAGAACGGAATTTTTGTAGAAAGACATGTAAAAAGAAGTCACTTTTTTATTTATCTATTTTGGAATTGTTTAATTTTGATTAAAAGAGTATTTCACAATTGTCTTGCACCTCATACTTAAATTTCATAATAAAATCAAAATAAATGAAATTGATCAGCTCTCTCCATTGCATCTCCTTTTGCGTGGCTGGCTGGATTTTATCCTTCACGTGTCAGTTTAAGAGCTACCTCTCATTCTCTCTCTGAAGCAGGTTTTTCCTGTTATTCTCCCCCATGGAACTCTTTTTTTCCACTTTGTAGCATTTATCACATTTTAAATCTTATGTTTATTTGACTGTTTGTTTTGTCATTTCTGTGCCTCACTGACTCAAATGTCCATCAGGGTACCACAGTGTCTATTTTACTCACCACACAACAACCTGTGCCTAGCATAGTGCCAGGCATGTAGTCACTCAACTATTTGGTGAATGGATGAATATATAAATGGATGAATGGAAAAAAATGATCAGATTGAAACTACCAGGTGAAAACTACTATCTTATTCTCTTGCACAAAGTATGAAATTGGAACCCCAGGGATGAATTCATCCTTGCATTATTTTGCTAGACACTTGCTTATAGTACTAAAGGGAGTTCAACACTGGTAATCAGCATCACAGACTCCACCTAGTTGTCGAACAAACCCACTGAGTTAAAGCAGGTTTCACCTTACGTCAGAGATGCCTTTATTCTCTCCTAACTTCATCCTCTTACACACAGACACTTACCGCCTCCTCCCTCCCCACAAAAGCAACATAATGAAGATAAATAGGCATTTTACAGACAGGTAATCTCATGATAGCAGATCCCTGTTATTTACACCAGCAAAGCCATTTCCACAATGTCAGGACTTGCCTGCACTCACCAGGGTCGGATTCTGCCTGTCCGTGATCTGTAAAAGTGTAGGGTTCATTAGGGCTCTGAGAACAGCTGTCCACTACTGCTCGAGATCAGATTACAGGATTTCATTAACTTGCTCTTCTTGCCTGCTTCAAGCCTTTTGTTAGGACCAAGATCTATTACTTCAACTTTTGTGGTATCAAGATGGCCAGAGGCTGAGAGTTTTGTTTTACCTACTTCTTCAGTATCATTTTAAAGTGTATGCTAAGGAAAAGCAATAATCATCATGTTCATTGCAAATGTTGCTATAAAATACAGAATTGTTTCAAATCTCAGTGTAACAAGTTCTTGTTTGAAACTTACTAGTTACCTAGTTTAAAATGACAGTTTAAATCTTGGTTAATTTGTAATAATCTGTTAAATATGGAGAAATTAATAAAATCCTGGGAAGTTTTGTTTTTTTATGTTGCTTTAATTATTTTTTTTACATTTTTTATTCAGTTATAGTCATTTTACAACTTTGTGTCAAATTCCAGTGTAGAGCACAATTTCTCAGTTATATATGAACATGCATATATTCATTGCTTTAATTTATTTTTAAGCTTGGTTTGGTCACATACCTGAGGAATGAAAATGGCATGAGTGTTACTCAAGGCATGTGTGTTTAACTGGTGTTCGTTCAGCACACAACAGGCTTAGCTCAGGGAGTGGGTCAGCATTTTAGTTCTTCAAAGTATGAATTGCAAGGGCATACAGGTCTTCTCCAAGAGTCTGCTGTGGACAAGTGAGGGTGACTGGAGGATGTTCCAGGAAAAGGGGAAAATGTGTGCCAAAACCTCAAGGAAGAGAGAATATGGAGGGATCAAGAAATACAAAGATGCCATGTGCTGAACAATAAAGTACAGAGGGAGGAGTGGAGATAGAAGAGAAGTAAGGTAGGTAACGGTCAGACTGCACATGGCATTAGGGAGTAGGTTCAGGATACTGCTCTTTAACCCAGAAGTGAAGGAAGGGACTTTGAAACAGCTTTAACCACACATGAGGTAGGAAGGTAGGAATGTGGTCAGAGTTATTTTTTGACAAGACACATAGACTGGATGAAGAGGAATTAGTAAAAGTGAGGTTGGGATGCTACTGCAGCGATCCATAGTGAGAAATCATGGTAGTCTGGACTGGGATTGGGATGTTGACTGTGCAGATAAAGGAGAATGGAAATGAAAAGACTTAGGATACATTTAAGACATACAAATCTCTATTATCTTGTTAATGAATCAGATATGTGACACAAGGAAAGAGGAAGGATCAGGGATGACTTTTACATGGCTTTTCAGCAACTGGATGAATGGTCATGCCATTCAGTGAGAGAGATCACCCTGTAGAAAAGCATATGTGAAAAAAAAGATAATGAATTCAGGCTTACACATATTGAGTTTGAGGTCCTTATATCCAAGAGAAGATGTTGCATAAGCACTTAGATTTCAGTCTAGGGCTCAAAGGAGAGGTCTGTCATCAGCATGGCTAATTCAGGTTGTGGGACTGGATGAGATGGTCTGGCAAAAGAGTATAAATTAAAAATAGAAGGCCTGAAACTGAGCCCTAAAAAGCTCTCCAACATTCAGTGGATGGAGGAGGAGAACTAGCAAAGAGGCTGAATAAGAACAGCCAGAAAGGTGGAAGGCAAACATGAAGAGTGTGGAAGAGGGAGAGAGGAAGCCAGAGGAAGAGGGTGTTTCAAGATAGAGGAGTGATCAATGATGGAGGAGGGAGGGTTAATGCTGCTGAGTATCAAATAAGATGAGAACTGGAAATTGTTGGATTTAGCAATGTGATGGTCATAGATAAGTCTAGAAAGAGCCATTTTATTAGATGGCTCTTTGTGAGAGTGACAGAACAAAGACCAAAATGAAATGTGTCTTTAGAGGCGTTAATAGGATGTGAGGAAATGGAAAAAGTGGATAAACAGTTTTGACAAATTTCCTTTTGAAGAGAAAAGGGAGGGCTAGTTGATGAAAAGGAAAGCAGCTTAAATGGGGCTTCTTTTCTTATTATTAAATAGGAGAGACCAGAGGATATTTAATATTTAAATATTGATGGGAATAGTCCAGTTGAGAAGGAGAGACTGAATAAACAGAAAAGAAAAGGCTTCACTGGTTATATGTCTAAGCATATGTTATATGCTGCTGGTGGTGTCATCCTGTGCTAATTGCAGACACCCCGTCAACCCCCGCCGCCCGCCCATACCTTTCTTCTTGACTATCAGCAGACACTACAGAAAAGAGTCCCTTTGTCTGCCAAGCATTGCTTCCAAGTTCCAAGCATTGCCTCCTAAATCAGCAACTTCAACTCTGGCCAAGCCTCTTGCTAATCCTTCAAATTTTAGTGGGCTGTAGCTCCCTGAGATCAGTCCCGCTCAGCCCTCCAAATTTACTTCTCCTTTGTTGCAAGACCACAGCCATAACCAGTGCCTTAGCCATGGGTCTTGGGACCTCATCCTAGGTCAGAGCCCTAGGCTCTTCACTTGCCAAGGAAGTAAAAGGAATACACACTAAACTCAAAAAATATCAGCACTCTTCAATGACTGAAAATATGTGCCGTATATCATAGTAAGAGCCTATGACCTCTCTTACTTCATCTTAAAGAACACCCAACTTCAAACTTGAGTGAAGAGTATAGGGGAGTTCCTTACTATTCATGTATCTTTTCTGTAAGTTTGAAATTATTTCAATGATAATAGCTAAAAATAAAGAGCATGGGTTTTGGTGTAACTCAGAGCCAAAAGAAAAAAAAAGAACACCCAACTTCAAGGACAACCTACAATTGTAAGCCAGGTGTTTATACTCTTGAGATTCCATCCCAAACTAGCACCCTCTCTATGTATGATTCATGGCTTTTCCAATTAGGTCTCCTTCTAGCTCGGTTTCCATTAAATTCAACATGGCTGTCAATCCCCACAAAAATCTAGTCCCATCTGTTTCATGTTTCTTTCTGGACTTTTTAATGTCCTAACTCACTTCTTTGGAGAAAATACTGAAAGCTGAAAATAGTAGATAAAGATTTGCATTCAGGAAACAAGCTGTCAGCACAAATGTATGGCATAATTTTTACCAAAAGTTCAATATTACCTTAATGTGTATTCAGGGAAAAAGCTATAAATATAATGTTCACTCTAAATGGGATCATAAAACAATAGAATATTTTCATAGCTTTTTACCCAGACATTGGTTTGAGGCAGTTTTACACTCTATTATTTCTGATTCTTGTTTGATTACTTTTGGGGTTTCATAATGAAAAGAAGAAAGAGAGGGAGGAAGGAAGGAAAGAAGGAAGGAAGGAAGGAGGGCATGGGGGGATGGAGGGAGGGAGAAAGAGTAAAGAATTCTGCTTTAGTTTTCTCCCTAACAAGTTAACAAGCATATAAGCATCTGGTTAAAAAGTCCAGAATCCTGTGATATTTCTTTAGATTTCATCTCTGCTCACCTCATGCTAAGGTGGCACAAGTAGCACAAAACAGGGAGAAGATCAGGGGCAGATAGATTTGGGCTCAAATATCAGCTCCATTGTTCACCATCTATGAGATCTTGGACAATTTTCTAATTCTTTGAGCTTCAGTTTCTTCGTGAAATGTTTAATAATATGAAATGTGCTAGGTCACTGTAAGAATTACAAAGGATTAAGTGTGCAAAGTAAATTATATATCAACAAATGGCATCCAGTATTGCAAAATGGACTGAGACCTAACATATGCATGCTGGTCTGTTTCCTTCATGAGCGAAGAATCTAACTGGAGTAAGAGCCACCTGTTGCAGTTGTAACCATTCACAATAAATGAAGTCATTCACACTCAAGTGGTGACTCTCAAAATGGATGGGGCCAAATGCTCCTCAGTATGATGTCAGCATCATGGTTTCCCATGAAATATACTTTCTTCATGTGAGACTAGACTGTGAGATCTTTGGCAGGGGGGGCTGTGGAGAGGGGAAATGAATGCTTACTTTGATGAATGTGCTTGCTTCTTAGGGCCAGAAGAAATCAGTCACAATTCTTGCTGGTAAGGAAACTGAATCAAGGTACTTTCTATCTGTTCAACACATAAATTCAGAGCACACTTCTTCCCCTTTGGAGTCTGCAAAGCCTGAGACACTTCAGTTCATAACACCGGAAAGAATAAGGGGGGAAACTCCAGTGAGGAGCAACAGAGATTCCTGAAGGGTAGGTGTGGCCAGCAGACTGGAGATCTGGAAGAAGGAGTTATAAGATGACAGGAGAGGAAATTGGGGAGAGTGAAAGTGGGTGAGAGAAGAGGGCTAATCCATGTGGAGGACAGCTTCATCCTGAAGATCTGAGTCTGTAAGCACCCTCCACAGCCTTTTGTGGTAGGAGGGAAACAGACAATCTGGTGTTCCCAAGTGATACTGCTCAGAGAGACCTTCTGACCTTTTCTAAAAGAAATCTGGGTACCTCCTTGGAATTCTGGCATTTGAGTTTGGTCTGGGGAAGACTAGCTGGATGAGGAGTGCTTGAGACAGGAAGGATCATGATTTCCCAATCACCTTGTAGGGTTCCTCCAGCTGCTCCACCGAACACCCATATTCCCACACACTGTTGTTCACTATGGAGGGACCATGAGCCAGCTGTGGCTGACTACTCACCAAGCAAGAAGGAATTTCCAGCTGTGGCTAACACTATTCACCAAGCAAAAAGGAATTTCCAGATTTCCTCCCACAACCCATAATGAGATAGAAAGAGATGGGGCTCTGTCAGCCCAGGGTTATATGTTAAGAGTTCTTCCTTGATGTGCTTAGAGAACTTTTCTGTCAACAAAGCCCAGCATCACAGCTATGCTGTTTGGAATGACCTTCTTCCTCCTGCCCACCCATCTTCACTGCCCACTCCCAGTAGACTTCCTTCATCCTTCAAGCCCAAATCCTGGCAAGTCTTGTTTCCATAAAGATTCCTACTTTCTCCAGCTATCACTAACTAGGTGTCTAATCTGTATTTAGTTATTACATTTCAACTAAGTACACACATACCTAATACATGCCTATTTCCTTTCATTCTTTCTTTAGGATAAAATTTTGAGGTCAGCAATAATTCATGGCGTGTGTGTGTGTGTGTGTGTGTGTATACATACACATATATTATCCATGTAGAAATACTGACTAGAATAGCAAGGAGTGGGCTGCAGAAGCGGGTATTGAAAAAGTATGAGGTGGGGAGAGAGGCAGCTCATGTGCTGACGTAGAGGCCTTGAAGTGATAGATGTATAAACAGAAATTTTAAGAAATTTTGCTGCATGATACACTCTTTAAACTCCATGGCATTCATTCAAGGACGCCTTCAGAAGTTATCTGCATAATTCTTCTAAGTCTCCTAGAATTGTATTTGGGCTTTTATTTGGTTGTATTGATAGCAGAATCAGATGTCAAAGGAATTCTTCTGTATTTGGGTTAAAATTAGGCATAGATCAGGATAGCTGGGTAAAAGGTCAAAATAATTCAGGACAAAAGCCCAGAAAAGAGTGATTAAAGGGTCTGGAACTATCAGATGGCCATGCCACCTGTAGGTTAAAGACCCTGACTGCTGAATGGGGGAAAGCATGGAGCCTCGCAGCCCTTCTGGAGCTACGCTTTGTATAAATCCCTCAAATTGTTAGCACCAATCCTAGATTTATTTCAGTAATCCATCTTCTGGATCAGAGACTTCAACAGAACTGATCCTAAATCATAATCAGGAGCATGAGGCCAACATTTTCAGCATTTTTTTCAGACATCCCACTTAGCGACCTTTCTCAGACTCAGCGTATGCAAAACTGAATCCAGCATCTTCACCCTTACAAACTGCCCATAGTTATCCAGGTAACCAGGAAAGAAACACTGGTTCCTCCTGTCCCTCACTCTCTATATCCAGTTGGACGATCTGTTCAGTTGTTTCTACTTCCTAAAGCTCACTATATATTATCTTTTTCTCTTGAGAGAATTGCCTCTATTTCAGATTCTCATCACTAGCTTCCTATGTAGTTTCTTAACTCTAACCTCCTTCATACTTATTTCACCATTCACACTGTCAGTAGAATGACCTTTCTAAGACAATTTGATGCCCCCTCTTTGTCCACAGGATCCAGTATAAACCTGTTAGCAAGTTTCATAACTTACTTGATAGTTTACACTGACCTTTCCTTCTGGCCTCATGTCCCACCAACTTGTATGCCATGTTCTATCACATCTCCAAGCTGTGACTTTTACCCAGAGTATCCTTTGCTCACCTTGTCTGCCTGCAAAATTTGGCTCAAATAGTTTCTCTGAATCCTTCCTTGCTTCCTCTCAACTAAAGTTATCTTCCTTCTTCTCAATAACCCCACAGCATTTTGACTGCAGGACAAGGACTGTGTCTTATTTTTCTTTGTGTCCTAGTACCTACAATAGTACCAACCTCATAGAAGTTAGTTGCTATTAATTGAGTGATTAAATTTGATTCTGTATATGAGATACCATGAAATTGTTTCTACATGATAATCAGTAAGTTATTAAGATAATTAAAAACTAGAGAAGAGTAAGCCATGAATAGAAAGATGCTTTCTTATTCTGACAGACTAAAAACAAACAAACAAAGAAAACCCTATAACTAGCATTATACTTAATGGTGAGATAGTGAATGCCTTCCCCCTGAGGTCAAACAAAAGATAAGGATGTACACTATTACAATTTTTGTTAAACGCTGCAGTGGTGGTCTAGTCAGGGAAATAGGGAAAGAAAAATAAATGATAATACATGTAAAATACATTAGTCTATATGTTAGAGATTAGTGTCCATTACATGCAAATACACATATTTTTTAGCAAATACATATATCTATATATCTATAGATATATCTACCTTAAAGAACCCTAAAATAAACATAGACAATAAAGTTATCTTCAAACATTAACTTCATTATTCTTTTGGAACTGGGTTTGTATCTATAATCCAATGTCCAACCAGGCATTTTCACTCCGTTTTCAGGACTGCTCACTATAGCCTCCAGTATAGGATCTGGCAGAGTGCCAGAAACAGGGCAGCTGGGTTGATTCCTCATGGAGAGAGCTTATTCAAGCTGTAACTGGTGAAAAAGCTGCTTTTTTCCCCCTCATGTAATTTCCTTCAAAGACAAGTGACTTTTTTCCTCTATTTTTTCAAGTGAGATATAATTCGCATACCATAAAGTTCACCCTTTCCAAAGGTACAGTACACCAGATTTAAATATACCCACAAGGTTGTGAAACCATCACCACTATCTAATCCCGGAACATTTCATCACCTTTAAATGAAACACTACACCATTAGCAGTTACTCCCATCCTCCACTCACCCACCCAGCCCCTGGAAAGCACTGAACTATTTTCTCTGTCTATGATTTTGCCTGTTCTAAACATCTCCTATAAATTAAATCATACAATTTGTAGCCTTTTGTGAAAGACAACAGATTTTAAAGAAAAATTAGTAACATTGTCAAGTGGAGTTTATAACAGATATGAAAGTAAAAAAAAATATGACAATAATAGCATAAATATCTAGGGTAGGGACTGTGGCAGGCAGAATGCAGCCCCACAAAGATGTCCAAATCCTAGTCTCTGAGACCAGTGCATATGTTACATTACATGGCAAGAGGAATTAAGGTAGATAACTGAAATAGGGAGATTATCCTGGATTATCTGAATGGACTCAGTCTAATCATATAAACTCTTGAAAGTGGAAGAGGGAGGCACAAGAGTAGGTCAGTGAGGCAGAGAGATGTGATGAGAAAAGGACTCTACTCACCGCTGGTTGCTGGTTTTGAAGACAGCAGAAGATGGTTACAAGCCAAGGAGTGTAGTGGCCTCCAGAAACAGAGCAGTCCTCAGTTTACCACCAGCAAGAAAATGAGAATCTTGATCCTACAACTTCAAGTAGCTGTATCTGCCAACAACCCAAATGGGTGGGAAATAGATTCTCCCTCAGAGCCTTCAGAAAGGAACACAGGCCTGCCAACGCTTCAGTTTTAATCCAGTGAGATCCATGTCAGAAGTCTGGCTTATAGAACTAGAAGAGAATAAATTTGCATTGTGTTAGCCTCTAAATTTGTGGCAATTTATTATGGTAGCAATAGAAACCTCTTACCAAGTGTTGATGAGAATGTGCAGCAATTCGAAGTCTCACAGATTCTGGTGGGAGTGTAAACTGGTACAACCACTTTAGAAAATTGTGTGACAATTTGTTATACAGTTAAATAGAAACTTACCACATGGCTCAACAAATCTAGTCTAAGGCATTTATCCAGAAAAAAAAATATGTCCACAGAAAGACTTTAACATGAATGCTCATAGCAATTTTATTCATAATAATCCTAAATTGAATATGACTTAAATATCCATCAACAAATAAATGGGTATTTAAACATTTTGGTATACTCATACAATGGAATGTTACTTAACAATAAAAGGGAAGAACTACTGACACAAGCAACAACAGGGATGAATCTCAAAAATATTCAGCTGAGCGAAAGAAGTTGGACAAAACAGTACATCCTGTGTTTGATTTTTTCCCCTCATTTATAGATAAATATGGTATAAGTGAAACTAATCTGCAGCAATAGAAATTAGATTACTTATTGTATGTAAGTGACATTTTAAAGAGTTGATAAGAAAGTTAAACATGCTAGGTGACATTGTATACAGTGTAAAAATTGGGCTGCACATAGGCAGACAGACATAGTTGTTAATCCTAACTCTGATATCAACTAGGTTATCTGCTATCTGGAACAAAACACTTAACTTCTCTGAACTCCCATATTCATTTCTCTAAAGTAATGGAGTAGACTGAATCAGAGGTTCTCAACCCTAGCTACAGAGTAGAATTACTTGGGAAACTTTTAGAAAGTAATGATGTTCAGGTTACATGCCCAAAAGTTGTCATTTTAATTGTCCCTGGTGTTGCACTCAAGCACTGGCATTATTTTCAGAAACTTCTTAACTGACTCTAACATGTATTGTTGTTATAGACTGCAGTTTTTGTCTCCATGAAAATTGGTCTCTAATCTATAAAAACAGTATCATTGATTATTGGACTATGGCTTAGAAATTTTGAAAATGTTGGAAGAGTTGCCTAGAAATATATAGTAAGTGGTGTAGATGTTGCCAAAATATTAGATGGGAAGTCATCTTCCATGAAGGATAAATATTCAACAGCCAGTCCCAGATTTCTTCATCATAATCCCAGACTAAATGGATATAAAATATATATTATCTGACATATAGAAACCACCTCCTAAGAAAAAATAATCAGAATATACTTGAATTTTTAAAATTTTGAATTCATTTTGAATTTGTATCAGTTCAAATTTCCATTTTTACATAGCAGATCTAACTGGTTAGGAAGTTGCTGTTTATTTCTTGATTGCCTATCCAAGAAGCAATTTAATTTCTAGGGTTCTAAAATGATTGAAGCATCTATAGAAGAATGTTCTTTGCTAGTTCTCAGTGAATCACCATGAAGACTCATGAGTTTTTTTTAACGTTTTGAAGCCAGTCAAAAGTGCAATCCAATTTGGTAATTCAAAGCGTCATTATCCAGATTATCCAGATGCCCTGTCTCCCTTATTTCTTTGGTTGTTTGACCACCATTGGTCCATTTTTCCATTGAAAGAGAGGTTTGGACACTTACGGGAAACCAGGTCATAGTTAAACAAATTGGTTTACCTAGCAAATAGCTCCATTTGTGGGGAGAAGTAGAAACTGTTGTTTCAATAGTGATTTTAGAATTATTCTAAGATCATTTATGATAAACTCTCCACATGTTGGTGCTATTTATATGGTGTGTGTGTGTGTTGTGTGGGTGCTGGGGTGGGTATATGTGTGCGTGTTGGGGTGGTGGGGAGGAGACAGATGGCTATGATAAACAGTAGACTCTCTACAGTTCAAACCTGAAACACGGGACCAATTCTATTTTTAAAAGCTGTTATTTGCCAAAGTAGTTTTTTATTATTATTATTTAACCTGCTACCTCTTAGTCATGGAGTAGCTATGAGCACAAGTCAATGTCATTCTTTAAAAAATTATCCCAGTGGGGGCAATAAGGGTCTTAGGAAAGAAAACCCACACTTGTACCATAACATATGGTCTAACAAATTCACAACTGAGTGACTTTTCGTGCAGCTGTGGTTCAAATTATAGGCATTTCAGATGCTTAATGGTGACTTTAATTTACTGGGAGGAAGTGTATGCTGAGCATCTGGAAGGACATGATTTTACTTTAATCATTTTGATTTAGGTGACAGTAATTACAAGTATCATCATGGTCTATGGAAAAAACACTGGTTTTACTGTTACTTGCCAGGACTTGTTTCCAGTCTCCACCAGGGTATTTTTTCTCTTGGACCAAGAGGGGTTAAATCACCATTCTGAAAGTTTCTTTTCTATTTAAGTGCCTGGCATGAGCATGGATTCATAATAATGGAACAAATTGGTGAATTTGCTTAGCCAAACTGATAATACATTAAAAGATTAGAAATAGTGGTATTTAAGGTAACTTTAAAAAGCAGCGTTCACCTGCCCCAGAAATTTTATAGCTAAATAGGTGTGGCAACTTGAAAGACCCTGGAGTAACATAAACTGTTTCTGTCTCTGACTATGCAGGTAGTTTTGTGAAAAGCCCCACTAGGTATCCTGCCAAGAAGGCATTAAGTGTGGAGTGGGGCAAATGGCTTGCTTTCAGTTCTTCAGTCATTCTGTTTCCTGTTTTAAAGGCATAAAATAGAAAGGTTAGAATAATCATTTAACTCTAAATCCAGAGAAGAGATTTTAACCCAAGATCAAAATATCTTGGCCAACCAGAAGGCTTTTCAAATGAGAGCGAAGATCTAGGAGATACGAATAAACACAATTCAACAGGGACACAAAATTAAGCATGTGTGGCACATGGTAGGGACTCAATAAGTATTTATTGGATGAATATATTAGAATCCCAACCAATAAAAACTTTATTAGAAGCTGGTTATCTAAGTTTCTAGAATTTAAAAGCGTCTTACAAAGATGAGCATCTCAATGGTTTAAAATACAGGCAGATGCCCCTAAAGACACTTCTCTATTGAAAAGATTCAACTCTGTTGCCGGCTCTGCCAGTATCACTTTCCATTTCTGGGCTCTCTGAGTCTCATACTTTTCATCTGTTTAAGGAGTCCATAACATATTTTCTTTCTGCATCACCAGGTTGTGGTGAAGATCAAATGACCAAATAGCAAGGCTTAATAAACTGAAGAGTGTTGGAAAATGCAGGACTTTCTATATTATCTTATTTATGTTGTCTCATAAAAGATGCTCCCTTTTCCTCTGTTCCTCTCCCACATACATACTGATAAAGATATTTGAGATCCAGGCACTGCATTTCTCCTGGACCTTATAAATAACAAAGCTTTCAGTCATGGACTAATTCAGAGAGGATGTACTCAATTATTTCAGAATGATCACGCCCACTTCTGTTCAGTTGGATTTGTTCTTTCATGGGTTACATGCTTTGAAGCAATTTCTCTTCTTATTAGAGCCTCCTTCCAAGGGGAGACAGTGGAAGTTAAAGGACAGCAAAATCATATTTTCTTAGAGTTAAAAAGGGCATGAGAGATCTCAGCCCAGACCCTCCTGTTACCTAAGCATAACCTCAAACAGAGAAAAGTGTCTTGATCATAGGAGATCACATCTCTAAACAGCAAAACTAGGTGTTTCCCAGGTCCCTCTCCAATGCTCTAGTGTACTTAATTTGACCAATTAAAATGCTTTGGGCATAGAAGGGTTAAAGGTCTTAGCTAAACCAGGTATGACCAATTCCCCCTGCGCTTCCTATCCCCCTCTTGGCATTTGAGAAGTGGCATTAGTTGAGAAGTCCCAGAGCCTATAGTGAAACATTTAAAGCTATGAATCCTTTGCAAATTTTTGGTTCTCTCCTTCAGATTAATTCTTGTAAAATCTGTAAAACACAGATTTTATAAAGAAAACTCTCAATACTAGATGCTTTTAATGTCTTGGTTATAAAAAATGTTTAACAACTTTAATATACTCAAATTAGAGTAGATTGGTAAATTATGGAATACGTACTTAGGGGATTTGCTACAGGAATTGGAACTAAATATCCTTTAGATAAAGGTATCATGGTGACAGTCTCCCAGTATAAATTCTTTCCTTAGCCAATTAGTTTACCAGTCATGCTTATCCCATTCACCTTGCCAGTGTGTGGTTTAGGAAAAGAACGTGACCTGATTCTAGCCAATGATCTATGAAGAAACGTCTACTAGAAAGAGTTGGGGTTTCTGAGAAAGATAATCTTGCTCCTAAAAAATTCACACAGAATGCTTGGCCCCTTTACTTCCCATGGACAGAGTTACGTCTGGATGTGATGCTCAGAACTGCTCCGACCATCCTGATGTCCACCTTGGGAATGAACCCAACACGTAAGCATTGCAGAGCTAGGGGAGATGTCAGAGAGGCAGAGCTAAAGCCCTGAGAAACTGTGTCTCTGGGAAAAAAATAAATTACTTAAGCCTGTTTAATAGAGTTTCCCTGTTAACCTGTAGCTAAAGGCATCCTAATTGAAAATCTGGGTTACAGAAACTCCAGCTTTATCATTGATAATCCACCCTCACACTCTCATCTCTGTGAAAATGTTTCAAAACATGTAGCTTGTTGATATATGGCCATACCCTGTAAATTTCTCTGGAAGGAAATGTGAGTCTCAGAGCAAAGAAATTGTAATTATTTATAAAAGCTCTTCCTGAGTAATCTACTCTGCTTGCTTCAAGTGAGTTAGAGAAAGGATAAAATTAACCAGATGTTAAGGAGGGAAAATCAATCAACAAGCCTTTATTGAGTATCTATTAGTGCCTAGCATTCTACCAGGGATTTAATGAAGTGTAGGTAAATTATCTGTATTATTTTCAAGAGAAAGACTGTTTATATTCAATTATCTCTTTCTAAAGGAAGTTTTCTTAATTCCCAGCCTGATAGCTCTTGTGCTGTTAGTACTTAGTACAGAGAATGTGCTTGATGAATTTGTGTTGACTTTTCTTTGCTAGCCAACATGAAGGCAGCCAGATCCTGCCAAAATCAGCACTAAAACTATTTCTCAAGAGTAATAACAATAATATTCTTTTCCTTTACAGTACCTTTAATCCAAGAATCTTAAGCTTATATAAACATTTGCCCAACAATACATTCAGAATCTCAATATTTGGTTGATGGGGAAATTCAGCTAGATGCAAGAACACGGAAGTAAAAATAGAATCTAGAATCTTGACTCACAATGCTCTTTCAATACTACTGTCCCCATCTAACCATTCAAGAAAAATAAAAAATTACAGAGGTTTCAGCAAGATAAACAACTAAGCTTTTCCAACCCCAACTGATGAGTCACTATTTCTCTTTTCCTGCCTTTTAAGATTATGTTTAATTTTTTCATTTTTATTACATTTTATTTTAGACAGTGGGAGCTTTGAATGCCAAAGGATGGGGAAATAAAGCTGATTACATCTATCTCAGTATCTTGGGTCTGCAAAAACTCTTGGCAATATTTAAGGAATGAGGTTTCTTTGGATATTTACAGAGCTTCCTGTTGGATTAAAATATTGTCAAAACAACTGTTCTCTTGGTTCTTAAGTAATTCTTTTTCTAAGTTGAAAGGGAAGAAAGTCATGGAATCAAGTTATGGAGAAATAAAATATGACAATGCATTAAATCTCCAATGTTCTCAGGTTCAGAAAATTATGAAGAGAGCTTTGAATTCCACTATTTGGGATTTAGGATAAGTCAACAGAAGCTAAGTAGAAGTTTAAGAAAGTTCATAGTGAAACTATGATTTCATGACATTATCTTTAATAGACAACAAACTCTCTTTGAACACAAACAAATGAAAATTAATAAGCAAAATATAAATTAATCATATCCTAAGAAAGTAGACTCACCAGAGTCTCAACTTGGCAACATCTTGATTAATCTATTGTTGGCTGAATGATAATTATTCTATCTTGATCCATAAAGACTTTGAACTGAAGTATCTTCTTAGAAAGTAATAATATTACCTTAAAAAAGTAATTCTATTTGACTCATTCCATTTGTGTATCCTTCCATTTAGGTCTATGTTAGCCAGGGGTCTAATTCTGTCCAGCACACAGCTAGTCAGTTCTTAGAAAGCAGCTTGAGAGTGAAGATCTTACTAACACATCCCCACCTTTCCCTATAGCTGAGTTTACAAAGATAGTATAGATGAAGATGCAGATTTTCCTTTAGTTTACAATTTGAGTCTCTCATCAGTAATTCTCAGTCATCCTTGCCAGGGACCTGAAGGTGTGATGTCATAAACTGCGTAAAAGCATACATTGAAGTTGAAGTTTAATATGGAAACCCAAGCTACCACAAGAAACAGATCTAAATTTAACCCGTGTTACCACTTACATTTTAGTGGAATGCCAAATTGTATGTATTATTGGAGGTATACCTTTGTCTTTTTTTTTTTTTCAGATTAGGCAAGATCTGTCCATCTCTTGTTAAACTTGCTCTAAAATGACAACTGATGATTGCTTTCTAATTTTCAAAGAACCTTATTATTACTTAATATATTAACTGCTCATCTCACAACTGGCATATGAAATAATTTGGTTAAGCATTATTATTGCCACCATTGTCACTTGCTCTATGTGGCTCAGTGGAATTGGCATTAGAATCTAGTCTCCTGATTTTTCATCCACTGATCTTCCCTCTCTACTGTTGCTGTTTCCCTACGATCCTAAAATATGTGTGGATTAGCCTTTCTAACCTAACTCCTTTCTATTAAAATATTGTTACTACCTTCATCTTTATTTTCCTGTACTGTCTCCATAAGAACTGAATCACCACATAAATCCTCATGTATAAGCACAACTTCTCTTTAGTATTGCTAAAAGTTATTTGATAGATCTATTCTGTATCCCAAAGGCTGATGCACTTCATTGTGGAACATAATCTCCCTGCACTTAAAAATCATTCAAGATATAAACTGCACACCCACTGGACCAAGTCTGCATGACAAAATCCTTTATAAAATCTTTGAAACTTTCTGAAATTGCTATAAGCTACCCAATTCGGGTGGTGGTGGGGAGTGTGGAAAAATAAGAAAAATTCACTTTACAGTCAGCTATTTGAAATGGTTGAGCCAAATTTACTACCGAACCATGAAAGAAATACAAAGACCAATAAACCCAAGTCCTCTATAAATTTCTTCATTATTATGCTTTCTGCTATAACAAAGTACTTTATCTGGCATCAGAATTACATTAATGCTCTGTTCACACTGCTCTTGCAAGAAACAAACACTGCTTTGTGTCTAAGTTTTCCACATGGTTGCCCTGATGAAACATATGCCATTAGAGGACAAATATATTGATGCAAATAAAAAAGAGCAAATTAATTCCAGAACCTAGTTAGAGATAAAAGATGCCATCTCCTTATTCTCAGAAATGCGACATATAAAATGTCATTCTGGGCTTTACTTGTAAGGAGAAAGCATGCTGCAACTTCACAACTGACAATTTTTCTAACTTGACATTTGGTCCACGGCAAAAATGCTGAACAGAATTGCGGGCAACTTCTTTCTACTGCTTCTGGCTAGTCCAGTCAGTAAATCTTAATGTTACTATTGAAGATGAATGAGCGACACAAAGATCTCTGTAATGTTTTGGTACAAATGCAAAGACCCAAATTTTGAAATTTCCTGGATAAGCAAGAATACCCTTTCCTGGGAGGACTTGAAGTGCTTCCTTTTTCTGGTTGAGCTCTGATTCTACAAACCTTCCTTGAAAATTCTGGTACCCCTACCAGAAACTGAGAATAAAGGGAAGATACTGTAAACCTTTCTTAACTGTTACCCATAAAAATTATCAGTAAGTGCGTACTTCATTAAGTAATTATTTGCTAGAACACCTGATCCAATAGAAGAGAGATTTTTACACATGAATAAGATGCTTTCACTCTCAATCAGCACATCTAAGCCAGTTGGCTTCCACATTTCAGACCAAAGCTGAAGTAAAACTGTTTTCAAAATAACTGAATGAAAAGTGAAAATTAAAACAAATTTTAACAGTTACAAAGGGCACAATCTGAATGAATTCAAGATTTATGTATGCTTATTTTCACTGAATTCACCTGTAACTGTTTGTAGTGTGAGATATAGCCTTGGATAGTTCCATGGAAGCTGGAAGAAACAGGGTGCTGATCCTAGAATTCTGATATAACATTTATTCTTTGAAAATAATACACACCTCTTCCATCACCATGCAATCTAGTTCCTGATGTATACAGAGCAATTCACAAATAATGAATAGGGTAATAAATAGCAGTAGAAATGTTGGCTGTTTGGGTAAATGATGCCTTCCTTCTCTTGGGACGCATAACCATCCATTCTCACACAGAATGTTCTTGAAAAAAATAACTTGATTTTGATGCTAATGGTCAAGTATGAGTTAGAAGAAGTGGAAGGAAGGATGCAAACAAGTGCTAGTCAGAACCTTACAAAACTGATGGTCATGTCCTATTCCTACCTTAGAATTTGTCTCTGTATCAATTCTCTTTAAGGAAAAAAAAATAACAAGAAATTAATATAAAAAACAACTGCTTTAATCCCACCAAAAAAAAAAAAAAAAAAAACCTCTAGACTATAACCCTCTTCTGGAATTTGAAACTTCGTCTTGAAATACTTTGGTCCTCAGTATTTGGAGTTGAAGCAGTACAACACTGAATCTTGGAGTAGAAGGACTTTGCAGGTTTGCAAAAGGTCTCCATATCACCAGCAGCTAAAAGTCTCCCTTGGGTAATATTTGCCCAGCATATTTGAGTCTCTCCATATGCAGAATTCCCATTGGTTTCAAGGTGTTTTTGACTAGAAACAGGATGTAAAATCCCAGATCTCACCTAATACTTAGAAGACAGGAATATACTTTTCTTCCACTTTGACTTCCTAGTCACAAATATTCTCCATTTTGTTAAAATCAACTAAAAAATAAATTATATCATGTTAAAGTAATAAAATGGAAGAATATAATGGATCCTGAGTGTCAAAATTCAAGCACAGACAGCCATAGGGATGTCTTCCAATTCAAATTATGTTTGTGATTGGTTTTCCTCAGGTAAGAACAAGGAGAGAGGAATAAAATACAAATAGCTGCAATATAATAACAAGAGAGAGACTACTATATGATTAGAGTTACTAATTATAGAATAAAATATGAGTGACAAAATGGTTTTGCTTTATAGATAGAATTAGGTATGGTGTGCATCATTGCTAGCAGGAAAGAGAGGTTGAAGGGACTCATGGGTGGGTTGCTAGATGAGAAAGAAGGGTTTATTGAACTTATCAAACACATTCTACAGGTTTGCTACAGGTACTGTATTAATAGTTTAAGCACAAACTATTTAGAAGGGTAACTTAATAGACACAGGTCACCCCAAGCTTTTAGTTTTTCAATGGCTCCTGAATCCTGTTGGTACTCTGCAGATGAATGATCTGGTCATTTAGGCTACTTGCCTCTGGATGGTTGGGAATCACATTTATATTAGAAATTGTCTGGAGTTAATGGAAATAACCTCCAAGTCAAAGGAATTGGATTCGACCCTCTGTCATATCTTTAGTATACAACAGGGCCTTTGGTGTTTCATGAACAACTTCAACTGACACTAGAGCACTAGAGGCCTGATATATGCACAGCAATTCACATTTGAAAACTGGCTATTTTAGTGGGAGAGCCAAACAGAGTGCAACTGAATAAATATTAATTCATTTAAGCCCTTCATCACAAAATCCTAACAGGTGTTAAGATTTGACTCCTGGTATACTAGTACAAGGGATCTGGGTTTTTCCCCCCTCTTCTAATGTTATGACAACTGTCATCTATCTAATAAAACCCTAAATTTACATCCTTTTATTCCTAAAATGCATCATTCCTTATATAGGAATTATCCTGAGGAAATAAGCTATATAAATTCTGGCTATAAAAATGTTCACCATAGTGTTATTTACAATAGATCCAAATTTAAAGCATCATAAATATCTACAAATACAATATTTTTTAAATAAATTACAGTTAAAACAAGATATAGTGGGAGATGATATTTGAAAAGAATGGAAAGAATGCCAGTGAAAATGGCAGAGTAGGAAACTCCGTGGGCCCATCCCTCAAGAGAAACCATAAAAAGCCTGGCTAAAAATGTCATAATCAACTTTGTCAGAACTATAGAAAATAATTAGATTTACAGCAGTCAAGTAAGTGTTTAATCAAGGAAGGGGTAACTGAAACCCAATAGGAGAACTTCCTGGTGTTGTAACTTACCTTTATCCCACCCAACCCCCTCTAGCACAATGGCAGTCTTAAGGGCAGCAGCCCACAACCCTGGTATGAATTCCTGGTGCTGGTGGAAACAAAACGGACTTTATTCTCAAAGAATTAATTACCTTAAGTGCCAACAGATTATTAAGTGCTCCAATTAAAATATAGAGTTTGGCAGAATGGATTTTTAAAAAAATGATCCAACTATATGCTGTCTTCAAGGGACTCACTCACTTTAAACACAAAGAAACAAATAAGTTGAAAGTGAAAGGGTAGAAAAAACATATTCCATGCAAATAGTAACCAAAAGAGCATTGGGGTTGCTATACTGATATCAGATAAAATAGATTTTAGGTTAAAGTTATAAGAGATAAAGAAGGACATTGTATATGGACAAAAGGGTCAATACATCAAGAAGATTTAAAAATTATAAACATATACACACCTAGCAAATAGATGAAGCAAAAACTGACAGAATTGAAGGGAGAAATATGAAGTTCTATACTAATAGTTAGAGACTATTATATCCCACTTTGAATAATGAATATAACAACTAGACAGAAAATTAATAAGGAAATAGACAACTGGAACAATACTATAAATCAACTAGACCCAATAGACATATATAGAACATTCCACCCAACAACAGCAGAACGCATATTCTTCTCAAGTACACTTGGAACATTTTCCAGGGTAGATCATATATTAGGCCACAAAATGAGACTCAACAAATTTTAAAGATTGAAATTATACAAAGTATCTTCTTCAGATCACAATGAGATGAAACTAGAAATCAATAATAGAACTGTAACTCACAAATACGTAAAAATTAAACAACATATTCTTGAACAACCAATGGATCAAAGAAGAAATTAGATGGGAAATAAGAATATACAAGTTGAATGAAAATGAAAATGAGTCCAGGGATTATGAAGTATGAAATAAAACCATTAAAACTAAAGTAAAAGTATATATACTCACACGGAAAGATTATCAATATTATATCAGTTTAAAAAGGAAAAGGCCAACTGAAAAATGTAGATATGTATAGATAGATCCCACCGAAATACCTCATATACACACATTCACACAAACAGAAAAGCATCTGAATAGATCATGGTAAAATGTCCACTATGACTATCTTTTGTTGACCACTTTTGGTATTATGTTTATTTTAAATTTCTGTTTATTTGTATTTGTAAATTTCCCCAATGAATATATACTACTTGAGTAAACTTTAGTTAAAATTTAATGAAAAATAAAAATAAATTTCCTGTTATGAGGAAATAATTGGACATGTGATTTGGGATAGAATTCTTCAGTTACTATTTTTTAAAACATAAATTCTCTGAAACAAGCTGATGAAGAAAAGAAAACAGAGAGGAAATTATTTAAAGCCAACAAAATATTGCATGCATATAACAGGCAAATTTCAACAAAATTATTGTATGTAGACTTTTGAAGAATTTTTTAATCAGAATATTTAGCTACTGCCCTAAGTTGTCTTTGATGTGATTTACAATAGCCAAAACATGGAAACAGCCTAAATGTCCATCAACAGGTGACTGGATAAAGAAGATGTGGTATATTTATACAATGGAATACTACTCAGCCATAAAAACCGACAACATAATGCCATTTGCAGCAACATGGATGCTCCTGGAGAATGTCATTCTAAGTGAAGTAAGCCAGAAAGAGAAAGAAAAATACCATATGAAATCACTCATATGTGGAATCTAAAAAACAAAAACAAACAAACAAAAACAAAGCATAAATACAGGACAGAAATAGACTCATGGACAGAGAATACAGACTTGTGGTTACCAGGGGGGTATAGGGTGGGAAGGGATAGACTGGGATTTCAAAATTGTAGAATAGATAAACAAGATTACACTGTATAGCACAGGGAAATATACACAAAATGTTATGATAAATCACAGAGAAAAAAATGTGACAATGAGTGTGTATATGTCCATGAATGACTGAAAAATTGTGCTGAACACTGGAATTTGACACAACACTGTAAAATGATTATAAATCAATAAAAAATGTTTAAAGAAAAAGAATATTTAGCTACTGCCCTAAGTTGTCTTTGATGTGATTTACAGTTGGGTAACTTTGGCTTTAAGGAGAAAGTAAACATACCCTAGCATTTAGCAGCACTATTTCAGGTGACTGATTATTTCACTGCTACCAGTGTTTGGAGAAGGCATTTCAAGATGATCAATCCTCTGGGGGAAAGAAAGGAATTTTCCCTTTTTGACAATCTGAGGCTCTTTAGGACTCTTAGCATGCTTGCTTTTTTTTCACATTGTTGGAAATCCCATTTTGCATGAGATTAGTTTCAAGGATAAAAATGTTATAGGACTAAAACTTCCAAACACATTTTTCCCTCTGGAGCTTTGTCTTTGTTCTAATATAAGGAAACTTTTATCATCTCAAAGTCATGTGTAAGTTTGGTAAGGAAAAACTCAAGTCATAAAATGTGAATCAAATCATTAAACATGGACTTAACTGGCAATGGAAAAGCAAGAAGAGACTTCTTTTGTCTTTTTATTCCCAACCTTAGTACAAAATATGGATCATCTTTATGAGGATTAAACTTGAGAATGTTCTGCCCCATCACAGAACAAAGAACAGAGGAACTGACAGTACTCTTTCCATTATTTTCTGCAATATAAGATGCTACTCACTGGGTTTTTCAAAAATTCCAAATTAAAAAAATACAAGAATAATGTAAGGACTTGTCTGTGTTTGTAAAACATTCAAAATTTTCAGCAGAAATCCAGCTCCACGTGACCCCGACATTTCTTAGCCCTGCGTGCTGGTTCTCACTAGCTTTGTTCTCAGGGAAAATGACTTTGTCTTTTTCCCTTATCCACTATGCTGCCTCTTCTAGTTTTCCTCGCCATTTAGCTGAGTGACAGACCTTTCCCATTTTTGTGTGTGAAGGATGCCTTCCTCTTTGGCGTGTTAATTGTAATTCAGATTTCTTTTATGACAAACAGTGACATGACATTGCATAATGAATTCAAGGAGGGAAAAAAATGACAATCTGTAATGTCTCATAGCTATCTAGAGAGAAATTACAGACTTCCTCCTAGATGTGGGTCCCTACAAATCAAGACAAAAATGATCTGGCTTTCTCTGGCCAGAGAATACTTCCAACTTACACTATTGGAAGAAGAGCTTCCTGTTTGTAATTTTTTGTTTGTTTGTTTTTATCTCCTTTCATTACATTTTTTACACTTTCATAGTCAGAAACATTTCCTCAAACACATTCCGGTGCCTGACACGCAGACATGCCTGAGTAACTGAACTACGTGGAGTCTTCTCACCTATGAACATAGTATATATCTTTATTCACTAAAAAATTCTTTATTGTTTCCAAAGGCGTCTATAAAGTTTCTTGGAGGTTTGTTACCAGGTGCATTGCACTATTTATTCTTGTTTTGAATGGAATATTTTCTTTTAACACATTTATTAACTGGTTCTTGATCATGCATAGGAAAATTTTGTTTTGTTTTGTTTTTTCACAGTAGTCTTTCGCAGAATGAATTTATTGAAGAAAAATTTATCTGCAGTAAAGCATATAGCACAATACAGTTTCACAAACTCAAGACAGTCCCCAGGTTGTAAAAAGATGCCTCCTTTGTGTTACCTTCCCATTACTGACTCCACCCGAAGAGTAACTGCTACCCTAGCTTCTAACACTGTGGAATAAGTCTGCCCATTTTTGAATTTCATATAAATGGACTCAGACATAATGAACTCTCTTGTGCCTGGCTTCTTTCATCCCACATAACATTTGCAAAATTCATCTTTATTGTGTTTAATTGACATTCATATTTCTGAATAGATTTTTTTTTTTTGCTAATATACCACACTTTAGTTATTCACCCTATTTTTATGGGCACTGGGTAGTTTGGAGCTATTGCAAATAGTACTCCTATGAACATTCTTGAACACATTTTGTACATTTTAACTTGTATATATATTTTTGGTGGTTACACACATAGGAATGGAATAGCTTGATCATAAATTTAATAGGTACTGCCAAACAGATGTCTACAGTGGTTGAACCAATTTATAGTTCCACCAGCAGTGTATGAGAGTTCCACTTTAATTTAGTACATAACCTGTCAGTATTCCAGAGTTCCAGTTATTCTGCATCCCTGTTGACACTTGGTATTCTGTACCATTTCTAGTCATTTATTGTAGTATTGTGTAGTACTATCACACCCTGGCTTCAGTCTTGCCCTTCTCTGATGCTAATGAAGACAGGTACCTCTCTAATTATGTATTGACCACTTGGATATTATTTGTAAGGTGACTGTTTAAGTCCTTTGCTCATTTTTCTTTTGTGTTGTCTATCTTTTTCTTACTGCTTTATAGGAGTTTTTTTTTTTAATATATCTTGGATATGAGTCCTTTGTCAGATGTATGTATTGCCAATAGCTTCTCCCACTGAGGACTCTCTTAATGGTCCATTTTGATATAGTCTAATTTATCATTTTTCTTTATGGTACTGCTTTTTGTAATGAGTTTAAAAGTTTTTGTCTACTCCAAGTTTACAATGATATTCTAGCTATTGATTACTAGACACCATTCCTGTATCTGGCCACTTTATTAAACCTTCCTATTGGTTCCAATAATTAGGGCATTAAATTCTTTTTTTTTTCTCCTTTTTAGGTAGGAAATCATATCACCTGAAATCACTGACTGAGGTCTTACTTTTCATAAAAGTCAGGAAGTAACTGAGATACATGATTAAATTAACATAAATGATATAAGATTGTACTATTTTACATACCAGGAAGTTCCAAGACAGGGTGGCAGCAGGTACAGTGTCATGTTCTAGTTCTGCTTTAGTGAAAGTCTCTTTGCTTTGTTATCCTCCTACGTTGATTTCATCCTCAGGCTGGCGGCCAAGTGTTGCAGTGAGTCCTGGTTTGCTGAGAAACTTGTAGAAAATGTTTCATTATGATTGGATGTTAAATATTCTCAAATGTTTTTTCTGCAATAATTGAGTTAATACTGTTTTATTCTCCTAAAGAGTTGATTAATATACCAATGTACTTTCTAGTTTTGAATCATCCTTGAATTCCTCAGGTAAGTATATTCTTAAGTTTCTTGTTGCAATCTCCTGCTGGATTCAGTTTGCTAATATTTTATATAACATTTTGGATTCTTTGTTTATAAAAGAATGGGCCTATAATTTTATCTTCTTGTGTGGTCCTCAGCTTAATTTGGCATCAGGGTTAAACTGAGTGCCCTAATTCCTCATATTTTTCTATGTCTTAGAGCAATTTGATACATTAGAAATTACAGTGGATCCTCATTATTTGTGCATTCTGTATTTGTGAATTTGCCTACCAGCTAAAATTGATTTGTAACCCCAGAGTCAATACTTACAGCACTTTTATGGTCATCTGTAAACAAATGCAAAGAAGGAAAAAATTTGAGTCACCCTCCACACACATTCCCAGGGGAAGTCAAGCAAGGCGATGCTCTGCCTTCTTGCTTCAGCTCTCCCTCTGTGATCAAGTATCTTTTTCATGGTCTACTTAGTGACATGTGTTTTTGTGCTTTTTGTTGGTGATTTTGCAGTTTAAAATGGCTCCCAAGTATAGTGCCGGGATTCTATCTAACGTTCCTAAGCACCAAGAAGGTTATGACATGCCTTATGGAGAAAAATCTGTGTTTGAAATAAATTTTATTCAGGCATAAGTTTTTGTGCTGTCGGTCATGAGTTCAATGTTAATGTATCGACAATATTTATTAAATAAAATATCTTTAAACAGAAATATACTTAAAAGTAAGCTCTGTATTGACCAGCTGGTGAAAATGTTGTTGCCAAAGGCTCACAGGACTAACCCTGTATTTCTCCTAGGAGCAATAATTCAGTATTCACTAATTCAGTGTTAACAGTGACTTTATAGAGCATAATTGCCACAAATAACAAGAATTGCCTGTACCTGTTGTTTGAAGAGTAGACAACAGTCACATTTATAGAGACAGATCAATAACTACCATTGGATTTATTTTCTGGCATTGGTCTATTCAAGTCTCCTACTAAGCCAAATTTGGTAATTTATATTTTCCTAAAATGTGTCTGTATCATCTGATATTTCCTGGTTTTTACTGGTGTTCCTTTTTATAATATTTTATTCCCTTGTGTATGTTTCATTTTTGTTCCTAATCTTATTATTTTTATTTTCTTGAACCCAGGAGTTATTAGAAGTCTTTTATCAAGGTACAGATAATTCTTTTACATATCAGTTAATTAATTAATTTCTAATTTTACTTCATTGTCATCAGTGAATGTGGCTTGTGTTTCTTATCTATACTAATACACAGTTAGTTCATCTTGTATTAATGAAAGAGTATGAGTGAGCCTGAATGTGTTTGAGAAAAATGTACATTTTCTGTTTTGAGGGACACTAAGTGAAACAGAAATCAATCAGCTCAAGCTTGTTGATTATATCATTGTAATCCTCTTTCTTCTTACCTATTACTTGTCTTCTTGACCTGTCATCTCTGAAGAAAGTGAGCTAGGGTTTCCCTTTATAACTGTGAGTTTGTCAACTTATCCTTATAGTTCTACAATTTATTTATTTATTTATATTCATATATAATTCTCATTCCATAAAATTCACCCTTTTAAAGTATACAATTCAGAGGATTTTAGGATATTTAGACACTTGTGCATTCTAATTCCAGAATACTTCCATCCCAAAACCCCCACCCACAAGTAGTCACTTACATTCTCTCCCCTCTCCCTAGATCCTGGCAATCACTGATCTACTCTCTGTTTCTATAAATATGTGTAACTTGGATATTATGCTATACACCAGAAACTGACACATTGTAAATGACTATACTTCAATTAAAAATATATATTTATATATAAAAGCATATGATTGGTTGTTCAACTACTCAAACTGGAAAGCCTAAAATTGACATTTTTATTCCAAATGCTAAATAGAAAATATTCATCAACCCATGAAACTCACCTTATAGCAGCCTGATTCTGCAGAAGCCTGATAGTCCAGAGATGGAATTAATATGGTCCTGACCACATACTTGAACTTCTAGGAGGGTCACGGCTCTTTCCTCCTAATATCCGCACTAGTCCTAAGAAAGATAAGCAAAGGGAGACCTTAGAGATGTACAATTAGGCCATGATGCTCAGAAAGTTTAAACAGAACTTTATGCCTTCGTCTTTTTCTCTTGTAACAGTCCTCTTATTCATGATTGAATCTCTTCTCTCTCATATTTCTCCTATAATTAAAACCCAGAGGCAGTTACTTCTTCCAGGGTACTTAGGAATTTTCTTTTTGTCTTATCATAAGCCCTTATGTGCATCTTACAGTGAAAACTGACATTTAGATTCCTAAGCTCTATTTTTTATATATAAAAGTGAATTTTGGAATTTGAAATGTGTTTTCTCTACTGCATAAGCCTCACCTTCAAAATTACTGTTTTATTAGAGGCTCAAAAAGCCTAATTTGAGGCTGAGCAATAACTTTATTGTTAGAGAAGACATATATTCAACCCCTGAAGTACTGAAACCTGTTGATTCAATGGAATGGAAATCACATGTCATAATGATTTAAAGGGAATTAAAAATATCCTGACCTAACATTTAAAAAAAAAGACCCAATTGATTCTGATTGATTTGATTTCTCTGTGGTACAAATGGCCTGAACTTCATTCAGCAGCTTACAGTAACAGATGTGGTAAATTATATTATTGCTTCACCATTTTTTCTTCCCTCCTCAGCTGAGACATATTTTTAGCAGAGATACGTCCCAATGTCACTAGCTTGGAGTTTGGCCAGGTGACTTGCTTTGGCCAATGAAACATGAGAGGAGACATGTGCACTACACTCAACCAGACTTGAAATGTGTATGTGTGTTTTGGTTGGTCCTGTCACATTCCTGCAATCCCCCATGAAGAGATGTTGTCCCAGGGCACCACAGTTTCTTCATTCTGAACCCCAGAATAAGGAGACATATGGAACAGACCTGAATCTAATTCACAACCTGGTGCCAAGACAGCCAAACCCAGCCCAGCAAAATCCAGCTGAGCCATAACCCTATCCACAGACCTATGAGCAAGAAACCAATGTTTGTTGTTCTAAGTCAACTGAGATTTGGGGAGAAATTTGTTATATAGCATTGTTGCAGCAAAATGCTGACTAATACAGTAATCTTGTAGTAAATTATTCTTGCATGTTCTATATTTTATGTGATTCATAGTAGATTTGATTCAAATTATACATCTGATTCTCCAGTTTAATCAAGTCTGCATATGAATTAGCAAAGAAAAGTAGTATGTACTGTATAGTTTTTGCAACCACACTTGGGTGGATGCAGTGGAAATATATCTGCATGTTCCTGTTAGGTCAGAAATATTTCAATAGGTTTCTAACAGGTCAAGAACCTAGCAAGGTCTTCACATATGCAAGGCCTCTTACTTTATCTTAGAGTACGTCACTCTCACAGGCTTTATGTTGGCCCAGAATAACATCCCATCTAGTGGGAGGAGGAGTACAACAATTTCCTCATGACTAGCTGTTCATTTATATAACTCTAGCACAAAGGCAGCATCCTATCAATGTGATGATGGAAGGAATCAGGGACGAATTTTGGTATTCGCACAGTACGGTGGATATCTATCTCCTCCACCTTATGGTGATGTCTATGATGGCCTTTCTAAATAACTCAGGGTATCAGAGGCTTGCTCTCTCCCACAAGCCAAGATAACTTTGGCAAACACATCTGTATAATGTATGCACTGGGCACATTTCCTTGTTGAATTATTCAACTAAATCTGATAATGAGAGCACATTGACACAGTTAAACACTCAGGTGAATAACGGATTCACTTTGAAGTGCAGAAATTTTTGGAGTCATCTGTGTTTTAACAAGTGATGATTCTCACTACCATCACCCAGGGAGGAAGAAACTTTAGAAAAGGTAAACTAGAGTTGAGCATGCTGGAGGCTTTTTCTGGCATGATTTCAAGGAGATGAAAGGTGGAGGCAGTTTCCAGTGTTCATTTGAGCCATCAATCTTTTTAGAATAAATATAATGAATTTTAAGAGACAGAAAAATAAGACTCAGTTCTTAAGCGAATCTTACTCCTCTGAACTCTAATGGGACATAGAGAGATGAACACAAGCATAGGGATCAACACATCTGATTGCTGATCTTCCCTCTGCAAAGCCCCTCATGCACAACCCTACAAAAACACTGGGCTTTTTTCATCTCAATTCTCACTCTGAAAAACTGACTGATCCCTCTTTATTACCATAGTACATATTACAAAGCATCAACAAAACTTTTTGTAAATACAAGGGCCATCCAGAAATACAAATTTGGGTAATGGCTGTATTTAAATATGATGTATACATTATGAAACATCTGACAGTCACAGTGGCTGTCCCTACAACCAGGGCATCATTACTGAGAGTGGTTTGGCACTTGGCAAATGCCAGCTTTTATTTTGATTAGCCTGTCCTGTCTCTCTAACTGGCACTTACATCCTTAGAAATAAGGACCATTTCTTATCTCTCTTTTAATCTTCATTACTTAGTACAGTATGGAAAGCACAAGGTAGGTGCTGATTGATTTTGTAATAAAAGTAGTTAATAGTTGCTATTTATTGACCCTCTTCCATGTGCCAGACCCTGTGCCAGGTGTTTTACATACACTGTCTCTAATTTGTACAATTGTACAATAACTCCAAAAGAAAAGAAAAAATGATCCCCATTTTACAGATCAAGGGTCAGAGGGGCTATGACACTAAGCCGAGGCTATACTGCTAGTTTAATAAGAATGATTATGCATGTAATGAATAAAACATATTTTAAATAATTAGATGGTCACAGTTAATAGTTTAGAAAAGCAGGAACTAAAACAAAGTATCACCAGTAATTGTTAATTGTTGACATATTTCACTATTCTCATCAACTATTCAGTGTCTGCTAGGACCAGGGAGCTGCCACAAGTGTTAACCTCTGAACCCAAAGTTTTGTATTAGTGTCTAGAGAAAAAAACTAAATGTGTGAATATTTATTTCTTAACATGGAAATCAGTTCAATCACCTAAGATGTCTGTCTGGTCTAAATCTTCCTTTCCAAATCATTATATCTAACTTATAAAGAGATTTTTTTGGTCAAAATTTTCATGCTCACTCACCATTGAAATCATGTCTACCGAGTCATATCAATGTTTTACACACTGTCCCCATATTAGCTCCAGAAGAAAAACATAAAAGCAAGACGAGAGAGAGAACTTGGAGGCAAATGATACAACAAAGTTTTGAAACATCTGTCCTGTCTAAATGTAGTAATAAAGTCACTCCAGCAAGAGGCTAGAAAATGAACTGTTTTTCGCTCAAATTGTGAAAATGTTACCCCTAAATTTATATAAGTTGGGTGTTACTTCTCCAGTGACCTCATGATCGTAATCCGATAATGTAGCTGAGTCACTTAGATGAGTTTCCTCCCTAGAATATCTCATTCCTGATCGGGAAAGGACCATTTAGCTAACTACTCTCTTTTTGCCTCTGGAATGAGAGCACAGACAGATGAAGTGACCAGATTGCGGTCAGTCAGCTGGCTGGGGTCAGAGCTGCAATTAGAAACCAGGCTTTCTTTCCATTGCCCTAAACTCAAATTTCCAAATTACACTTTTAAAAAAGCACTATCTTTTCCTCACGTAATAATTAAGAAATACAATATAAGCTTAAGAAACATATATTTTTCTTTGGTCTTGAATTAACCAGTGACTTGAATAGTAAGCCTTCAAAAATATATAGTAAATCTAATTTTAAAAAATCAACTCTGCTTAGCCACAGCTGCAGGAGCACCAAGCAACCCTTTCTCGCTCACAAAGACTTTCACATGCAGTGTTGCGTTTAGTCCTCACTGCAATTCTGTGAGCTGTTGTGACTTTGTAGATGAGGAAACTGTAGATCAAAGAGACTAAATCATCCAGCTGGTGGGCAGCAGAGCCAGAACTCTAAAATGACTTTATAAACTTGACTTCATTGATTCCTCCACTTCAACACATTTCATAATTCTTCTCATGGAAAAATTGCCTAACCATCTCCCAGTGGGTTCAAGCTCCCCCTTCCAGGGTAGAGAGTTTTGGCTAGGAGTGGCTTCCAGGCCAGGGACTACATTCTCAGCCCTATGCCCTTTTGGGCGGGGCCCTGTGATCTGTGCTCATAAGTGGCATATGAGCAGTGTGTTATGTGTCAGAAGCAGATATGACTTTACACGTTCTCTTTCCCCACCCATTGGCTTGTATTGTTGTCTGGGGTGTCCCTGGAAGGCACATGCTGAAGATGGCACAGCTGCTGGGCCTGGGTCCCTGAATAACAGTGGAGCAACTATGCCTCCACCCCTCTGCTCTATTAACTAGTAATATCCACAATGGACTATTATATGAGCAAAGAAAATGTTTCTTTTGAAAGCCAATGAAATTGTGGGGTTTGTCTGCTATAGCAGTTAGCAGTACCTTAACTAAACTGAATATACATTTTATTGGAGGACAGAATTCAGATTTCTGTTACTCCATGTGAAATCTCTATAAACACTTGTTTACTAACTCACTGACTTCAATTTTACTAAAAGAAAATCACTTGGGAAAGTCATTTCCCAATGACCTCCCTTTCTGTCCCTTGATTTTCTACTAGTTTAAGGTTAATGATAATTTCTATCTATATTTCTATCTATGGTACTTAAACAAAAGTGTCATAAAAGCACATTTATGGCATAATTATTTGTAAAATAAATAGGCACATGACTAAAAACATTTTTTTTAAAGGACTGCCTTCTTTTAAACCCTTCCAAGAACTCCCTGTCTTCAAAAACATTTTTGAGAAAAATTTACATCTCTGACTGGGAAAGGAGTGTTGGTCTGGAATTAATCAGTAAAGATTTATTTTTCCGTAAGAGTATAGTTCATAGTAGGACTTCCCTGCTGGTTGGCAACCCTCAGAGCCTTACCACTGAGGATGCTCCCCCAGGAACATGCAGGACCTGTTGTCTCAGCATTGGTTTCAAAATGTGGTCTAAAACACATGCCAGGAGCTCACATCTTCCACATTTCCCTGCCGTATGGAGGGTCTGAGGCCTTCACTCCTTTCACTCCCTTGATGTGGTTGCTCTAGGAGTGAGAAGTGGGAGAAATGATGCTTTTGAGAAAGGTACCTAGAAAAATTATTTTGACAACTCCCTCCTCCACTGTAAGCTTTATACTCTTCCCTCAATGTCAAGATGTTGTTCCTCTTACTACCTCAAGTCTAAAACCTGAATCAAAAATCCAAAAAGAAGGGAAGTTTTGTCAACAAAGCAGTCCCCATAGCAAGTGATAAATATCTCAAGCATTTTGGGGGGGAAAATCCCTAAAGCAGAGTTTGGTCACTAGAGTAAATCCCCATAGAAAAAGAAATAAATCTCTGTGACATCTGCTAATGTACACCATTTCACTTAAACACCTCTTCCTGTCCACTTTCCACACCTCCTTTCTCCTTTTCCCAATGCTTCTTTTGTTCTGTGTTTTTCAGCCTTCAGGGGATGACTTAGCCAGCAGATGGTACCAGGAAAACCAAGGGTATCGCATGCAGCTGTGTGTAAGCATATTGGTGAATTACAGCCCCTGGTCTAGGATCTGAAATAAAACTCAGTGTAAGCAAAAAGATGGATGCTTTCCCTGCCTTATTTATTCATGTGCTAAACAAGCATTTGCCACTTACCTATGGTGCTAGCACTGTTTAAGGCAATGGAGAAATAAAATATATGTGATCTCTGTTTCCTTAGCCAGGTACAAGTTATATGCTTAAGAACTCTGGTTTTACTGGGGTTTTTTTCTATACGAAAGTCTTTATTTTAACATTTAAAAGAAAGAATCACATGTTCACTCTGACTATACAAAAAGTATACAACTAAAACATAAGTAAGAGATGCAACCAATTAAACAGAAAAGATTCACATGTTGGAACACACTATGCATATGAATCAGGAAAAGTGTGCTCTTGCTTTGTTTGTTTGGAGGAGGACTGTCGAAGGATGGATTATCAGGAATCACATGGTATATGACAAGCGGCATGTAACACCATGGGCTGCAAGCATCATTGATTCAGACTCTAATTATAGCCCAGAGTTCAGATTTGTTCCCCTTGACTTAAGAGGTGGATGGGGACACAAGGGAGAGTCTAGTGGAGATCCGCAGAGGTGAGGAAGGCCTGCAAAAGAGGACTCTGGAGGAGTTGATGGAAGCAACAGTAGGCCCTGTCATAGCTGGATTCACATTCAGCTCTACCGTGGATCAAAGCATGTACCCTGAAAGAGTCTCGAAGGGACTGTCCAGATTGAACTTCCACTATGAAACTTCCACTCTTTTCTGGCTATTTTGCTGTCAGAATGGGCCAGTCCAGAACTGCCCACATAAGTCACCTTGAACTACACCTGGTTTGCATTATTGCCTCTTGATTCTCTTCCCTGGAGATTCTTCAGACATCTGGACTGCATTGTGGCATGACACACTTCGCATTTTCCCCACAAACATCCCTGATTGAAGGCAGATGACACCTGACCTTAAGCTCACCTTTAGGAATCCATGCTAAGTCTGATTTAGCACAACTAGGTTACAGTATGGATGTTATTCCTATCTTCCAACTCTATGGGTCATGGGTTATTTTATAGAACTCCAGATGTTGTACATCACCAGAGAGATCAGAACCAGACTGAAATGGTGTTTAAGTTAAACATCTAGACAATTGGACCCTGAACCCAACTGTTAAGAAAAGCCACAACTTTAGAAGTCCTTAAGAACAGGATAGACATTCACCTGTCCTGAATGTTTAAATAGAATTCTCCATAGGAGATGATTTCTTCATGTTTCCTCCAGCACTGTAACTGTAGATCACCCCCATACACACGTGCTAGCATTTCTCCTAGCTTTTACTTCCTCCTTTGGCCGTATGTTTGGGGATCGTGGGAATGAAAGGGAGATGGAAAATCTGCCAATAAACAGTTGCTACCATATAGCTCTTCTGTGGGGCTGAAACTATCCCAGTATTTTTGAAATATGATTAACTCTTGCTTCATTTAAATGCATGTCATTAGTTTGAAATGAAATTCATTGGCTTAATGACTCCAGTATCATCTTCAGTGTCTTCCGATATCTTCACCATCACCATCATCACCACTAAACTATACTGAGCTCTCACTCTATGATGGGTTCCATGCTAAGCTTTATGTATATTGTCACTTTGAAATCTCACAACAATTCTATTAGGTAGATACTATTAGTGTCCCCATTTTACATATGAGGAAACAGACTGAGAGAGGTTATGTGATCTACCCACTGGTCATGATGATATCTACTTTTTGGTCTAACCTGAGGCATCTGATAAGGGAATCACTTTTGGGTTCTCATATTTATTGGGTGATTTTTACATTTCTTACATGATATACACTTAGCCCTTTACTCCTAGTCTCTCTCCGTGATCCTCTCTCCTCTCTGCTCTCGAGGCCTTCTATCTTTTCCTCTCTTCTGCTCTCTTCCCTCAGTCACACTTCTATACTCATCATCTCTATGTGTGGGGCTTCTAGACAACTTTCCTTGTATCCTTCTCTCTCCTCCCCCTCCCTACATGAAGTACAAAGCACATGAAATGGGTACAGAGAAGCACTCTCTCATACAGGCCTGTATTAGAGGGGCTTTTATTTGCAAGAGGTTCAAAGGGCTTTAATGGCAAAAAAGAGAATTTCCCCCTGCTCTCAAAAACTACTGGGCAAGTTTCCAAACTCCTAGTGTAGCAGGAAAAAAACCCAACTATCTGGAGCATTTTATGCACCTGACACCATCATATTAGTGGCATCAGATTACATACTCAGTACAGACTTCTGCCACATGCTGTTGCAATTAACCACATGGGAATGTGCAGGCCAGGACCCCTCACAGTTATTCAGTCATTGCCATAGTATACCATACAGAGCAGTGAGAACTAAAAATGTCCTTGGAATATAATGCTTTATCTCGTTAGGAAATGAAATTGTGACTTTCCTGGGAGTGACAGCTCTGGCAGGAAGAGACAATGGCCCGGATTTCTACTTATAACCAGTGTAACTACTCTAATCCTCCAGCTCCATGTCAGCTCTTTGATAAAGAATCTCCAAGGAAACGTCAAGGCGGTATGACCGAGGCATGGCCTAAAACAGTGTCTATAGATTTTAGGTGCCTGTTCAGTCATGGGAACCTGGTTGAGGGCTGGGTGTAAGAAATTCACTAGTCCTTAACCCAGACAATGCACTGAGACCAAGGGAGGTCGTCCACTTGGAAATGCCTGTGATATCTGCCCCCAAGACATCTAAAATAGCACTTAAGAACTCTTCTTCGGGAATTTACTCCCTACTTCCATCTTTTCCAGGGACACCTGAGGCCTCAAGCTTCTCCCATGCTGCTATGCGCTCCCGCCATGTCTCCCTTCCCTGCCTTGAGTTCCAGATCTGAACACACTCTCCTCTCTGCCTCTTACCACCTGCACATGCTGAGGCCTCGTTCCAAACATGTGCTTCAGACTCAGTTTTGGAACTGCTACCTTCTAACTAGTGAAACAGAAATTTCAAGACGTTATTTTCTGACTGACATTTACTGTCTTCTATTTTAAAATACAATGGTATATACTGACTAATAATTCTGCTTAGTGGTATAATATTAGAAAGTGGAGCAATAAAACAATAATTTAGAAGTCCTGAAATGGAGCCCTGTGTCTTGTCCTTGATCAGCTAAAGGCTTTGCGTAGCCCTCAAAATATGTATGATTTTAGTACTGCAGAGAAAAACTGTTCTGTGCAACCATTATACCAACTATGAATGCCAGTAGTCAGATTGTAGGTTCAAAAATATATTGATCATGAAGATGGTACAAGAGTGACCACGCCACGGTCTGCAATTAGAGGGTGCCAGTCCATGCAGGAAACAAAGAAAAAAATTAATTGCCAGATGGTCTGGCTTCATGGTAGACGCCAAATATACCCTCATTTTGAAGTAGGAGATTTGGGGCTTATTGTTGCTAACACCCCCAGAAGCCACACCAATAGCACCTGGGAATATTATAATGGAACATACTCTTTTTCCCACTTGTCAGTAGGTACCTAAGTACATAGTAAGGATAGAATTCATATTATTGCCATCTACTGTTACATAATGTGGCAGAGACAAGGGTATGGGTTCATGAAAGCCCCTATCTTTTTTCTTGTAAGCCTAAAACTAGACCACATTTTCCAGCCTCCTCTGAAGTTGGCTGAAGTCACAGCCAAAGGAAGGTGGGCAGTGATTGTAAGCACTGCTAGAACCAGCCCCTAAACCTCCCATGTCTTCCACCCCTTTCCTTCCTTACCCTCATTAGACTGTGATATGAGGAAGAAATGAACTCACCTTGTCTCAAACATCCCCTCAAATATCAGTGGCTTGTTACAACAGTTTTCCTAATTAACATTTGATCTTCCCTTGCGTTCAGGAATGTTCACCGAGTACCAGTGACGTAATTGGCATAGCCAATGCCAGGACACAAATAAAAAATAAATTACCAGGGGGTTTGGATTCAAGGTAGATGCCAATTATAGCCTCATTTTGTAGTGGGAAAATTTTGGCATATTGCTGTTGAGACATACCTGTTTTTCTTACTATCTTCCTGTTTTCCTTCCTGAATAATAACACCAACATTCCTTGTGGAGCTGTGTTCTCTCCGCCCACCTTTGTGGCCTGATGGGACCCCACTGCTCTGTACAGGACATTCTACAACTGCTCGGTGGTTTTCATCAGAGTGAATTCAAACAAAAGGAATGTGGCGATGCAGGCAGTAAAGTAATCTCAGCCTCTTAGATTCCTTGGCCTTTCACACAGAGCATGTGTCCTCAGCCAAAGCACTTAGGATCCAGACGCTATATGAGTGTGCAGCGTGAGGGAGAGAGGGAATGACTTAAAACAGATGAAGGTTTTAAGTTCAGCCTGTGCTCAACAGTTAAATTCAATTTAGAGACTTCCCAAAACCTTTCTGAAGTTACAAAAGGGCCATGAGAAATCAGCTTTTCTCTTTTGTGGTTGCAGATTTAATTCTGCAGTACGTGAAGCTGCGTCAAAGTGCTTGCATAACACTGGAAGCTGCTGCTGATGGAAATGAGGATGGTTTCTTTTTTTGTTGTTAAATATCAACAGTGATTACACAAACATTCAGCCTGACTATTGTGTTAGATGTGTGAGCTGTGATTCCTGACCCCAGAGAATTCAAAGATGTGGAGTGAAATAACCATTGAAAGAATCTTAGAAAGGAAAATACTAGTGGTAGATCTGGTGCCTCAGAGGTTAAGCTTGGAAAGCCCATCCCTGGAAGGAAGGAAAGACTTGAAAGTCTCAGAGAAATACTCAGAGTTATGGGATTGAGAGGGGTATTGGAGACTCCTCATGCTGAGATCACATTCCCTGTCTCTGCGGTAAGCACAAGACTTTTTCAGCACCACAGAAGATCTGCCTGTTCTGAATTGCTCCTCACAACTCAAATGTAGGTTTAGGATGACCTTCTAGGAAACAGCAAGCTCTAGCACCTTGAACCTCTTTATACTGACCCAGTGTGCTATACTATCTTTTTCTTTAATACCAAATAGTCTAAACTTGGAAGCCAGAAATGTGATTCCCATCCCATAATTAATTGATTAGTAATGTGACCTGGAACAAGTCCCTTCCTCTCACTTGCATCTGTGAAATGGAGAGTCTATTATATGAAAGCACACAATATATATGTGTGTTGATCTGAAATCCCCTAACTCCTACATCATTTAAAAGAATATTTAAAATGGGAAACTCTCCATAGAATAGTGCTCCTTAACCTAGGAGAACATCAAAATCACCAGGGGAAAATACTGTTCTTTGTTAAGATATAACTTAAAGTTATTTGCCTTTAGTTGACTTTTCTTTGTTAAGATATAACTTTCATGCAATGAAATACACAGATCTTAAGTGTACAGTCAATGTGTTCTGACAAAATACACAACCATGTAACTGCCACTCATATCAGACATAGCACTGCCATCACCCAGAGACTTCCCTAGTCTTAACAATTAACTGCCCTACTCCCCCAACCAACACTTTGGTTCCTGTCACTGTCTAAATGGAATCAAAAGTGTGTAGTCCTTAATATCTGGCTTATTTCACTTCATAATGTCTATGAAAGTCAGTAATTTTTCCTTTTTATTGCTAGTAGCATCCCATTGGATGAATACATACCGGCTATGGACTGAATTGGGTCCCCAAAATTCACATGTTGAATCCCTAACACCCAAAGTGATAGTATTTGGAGACAGGGCTTTTAGGAGGGAATTAAGGTTAAATGAGGTCTTGGGCAGGGTTCTTATCTGATAGGACTAATGGTCTTATAGGAGGAAGAAGGAAGATCTCTCTCTCTCTCTCTCTCTCTCTGAGTGCACACATGGAGAAAAGACTACATATGTAAGGACAAAGTGAAAAGGCAGCTGCCTACAAGCCAGGAAGAGAACTCTCACCAGGAACTGAATTGGCTGGCACCTGATCTTGTACTTCCTAGCCTCCAGACCCATGAGAAATAAATTTCAGTTGTTTAAGCCATTCACTCTATGGTATTTTGCTATTTAAAAAAGTTTAGCAAGTATATATTTAAATATATTTCTGTCCCATTTTTCCTTACCATTCAGGACTCTAATTACATGTATGTTAAACCTCTTGTTATTTGCTCACAGGTTACTGACGTTTTATTCTGTGTTTAAATCTTGTTACTCCCTCTATTTCAGTTTGAGTAATCTCTGTGGACTTGTCTTGAAGTTTACTAATTCTTTTTTATGTAGTGTCCAGTTGCTATTAACATACTCAATAAAAGTTTTTATTTTATACATTGAATTTTCCAGTTCAAGAATTTCCATTTACTTCTTTTTTTTAATAGTTTTCATTTCTTTCCTAAAATACTCCACCTGTCAACTTTGATGTCTACATTCCCTATAAATTCTTTAATACATTCATATATATTTTTTAAGTTCTCATTGATTCATTTTTAAAATTGAGTCCTCTGTGTGTCTGTGTCCATTTGTTGTTTTCTCTTGTTCATATGTCACACTTTCCTCTATCATATGTCATAATTTTTATTGTATTCTAAGCATGATGTAAAACAAAATTTGGGAACCAAATATAACGTTATTTTATTTTGTTTATATCTCTTTCTTCTCTGTGGTAGCTGCATGGTAGTTACAATAAGATAAGGTATTAATAGTTCAGATTTCTCCTAGAGTCAACTTTCGGTGGGGCTAGGTCACAGCTTTAATTAGTCTTATTTCAGCTGTGATTAACATAACCTCCCAAACTGATTTGTTTATAATTTCCCTATGGCTATTTGTGTACTAGAATTTTATTGAGAGACATATAATGACTTTTCTATATCCCTGAAAACAAATAGTTCCAAAAATTCTTCTGATCACAGCTTCCAGTCAGAACAGGAAGGTAAACTTAACAGAATATCCACTATGTTATGGGACCTGATCTATGTTCTTGAAATACAAAAAGATGTATGGACATTTCTTGCCTTCAAGAATATTAAAATCTAGTTGGAGAAATAGGACAGAAACCTTAAAACTACATTATTTAAACTTAATAAAACACTATTTAATGGCAAAATAGATTCTGTAATATGCCAAAAGAATGAGAGCAGCAATAAATATTGCTCCATAAAAGAAGTTTTCACAAAGAGCTCTGGTGATTAGAAAAGACTTCATGCGGAAGATAAGGCTTTAAGTGACTCTAAAAGAAAATATAAGTTAAAGAAGGCAGGGTCAGGGAAGCCTTTTTGAGAGAGAAGGTGTCATGAATATATGAACATGGTGCATGTTTAAGAAGAGAGAAGATTACAAAGATTCAAAAACATCATGTTTGGGAAGGTCTAGGAATCTGGTTTTGCATGCGCACTAATGCAAAGCCAAAGACCAGTTATTAATGTAGCAGCCATGTAATCACAGCCATATTTTGAAATAAGCAGTCTTATGACAAACTTCAAATAGTGGCAATGCCTATTTGCCCTCAGACCCATTTTTGGCATTTCCTCTGCTCTGTATCATAGTGGGGCTAATCCCATTGGCTGGATTTGGCTGGATTTGGCACCCAAGATTGAAGAGAGGGTGGAAAGGAGAAGCCAGAGTATTTCTTCCCCTCTTTCTTTTCCGCAGACTTCCCCAGCAACAGCTGAGTCACTTCCTTGGTAGCTCTTCCTACCACCTCCTCCTGGCCATCAGGTTCTGGTAACACTGCCTCTCCCTTTCTCCAATTTGGAACATTAGCAGCTTCCTGATGTCACCACTCACCAGTACTAAATGAGCCCTGGTAAACATCTCATCCTCTTCCATTGCTATTATAATGAAGTATTACATTAAGTTCCTTCTGTTTTAAATAGTCATAGTGGTTCCTGTTTTCCTGATTAAATCTGGCTAGGTCTGGGGACATGATTATAAGTAATTTCTACTTTATGTGTCATATTCATACTTCCAAGTTTTGAAAATTTTATGACAGCTATTACTTTGCAATTATAATAAAACTAACATTTTTTTAAAGAAAATTAACATGAATGTGGTATATAAAGTGGATTGAACTTAAGAGATACTGAATACAAATTATATAAGATCTGTGTATGAATAGTTCTGTGAGTTGTAATTGTAGAAAGTGAAAGAAAAAAAAAAGATACTAGATGGACATACCAATGACAGAAGCAGACACTAAAGAAGTGATTCCAAACCAGGGGAGTATATAAGAATCTCCTGGGGAGCTTTTTAAAAATACACATGTTGAGTATCACCCCAGACCAACTGAATCAAATATCTGAGGCTGGGTCCAGGCATGACTATTTTGAAATGATTTCCTGAGTAGTGCCCATTGACCCCCTCCTTATCCCTCATCCTCCCATCACCACTGAGAACCTCTAGACATGAAGGAGCCACCAGGGAGAAGAACAGTTTCACCAGGAGAAAGCCCTAGAAGAAGCAGAGGTAAAAGAGCAGGGAGCCAGAGGGGAAAAAAACAAAACTGCAAAGCAAAACAATATACACTATAAATTTATGTCTAGGAGTTAACATTTGGTAGAGAGATTTTATAAAAATGTTTCATGTTTGTCTAACATATTAGCTCTAAAAAGGTAAAATTCTCAAATATACTAAGGTAGCAAAGAACTTGGGGAAATACTCTTAAAGACAAAGATTTTGCTACCTAAAAATATTACGTAAAAGAGAAGGACTCCATTTGAAGCAATGTGATTTTCCAAACCACAAGGACTATGAGGAAGATTCAATAAACAACAGCATTTTAAATGCTAAATTAGAATGAATAAATAAATTACCTTCCCAAGGGAAAACTGGCTCCTTTGAAATTTTAGCAAATAGAGTTATAATTGCCAGATTTCCTCATTTATGGAAAACTAAGCTTCATTAATATTAAGCCTGCCAGTATCTACATGAGTAACAGAGATCATGAAAAGAGAGATTCAATAATTAGCATTTAATTCTTCATTAAAATATATGAATAGCAAGAGAAAAATCAACTTAGTCTTGAATTCCACAAACATAAAAATTATCTTTTATTATCAGAACACCATTTATGGGAAGTTTAAAAAACATTTTATGAAAAGCATCTAACAATTGAGCCCTAGGTTTAATTTGATAGGAAAAGTTTTATTAAATTTCATAAGACACCTCTATCTCCATCTATAAGTCTAATAACAAATACTGGATTCTAAGCCACACAAAGAAGCAATCTAACGAGTAAGTGTTTTCCATAGGGACTGACCCAAAGTTGAGCAAACTTCTAAGAAATCTATACCACAGCACTCACGGTCTTGCCTCCCACCCCCAAGTCTCTGGGAGGAACAGCTCCTCTCCCAGTTAAATATGCATGGAGGCCCTGGTGCTCTATGCTGTACATGCAACAGATGCCTGTGCGTGTGCAGGGCCAGGGTGGGTTATGAGGATGTTCTCATTGTGAAAGGCTAGAAATTGGACTGCAGGAGATAAAACAGTGGTGGGAGACACAGCCTGGGACCCTACAGTGCCTGGGAGAGATGAGAATGAAGAAAACAGGGGAGATTTAGGTTAATCTAAAGCAGTGGTTCCCAAACTGTTCAGGTGACAAACTCCCTATTGTTCTGTTTAATTCTAACATATAACTAGGATCTGTTTCACTAGTAGAAAATATGACTATGTTACAGATATACATTTTATGTGTACATATAAATAGACATGTGTATAAATTCATATACACAACACAATCATTATTGTCATCTGTCTAGCAAACAAGTTTGTGCTAAACACAGGAGACTATTTCTCTGTTTGCCTATTAACTTTTCTCAGTTTGTCCATTTTGTCATCTGCTAGTGTTCATGACCAGGCAAGATGTCACAGGTACCAATGGTTTGAGAAATAATTTATGAGAGAAAAATATGAAATCAAGCAGATCATTCATTAACTTACATTTTTCTGAGAATTGGAAAAAGATTGCTATAATTATATTATAGTGAGAATAAGCTTGGTCCAACATAATAAACACCCATAATTTGTTAAGAGCCTTGGACTGTAAACAACTGAAACCTACTTGAACTAGCCAAGACAAAAAAGGGGGAGTTACTATAATGATAGAAGAGTATATTGGGAATACAAGGGCAGTGATGAAATAAAGATTCACAAATTGCTGGAATCCAAAACCGCAAAGCTGGAAAGAATCTTTCTTCACCTGGTTCCTCTGTTTTCCTCTGCATATCTGATTCTTCTCTCTGTCTCTCTCTCTCTCTCTCCACCCCTCTCTCAAAATAGTTCTCTCTGCCTCTCTATCCATAAAGCAGTAGTGTACGGTGAATTTCACAACTCTGAAGTTACCAGAGATAGAATCTGTTTTTGCTACAAGGGGAAATGTATGCCTGGCTCACTACATTCAAAATTTCCACCATTTTCTGAACTCTAGTTTGGGACAATCTACCTTCCACTAGGATCCTGAGAAACAGTAAAGAATGGATGTCATCTTCATGATCAGCAAATTCTTAATCTTTTATGCAAAGAGCCTTTATTTTAAAAATGTTTCCACTATGTATGTATTAGATTACAAAAGTGGCAGTGGGAATAGGCTAAGGTCCTGTTCTTATGCATTTGTTAGGAAGCTACTAATCAGATGCAGAATTCTGCTCTGTGAGCAACTAGGATTCCTGACTGCCTTACAGGGAACCTGGAGAGAGCTGCTGCCCTCCCTGAGGTCACACTAAATACACAAAACAGCAGCTCATAGCCCTGAGCATCCTCTAACACATGGCTCTCCACTCTCGGACTTTCCTATCAACGGGCAAAAAGCTACTATGTCCTCAGGACAGGACTAAGACACCTTGGTGAATGACATCTAATGCCTGGAGGAGGGAGCCAGACACAGCTGCAGAGCTGGCTCAGCCTGCAGAGCCCGGGGCTGAGGATTACACTGCTTCTGTGGCTCCAGACTTGTCCATATTCACACAGAATTTCAAGTAAAAGAGTGACCTGATGTTGAACATTATAATCCATCCAGTTGGCACTGTCACATCCAACTTACCTGTGAGAGCTGAGCTGCCTAAGCAGATTAGGCAGCATCATGCACTGTAGCCAGGAAAACTCCGGTCTTCTGTGAGACCTATGACTTTACTGTATTTCTAGAGGAGGTTACCTTGCCTTGCTGGGGGTTTATTTTGGCTGGAGAAGGTGAAAAAAACTAACAAATGGCTGTTTTGTGCAATAGGGAAATAACTTCGGTTATACTTCAGGCATGTGGCATGACTTGCCTGGCATATCTTGACTAGATCACGTAGTTGGTCAGTGTAGCAGATGACTTTGGGTAGAACTGAAAGATTCTAAAAGCTCTTGTCATGCGTTTACATGACCCATGATACAGATGTGTTAAGTACAGCTACTTGATTGGTGTCACGCAGTGCCATGTCCCTTGTCACAAATCCTGACTGTCCCAAATAACACGTACCACTTGAGGATCTCCCGCTTAGGTCCTAGCTGGTCAGAATCTTGATTGTATTTCTAAGTGCAGAGCCTCTGCAGGCCAGCTTATGCCCAGGCACGTGGAAGTATGATGTAAGAGGAAAAAACAAAATCCCACATGCCTAAAAACATTTCCCCATCAGTCTGCCACATGCCTGAGTTCCTGCTTCTCCCTCTTCCTTTGTGGTAAAGCCTCTTAAACCTACCTCATCCGTCCCAACCCACTGTCATCACCCCCATCACCATTTGCCTGGGCAATTGCCATTGCTTTTCAACTAAGTCTCTGCTTCCGGTATTGCCCTGAACTAATCCATCCCATAACATGATGTTAGAGGTACCTCTTCAAACACATTTCTTGTATGTAACATCCTTGCTTAAGAACCGCCGTCTCTCTGTGGCCTGATGAGCGCCAATTTGTACACAAAATCCTCTGACTGGTATTCCAGGTCCTTGTCAGTGTGACAGTAACTTAACTCGACAGTATCTTCTCTCATAGCTCCCCTGCACCTCCATGGATCCTCCAAACAAACTATATAATTCTGCTTCTGGGATACAGTCTACACCATTTACCTGCATATCTTTGTTTCTATTGCTTCCTTGGCCTTGCTGCCACCCAAAACTTCTCTGCCTGTTAAACTCCCATTCATTCTTCAAGGCCAGTCTCAAATGCCATTTCCTGAGGGGTGTAATATGATAATGTATGCTGTGCCCTTTGTAAACTATTAAAAATCGTACAGATACAAGAATGCTTAAAGTTATTTACAAATACTCTAGTCTAGGAAGTTGTGTTCATTTACCAGATCTTCCTTAACAAAGAATCACAAACTGAGTGGCTTAAGCAGCAGATAGTTTCATAGGTCTAGAGGCTAGAAGCCCTAGATCAAGGTGTCAGTAGGGCCATTCTGCCTCTGAAGGTGATAGGGAAGGATCTGTTCCAGGTAGATCCTTGATTTGTGGCAGCATAACTCCAGTCTTCAAATGACGTTCTCTGTGTATATATGTCCGTCTCTGTGTCCAAATTTCTCCTTTGTATAAGGACATCAATCATACTGGATTAGGGCCCACTCTAATGACCTCATTTTAATTTGATTACTTCTCTAAAGACTCTATCTCCATATAAGGTCACTTTCTAAGGTACTAGAAGTTAAGAATCCAATATATTTGTTGCAACAAATAATTAAAACCACAATGAAAGTTGATGAATGATGCAATTTTGATCATTACTTTGGCCAAAGGAAAGGCCCTAAGTAGTGGGAAACCATCCTTTCACTACCAAAATCAGAGCCATAAAATGAAGGCAGAAGTCTCCATTGACCCAACAGTTGACAGTGCCAGGGAGCTCCTGCTTCACTGCACCTGCAGATCAGTTTATACACTTACTATGTCTCAAGATGTGGAGGATTATCTTTCTGAGCCTACAGATTCAAGAAGACAAAGTCTTCTAAAGAAAGGGATACTGTAAGAGAATAGGCCATTGAAAAGATATCATAAAGAAGACCAAGAAAGTCTATTGCATCACATGACTCCATACTGTGATTATACTCAATGTCACTCTCAAAATAGTATCACATTCAGGTGGCCTAAGGCTATAGGCGTCAACCTGGCTGCACATTAGAATCAAATACTGATATCTTGTCTCTGTACTTGCCTGAGACATTGATTTAAGAATGTGGGATGGACCCAGATTTTTGGTGAAGCTAGGCCCCAGTGCTAAGGTAAAATAGTGCTGAACACCTTAGTATTTACATCAGTGCCCATCTACAGCTATGAACAAAAAATGGAATTTGTACTCCTTTGCAGTATTTGGATGATCAGTCAAGAGGAAGCATGTATAGCACTTTTTTTCTCAGAGCACACTTCCCAAGTTGTTGAGGTCATGGTACACTCTTTAGGGTTTCTGAGATAATCATGAGTCTCTGGGTTGCAAGAATAAACTCATTACATTCAATATAGTGTAATAGCTCCTCTGTCTCTTAAGAGCTAACTGAATGAAACCAATAGAAATCAGTGCTCCAAGCATTTTTGTCTTGATAAAAATCCTCCAATTGTTCATTGTATACACTGAGGAATTAGAAGTATACAAGAAAGAGAGATTAGATAAAGTATTTTAAAGCTGAAAGTATTTATTTTGCTCTATGAGAAGGGAATGAAGGAACTCTTGAGTAGCTAACCAAAGAAATGGTCTCAAACCCAGTGGCCTACACCAGAAGCAGCTGGTAATGTAAAACCTTATGAAACTTATAAACTCATTCGATGTCATAATTACTAAATTTTGTCATAAACCACATTCAACTCCAAAGCATATCAAAAGCACAACCAGGCTTTATCTTTCTAGTCCCAAGGTTTAGTGATCCCCTTTGCTGGGCTGCTGGCCTCTTGAGAACATGGACCAGTCTTTATCTTTCTCTCACCCAAAGTAACAAGTACGGGGTCAAGCATATAAATAGTGCTCAAAGAATGTTTGATTTGAATGCAATCACTCTATCCTGTTCTTGCTAGAACCAGAAAGAGGGAAGAAATGAGAATGAGTGTACTGAGTCAGCGTTTGGCACCTTGGGCCTGTGTCCTAAAAACTGAGTGCATGCAGTGGGGTTGCCAGATCAATCAATTCATCAATTAATCAATCAATCACAGATGACTAGACATCTAAAGTAGGCACTACTTTAATGGTTTTATACACATATAGGTGTTCTATTATAAACTGTGTTTTTATAATAATTAATATGTGAAAATACGATGACACAGTTTCTTTCTAGACACTTTCACTTTATCTACCCAGGTTAGCAAACAGATTAGTAAACCACCTAGTTGACACTGTATTGGTGTTCTTGTTATAGATTTGCCATGACTCACAAGAGGCACAAAGTAAAGAAATGAACAGATAAACAAGTTTCTACTTATTTACAATAGCCAAGACATGGAAACAGCCTAAATGTCCATCAACAGATGACTGGATAAAGAAGATGTGGTATATTTATACAATCGAATATGGTATATTTATACAATGGAATACTACTCAGCCATAAAAACTGACAACATAACACCATTTGCAGCAACATGGATGCTCCTGGAGAATGTCATTCTAAGTGAAGTAAGCCAGAAAGAGAAAGAAAAATACCATTTGAGATCGCTCATATTTGGAATCTAAAAACAAACAAACAAACAAACAAAAACAAAGCATAAATACAAAACAGAATAGACCCACAGACACAGAACACAAACTTGTGGTTGCCAAGGGTGGGGGTGGGAAGGGATAGGCTGGGATTTCACAATGTAGAATAGATAAACAAGATTATGCTGTATAGCACAGGGAAATATATACAAGATCTTATGGTAGCTCACAGAGAAAAAAATGTGACAATGACAATATATATGTTCATTGTATAACTGAAAAATTGTGCTCTACACTGGAATTTGACACAACATTGTAAAATGATTATAAATCAATAAAAAAATGTTAAAAATAAATAACACACACACACAAAAAAGTTTCCACTGTATAGCAAAGGGAACTATATTTAATATCTTGTGGTAATCCATAAAGAAAAATATGATAAGAAATATACATATGTATTTGTACAACTGAAATATTATGCTGTACACCAGAAATTGATACACATTGTAAACTGACTATACTTCAATTAAAAAAAGGTATCCCTTAAAATTTAAAAAAAAGGATATTCTTTATTGGTCATAGCACCTCGTGATCTAGACTACTCTGTTCCCATAAATCTGACCCTGAAATACCACAAAAGGATGCCGCTCGCATATTCAAATGTTAACTTAACTAAAGGTGTAGACAGCTGAGCAAGTACTTTTTATGTCTGGAGAATTGTGCCCTAGTCCCATTATTTCAGGTCCTTTTTGGTTCCTTTAGAGACATTTTGCAGTGTATATAAGATGGAAGTCAGGTTTTGCAATAATTAAAGACTGTCTTGTTGAAAACTCAGTAAGAATCTATGATTTTTTTAAATGTGTTTATAAATTGAATTCATGAGCTAATCAAGATTTTTAAGACTGTTATATTGTTATAAAGAAAACTTAGGATTTGAACCTATTAATTGTTAAGAAATAGATTCTATTCTTTATAAATTAAATTTAAGGACAAAAACTAAAAACAAGGTAAAAGTTTCCATCTAACAATTTCTATGAAACTATTTTCAAAGAGCCAAGATACCGTGTTTATGTTAAAATTATTTCAAAAGAATTTAAAGATCAAATTGTTTACTAAATCCAATTGCTTTTCCCCTTCTCCTACACCCTCCTGTACTGTACTCACCTGAATTTATAAATTTCTGCCATAATTTAATTTTCCACTGTAACTTTTGAAGTTGTTAGTATATAATGATCTGCCATTCTGCTTGCACACAGTGGAAACTAAATCGCATTAAGAAATTCTCCACTGTTTTCAACCATTCATTGCATTTTTAAATTGAAAAATGTTTTAGTGCTATCTGAGTTTAAAGACAGTTCAGTCATTACAGGGCTTAAGAGTAATTCAGTAAACTCTAGTACTACGAATATAAAAGCATCAATCTGATAATTCAATCATGGCTAAAATAACACTTAAGATTCCTGTATTTTTAGCAGCAAGTTGCTAAATTATCTTTTCATTGTTAATAATATGCTAAACGGAGGTCATCAAGGCAAAAATTGGTGTTGTTGCCTGACTTAGGACAAAAAGAAAAATCTGTATAAAGTTTTCAGAACAAGATAATACCAAAACACATACGGTCTCATATGAAATTTTTAAAAAATGTGGTATTGCTCTGGTAGTAATAAAACTTGTCAATTTTTTCAGTCATCACAGAAACTATATTTTGCCATTGCAGGTTATTTCCTGAAATACATAGGGATGATATAAGAATTGTTCAAAACCTGTACCCAACTTCATTCCTTCATCCTTCTCCTAAGGGACAAGGATGTTATAATCCATGGGCCAGAGAGCCTCAGGCTTTGTTGGAATCTTGGTGGGGAGAATTTTCACCTGTAGGCAGCATGTATGACTGAAGACAATCAGACACTCTCTTGCTTAACACAAAGTTAAGATTCAAGAAGAGCTTGGCTCAGAAACATACCTGGATCCCAGAGAGGAAGATCAAGTGTGGTTCTTCCTGTCTCTAAGAGGCCAAGGGGAGCTGAATAGGTAGGCTGTGACTTTCCTGAGCCTGAACTGGGGGAGTGCTTGGAGACTAGGGAGATACGAGGCTTCCTCCAGGTAGAGATCATTAAGGGACTTGCAACCTGCTTGCTTCTTCACCACTGAGCTAGCAGGTAGAAACTATTTCATCTTTCCCTGCTTACAGAACTGTTGCACTTAGGGTACAAGATCTGAGTCCAAAGTCACCAACAAATTAAAGAGAGGAACCTACTTAAGGGGAAGATGAGTCAGAACAAAGAGAACCTGTGTAAAATAGGAAAACAGAACTGCTGGATGACAGATAACAACCGAATGAAGACAGAGGAGGAAGAGGAGGAGGAGGTGGAGGAGGAGAAGGAAGAGGAAGTCTGAGCAAGGAAGGAAGTGCCCAAGGAAGGCAGTCTCTAATGCTCACTTCAGATGTGACCAAGGAAATGATGGGGAAGAGAGAGCATCTCAGAGGGAGGAACAAGGGCAGAATCACGTCTCATGAGGGAACATCTCCCATCCCTCAGGGACAGAGGCTCCTGCCATTTTTGCTCTAATATTAACTCTCAATCTCACCACATTTATGGAGTACTGAAGCACTTAGCCCAGGGGTTCTTTTTTTTAACTGAGATATAATTGACATTTACCTTTATATTAGTTTTAGGTGTACAACATAATGATATGATATTTGCATATATTATGAAATGATCACCACGATAAGTTTACTTAACATCCATCACCAAACATATTTATAATTTTTTCTTGTGATGTGAACTTTTGAGATCTACTCTGTTAACAACTTTCGGATATACAATAGTGTATTATTAACTAGAGTCACCATGCTATACATCACATCTCCATGACATTTATTTTATAACTGGAAGTTTGTACCTTTTTGTTCACAGTCCTCCTGAGAGGTCTGTAGATAGAATTCAGAGGGTCCATACATCTTCATTTTCATTAATCTCCAATGAAATTTAGCATTTCCTTCAATTATGTTAGTAGGCAACCAGCTATCATACTATTAGCATACCTGTGCCTTGTTACCAACATGTTAAAAATCACACATTTTCGTATCACATTATAGGTGTTGCAACTATCTCAAAATATTGTTTACTCTCATCATTACTTTAAAATCATGTTAGTTACTAGATACATCATTAAATCTTGTTAGTTTCTACATTAATAAAGAAGCACATATATTACTATTTTATAAATTTTTAAATATTTTGGTAATTGTGTTCCTAAATAATTGATTTCAGTTGAAAACTCTATGTATTTTTTATGCATTTAAAAGTATTCTTAAAAGAGGTCCATAGGCTTCAACAGAATGCCAGAAGTGCCCCTTGCACAAAAAAAGTTCAGAACCCCTGCTGGAAGTGGTGATGATTCATATTGTCTGTATTTGGCAAAGGGGGCTGTTTTATCCCTAACACACTTTGTTCTTTCTGTACCCCAAACATTTATTCAACAAACATGTATTGATCATCTACGTGTGCCTGGCACTGTTCTAGATGCTGTGGATTCAGAAGTAATATCAACAAGGCTCTTCTTACAAGGAGGATAATTCTAGTGGGAAGACACAGGCAACAGACAAGTAAATAAGTCCAGTAATTTCAAACAGAGGAAAGTTCTGTAAAGGAAATCAACAGAATGTCAAATCAATGGGGCAGAGCGAGGGGTTCTGGAAGCTCTCTCCAAAGAGTTGAGGTCTGAAGGATAAGCATGCCCCAAACATGGGGAAAGGTGGGGAAATGTATTCCAGACAGAAGAAAAAGCAAAGGCAAACATACCAGGGCTGCGAAAATCCTGTGTTGGTTCATGATAGACTGGCTACATTCAGTCACGAGGCTGATAAGTCCAGAGAGCTGTTTCTCCCTTGGTTTGCAAGTGCTCAGCTTCTGTATCAGTGTTCAGAGTTTGTCAATGGCATGCTGCCCTTACTCCTTTCCCATTGCTCTCACACACATCCAAGTAAGACAGAAGCCATGGGGTTTGCAAATCACTTGTGCAACTCCCACGTGCAACTCCCACAAATGCCCTTGAAAGGCTCAAGTGGGAAGGATGATCATCTTCCAAGCTAAATTCTACCAGAAGGATCCCCTAATGTAGCTCCTGTTATTTTTCTCACTGAAATATCCTGGCTCAAGACAGGAAAAGTAAGAGTGAGTAAAGAAGCACATTGCTATACTTTCTGTGTAACAACCCTCGGTACCCAGCTGGTGACAACTTCTAGAAGCACTTTAGGTCTTCCACCACAATTAAATGTCATAGTCTTTAGCTAATCTATCTTCCCTGAAACATATATATGACCACAAAAAGATACTGGATATGTCTAACACAGAAGAATAATAATCATTCATTGGGGCACTATTTCATTTTTTATGCTATTTTAAAATTTTCATTGTAATGCATTTTTTTCCTTTATAGCTACCACTAATGGCTTATGCTATATGCAGTAAACATTGGCTTTTGAACCTATGACATCCATTCATTCTCCTTTTTTAACAGTTCTCCATTCTGTTTGAGTATCCACTCTCCTCCCCTCTCAATCCTCAGTAGTAATGGCAGAACTGACTCCACATCCAACTTCATAGATGTCATGTGACCGAGGCCCAGCCAATCAGAGCTGCAGGTTCTGCTGGCCACAGTGATTGTTTCAGGGAAAGGTATCAGAGACAGTGAGGTGCCATAAAACTCTTAGTGAAAATTCTGGGCCTTAATTTGAGCCTAATGAGAGTGAAGAGTTACTACTACCACCTCAAACCCCCATGAAGCCCAAGAATGAATCTGGCACATGACAGAGACAGAGACAAGTCTAGAGTTAAGAGAGACGGGGTCCTGGTATCCCTGCTAAGTAAAGCCTTGCCTGAAACCAGATTTGCCTGGAATGGTTAGTTACATCAGTGAATAAATTTCCTCTTGACTTAAATCCATTTGGGTTTGGCTTTCTGTCACAACAGAAATAGTCTCGATACCTGATAATCACTGAAGACAAATTCATTCGCAAACTTAAATGGTTCTGCCATAGCATTTAGCCATGATGTACTCATCCTCAAATGCGTTTATCAAGACATTACATTAGAGGAAAATTATTTTCTCTCCCCATTCTCAGCCCTCATTCTGTTTTTTTGCAATATTCTTCTGGATTTAAAGATCAAATAGTCAAGTTCACTCCACACTAACTTACTGTTTTGCATATTTGAAGATAATTTCCTAAACACAATCACTACAATCTCTCACTATTATTCATTGAACTAAAAGACCAATAGAGCCTTTGTAAAGGCCAGGCAGGAAATAACTAGTAGCTGACTTCATAAGCCTAGTGCAGAGAAACAAGCTTCAAATAATACCTTGTATTTAAACTGTGTGTGTGTGTGTGTGTGTGTGTGTGTGTGCGCATGTATTGCAAAGGGCAATCAGTGAAATTCCGATATGATAACCACTCCCCACCTCTACACATACACATGTGATCACAAAAGTATATCAAACAAAGTTTCTTTGACAGCTTAATGAATGAAATTTATTCCATTCCAAAGTCCTGCAACACAGCACACCACTTTGGGCTACATAATTTATCCATCTAGCTAATACCTTGTCTAAACTGGAAATGTGCTTCACCCTTTTGCTAAAAATACTTGGGTAGCCCTGTGTAAAGTGAATTGCTACTCCCCACTCAATCTTTCTCTCAGGGGATTATTAAGGTTAGATTGCCAGAAACTTGGAAGTTTCAATACAGGACCAGGCAGCTGAGACCACCTTCAAAATCTACCTCCACTCACTTATCAGGAGACCTCTAGAAACTTGCTTAATTTTTCCTGAGACTTGGCTTCTCTACTGGGAGCTCAGAAATGATGAAGACCAAAGCCAACAGGCTCACAGGGCTAGAGTAGGAATTAAAGATTACAGTGGTCAACTAACAAAGCAATTTAAAATAATGATGGAAAGGGGGGAAGTGTACCATATAACTTCTGATTTATAAGATTTTAAAAAACCTTCTGAACTGTTTAAAGTCAGTAATTTGATTTAAGAAATAGAGCTTTCTCATCCAGCCAGTCAGTAAGGCTAGTCAGTTGTGTGACTGTCCTTCCTCCCTTGCTCCTGACAGAGGGTTTGGAGCACCGAGGGCCGGTGTTTCTAACAGAAACGAGGCATTCCAAGCCTTCTGGGGATACAGTGTGTATTCTTCCATCTTGTAAAGGGGGAGTTCATTACTGAACAGAGTGTGTTACGGGTGAGAAATAAAAACAACAGGCCCCAAATAGCCTAAGGCTGAATTCATTACCTGTGGACTTGCTGCTAATGATTTGGGGAGCGTATTGGTACTTAATATTTTATCTGTTTAGTGCCAATGTAAGGGCTAGGCTCTCAAGCAAGCCCCAAACTGAGAATCTAGTGTCTGAAATTTCTGTTCTGGAAGACACTGAACTGGGCAGGAGCGAGGCATATTGGAAAACACAATAATTCTTCTCTTTGGTTTCTGCTGCTTCTGAAGCAAAGACCAAGCTTTCTGGAGCTGGTGCTCTCTCCCAGGCACAGCCACCCTGTGGGGACTGGCAGTGAGGCCTCCAAGGAGGTGGTCCAAGCTGTGCATGCAGCAGCATCCAGTTAGAGGCGGGTCCCTATCCCATCTGTGGTCCTTTGTATATCTGCTGCCATGACAGTGGCAGAAGAGCAAGAATTGGTATTTGAACTTGGAGTGCTTTTGTCATGAATCCCTCCAACATCTTGATATGAGAGGCACTAGGGTAATATTCACCACAGGAGAGGAAAACAGAGGGCTCTAGGAGTGGCAACTGAGTATTGGATTTTTCCGAATACCCTAATATTCAGTTAAGCCAGTGCTGGTGGGACAGAATTCAAATCCAGACCATGTGACTCCAGAGTCTATGCTCTTAACAGCCATGTTACACTGCCCATGAGAAGAGCAAGATGGAACAAGGTGGAGGAAACACCAGTGACAGTCACAGTCAGTGACCAAGAGTGGATATGAGTCTTCATGACCAAAGCCAGAAGGGAAGCCAGACAAGCCACACGTGCTCATGAAAGTAGAATATTCAGACGCCCAGGACATATAGTTACACCTACACACGCACACACATGCACACAACACTCTCACGCCCTTTGCCTATCTGGGAGGATTGAGTCCTCCTTCTCCTAGAGTAGAGGTTTGGGTGGGCTTAAGTGGAGGGGTGGGAGACAATCGTTGCCTTCCATCACAGCAGCAAATTACGCAGGGCTATTGGTCAAAGAATTCTTCAAAGCAGGCCAAAGCTGGAACACTAATCCACAATTCTGAAAGTGATTATTCAAGGGCTGGGGAAATCCAGTAAGATGCAAATAGCCATTTCTTTGATGATCTGGTTTGATCCAGAGATAAAAATATAGGATATTGAATAAAATAACTGCATATCTTCCAGGCAATCTTCCATAAATATTATTTCTCATAAACAAGCTCTAGGCAAATGTTGGGTAGCAGATAGTTTAGGCCTAGAAAGAGGGAAATTTTGTGTTGCTAATTAAGAGCAAACATACATGCTTTTGAAAAACCAACCAAGGAGAAAATTGGAAGGATGTTCCATTACAGATATTAAAAGATACGGTCCAAAGGTTTGCTGAAGAGGCCACTCAACCACCCTATATGGTCAGCATAGTTGCCTCTCATCTTAGATTTTATTTTTGAAAATAGAATCAATCTGGGAAAACAAATTTAAATTTCAAAAGCCACTCAAGTCATCTATTTTAATTACCAGATAGTCAATTTGTATTTAAAAAAAACCAAAACCCCAAAATGTAAAAGCTGGCACTTTTTTGAAGTTTTAGCTGCAAAACTTCACAGAAAGGGAATATAAAATGCAGATGACTGCTTTATTGTTGTGTGTTTTTAACTTTAATATCATTTATATTGCAACTTCTTCCACTGTAGTAATAAACCAAAATAAGGCCCTGGAGTTGTATAAAATGGGTGATTTCATTTTTTCAAGCCTAGGATAATCACATATCTGGCACCTTATAATTCAATGCAACGTTTTTCTGAAAAACGAGATCCACAGATTAGTAACTCTTCCATCTCATTTATCCCACTTCCTACTTCCTCGGTCTCCAAAGCAGTGAAATTGTGACTTGCTGGCCAAGTCTGACTGCAGTATCCAATCACCTTATATGTCAGGGTGTTCACTAGCTCTCTTTCATGAAGATTCCATAGGCTGGCCCCAGGGAGCAGATTGATAATTTTGCTGATGAATGTCTCATGCTGTTCTTAAGGAGAACATTTTCTGCTCTCACTGCAAATGGCTATAAATCCAGCCCAGCCTCATCCGCATCTTCAGGTGGACCTCATCAGTTGTAGGCATCTTATCAGCAAAAAACAGCCTCTCCTAATGGCTTGATAAATATTCCAGCCTCCTGAGAATCAGTTATCAAGAGATTCAAATCATGGTCAGTACTTAGAGCAGCTATTACTACAGACTTAATGCCAGTTACCCTTTGTACTTATCTCTGTAACCAGAGAGGTTGAATAGCTCTTTTTATGTCTCCACTCCTGGTCACTAAAAGCTAAGTTCATTCAAAATCTCCTCCTGACTAGGGAGCTCACAAGCCTGTAGTAAAAGTTGAAGAGATCTGTGTGCATATAAAATAAAATTTATGTTTCCTTTGGCATCCACTACCTTCCCCCAACCCTGCCCCCAATTTGGCCCAAGGGTAAAGGCATATGAATCTGAAATGTTAAGGCAGGTGAAGGTAGAAACAAACCTCACAACCTTTGGTTAGTTCAGTGTAAGACAATATGGTTCCAGGGTGGTGTGGGTTTTTTTTCTTCTGCTTCTTTCTTTTAATGAAATTGATCTACAGAGGGTGAAATCTCACAAACATATGGCATGGAATTTATGAAAACTTGCCAGTTCTCAATGGAAAATAAGGACTTTTTCCTGCATGATCCTAACAACATATCATGATGAAAGTAATTATAAAAATCTCAATTGTTGGGAAGATTAAGAGGAGCTGCTAAGAAAAGCCTATCCCCTCCTTCAGGGGAAACACACATCATGTGATACAAAATGAAGAGGGTCCGTAGTTAATAATACTATATTGCATACCTGAAAGTTGCTAACAGAGTAATCTGAAAAGTTCTCATCACAAGAAAAGAAATTGTAACTATGTGTGGTGATGGACGTTAACTAGACTTTTTGTGGTGTTCACTTTGTAACATATACATATGTGGAATCATTATGTTGTACACCTGAAAGTAATATACTGTTATATGTCTTATATGTTGATTATACCTCAATTTTTAAAAAATCAGTGCATTAAAAAAAGAAGAGTCTGGAAACTCTTATAAGGAAAAGTGGTGGGAGTACGCAACATGGTACCTTCTCAAGAAAGCTAAAAGCTATCTATGCTCATTAGAGGTCCATCAAAAAGTAGAAATCCACAGACATTTTCAACATCTCTTTAAACTGTCATTGCCTATCTACATTTATGCTCAATCAGATCTTCTATGCAGGGAAACAATGTTCTACAGAATGCCAACCTTCCATCTTGATTTTTGTAGGCCTCAAACTATAAAGTACTCTTCAGTAGCCAAGAGTTTCTTGTTCTTGTAGTTGACTCTCACAGCAACCTTTGGTATAGGGAAAGTGTGAGTATCCCCATTTAACTGATAAGATATCTGGAGAAAACTCTAATTCAAAAAAAAACATGCACCCTAATGTTCACAGCAGCATTTTTTACAAAAGCCAAGACATGGAAGCAACCTAAATGTCCATCAACAGATGAATGGATAAAGAACATGTGGTGTAAATATACAATGGAACACTACTCAGCCACAAAAAGGAATGAAACAATGTCAATGGCAGCAACATGGATGGACCTAGAGATGATCACACTAAGTGAAGTAAGGCAGTCAGAGAAAGACAAATATCACATGATATCACTTATATGTGGAATCTAAAAAAATGACACAAACAAATGTATTTACAAAACAGAAAGAGACTCACAGACATAGAAATCATATTTATGGCTATGGGCAGAGCAATGGAGAGAGAGGGATAAATTGGGAGTTTGGGATTAGCAGATACAAACTACTAGGTATAGAATAGATAAACAACAAGATTCTACTGCATAGCATAAGGAACTATATTCAATGGCTTGTAGTAGTCTGTAATAAAAAAGAATATGAATATATTTGAATGGTTACATGTTTATATGTATAACTGAATCACTATGCTGTACACCAGAAACTAATACAACACTGTAATTCAACTATACTTCAATTTAAAAAATGGGGAGAAAGTATAATTGAAGTTGAGACAAGATTAAGCAATTTGCCCAAGGAAATGAAGTTATTCAGTAATGTAGCATGTATTATGATTACATACCCAGGTTACAAAATTCTGGCTCTTTCTACTTTGCCACACTGTCACCATGGGAACCAGGGCTGGAAGTGATGGGCGTGGGGAGGGGGCTAGCCATGAATGAGAAGAGTAGATTGACCCATCAGTGGCCATTTCTCAGGCACACACTTACATCCAGCCAGAACTTTGACTCATTTTCCTAGTTGTCATTTTTGCACAAGAAGAAAAAAAATTTTTTAAAGTTATTCAGTTTTCTATCACTTGAAAAAATCCCTTTTACAGTTTTCCATTTCTTTTCTTCTTAGGGGCTCTTTCCATAGTAAGCAATTTCATTCCCTTGATGTTTTGTTAATATCTGAGCTGATCTTCCCCAGGGAAATTCTAGTATCTGTCAGACCGTCCAAACTCTAACAGTTAGAGGAGAGTGGCAAGAATCAAAGCAGAGACACGTGTTCTGCTCTGGGTTGTGGGTCTCCAGCCTCAATGGGCTTTCCCAAGCCCAGAAACAAGCCCTCTAACCCTCTGCTGTAAAGCAGTGCTAGGAATTCCATCCTCCCCAAACAAGGTAGCCTGTGAGGAGAATAAAGACGCCCACACCAGTACTGGACAGCAAGGAAGCTCGAGATTGGAAATTGGGCCCAGAACTCCCAGGACCATGAAAAATTTTCTTAAGAACTCTTGGTTTAAAAAAAAAAAAAAAAGGTTAAACCTCCCCCCAACCCCAGTAACTTTTTATGTAACTGGAAAAACTTGCTAAACCTATGACCTCAAGGTTGACAACTGTATTAATTGTGGTACTGAATAGATGGCAAAAAAAAGATTTTCCTCTGGTTTTTCAACACCTTTCAGTTCCATCCTCATGAGGCAAAGGTGTCATTTGCTGCTGTCTTTCAACCTCTACCACCTTTTATATGGAATGGAAGAAGAAAATTCCTGTTGGGTTCTTCTTTCATAGACAGAGATGAAATGGTCAGATAGTGCCCATGGGGCTGCATTCCAAGTCCTTCTGAGGCCATTTAGAAGCAGTTCATCATTGTGACTGTTGTTCCAGTTTTTCATCTGCTCACAGTTCAGCCCCACCAACAAGCCTAGGCCTGTGTGTTCTCTCTCCCTCTGAAGCTTTTTCCTCACAACAAGCCAACTCACCTCCTCTTCCATACTGAGGAACTAAGGAAGGGACATGTCCTAACTCAGTGAGCTGCAGGCTTGTTTTTTAATTTTTTTCCTTGGCATTCAGACTCTCTGCCCCAAAATGAATATTTATCCACAAACATTTTATTGCTTCCTAACTCCACAGGATACCTTTGTCGGCTTTTACTATCTCTCATTTCTTATCTGGCACCAGGTTTTCCTCATTGATACGGGCCCTTCTGCCTATTTTTCAAAGTTGTTGTCAGAAAGCAAAATTGTTTAAGCGAAAGCTCTGGAGCAGGGCACGTCAGCTAGGCTTTTAGTGTGTGTTGCTCACTGCCTTCTCTAAATCATCCCAATTTCATAAACTGTCAGAAGGCCTGGATGAAACTCCAACTTCCAAATGCGTTGCGTGTTCTCCAGCTCACCCCTTTAGACGCTTCCCTGGCAGGATCTCCTGCAGGAGGGAACAACAGTGAAGGCGAGTCCATGCCATCATGACCTCCACAAAGACAGTGGCTCTCTGACTCAGGCTTGAAATATCTGCTGTCAGTGGTGCATGGAAAAGGTAAGGCTTCTGAAAGTGGCTTTTAAAGTAGCCGAATCAATCACCTGGGTAACTAGGCAAACAGAAAGTTAAATTAAAAAAAAAAACTTTTAAATGTAAACCAGTGCCACCCACGCGTGAACAGGTGGCAAAGAGCCTGAAGCAGTCTTGAAACAAAAATTCTGAATGGCTCTAAGAGTCAAAAGAAACGTAAAGAGTACCTCAGGGCTCAAAGAGGAAGTTCCTTTGGCCTGTCCCGCTCTGATCCTATATGTCTGGGAATGATTCTTGTGCTTTTATTAGGATTATTGGTCATGAACCAGTTCAGACAAGATAGGAACCAACCCAAATCTTTCTCACAAACCCACACCAGCCTCGCATCCTTCATGGGGTGCAAGCCATGCTAATTCATTTCTCCTGAAGAAGAGGGCCCAGAGGCAAATGATTCCAGGATATTCTTCTTTTGGTCTTAAAGCACTCGAAGGCATCAAGAGAGTGAAAGTGTGACCTGGGCAAAATTATTAAGGAGAAGTCCTTATAAATTTATCACTCTGATTCCTCTACCATAAATTCTCCTTGTGGCTAAAGGATTTATGATATGATTACTGTTTTCCTCCACTTTTTCCTTTCACTACCCCTGCCCCATGTAAATGGGCTTTCCTTTACCTTGCCACAGTGGAATTTCATTTTATAATCAGTAAGCAGAAAGCCTCCAAGGCTAAATGTTCAGCAAAAGCCTAAATGTTTAGAACATGAGTTCACAGGAGACGTAAAGGGAAGACAAGCGAGTTTGTAGGTAGAAGCAGAGTAGTTCTGCAGAAGCCTGGGAAGAGACCAAAATAAAGAGATGTCTTCATGTCTAGAAGTAAAAGAGCAGGAGACAGACAAGTTGGCTGATCCCAAGAACTTGAATCTGCTTTCTGGAAGCACCACCGAGAAGGGTCCAGAGAGGTGGTGTGACCACTAGATTGATCTAAGAACAGGCACAATGTTTCTTGCCCATCTCTGTTCATGACTGTTCCCATTCAGATCTACTCTGCCTATGGTGACCTCATTAGGCTCACTAAGAATTCTCGTGCAGAACATCCCTGCTATGTGGACAGATATCAATGCCACATTGAAATCAAAAAAGAAAAGGAAAGCCTCAAGATGTATTTCTTCATTTTTATTTTCTTAGTTGATGGGCTAGTTTTTCTAAAACACTATTAGTTCAAACAATGTAAAATGACTGCAATTCAACCATTTCTTGGCCCACAGGAATGGCAATTTCACATGGTTAGCCAATTCACGAAAAGGTAGTTTATCCACCTGGCAGGTGCTGATTGTGCTGGGTCAGCAGGAACCTCTCCTGTCCAAGAGTTCTCTAAGTAAGGGTCTTACACAGAAACCCTTGCTTGCTGTTCCCGTATCCACGGAGAACCTACTGAGGGCACTGTTGTGATTCCTGGCAGAGGAAAAGTGAGAGAGGGTGTGCAGGAGTTAGGTGACTGCAAGCTGGGAGCAAGAAGGATCACAAGTTAAAACACAGATCCACCTGGCAGCCTCTCGTTTTCTTTTGTGGAGGCTCAGCTTTCCTAAACAGGGTGCATTTTCCCATTTTGTTTGTTTCCCATCTTCACACATATCCTTGTGTTTGTAAGTGTATGTCTGAGCAACAATGAAGAATAAACTAACAATGGCCCCTAAATGACTGTAAAAGCAGTAAAATAATATCCTTCCATTGATGTCAAGAGATGAAAAGCCTCCTACTTAGGATGTTTTAACAGTAAACCATTTAAAAAATATTAAAAAGTCAAAGCTGAATATGCATCATTAGATACCAAGGAATGATGGAAGAATGGATCTATCTCCAAAGTTGAGCCCAGATATGCTAACAAGCAAAGGAAAATTCAATAGTCCATCTCACTTGGGTGTATTTTACTTTGGAATTGTCAACCAGCTCCAAAGCCACCTCCTCCATGACGCCGTCCCATATTCCCTTAGCCAGAATGGGTTTCTTTCTTCCCTGCTTTTTCATGAAAGTTTGTGGTATAGAATGAGATGCTTTGTTGGGTAATGCAAGCACTCCCCATCTATGAGCACATATTGTATTCAAGGCACCGTTTTGGAGGCCATATAAAGATTTGGAAAATACAGTCCTACCCTCAAGATTCTTAGAGTCTACCAGGCAGTTATAGCTGTGGACAGTTATGTTGGCCTGTGCCAAATGTCCTGGCATGTCCTATATCCTCTACTAGTCTGCAAGTTCCTTGCGGACAGAGTTTGTGTCCTATTCTTTCTTGGGCCCCCAGGAAGCAGTGCCAAGCATGGGGACCAACTTCAAAACTTGACGGATGAACAAGCAGCACCTACTCCACACTGTGGTCCTTCCCCACAGCCATCTGCTTCTCTTTCCAACCTCTCAAGCTGCTATACTCCTGCCCCTTTCCTCATCCAGTCCTCCCCACCTCACAACTAGGACAGCTGCTAAATCTGAAGCCAGTGCTCTATCCCATAAATATTAACAAGCATAGTTACTTCCTTTTTTTCACCTACTGTTCCCCCACCACTGCTGATAGGACATGTGGTTTGCTCTCCCTTTAAGTAGATTTTCTTTAAGAGCGTTGTGGAAAGCTTTTCTCATTGTAAGTTCCTCAGGTGACCACTTTGCCTCTTCTCTCTTTATGGTGTGGTTTGTTCCTTTCTTAACGTCATCTGACTTGTGGAAGATTACTTCCATTCATAAAGAATTTCACCTGCTGGTCAAATTAGATTTAAAGCTCTAAACACTGGCAGGTGCATCAAGCCAAGAGGTAGAATTACAGTGAGGAAGCCCAGCAAGGTCTTAATATGGGTCCCCCCCAAAGTAGACTCAGAGACAAGGATTTAGGTGCAAGGATTTGGAAGGTAATCCCAGGAAACATGGAGAGGGAGTGAGGAAATGAAGCAAGGAAGGGAAAAAGTCAACACAGGATTTGTTGATAAGCAGACAGCCACTCTGGACAACTGAGGCTTGATCCTGCTGAGGACCCCATGAGACACTGGGCAGATGCACTTCACTCTGATCCCCTCAAGGAGTGAGGAGGCTGGGTACTGCACCTACCAACTCCATTCCACCCTCTGTGATTGAAGACTGTTCCTGTCTCGTCCAGCATGCTCCTGGAGCTAGAAAAAGCCCTCAGACAGCGGGAAAGAGGAGCTTGAGGTAAGAAGTCTTAGCTCATACAGAGAGCTGAACACTGAAGTTGCAGGCAACCTCTGGAGTGACTGAGGGGGTGTGACCAGACACCAACAGCATCTGCTGTGCCCACCAAAGTATAACGGAACCTAATATCTAGCAGGACCCACCCACTGCAGCCTGAGAGAATGCTGCTCCCGGGACTGCGTAAGGGCATCCACTGAGAGTGAGAGCGGTGCTGAAATCAGCCCACATTCTGTTTACCAAACTGTATGCTCTGATGTGGGGCTGCATCCATCTGGAAGAATGGAAGTGCTTTTTCCTATTTGCACAAAGGTGGCAAAGAGACTAGTAGTGGCCTTGATGATACTAACTTGATATTACAGCAAATGCCAAAATAACACCTGCATGATGGGGTCTGACTTTACACACCACTGTTTCCTTGATGTGGAAAAGGGGGCACACCGGAATAACAAGGCAGTATTCACGTAGTATGTACACTACATAATATCCAGCTTGGGATATACAGGTGGTTCTTAATGTAAATATAATTTTTGCTATCACCCCATTCATAGCAATTCTCTGACACTTTGCAGCAATAATTAAGGTGAGTGTTATCATGAGCTTCTTCTTCTACTCCCAGAGGAGATCTGATCATTTTGCCTAACAGAGTAGGGCGGCCCTGTCAGACTGTGCCTTCTGCTATCTTTGCCAATCACTAGAATTTGCTGCATGGCTGCGCCTGACCCAGACAGTATTTGCACTGGACCAGAGTCTTCTTTCCATCTCATGAGTGAATCTCTTAGACTCCCCAGTGCTCCCCATTGGAGGGACTGGCTCGGGTGATGTCTCTGGTTATTACATAATTTGGAATTTCAATCAGTGTTGTGGCTCCCACTTCCCACATTTACAATAGACATGTCAACTTTGCTGAGTACATTTCCTGCACTTGCCTATGCTTCTGGACAAGGGCTTTTAATGTTCTTTCTCTTCCACAAACTGTGGTTTGCATGTTTTCCATCTGACTGCTTAATGGCAGGATGACTTTCTCCACCTCACGAACAAATTGAATTTTCTGATCGTAGGTTATTTACTTAGTCTTTGAAATCCTGTAACTTGTCCCAGTTATTCATACTGACTAAATAACTCCTGCAGCATGAAAGAACTCAGGAGCAGTCTCACATAACAGAACTCAAGTCAGGGCCCTTTAAGTTCTGACGGCTACAAGACCTTATGAAGAACCCCCTGGAGGCTTTTCCATCTTAACAATTGTTAAGTTTCCTGGAATTAGAGAAAGTTAGGGCTAGACAAGACCTTGGAGATCATCCTAAAGTAGCGTCTAATGTCTAGAGCTTGTAGACCACAATATCTTGCTGTGATTTGATGTAGAGAAATTATTTTCCAGGGGACTAAACTAAGTTTACTCTCTCATCATGGCTTTACTTAAAATGTGAGAAGGTATATGGACCATGAAGAGCAGCAATTCCCTGATGGGTATCCTGGCATGACCTTGAGATTTTCTATTATTACTTTATTCTTAATTGTTGATAGCTGTGACCAAGGCCTTAGCTCCAACCCTGAGTGCTCTGCAGATATAGCAGGTAAGGGATGGCAACTGGCACAAAAAGACACTTTGAACATGATGAAATTTGGCCTCTTGCACCAAATTTTATAGTAACTAGAGATGCCAGTTTCACATTCTGAAAATAGGTACATACAGGTAACTACTCTGTTGGCAGATGAAGTCATTGAAGAGGTCTTAAATTCCAGGTGCCCACTTTCATATTTACCTGTATAAATGATTATATATTAATGTTAATAATTAAAATAGGTGGCCAAGCCCATCTGACTTTCTGCATTTGAGAAACAATTTTGTTGGATATCATAGAGTTTCCTTTATCAGTATATAAACTGTTATCACACTGCTATTTATGCCATTGATGTTTCTAACTTGAAATTTGATCCTTCTCAACTCCTAGAACAACTTCTTGTGTTTTAAAGATTCTGTCATAGCAATTTCTTAAAATAATTGGAACCACTTGAAATAATGGAATAGTGGCTTTGGGGTCAGACAAATCTGTTTAAATCCCACTGATTAGCTCTGTGATCTCAAGTTATTTCATTCTCTAAGCTAGTCCCAACCTGAAAAACTTGAAAAATAATATCTCATGGAAATGTTGAAAGGATTAAATGAGCTAGATAAAGGTATTTTTAAAAACTACTATAGTGCCTGGTATATTATAGCTCTAGATCTTACCAAATTATCTACTCGTCTATCTACCTATCTATCTATTACCTAGCTAGCTAGCTATCCACTTATATCTCCTGACTTTCTTATATGACTGTATTAAGAAATCTATTAAACACTCAATAGTTCTCTCCAAGTAAAAAAAAAAAGTGTCTATGAAGATTGCTAGTATTTTACATATTTTCTTTCAGGACAGTATTTTGTCCCTTGTAAGTCAAGTGCTGAGGTTCATATTTTTGAGAATTATGAGTAGGCCTGTTTCTCCCAGCATCCCTTCTAGTGCTAGATTCTGCATTGGTACAAGAGTTCAGCAGGACTTTAGGCTTTGATAAGTCAAATAAATCATTGCTTCCAACTCTGGGCTACTCCTGTCCTTTACCCTGAAGAGAAGTGGAAATGAAAGGACTTTCTAATTTGCCTCTGTGACATTCGTGGGTGCCAGTTCTCCTAGGTGATGCCTTCATTTAAAAGATGTCATCCCTACATTGTCTTATATTATCTGATTCTCTTACCATCACTCTTAGAGCTGTATCTTCCCACTTGGTTTGGAAACAAAGACAATTAATTCCTCACCAGCCTTTCTCTACCCTATCAACTGTGATTCGATGGCAAACACTCTTGACCAGCATCTGGAGAAACTGGAGAAGTGGTTTGAGGCGTTTCTTTTCTTTTCTTTTCTTTTTAATGAAATCATTTTGGAACTCTGTCACAAATCACTGAAGATAAAATGCAGACTTTTGTTCTTGCAAATGCTAAGGTTTGTTGGGCATATTTAAAGAGTGGACAAGTAAGAAGTTCCTTTGCTAAGTCCTCAGTGTTGTGTCTGGAGACATATGTTTGCCTTTCCTTTCTCTTCCCCATGTGTAGAGCACATGAGGCCAGTCCAGCACAGAATCACAGTGTGGAGGACCCAGCTCTTCGTGACTGCTTTAGAGACCAGATCCTTTGTCAGGTAAATGTTGTGTGTGCCATGGAGCCCTCCACAGTGAGGCCAAGTGGCCTGCAGACTCCTTCTCAGAACAATCTTTTCAAAAAGAATAAAATATAGTACATGTCTAGGGAAACCAATATATTAAAATACAGTTATCAAAGTATTTTACTATGCTACGTGCTTCCTCACTAATGTATAAAATAAAAAGATCTTGCAGCTAGTCTAATAATTACCAAAATTCCTAGTGGTGATGAGCATAAATAATAATTAAAGATATCTGAAACAACAGTGAAATGACATAAAAATATCCATGATTTTTACTGGTGACAAAGTCATAAGTTTTACAAATTCTATCATGGTTGTTTCCTGCATTTGTAGTTAAAGGAATGCTGAATCTGAGAGACCGGCAAAAATAAAGATACCATCTTTTTCCCATTTAAGTTTATGGAGCTCCCTGAATTCCACGTCACCAACCCCTTGGATGTTCATGGCCCACAAGTTAAGAATCCTTGGACCTGGGCTCCCAGTATGGGGACCAAACTGGTTCTGGTTAGATAGTCTCACCCTCTGGCCTCTCTCACTGCCAAAGTTGCAAAGATTCAAGAGTCAATTCATTGCCAATGGTGAGAGGCAAAATCTGAACATTTGAAACCAAAGCTGTACTTAAGAGAAGGGCCTTTGTCTTTGCTGACAATGGAAAGGATTCACGGTGAAAAGATCATTGTGTACCTTGGATGTTTGGTTAATGTGCCTTTGAAGGCTCTGGAACACACTACCAGGAGAATTCATCCCCCTGCAGACTTTAATGGCACTATATAGAAAACACAGAAGGGAAAAAGGCAAATCAATGTATTTAGTCCATGGGAGAAAAACTTTCCCAGTTTACATGTCCACAGCAGTGAAGTCCATCACACTTGATCCGATCCTGCTTCAGGAGAGCCTTGAGAGAGGGGATGGGGATGGCCTCCCAGGGCCCTGTCTGGGTGTTCCCAGCAGCACCTTCTGTCTGTTCTCTGGTGTTTGTTTTTCTATCCCCATCCCTCCTCCTCAGCCTGGCTCAAATTCAGCTCTGAACTAGAGCCCCGAAGGGCCGAAGGCAGACTTCCTCTGTGTAACCCTCCTGAAGCCACCCTAGGGCTCTGTCAGTGGAAGACAGGAGTCACAGTGACAGGGACAATCACTGTCACCTTCCTCCCTCCTCTTTCCTCCTCAGCTCCTGCCAAGCCCTGACAGCTCTGGAAGCCAAGAGCCTTCCCCTGAATCCCGCGCAGGTCTCCACACTGTGCGCTGCTGCCAAGCCACGGGGCCAGCTCTAGGAATGTGTTTTTAATATTCATTGTTCACTCTGTCTGTTACCGATGTGTGCACTGCAATTATTGTAATTCTTTGCACATGTGTTGTTATGAAATGGGTGCCTTTCAAGCTATGCCAGGTTTTTTTTTTCTTTCTGAAACCCAAATATATTATTTCTACCTATGTTTCAGTTAGTTTGCCATGCTTCTTTATTTTAGTTCAAACATCAGTCTGGGCGGCAAAGAAAGAGCAGTGTGTGCACAAAGCAAGGTCTGCCTGCTTTCCTCATGGTACAACAGTTGCTTTTGATTTAGGCTTGTGTGGTTTTTACCTCCCTCTCTTGTTTTCTTCTTTCCATGCGCACAACCAAGCCAACTCTCAGACATACACACACATCCCGCATGTGCTGCTGCTGGAGTGGCCATCTGCACCCAGGGGAAGGCACACATGCAGTGTGCAAAACAGACGTGCACACATGTGCATGCAAACTGCTTCGGCTTGGAAGACTTCTTGGCTATTAGGGGTTTTGTTCCTCCTCTTAGTGGTAGAGAGAGAAAGGAGGTTTAGAAAAAGTCACTTTCTGTTTTCTTTTTTTTTCCCACTCTAATTAGGCTTTTTCTGACACAATGTAGAAACTTCAGCCACAATCTGCTTATATTTTTTAAGTTTCTTAGGACAATGATAAAACCTTAGTAAATTAAGGATAACTATTGTTCAGCCTTTAAGAACTCACTCTTGCAATTTACAGAAGCGAAATTAAAAAATAAAACAGTGGCAGTGTCCAGCTGGCAGACTTCACCAGCTACCCACACATATGTATTCCTTTCTTTAGGGATTCTCAGGATACTCCATTTCTGCCAGGCAAAGAAATCTGACCTGGTCACACCCCTGCCTGCTAAGCATTTTACTTTCTTTGTTAACTATATCCATTTGTCACCATGAACATTATCATTTTAAGGTAGCAGGGAAGCAGGACTGCTTGCTGCATAATGGTGCTGTAACTCTTGTTGCCAAGAAGGAATCAAAGCAATGGACAGTGGCTAATGTGGGAAATCACACGAGAGAGAGAGAGAAAAAAAAACAAAACATGCAGAGAGACAGAGACAGAGATGGAGAGAGGCAGGGGAGGGAAGGGGAAAAAAGAAACAGACACAGGCAGAGGGAAAGATACTTACAAACCAAAAAAAAAAAAAAAAACCCACAGAGAGAGAGAGATCTATACAGAAAAACTAGAATTTCCAGGGAAAGATTTCTAAAACAATGACACAGCTGTTGCTAGGGAGCTGGGAGGAGAGCAGACAGAGATGCCATCCACCAAAGACTTTTAATATAAACCTACAGGTCTTTGTTTGCAACATCTCTCCAGTGAGGAGACTGGATAAAGAGGGGAAAGAAACATGGTGAAGCAGTCCTCTTAGAAACACATTGTTTTAATAGCATACTCTGTAGCAGTTTTGTGGGGGCAATGCCTGAGGTCAAAGAGCAAACCTTAATCTCCAAATTCCAAGGCAAAGGCTGCACCCAGCCAGCTATGGGGAACAGGCCCCCCCACCCCCGTGTGATGGCTCATAGATGTGGAGCCCAGGGGTGGCAGGTCCTTCCCCTAATTGAAAGAATGCATCCTGATGACCTGTATGGACACGCAGGGAGTTTGGTCTTCCTGTTGCTCAGGCTTGGGGTTGAGGAGAGGAATCTGGTTTTGGGGGAAACCAGTGGTGGCTCCACATGATACCACTCCCAATGGGAATCTGAGGAAGTGGGTAGGGGTCACTGTTTCTCAGGATCACCTGTCCGCCTGTATTAGTCATCCTCAATTCTGTCTTTCCTTTGATCCACCCTTCTAGAGCTTTATTCACACATGTCTTTTGCATCCTCTCCCTTTCAACACAGATATCCTCCTTATCCACATGTATTATTTTTCACTAAGGGGACAATATGAACTTCTGAATTTTTTTTCCTACCTGTAGAATCTCTTTCCTACAGTTCATCTACCACACTCCCTGTCCTGAAGTTCAATACCATCATGAACACCCAAACATTCCCAAGGCTCAGAAACATTCTGTTTCCAGAGTGTCTGCCAAATGAAGTCATATATTTTGGCCTACATCAAGTCCAAATAGCAAGGCCGTGTATCAAGTCCTTCAAGCAACTGACTTTAAACCAGGGTCACAAACTTTTTCTATAAAAAGCTAGATAGTAAACTTTTTAGGCTTTCAGGGCTATACAATTTCTCTGTCCCAAATACTCCACCCTGCTGTTGTTGCACAAAAGCAGCCATAGATAACACAACAGTGAATGGGCATGGCTGAGTTCCAATACAACTTCAGTTATAAAACCAGGAGGAGAGGACAGATTTGGCCCACAGGCTTCAGTTTGCTGATTCCTTCTCTAGCTGCCAAATCAAACCTGTTCTCCAAGTCCCAGCTCAAGTGTTCTTCTGTCTGTAAAGCTCTCCCAGATCTACCCAGCGTGAAGTGACTCTTTCACTCCATGCACACAACACTTTACGTCTCTTTTCTAACCAGACCCACATTCTGTCTTGTGCAGAGTCCGTGCCTCATCTCTCTGTTGGTGTGCTCGGCATCCCTTGCCGAGGCTGTTACAGTCCCTTACTCAGGGTAGATGTTCCATAACAAAGCATCGGTAGGAAGAATGGTGGAAAGTCAGTGGAGAGTGAGTCTAGAGAAAAGGCAGAGGCTTGATCAACTACAGTTTCCTCCTTGACTTCCATGAAAAGTATGAGTTCCCTTGAAGATCACGGAACAACATCAAATGCCTTCTGGAGAAACCAACACCTTAGCTATCACTTAAAAAAAACAGAAGCATGCCCGTCAAACATAAGTTAGCTAAGTATTCAATTCCCCAACCAGGAAGGTTGGTATTGCAAATGGATCTGGGCGGAAACCATTTCTAAACACACCCAAGCTTTAAAAGAAATAGCTTCATCTGATGTGAACTGCCAACACATTCCTCCAAAATCTATCCCTTGTGAGAACCTCGTTACCTGCTTCAGCTCAAAATCCACATGACGCCAAACCACCTCAGCTTTTCATAGCAGGGTTAGAAACAGCCAGGCCCTGTGTGCCCCTGAGAAAGGGTTTCAGAGATGGGAAGCATAAATGAGGAAAAGAGCAATAATGCAAACATTTTTCCAGTCAAGTTACTAGGAAAGGTAAAAATTATTTTAAAGTTCGCTTAATACAATATTTTTGTCATTTTTTGCACTTAGGGATGGCTTGGTTATATTACTACATACTTGATTTTGTCTCTCTAATCACTTTAGGTGCATGTCATATCTTCTTAATTAATCTGTAGGTGTCTCAAGAAAAGGGTACACATATTCTGTTCTTGTGTACCTCCTAGAGCATTATAATACCAGAGCCACAGCAAATGCTCAATAAACATGCAATAAATAAATGGATATTTGGGGTATGTTAACCTGGGGGGGGGTGTTAAGTTACCTAAGTTAATTTTTTTAAACATTTTTTATTGATTTATAATCATTTTACAATGTTGTGTCAAATTCCATAAGTTAATTTTTTTTAACTCCTCCGTTCTCTTAAAATCCTGAGCCCACCTCTTTTTCATGACCAATTAGTACCTCTATTTTAAGTCCTTTGAAATTTTCATAACAATAAGAAAGAAAAGCCAAAATTATGCTTGCAGCTATGTTTTACTAGATTTAAAAGTTCTTTGATGGCAGGACGTGACACACTTGGATAGATGAAAAGCAGAACTTTTTGTTATTTGCCAAAGTAGAGAAGGCCCCCAGGCAGAGCCACACTAAGGGTTACACCCTGGGGCGGGGGCAGCTGATGTACGACAAGCAGGGTGGGGTTAACTAGGTTTAGCAGGCTCCCTGTGAACTGGCTGAGTTGAATTACTTCCCAGGCTCCAGGATTTAGGGGCTGTTTTCACTTGTCTGGTACCTGGCCCTGGGGCAATTAGGGCTGGTGCATATACTCAGGAGTGTAAGAGTTCCACAGGGAAGTCACTGGGGATGTGGACTTAATCAGCTGCGCAAAAGGGGGAGCTGACCAGCCTCTAGCCAGGGCTTCAAAACTGGATCAAGACAGCATTTTTTTTAAAAAAAAAAACCCTATATTACAGACTATAACAGAAGTCACTGACAACACCCTCATCCATGTTTTATGAAAGCAGGGGCCTGCCTGTACTATTCTCCTAGTCACTATATCCCAATGTCTCGCATGTCAAAGGCACTCACATTTTCTTGAGTAAATTGAATGAATCCAGACTTTCACTCCTACAACAGGGCAGAAAGGTGCCCCACTGAGACTGCTGGCCTGGATTCTACACTTCACTCGGTATTGAGACTTGAACCGCAGGGGGAAAAAAAAGTGTAGTAAATCTACTATTCAGGGGAAAAAATGTGAATAAGGTCAATATTGGCCTGTCAAAAAGATTATATCCTTAATCTGGAATGTTTTCATTTTATCGGAATGACAGACACAAATAAAATAGATCAGTGTTTATTGTATTGATCAAATCTGAGAGCAAAGTGACATTTGGGGATAAGAGAAATGGGAATGACCAAATGCCAGCTAAATTTCAATGGTTCTACTGTGGGATAGAAGATAACAAAGCTTTGAAAATCAAGAAGCAAAGAAAGGTAAGAAATGACACTGGATAACAGAAGCTCATAAGCTCCAGAAAGAGAGTCACTGATTTTACAAGATCACAAGACACTAGGAGCATTTGGAAGGGTTAGCATCGTCTGTTGGCAGAAAAGAACTGAAAGAAAATACATCTAGATTTAGCATACGTAAAATAAATAGGAAATAATGTCTTGGGACTGTAGAAAGTAAGTCATTAGCCCAACAAAAGCAAGAAAACAGACTTAAAGAAATGATAATACACCACTCCAGTGTTTCTGTGGGAAGTAACGCAGAATGAGGGCTTCATGAAGAACTCTAGAAAGCTTTGGAAAACTCCAGGAATGGTTTCTTCACCATAGGACCAGTCAAGTTCTTTATCATGTTAATGCACGTTGGGAACGTCCAAGAACAAAATGAGGTGGGTCTTGGCCACAGAACCCTTCTTCCATGGAGCAGTTCATATGACTCAAATTCCATGGAACACTTTGATAAAGCCTATGCTAACATGATTTTTTTCCACCAGTGTTATTTTCATAGCAAACAAGTTATTCTATTCTGTCAGAATTCAAGCAGCTAAATTTCAGAACACACAATGCCATCCTATCTCTCAGGGGCTAACTAGAAAATTCTCCTCCTGTCTACTATAGGAATCTATGTCCTTTGAGAAAATACATCTGGTCCCTCTATGACATTTTTGGGACAGACTAAATATATGTGATAATGTCCACTCTTCTCAGTGCTGAAAAATAAAAATGATTTGAAGCGGGATGTGGTGAGTGATGAGAGAACATCACACAGATCCCAGTGTTAACCACTGTCCCATTATATTCCTGCTCATCCACTTAATTAAAAGCCTTGGGTGAAAAAATCAATTTTAAGCCGAAACCAAAGTAGCAAGCTAAGAATAACATTAGCAACTAGAATTTCAATTTCTGCAAGTCTTTGCAAAATTCAGCAGTGACTTCTATTGAATGAGCATCTGATTAGGACATCAAATAATATTGAATATCAGCATTTAGCTCCTTAGCTTGACATGTCAAGCAGAGGAAAAAGCTGTAGTAGGCATTCCAGAACAGCAGAATGTGATGGGCAGGCCTTCGCCCAGTGATTCTGAGATAAGTGGTTTCTCTTTTTTTGCTGTAAATCTCCTTGCAAGATTTTGTGATTCTGATGCCTTAAAGGGGCAGTTGTTTACTCACATTTTGAATGAGATAAGGTCATTTTATGATGACTTTTAAGAAACTACTGACATTACTTTTTGATTCTTTATTTAGATTTCCATTAAATATCTATATGTTTATACAAGTCATAAACACATGGCCAAGGAAGCTCCTCTGAGATCACTACTGTTACAAGGAAAACAGCCCCGAGGAAGTTGGTGGTTTTCAATAACACCTCCGACAATGGCTCCTTTACTGAAATATTACTGACTACATACCATGTGTGAGGTCTTTTGGCCCCTGCCGGCTCAGCTCTATCCTTATAACTAAATGACCAGACACAATAGTCAATCAGGCAGCTTTTAAACTACTCTCAATGGTAAAAGAAACAGATGGCGACAAAGCCACGGGTATCAAACGGGCATCCTGGGCTCATGTATCGACATTAGCAAAATGAACGCAAACCTAGGAAACCATATACTTAGAAAACTGAGCTTCACTAGTGTACCAGGTACCAAAATTACAAACACCATTCCCAAAGGCGCAAAGAAAATGAGTTTCTTTATTTTCCTATAAGTGGGACACTCCCAGTTTACACCTGCTGTCCCAGTGTCCCAACTGGTCTAATATTTCCTTCTGATTTTTAATCTTTTAATAAAGAATTATTAATAGCTGCATTGGTAGACCTCTGCTTTGTATCTTCAGCTTCTGACATGGTCTTGTCCAGTACTGAGAGAGATGTATGCACAGTAAACAAATTTTTTTACTTTAGCATGTGATGAAATCTAAAAGACACCTAGCAATAACCCATATCTCTTTTCCCTATTTTTTCTGGACTCAGCATAACAAGCACCTCCCTTTCAAAAACAGCACACACACCAGCACTTTCCGGTGAACGCAGTGCCCTCAGGGAAGAGAGAGCTCAGGAAACAAATCTGCAGTTTGGGTGGCAGTGAAGAAGGACTCAACGTCACTACCCTACAAGCCACTGTGGGGCCAGTCAATTGTGCTGTGGCCTATGCCACACCCACATCCTTCCAAATGCGTATCATCTCTGAGCCGTCAGTTGGCAGGGCCAAAAGAAATGTGAGACTTCATTGGTTAGGTGGGGAACATACATGGGAACTAGAAGCGGGGCCATCCTATCATTGAGTTTATAGAGAGCAGCCTGGAAAACTCTCATACAACGGTTTTGTTACTCACTGTATTATTTACATACATATACCAGTAGCTATTATTTGGTAATATTGTTTTCTTTTGCAATAAACTCTTTCAGCAGCAAAAAGCTCAAAAACCCAAAAGCACATGTTTAGCAAAAAATTAAGCTCTGCATTTGATGTCACAAGAAAGTTCAAGATGGATATGGAACTTGCAAAGAATGTTTATCAACACAGTTTACCATCTAGCATCAGGGCTAAGTGATACCACTGACCACATGAAAACCAGAAGACACAGATCTTCTGAAGAAGCACCAGCGTCTATTCCAAAAGTCAGAAGTTACTTTAAGACTGTATCCAAAAATGACTGCTGAACATGGGCACTTGCAGAAAGTTTGTTTACAAATTTCTCAGTGAAGCATGACTTTTCATTTACCTCAAATGATTGTTCTTCTTCATTAACTTCATCCACTTTGGATTCCCAGTTCCCTTTTGGACACATGAAAAGTGAAGTGATAATTCCGTTAGAAGAACTGCACAAACAGTTGAACGAGGCCAGTTTTGTTCCAGTGTCCTAGATACATCAAAGAAAAAAGCAGTTAGTTCCAATAATGGTTTGTTTTTCTTTATTCAACTCATGAAATCAAAATATATCTTTTGAATATTCATTCTATCAATGAGAAGTATCTGACATTATTGTGAATGCTATTATAGGCTCAATTAAAAGTTCATTGTTAAAGATAAAATTATCTCTTCTGTGGTATAAAGATACAAATTTTAGAGTCCAGGGTTGTGATAAAAACAATACTCTTATGAAATTAAGAAAACTGGAGCAGAAATGTACTTGAAACCAGATGTGGTAAAGATATAATTAATAATTGCATTCAAAAAAGATGCTGTGTCCCAGTAATCAAAATAGAAACTGTCTTTGTCAAAATGTGTAAATATTACACACACACATGCAAAGCTAGAGTAACTGAACTATAAACCCGAACTATCATGAGGAAGCTGGTTATCAATTTCATTATGGAAATGTACACTTTCTTTGCTGCCCACCATCCAGGTCTGCCCCTAAAGTTTGCAGAACCCATGGCAAGAACAAAAATGGAAGTCCATATACTGTAAGTCTAAAGTTTTATAAGTTACAAATTAAGGCAGCAAACTGAGCCATTTTGAAAATTAACTTAAGTGCCTAAAAACATACACACACAAAATCATCACATTCCTGATGATTTGAAAATGGAGGGAGCAGCACGATTAAGTCAGAAAATAAGAATAACGCAAACCTTCAGACACTCCTAAGCTGGGCCAGCTTCTGGGAGTGTGACTCTGCGCTCAGAAGGGCCCCACATTTGGCTTCATACTCGCCTTACATCTTAAAGTTTTTAAAATTTATAATAAAATTTATATGGAACCACAAAAGACCTAGACTTGCCAAAGCATTACTGAAGAAAAAGAAAGAGGCTGGAGGAATAACTCTCCCAGACTTCAGACAATACTATAGAGCTATAGTCATCAAGACAGCACGGTATTGGTACAAAAACAGACATACAGACCAATGGAACAGAATAGAGAGCCCAGAAATGAACCCACAAACTTTTGGTCAACTCATCTTCAACAAAAGAGGCAAGAATATACAATGGAATAAAGACAGACTCTTCAGCAAATGGTGTTGGGAAAACTGGACAGCAGCATGTACAGCAATGAAGCTAGAACACTCCCTTACACCATACACAAAAATAAACTCAAAATGGATCAAAGACTTAAACATAAGACAAGATACAATAAACCTCCTAGAAGAAAATAGAGGCAAAACATTATCTGACATACATCTCAAAAATGTTCTCCTAGAACAGTCTACTCAAGCAATAGAAATAAAAGCAAGAATAAACAAATGGGACCTAGTGAAACTTACAAGCTTCTGCACAGCAAAGGAAACCAGAAGTAAAACAAAAAGACAACCTATGGAATAGGAGAAAATTTTTGCAAATGAAACCGACAAAGGCTTGATCTCCAGAATATATAAGCAGCTCATACGACTTAATAAGAAACAACCAAACAACCCAATCCAAAAACGGGCAAAAGACCTAAACAAGCAATACTCCAAGGAAGACATACAAATGATCAATAGGCACATGAAAAAGTGCTCAATATCACTAATTATCAGAGAAATGCAAATCAAAACTACAATGAGGTATCACCTCACACCAGTCAGAATGGCCATCATTCAAAAATCCACAAATGACAAATGCTGGAGAGGCTGTGGAGAAAGGGGAACCCTCCTACACTGCTGGTGGGAATGCAGTTTGGTGCAGCCACTGTGGAAAACAGTATGGAGATTCCTCAAAAGACTAAGAATAGACTCACCGTATGATCCAGGAATCCCACTCCTGGGCATAAATCCAGAAGGAACTCTACTTCAGGATGACACCTGTACCTCAGTGTTCACAGCAGCACTATTTTCAATAGCCAAGACATGGAGACAGCCTAAATGTCCATCAACAGATGATTGGATAAAGAAGAGGTGGTATATTTATACAATGGAATACTACTCAGCCATAAAAACCGACAACATAACACCATTTGCAGCAACATGGATGTTCCTGGAGAATGTCATTCTAAGTGAAGTAAGCCAGAAAGAGAAAGAAAAATACCATATGAGATCGCTCATATGTGGAATCTAAAAAAAGAAAAAAAAGCATAAATACAAAACAGAAACAGACTCATAGACATAGAATACAAACTTGTGGTTGCCAAGGGGGCGGAGGGTGGGAAGGGATAGATGGGATTTCAAAATTGTAGAATAGATAAACAAGATTATACTGTATAGCACAGGGAAATATACACAAGATCTTATGGTAGCTCACAGAGAAAAAAATGTGACAATGAATATATATATGTTCACGTATAACTGAAAAATTGTGCTCTACACTGGAATTTGACACAACATTTTAAAATGATTATAAATCAATAAAAAATGTTAAAAAAAAATTGAACAAGGGGCCCCACATTTTCATTTCACACTGGGCCCTGCAAATCATGTAGCCAGTCCCATTCTCAAGGGCCATTCACTCTGCAAGAGGATTTCCTATGAAACTTGCCCACTATTTTCCCTTTGAAAAGAAAGTCAATAGAGCCAGCATTTTGCTTTCGATTATTTCACTTTGACCTTGAGGCCTGGACAAAACATAAGGATAGAGGGGAAAATCGTTTTTAAAGGGCACTGGAGTATTTGAAAACCTTGACAAAGGTTCCATTAGAGGGTTCAGGTTGGTTCTTGTCATTCTGGAATTGCTTCACCCACTTCCTGCCTAATCCCTGATTAAATGCCACCATTTCACCCAGGTGTCATCTTTTCCTTTCTTCTGCCCTTCACCCTATCTCTTTTGATTATGGAGGTTTGCTCTTTCTTTGTGCTCTTTCTTTTTTTCAATTCCTCTCTACTTTTTCAATTAAAGCTTGGGGTAGTATTATTATTAAAGCACAATGCCAGGCAGAGATAGGAAGCTCTCCAGCATCTTTATTAATCCAGGGCAAGTCCATTTTGAAAGAAAGAGAAAGGAGATTTATAAAGGCAAGGGCTGGCCTGGGCAGATGCTCACAGCAGGGACAGAATCTGACATACTGCAGAAAGGTCTGCAAGGAAATAGCAAAATTGTCCTTGGCATCAAATCCCCCAGTGACTGATGTTCTCTCAGCCTCCTCCTCCTTCCACTAGCCCCAGCCCTCTATCCCATGAACCCTGGTTTTGAGTTCCTTAATTCACGATCTATTATGCAGACTTTCTCCTACAAATCTCCAAACTCCCCCTCTGCCATTAAACAAGGAAAGGCCCCCAAACTCAGCTTCCTTCAGATGTGGACAGCACCCAGGGCAATGGGGTGACTGTATAGGTGATGATGAAGGACTATCACCAGCTTAGTAACACAGAGGTTAGGAAAAGCCTTCGGGCTCTTGGCAAGCTGCCAATCTCTCTCTTTACAGTAAAACATGGAAGCCCAGACTGACTGATTTGAAACCCAGGAACCTGGGAAACTGGCCCTTCCATTCTCTGCTTCATACCATGTGCACAGCTATTTTCCCTCTGAGTTATTCTAAAAAGACCACAAAGACTTGGGGTTCAGGACAGAGGTGCAATCAAGGCTGAAACAGGGATGCCCTGGAACCAGGACTGAGCTTTCTGGATGATGGGGACAGACAAAGCCACCCCTCTATACATTTGCCCTAGAGATCCCTCTGGGACTTGTCCCTCCAAGGAAGTCAGCCACAGGACAGAGGCACAGAAATGATAAGGATTTTCTGCAAAGCTCTGAAAATGATTCTTGAGTTTCACTTACTGGATCTGTTTCTAGCAGTGATATTCTGAACATTAAAAACTGGTAAGGTCTGGGCAAGGTTCTACTCAACAGACTTGAGGCAGCAGCCATTTACCAGCCAATGGGGAAATAGTCAGTATTTAAAGTGGACCTGTCGCACCAGTGCTTACCAACTGAATACTAGCTCTATTGACAAGTTTTTGTTGGCTCAAATAAATATGGAGTCAGATATGTCTGGATTGGAACCCTTGATCCTTCACTACCAGATGAAGTGGTGGCCTTAGGTAAATTATTTAACTCCTTGGCCCTCAGCTTCCTTATCTGTAAAACTGGAATAACTCACCTCTCTGTTCTCTGTGACCATTTACATGAAATAATATATGTAAAGTGTTTCTTAACTCAAAATTTTGCTCACATAGACTTCAAGAGCATGTTCCTGGGGAGCGTGGCACAGGAAAAGAATAGTAGATGTGACTACTGTTTAATGGTAATATATTAAGTAGCTGGTGTGTACCAGGCCCTGTGCTGGTGCAATACACCTTCATCCTTACCAAGACCCATTTATTCTTACCAAGATCCTGTAAATTGGGAATTTTAATCTTCATCAAGGTCCTTTTTCGCTGCAAATAATAATAGCCAATATTTATTGAGTGCTAACTAGAACTCTATAAGGATTTATTGTTACTGACCTCATTTTGCAAAGGGGGAAACTGTGATTCAGAAAGAGTAAGGAGTTAACGTGAACAATAACTGAATTGATGTGGATAGGCTGTGAGGATTGCCACTGGAGTCAGAGACCTTGGCTTAATCCCAGCCCTGGAGAAGTTAGCAAACTTCTCCAGGCCTCAGTTTCCTCTACCTTTACTGTGTGTAAAAAAAGAATAAAAAGAGTTTTGAATTACTCAGGGTCCCGGCAGGAAACAAATGGCACACTCAAACAAGGAAAGCAACGAGGATATTCAGAGCCAACCACAGGATTAAAGAAAATGACAAGGGATGATGAAGCACATGGTTGGAGGGAGGTGGGAAAGTGCTTGTAACAGCCTTAACCAATCCAGACCTAAAGAGCTAGAGGAGAGAGTAGATAGGAATTCAGTGAGAGCTGGAGTTGTAGCTGTTGTTCAAACTAGAGCTGTTGGAGAGGCCACAGAATGAGGATGAAGGAACACAACCACTGCTAACCTGTAGCCTGGCCAGGAGAAAGCCAAGAGAATAGACACCCTAACCTCACTCTCCTCCTGCACTCTGACCTCTTGCCATTCTCTCATCATTGACCCAACCCAACTGGAAGCTACAGGACAAGGAAGTCAACTGATGCACATGAATGGCAGAGACAGGGAGGAGGCAAGAAGAAAGTGGATCTGGAGAGGCAAAGGGAACACTCGACATCAGTATCTTACCCTACATATCCAGAATTGGTCTTGTATTAGCTAGGGTTCTCCAGAGAAAGAGAACTGAGAGAGACAGAGAGAGAGGGATTTTAAGGAATTGTCTCATGTGATCATCAGGCTGTCAAGTCTAAAATTTGTAGGGCAGGCCAGCAGGCTGGAAAATTAAGCATGAATTGATGTTGCAGTTTTGAGTACAAATTCTACAGAGTCGCAGGAAGGGTTTCCATATTGCAATCTTGAGGAGAATTCCTTCTTCAGGAAACCTCAGTTTTTACTCTAAAGAGTAAAGGCTTTCAACTGACTGGATGAGGCCCCTCCCACATTATGGAGGGTGATCTGCTTTACTCAAAGTCTACAGATTTAAATGTTAATCTCATCTCATCTTCACAGCAACACTGAGACTGGTGTTTGACCAAATAACTGGGTACCACAGCCTAGCCAAGCTGGCTCATAATCTTAACCATCATAGGTACCTACAATAATTTAACCTTTTAGGACATCTCTTTTCTTGTCTACATCTGAAGTAGGCTGTACAGGCTCCCTTTTAGTTCCTAAATACAGCAGCAAATGAATGACTTGCTGATCATCACTTCTGAAAAGGGTGCAGTGGAGAAGTCTGTGCTAGGCTGACAGATCTTGACATTTGGCACAAAGGAGGTGTGGCCAATTCAGCCCAAGTTTCTAGGGTAGCACTTCCCAAATAAGTGTGAAAGGGAAACTGTTCCAGCATGTTCAGAGGTGGTTTAGGAAAAAATCTTCCCCTGAACAAATCCAATTGTTTATTCAAGCATTAAACAAACTTAAGCATGTATCTTATTTACTGAGGAGACTTCCCAGAATCTTTCCTGTGTTGCTGTACACTATAAATCTCCAGATGGGGTTTTAGGTTTCTGTTTCCTGAGTTTGTGTGACCATTGATCACTTTGCCCTCAAAGCATGTGTAAACATCTTAGAGAGCTAGGATTGCAAGGAATGAGGTTTGGGAATGTGGTTCTAGGCTGACTCTGAGAGTTGTTCTAAGGATCCTGCTGGCTTGCTCTCTGCTCTCCTGCCACTCCCTTATGGGGAGGGAGAATCCTGGGGGAAATGAGGATAAGCTAGCTCTTGGGGGCTCCAGGTCCAGGACCAGCTACACAATTTGTAGGGCCCAGTGCAAAATGAAAATGTGGGGCCTCTTGTTCAAAAAATTATTAAGACTTTTAAGACCTTAACAGCAAAGTATTTAACGAACTCTGGTGCCCTGCTGAGAAAGATGGTGCTCTATGCAACTATACAGGTTATACATTCATGAAGCTGACCCTGCCTTGGTCATTCATTCATTCAATAAATGCACCATGTACCAACTATGAGTTACATTTTCTTGTTTGTTTGTTTTATGAGGGGGAGATAATTAGGTTTACTTGTACTTGGAAGAGGTACTGGGAATTGAACCCAGGACCTCATGCATGCTAAGCATGCGTTCTACCACTTAAGCCATACTCTCCCCTTAAGTCACATTTTCTTGTCCTAAAAACCTTGCAGAATAAAAGAATATAGTTCCTCAGACAGCCCCTAGGGCAAACGAGTTCTCCAGTTTTCCTCAGGCCCAACCAGTGAGTCCCCTATGACTTACACAGGTTTTAACAGTGACAGTTCCATATCCTAGGGCAAATTGAAACAGTGGGTCACCCTAGCTCAACTCAATTTAACCTTTTTTATTTTAACTTCAGAGCTCTCATTTCCAAGTGAGAGCAGAAAACTGAATCCAAAATTTCCTCATTCCATTGGGAAATTTTAGTTACACGTTTAAAATAGTCCTTTCAGGAGTTTTCACCTTCCCAAAGTTTTTTTACTCTCCTCCTTCCTAGGACTGATTCTAAACCCCTAGAGGTGTGGTCAGCTACCTTGATGGGCCTTTGGGGCTGAGTCTAGCTTTTGGGCTCAATCCCCTGCAGGCCTCCTGCTCCCAGTGGAGCTCATCCATGGTTCCTGGGTATCTCTGGCTCTGTCTTCTTTGCTCTTCATGTGTGTGTGTGTGTGTGTGTGTGTGAGTGAGAGAGAGAGAGAGAGAGAGAAGTATCTGTCAGCAGAAAAACTTCTAGATCTATACAGTTGTGCCCTCCTCATCCTAACCCCTAGGACCATCATCTTTTTACCCCAAATTGGCTCTTCCCTGTCCTTCCTGTGGGCTGAGGGAAGATCAAGAGCAAAAGGAAGAGTAGCACCTTATAAGACTTCAGGGAAGACTATGGACCGTCAGTAGCACTGTGCCTGCTCCAATGCTTTTCATAGCTATTGTTGTCTCTAGTTCCTCTGCCCTTTTGCCAAGAGAGACGTTTGTAAGGCTGCCTGCCCCCAGAGTTCCAGGTAAGACAAAGAACCCAGGGCCTCTCACTCTTGGAGGAGACTTTGATTAGTGTCCTGTCCTCAGGAGAGACACAGTTTTATCTACTCCAGCATCCCCAACTTTCATTACATCGTCCCACCCTACTTTCCCACTCACTCTAACCTACCACTAAAGAGTATCACTTCTCTGGCAAAGCGGGGAGTAAAAGTGTAGAGTTTTTGTATGTGATTAAAGTTAAGTTGTTATCAGCTTAAAACGCTGATATACGCTTTAAAAACTCAGTTATACCTGTAAGATGTTTTATGTAAGCCTCACGGTAACCACAAAGCAAAAACCAATCGTAGATACACAAGCGATAAAGAGAAGGAAATCAAAACATACCACTATGGAAGATCATCAATTCACAAAGGAGGACAACAAAAAAGGAAAAAAAGGAACAGTTACTACAAAATAGCCAAAAAACAGTAAACAACTTGGCATCAGTAAGTCCTAACCTGCCAATAATTACTTTAAACGTACATAGATTAAATTCTCCAATTAAAAGGTATAGAGTAGCAAAACGGATAAAGAAAAATCCAACTATATGCTGTCTGTAAGAGACTCACCTCAGCTTTAAAGCAACAAATAGGCTAAAAATGAAGGATTGGAAAAATACATTCCATACAAATAGAAACCAAAGAGAGCAGAGGTACCTACACCCAGACAAAAAGACTGTAACAAGAAACAAAGAAAGTTATACAATGATAAAGTGCTCAATTCATCAACAGGATATAATAATCATAAACATATATGCATTCAACATTGGAGCACATAAATATATTAAACAAATACTATCAGATCTAAAGAGACAACAATACAATAATAACCGGGGATTTCAATACCCCACTTTCAACAATGAAAATAATCTGATCATCCAGACAGAATATCAATTAGTAAACATTGGACTGGAAGTATACTTCACACCAAATGTACCCAACAGAAAAATATAAAAGTCTATCCTAAGTTTCTAAATTTCCACTTATCTATTCATTCAACAAACATTTATTGAGCACTTTTATGCACAAAGCACTGTTCTCCATGATAAAGATTCAAAAGTGTCAACATAAACAAGATTTCTGCTGTCAGTGAGGCTTATATCTTAGCTAGGACGAGATAACGCATCCACCTAAATATGTGTAATGCAGACAATTAAAATAGGCAGATCTAGTAGAGCATGACAGGGTGGATCCATGTTAAAATGCATGGTCAGGGAGGCTCCTCTGAAAAGCTGACCTTTGGGCTGAGATCTGAAAGCTGAGAAACAGGCAGCCATACTAAGATCAGGGGAAGAGTCATCTGGACAGAGAGACAGCCAGACAGCCACTGCAGATGCCCCAAGGCAAGAATGTTTGTCATTTTCAGGAACCAAAAAGTTGGCTAGTATGGCTGAAGCATAGTGGGTAGGGAGGTGGTTGTTTGAAATGAGGTCAAAGGATTAATCAGGAACCAGACCATGGAGACTTCCTGTCCAGATTAAGGAGTCTGGAATTCATTCCAAATATGATTGGAAGTCATTGGATGGCTTCAATAAGGGAAGTGATATAATCTAATTTACGTTTTTAAAAGATCCCTCTGACTGCTTTTTTAAGAGTGAAATCAAGTAGGGTGGGAAGAAAGAATGATAGAGAAAAAGATAGAATACCTCTTAGGAGGCTAGCTCAGACATCCAGAAAAGAAGAGCAGGGACCACTAGGAACCTGCATTAGACTCCTTGCCACGTCATTTCATTTTTTTTTCATAGACATAAACCTGGTGGTTCAGACTAAGGTGATGATAATGGAGAAGAGAAGATGGCTTTCAGATATGAGTTAGAGGTAGAATCAAAATGACTTGCTAATGGATAGATTATAAAAGGTGAGAAATCAAGAAATCAAGGCTAATAGCTAGATTTTAGGCTTAAGCACATGCATGGATGGTGATATTAATAGTATAATTTAATGAGATGAAAAATTCCATGGAAAAGCATCTTTCATAAGAAATCATGAGTTCTGTTTCAGCCATATTAAGTAAGAAATGCCTATTTGACATTGTTATGATGTCTTCAATCTGTTTTTAAATACTTCCGCAGTAGGCTGTAACATGTGAGAATCTGTGTGCACATGCACATATGTGTTAATTTAAGCTATATTTTAGGGATGGTTAGTTATCCTAACTGAGAATTTGAATTTCCAGGGTATTTGAATAACATTACATAAAAAAATCCACTCTCCAGATGTCATTGCTATGAGTGCTTCAGCTATTGTTATTTCTAACCACTTCCAAATCTTTGGCCAATAGCAAGGTGAATGTTTTAAACAAGTTTTTATTGGTGAAATTAGTGGAAACTGGTGAATGAAAATAAAGATATATGCTTTGGTTCAAATGTTCTAGACTAGTCTAGACACTATCTAGACTTTCATGAATAGAATATAATCATCTAGTATCTATTGTAGCCTGTACTCTTGTGACTAGGGCCTGAGTCTTGATTTCTTATTGGTGTTGTGTTCAACCATTGGTTCTGAGGACTCTAAATGTCAATGCCAACTATTAAGGGTAAGGATCCTTTATCTAGAAAATTGTTGCCTCTGACTCAAATGAGCATTTCATAAGAGTGTGGTTGAATCACCTAAAAGGACAAAAAGCTGGGACTCATCAAACATTTTTTTAAAAAACACCTTAGATCCAGAACAAGACAAGAATAATCTGCTCTCATCACTTCTATTAAACATTGTACTGGAGATTCTAGCCAGGGCAATGAGACAATAAAATGAAATAAAGGGTATCCAGATTGAAAAGCAGGAAGTAAAACTATCTCTATTTGCAGATGACACAATCTTGTATATAGAAAATCTTAAAGAAACCATTAAAAAAAAACTGTTAGAACTAATAAACAAGTTCAACAAGATTGCAAGATCAATATAGAAAAGCGATTTATTTTTATTTACTTGCAGTGAACAATCCAAATACAAAATTAAGGAAACAATTCAATTTATAATAATATCAAAAAGAATAAAATAGTTAGGAATAAATTAAACAGCAGAATTCAAAATTTATAGTCTGAAAATTCCAAAATATGGTTGAAAGAAATGAAAGTACATCTAAATAAATGGAAAGGCAACCTATGTTCATAGATTAGAATACTTAATATCATTGAGATGGCAGCACTTCTCAAACACACCTGCAGATTTAATGTAATCCCTATCAAAATCCCAAATAATGTCTGTCCCTAAAATTGATACTGAAATGTAAGAGTCCCAGAATAGCCCAAACAATAGTGAAAATTAAGAACAAGGTTGGAAAACAAACTCACACTTTCTGATTTGGGGAAGAGGAAAGAGTATAAACAAAGAGGATGGAATGCCTTTTCTACACTTGTGGTCATTGATTTTTAAGTGATTCCAGTCAATGTGGCTGTGTGTTTACACAAACACATCCAGGCAAGAAGGGTGAGGAAATGCAGGCTGTTTGTAAGAGAGTGTTAAAGGTAGCTGAGATGAAGAAACATGAACAAAAAGCAGAATGATGAATATGATTAGCAAATAGTTCACAGATAAATATTTGAGTTTCCTTTATCTACTAATTCTTGTTCCTATGCCTTTTTTGGTCTGTATTAGAAATCTGTATCACATCACATCCAGGCTGGATGTAATGGCATACATCCTTCACTCTCTCTCACCTTTCGTTCTTTACCTTGTTTCACTCTCTGGTAGGACTTCTATAAATGTAGTATCTTCCAATCACACAGAATGTCTTGCCCAATGCTGCATCAGATCTGATTCTTTTTAAGAGTGTACCCTTTCCACAGTCATATGTCAGAAATGAGTCTTATTGATCCCTCCAAAAAGCCATCTCTGTCTCTGTGCTTATAAAGTCACACTCTTTGGAAGCCATACTCTGGACACCTGGTAGACAGGTGAATATTTCTCCTCAGCATTATAGGGGCCCTCTTCCTCCACTGTTTTCCTAAGACAAAATGTGTTTTCCACAGTATCTAAATTTATCTCGTTTATTTTTTCCTTCTCTCCAAATTCCCATTTCAGTTTTCCTCAATTTCAGATTCCAACTTCTTAAACACATCTTTGAGTCCTCCATCAAATGCAAGTGACTTTAAATAAAAGCCAGTAGTTTGGAGAAAAAGATAAGCAATGCCATGAATATTTCCATTCCATCATGACCTATGGTGGAGGGAAGCAAATCTATAACTTTAGGTTCTATGTTTAGCAAAGACTTAATATGCAGGGAATAATAACTATAGAACCCAAGTATATATCAAGCTATACTGACTAAAGAATCTAACCCCAAAATAAATTATTCATACATGTGTGTGCATACCTTTGATTACATTGAAAGATGTTTCAACATAGAGATCTTGAAAAGAACAGGCCGTCAACCACATGAAATAAAATCCTTATGCAGTAATAAAATATTGCAAACAAATATACCATCTCCGAAACATAGAAAATAAAAGAAAACCAAAAATTTCATTAATTCTGCAGCTACATCCAAACTCAACCACACCCATGCTTCAGTTAGATTTTGGGAAATTCTCTGGCTTACTTCTTTTGACTTTATTTTGGCTTGTGTAGCTACACTGCAAATACTTTTGAAAAATTATTGATGAAAATGTACTCCTTATTTTATTTAGTTAGTAATCAGAGTATAAAATCAGACTATGTTAATGTAGATCTGAGACTTAGGGATCAAACGACTGGCTCAGATTCTTCAGTGGGTGTTTTGTGTGACTGAGATTAAAATGCAGAATGAATCTACAAATCCAGCGCTTAGTGAAGAAACTGGTATTTTTTAAAAAGCCTCTGAACATGAAGAAAAGACATACAAGCTAAACTGAAAAGCTAAACTTTCCAAAATAGAAAAACAGTAACTTTTCCAAATACAGAAAAGCAACAATTATGAGAAGAAATTTTTTGTAGCAAATGAATGTCATTTCATAGAAGAATATTATGAGAAAATGCTCCTGCTATATTGCTAGTTTTAAAAAGCATGTTACAAATTGTATGTAAAACATTTTCCCAGTTATATATAAAAAGAATCTGAAAGGATATAGACAATGTTATGGTTATATCTGGTTGATAGAAATATGGGTGATTTTATTATCTCCTTCATGCTCTTTTTAGTTTATTTTCAAAATTTCTATGGTGAATGTGTTACTTTTGTAATTAAAAAAAAAATAGCAAGAAATTTTCGAGGGAATATGTTTTCAACGAAAACCAAAAATGACAAGCCTCAACTTCGGAGGTCTTTTGAGAAGTTTGCTCCAGGACCTAGTTGGTTCCAAACCCAATACTATTTCAATTACTTATTAGTTTGTAAGTCTAATGGAAGGCCCACCCTCTATTTGCCAGGGATACTCAGTGCCTGCTGGAGGAATGATTCTCAACCTGGCTGCCCACTGGAATTGCCTGCATTGCTTTCTAAATACATGTGCTCAGGCTACACCACTCAGAGATCCTTTTTGTGTCGATTTGGAGTAGATAGAGATTGGGAATCCTGTGTGTGTGTGTGTGTGTGTGTGTGTGTGTGTGTGTGTGTGTGTGTGTGTGTGTGTGTGTGTGTGTGTGTGTGTGTGTGTGTGTGTGTGTGTGTGTGTGTACGTGTGTGTGTGATTTTTGTAAAATTCATTGCGATTTGTGATGACTTCTTTTTTCATGCAAGTAATATATCTTACTACCTTAAATTAAGAAGGGGTTTAGGAGATAACTTTCTCCTGTAGGTATTTACCACCAGAAAATACGGCTACAGACAAACTGGTTATGCTGAAATATACTTACTATTTTGGAAGATCTTTTTCTTCTGCTTTATGAATATATACCATACATTTGTCATTGTCATTTAGCTACCTTGTCATAAAGTGTATTGGGGAGAAAAAAGACAGAATTAGCAGTGCTCATTTAGAGGTGTTTACTTTACATGCATACTTCACAGAGAGTTTATGGTGGTTTGGCCAAAATGAGCACATGTTTATAACTGCCTCAGAAGCTTCTAAGCCAAAACTATTTTGATAACACTACATAAGTGAAACAAACAGTAGGACCTTGACTGTACTCTGAAGAGGATTCAAAACTCTTTCCCGCAGAGAAGATCAGTCTTGCTAAGGAGTCTTTACTTAAGAGAGGAAGTGGAATGGTCTTCTATGTAGCCATGTTCTCCTAACATTAATAGGTTCCTTAGCTTCAACAAAAGGATGTTAATCCTATCTTTAAAACTGATGGCTAAGACACAAGCCTTCATGGGCAACCACCTAATATAGACCGGATGCACTCCAAGGAGTTGTCATAAAATAAAAGTCTCAAGTTCACTGCGAAGCAATATTTTTTTTCAAAAGTTCAGTTAGAGAAACAGTATTTGGATGAAATTGCTTAAATATCACATTTAGACATTATAAAATGTCTAAATCATTGGGTCAAGATATACATACAGAGATATGGACCTTTTCAGAATTTTTTGCACTAAATATGTTTAGGGGAACACCAATAGCTTAGATCAAGGTTCTCTATAGAAACCACCTCGTAAATGTATTTCTGTACCTATTATATGAACATTGCTTATCAAATTAGCAAGAGATTTTTTTCTCAAAGTAAATTGGTTTCAATAGTATATAAAGAAAATCTGAACAATATAAATTATAAAAAATAAAACAAACCTAACCAATCCCCCAAAAAACTATCAGCACTACCACTATAATTACCCCTTAGATATATATCTAAGATACATATATATGTGTGTGTGTATATATATATACACACACACATATATTTATATCTACACTTTCATACGTATTTATAGATCTAATACATGTGGACATATAGTAGATCTAGTATATACAGATAGATATACACACATAAATGGGGTCTTATCATACAGTCAACCCTCCATTTACACAAGTTTCCCATTCCTGGATTCAACTAACCATGAATCAAAATTTCCATCCATAGTTGGTTGGATCTGAGGATGGAAAATCCACTGAATACAGAGGGCCAACTGTATTCACTGTACTACACCATTTTATATAAGAGACTTGAGCATCTATGGATTTGGGGCCTCCTGGAACCAATCTCCCATGGATACTGAGGGACAACTGTAACATGCAATCTTCAACCTAATTTTTTTCATTTAAATATCTTAATGAATATCAATGCACATCAACCTTCTCAGTGACTATATACTGTTTCATTATATGAATGTACCAAATTTATCGAGTAAATATTCCATTGATGTATTACTAATTGATTCTAATTTTTCACATAATATAAATGGCATCATGTTGAACATCCTTGCATGTACTTATGTCTTTGTGAAATTTCTCCCTTGTCCCTCAAGATCCAATTTGAATCCCACATTTTTTCCTAAAGCCTTATCTCCTTTCCCATCTTCACATCATTTCTCCCTTTGCCTAACTTCCAACTCATTGTCTGTATAATTTATTTGGCAATTTATCCTACAGTGCCTGGTGGCATACCTAAATATTGTCAATTACATTCAAGTCTTATTTGTATAAGCCAGCAACCAATTCCTTAACAAGAGTTAAGGATTCACTCCATGCCCCCAAAGCATGTGCTCAGACGATAATAAAGCAGGTGCTTATGTAAAGCCATGAATAGGGGGGGAAATAGGTGACAGAAGCCACCTCGAATTTTCCAGGCTTGAGGAGAGGCTTGGCTGAAGCATTCAGCCAGACAGGCTATACAGTTCCATTGCACTTCCTGCTTCAACATTCTGACCCAAGATAAAGTTCATTCCAGTCACATCAACTACTGAGACATAGCTATTTTCTTTTTTGCAAGGGCACCAATATTTCCTAATTTACCCCAGACAGTCCCAGTTTATGCCTGCTCTACTTGCATATTTCTTAAAAGATCCCCCTTTTCACTCTCAAAAGTTTCTGATGATAAATTATATGTTTACCCTATCTATTGCTGGTTCTGGTTTTTCATTTATTTCCAAAGCTAAAAATCTACCACACAATTGAAAACACTTGGTAGATGAAGCAGGATGCAAATTCTGGCCCCCTCTTTTTGGTTTAATTAATTAAATTTATATGAGATTCTAACCTTGAAAGATTAAAGGAAACATTTAATGTGCAGATAAAAACATTTGCTATTTATATGAGGTTTTTTAAAGGCCATAAAGTGTTTTTTTAAATTGTGCTCATGTTTTCTTCAACTAAATTGAGAACTTTCTGGAGTACCATTATTCTTACTTTTTTGTACTCCATCATAGCACTTAAAATAGTACTCTGTACTCAGTGGGCATGCAATAAATTCTGCTGTGAAACCACTGGGGGCCTGGAGGTTTTAATTTGCTTTTTGACTAAGGATGTCCTTCCTCTTGACTCCTACCATGTCATCACAGACATGTAAGGGGATAATATTGATTAGAGTGCTGAATTGGAAGTGGTATCACAAATATCCAGTTGAATTATAAGATTCACTTTTATGTCTTTGGCTCAGTTGTCCATGGATAGAGTTCATCTGCATTAAATGTGTCTGAAAATTCAATTACCCCAAATGGAAACATCTGGATCCTTTTTCCTTCCTTTAATCCTTTGTCCTGGTGACTCTGCCAGACAGTCCATAACTTTTGTTGGTTTGGCAGGAAATATATAAGGGCATAGTTAGAAGTTGGGGTAGCTGATGGAAATGTTTCCTTGTCTGTTTTTTCAGTCTATGTGGTCACTTTCCTCCTCTAGATATTAGATCACAGATCTAATATCAAAGTGAAGACCTTAGAAGAAAGGTTAATGTAACTCCATCTTTTATAGCAGCAGGAATTTGTACCCAGCAAAATTAAATGAGCTGCTCAAAAATACACATGCAATGATGGCAGAGAGGTGCACTAGAACTCTTTTTTTTTTATTCCTAATCTAGAGCCTGCTCTAGAATTCTTTTCATAGAAAAAGAAAATTTCTAGGAACAAGGGATAAGGGAGAAGCAGACATGTATTTGACCTGTGATTTCAGGTTTAACTTAGGAGTTCCTAAGCAGAAGATGAGATCTTATTATAATTATATCTGTAGGGGGTAGAGATGGCCCATTTAGATAAGCTGAATATCTAGTTTTCTAAACTGAAAAGAACACTTTTGATTCTTTGGGCAAGCTGTGACCTCATGCAAGCGGAGAGGCTACAAAATACTATCAACCAAGAGAAGCAATTTTTATATAAGGCTATCACACACTTGAGAATATGAAAAAGACATTTTAAAGTCTATTTAATACTATTTGTGACATAAATTCTTATTTTTTCTTCCCTCCAAAAAACATCAAAGTGACATTTCCGTTTCTAGCACACATTAGAAAATTATACGAAAATATATTTGGTTCATGTACAATATTTTTAAAATCTTTACTGAAGTAGCTACTCTCAGGTGTAAGTTGATCTTTCTCTCATCTCTATCTGTCTTATGGCTCAAAAATGCTGTTGGAGTTGTGAAGGAGGGTCATCCAACATAAAGAAAACAAAATCTAGAGGGAACAGAGGCTTGAAACAACAGCTCTTTCCATCTGGTAGAAGGGTAAGAACAGGAACAGTGACTTGGGGTGGAGAGGTGGGAAGAGGTAGAAGGACAAAGTCAAGAGAGGTAAGAGGAGGTGGAACATAGATGTTCTGGTCCTTCCACAGTGTTTTCCCGGGAGACTCATGGAGAAGGGATGTTATATAAACTGAGGGGTCAGAGGAATGCTGAAAATAGAGGTGTACCTGCCTTGCTTCCCATTTGGTTGCCTGGGAGGAATCCACTGAGCAGGATGTTCTATGCCTACATGGAGTAGGTCCAGCAGTGTAAAGAGAGTGGAGTCTGGTCAAAGGAAAGAGCCACCTCTCAAACTCTCAGGTGGACAACTCAGAAGATTCCACATGCTCCCACAGAGGAAGGGATGGGAAGGATGGTAAATGGATGAGTTGAGATCCAAAAAGCCTGCCATGGGGCCCACTATGGTAAGAGGTAAGGAACCCTGTACAGGACTTGCAGGAAGAACTACCCAAGCCCAAGAATTAGATGGAGGATAAGGAAGATGCTCAGTAAGGTCTTCATGAAGAACCTAGATGGGGCCAAGGCAACAGGGAGGCTACCTGGTCCTGCTCAAGCTGTGAAGTAAGAAGAAAGGTGCATGCATGTGTTCATAAGCCACAGATTCCATGTTGGACACCTGAAGGGCACACCCATTATGTACATCTGAGAGCAGAGTGAGTGTAACCACTTAATATATAGTTATTCAGTATTTGGTAGCATAAAGTTTATGGTCTTAAAAAAATGAAGATAGGCAAAAAGTTGTAGCTGATGCAAAGTTGCAAGGCCACCATCTACTGGTAATTTGCTCAAATTTCAGGCACATGATTCTTGAAATCCGCTGACAGCTTAAGAAGTGTCAAATGCAATTCATACACTGTGACAAAGAACATCACAATTTCTCAGTATTGCTCAAAATTCCTGCTGGTGTTCAACTGTAAACTGAGAATTTGTAGAGAAGTATAAAGAAATACAAAACAAAAATGTTTACTTCCAAGTTGTTTTCAGTGTTATGCAAGTCCCTAAATGATCTTGGGGATCATTTAGGTCATTGTTTGAGGAAACACATATATAGGAGTTGGGAAGGTTATGGAAACATTTGGAGAGGAAAAACTATAAGGACTGATTATCATCTAAGAATTTTATGAAAAAAGATAACTAAAGAAGTCATGTAGTCCAATCTGGCATTGTCCAACAGAAATAAACTATGAGCCACATGTGTAATTTTAAATTTTCTAGTGGTCACATTTAAAAAGTAAAAAGAAATAAGTGAAAGTAATCCCAATAGTATACTTTATCTAACCCAACACATCCAAACTATTTCTCATTTCAATATATAATCAGTATAAAAATTACTAATGAGGTATTTTACATTTTTTCTCGTACTAAGTCTTCAAAATCCACTGTGTGTTTTACATTTAGAGTATATCTCAATATGGATGCTAAATATTCAATGGTTAAAGTGAAGTGCAGTCCTACCAAAATAAGAAATTTGCATTTAGCAGAAAAATCTGTTGCTCTGTTTCTGTTTTAAATTTTAAATGCTTAACATTTTAAAATAATTAAAATTTCAGTTTCTCAGTCATATTAGCTGCATTTCAAGTGCTCAACAGCCACATGTGGCTAGTGGCTCCCCTGTTAGCGCATATCCAAGCTGACAGGTGCATAATTGGTGTATACTGAATGAATGATTGCAATAACCTGCCTGAGCTCCACAGATTACTGGCTGCTCTTTTCATATTTTTACACTGAACAATTGTCTGAGACTAACTGGATATGAGAGAGAAAAAGAGAGAGAGTAGCCAAGGAGTTTGGGAGGAAGCCATAAGGAGAATTAGAGTGCCACTGACAGAGTCGGGGACACTGAGAAGGAGAACTTGGTGAAAGAGGAAAAATAATGAATATTGGAGCTCTGGAATTTGCTCCCTATGAGGAACAAAGCTCCCAGTGATAATCAGTAGCACCTGCAGAATTTGCCATCACAACTGCTTGTATCTCTTGGTCCACACTACCCAATGGCTATCCATAATCTTGTCCTATCTGTTCTGGAATCAAAGTCTGAACCCCAGCTTCACTGCATTGTGGTTCTGCTTGTCTGATGTGGGATGCTGGTCTGAATTTAACACCCACCTGTTTTCTCATAGTTGCTCTGAACCCTAAATTTCAACTTCGGCCCACTCTGCTCTTCCTAGTGCCCTCCTGCCACCCTTGACCATCACCTCTGCTGACTGTTTCAGTCTATACCCCTGAACCTTGTAATGTTCAGCCCAATCGACCCTTTTTTTAACCAATCCATTTTAAAAATTTTAAAGTCTTAACATTACAGGACAAAATGGAAATTTATTAACATTCCACTCCTACATTTCTTAGCGACAAAAAGAAATAAAATTCATTAACTGAATCCCCAAAACAAAAATTAAAAACAAGGAAAAGCTTATAAAGCTTATAAAATTAAATATGAATCTCAGCATTAACAACTGAACAGAGAAGGTGATTTTTAAATTCTTAGTAGTAATAAAGTTGTGCAGAAACTGAACACTTAAAATTACTCCTACTTGATAGCAATCATGCCTGCAGATCATGCCTGTGTCACCAGTTCACCTGGATACCTCAGTATCTGTGGTAGCCAGCCTCTCAGACAACCCCCAATGATCCTTACCTCCCAACATCATGCCCTGTGTAATCCCTTCCCCTTGAGTGTCAGTTGGACTTAGTGGCTCTTTTCTAACCAATGGAAGAGAGCAAAAGTGATGGGAAATAACTTATCATATCAGGTTATAAAAATACTGTGGCTTCCACCTTGGACTCCTTTTCTTACTCTCTCACTCACTTATTCTAAAGAAAGCCAGCTAAATGTTGCAAGCTGGCCTATGGAGAGGCCCACAGGGCAAAGACCTGGGGAAGTGTCGGTCCAACAATCCATGAGGATCAAAGTTCTGCCAACAGCCACATAAGGGAACTTGAAAGCAGAATCGACTCCCGTCAAGCCTTCAGGTGAGACTTGTACTCTGGTCAACATTTTGACTGCAGCCTTGTGAGATACCTGGAGGCAGAGGAACTTAGCTAAGTCGCATCCCAGATTCTAACCTACAGAAACTGCGCGCTTTAAACTACTAAGTTCTGGAGTGATTTGTAAAGCAGCAAGAGATAACTAATACAGCACAGACTCCTGATTTTCTTATAGAAAACTCATGTCATCTATCCTAACCACAATGATTGAATTTGGGACATTTTTAGAAATCACAAGATATTCAAACCAGAATGTGCACAAGATACTGGGTAATAACAGATCTGGAGCCTAGGGAAAGGTTAGCATCAAGGTTATAAAGGAAGTCATGATAATGTGTTGTCTGTCTTTGAAGACTTTGAATTCAAATAAGAAGCATTTGTCAAATGGATGAGGGTAATAACTGGTTTCTTCCCTTGTGAGTCTCATTTGGCAGAGAGTAGGGAGCTTGTAAGAAACATTTGGGGAAATTTACAAATATATCCACAGCCTCAGCTTTCCCCTTTAACCCAGACTCAAATCAGAAATCTCCAGAAAGAAAACCCAGTCATTTAAATTTTTCTAAGTTTCAAGAGAGTAGAAGTTAGAAACACATTGGTCTCATATAGAATTCCATATGGCCCAGATCTGTTACAGGTTTAATATAACCAAGTTTTCTAGAAGGCCTCCATTGTAGCACAACCATTTCTCTAATGAAGTGTTGTGGCGCAGAACTGTACCACAGAAAACTAACAGCAAAAGTCATCTTTTGTGTTAAAAGTATCCCCTACTAGCGAATTTCAAAGATCAGTGGCTCATGTATAGGAAGTTCTTTTAATATCTCACATGGTCTCTCACCGGGGCAATGAGAAACTTGAAGTTTCATTATGATAGAATTGAGGATCTGCAAATTATTTCTAGATGCCTAATAGAAATTATAGAAATTATGTCTTTACTGAGAATGAAGCTACAGGCTAACTAAACTGTCAAGTGACTCTGACTGGACAGAAATTATATCAATATATCTATCATGAGCATATTAGTAGTGGTATTATGATCATATGCTAATTATTAGAGAGATGGATAGTTAATGACACAATAGAAACTATCTACATCAGTACCCATATTGATTTTGTAACTGATCTTGGACTTAACACAAAGTGACAGCCAAACTAAAGTGAATCACATTTGAGTATCTCTAGACAGTTTTGGATTTTGTTACTAGCAGTCAGTATGGTAGAAAAATCAAGAATATTAGAACCAGACAACCCCATTATGTACTATCTGTACAATTAGGGAACTTCTAAACCTCAGCTTTTTCATCTGTCATATCGGGATAATGATAAGGAGTCTGCTGTAAAATTAAATGAGAAAATATGGTCACCTAATGCTGAGCAACAAGCACAAACTTGGCACATAGTAGAAGTTCAACAATTATTGTTATCTCATCTTTTCTTTAGCGCTTCTTAGCAACTCAACCATCATAAACATTTATACAATATCACAGTAGTCATTGTTAATCTCAGTGAATACAGATCATTGATTATAACGTAGACCAATAATTCAGTCTCCCAAGGCAAAAGAAATAAAATCAAAATAAACAAATGAGACCTAATCAAACTTAAAAGCTTTTGCATGGCAAAGAAAACCATACAAAATGAAAAGACAATCTACAGAATGGGAAATATTTGCAAACAATGCAACCAACAAGGGGTTAATATCCAAACTATACAAACAGTCCATACAACTCAGTATCAAAAAAACAAACAACCCAATCAATAAATGGGCAGAAGACCTGAATAGACATTTCTCCAAAGAAGACATACAGATGGCCAACAGGCACAAGAAAAAATGCTGAACATTGCTAGTTACGAGACAAATGCAAATCAAAACCACAATGAGGTATTACTTCACACCAGAACGAATAGCCATTATCAAAAAGTCTATAAATAATAAATGCTGGAGAGGGTGTGGAGAAAAGGGCACCCTCCTATACTGTTGATGGGAATGTGAACTGCTGCAACCACTACTGAAAATAGTATGGAGCTTCCTTTAAAAATTAAAAATAGAGCTATCATATGATCCAGCAATCCCACACCTAGGCATGTATACAAAAAAGACAAAAACTCTAATTCAGAAAAGATGCATGCACCCCAATGTTCAAAGCAGCACTATTTACAATAGCTAAGACATGGGAAACACCCAAGTGTCTATCAACAGATGAATGGTTTAAGAATATGTGTGTGCATGCTATAATTGAGCTGTAGTCAGGGGGTGGTGGAATATTACTCAGCCCTAAAAAAGAATGAAATAATGCCATTTTCAGCAACATGGATGAACCTAGAGTTATCATATTAAGTGAAGTCAGACAGAGAAAGACAAATACTATGTGATACCACTTACAGGTGGAATTTGAAAAAGAATACAAATGAATCTATATAGAAAACAGGAACCGACTCACAGACATAGAAAATAAACATGGTTATCAGAGGGGAAAGGAAGGGGAGGGATAAATTAGGAATATGGGATTAATAGATACAAACTATTCTACATAAAATAGATAAGAAACAAGGATTTACTGTATAACACAGGAAACTATATTCAATAGCTTTTAATAACCTATAATGGAAAATAACCTGAAAAAATATATATAACTGAAAAAATAATTTAGATCAATACTGAAATAAATAATAAATTCTTTGATATGAAATTTTTTCAAAATATAGCATTCATAGGGAAAAATAATTAAAGGGGTCTCTGATGATTTTTAAAAATTGGGTATAACTAACAACCTAAATATGTCCTAGTATTCTTTAATTCTTCTCAGTGTCTTCTTTGATAGAAGCTTATTATGTTTCATACTCTTCTTTTATATCCTGCATGTTTGTGTATGTGTGCAAGACCCAAATGGGACCAAGCTTTTTACTTGTAATAATAAATTGTGGACATGTTTCCAAGTTTAATACATATAGCTGTAACTCAATCTTTTTATTTTTTTATTTATTTTTTAACATTCTTTTAAATTGAGCTATAGTCAGTTTACAATGTTGTGTCAATTTCCTGTGTAGAGCACAATTTTTCAGTTATACATGAACATACATATTCACATTCTTTTTCACTGTGAGCTACCACAAGATCTTGTATATCAATCTTTTTAATACACTAACATTTACTTAATTAGTCCCCTATTGAGACACATTTAAATGTTTCAAATTTTTCACTATATAGACAACTGTTACCTGTGCATCTCTGTACATATACCTTTATACACTTGGATATTTCTGTATGATTGCATAAGTTATTACTGCATTTGGCTGGCAATAAAAAAACCCTTCCAAGAATTTGTGGTACAGATTGCCAAATTACCTTCCAAAAATACTATAGCAAATAAAAGTTCCAGTAACATGTATGAAATGGCTGGTTTGCTCATATTCAACAACCCTGGTCCTCTAAATTTTTCTAAATGTTTGCCAGTCTGATAGGCAGAAAGCAATCAAATGCAAAGCTAGAAAGATATGGATGGATAGATGATAGAGAAGCAGATAGAAGATAGAATCAAAATAGTTTATTTTGTACATATTTTACTATTAGTGTGGATGAGCATTTCTTAATGTATTTATTAACCATTTGAATTTCTTTTTCTGTGTATTGCCTTATAACACTTTATTCACTTTTCTACTGTTTTTTTTCTTTTTTGCTTTAATCTCTTTAATATATTACAAGCATTAACCCCATTTTACAAATATACTCCCCAGTTTATTTCTTGACTCTCCCTTTTTCTTACAGCCTTTTTTCCCCCATTCATGTGCTTTTAATTTGTATTAAGTCAAATCTATTCATCCTTCCTTTTATATAGTCAGATCTTGGCAACATGCTAAGAAAAGTTATGTCTGCTTCAAGATCGTAAAAATATTCTCCCTTTTAGTCCTGTAATTTACAGAGTTTATATGAATAAATCCTGAAACTACTTGGAATTTATTTTTGACTATCGTGTTAGTTATCGACCTATATTTTCCTAAATTGCTATCCAACTGTAACAGTGATACTTGTCATTTAAATTTCCTAATTAATTTTAAACACCCATACATATGTACTGGGCCAATACCACAGTTTTAATTACTATAGATTTAGAGTATGTGCTAATAACTTGCAATGCAATTATTTTACGATTATCATTGTTTCCAACACAGTTTCTGGACACCCTTTTACATTTCTTTTTCAAGATAAAAAATTTGATCAAATTTTCAAGATTAAAAGATATCACTGATTGTTATACTTATTAAAATTTTATTACATTTATAGTTTAGTTTGGGGAGCATCTTTACAGTCCTGCATCTTCCTATTGAGAAACATAATATCATTAGAAAATAGAGTGCGATATTGGTGGAACATATTTAAATTCTGCCTTGGTAGAGTCAACCCTTTTCTCTCTAAGATTCCAAAGAAGGCAAAATAAAGAAAAACAATACTTTATTATTAGCTGAAGCTTTGGCCCTATATCGCATTTAGAACTCTGATAAGCTAATTTGGACCCAGTGAGGATCTCCTTTTTTTAAGCTCCATCAGTGTGAATGGCCTAGCAACAAAGAAGAATCTGCTCTGCCTATGCCACATGTCACCAGTCCTCTTCATCCTTCTCCCATCACCCTCCTCCACCCTCACCAACCAATAACAAACTCCACATACCATACTTGGCACTACAGGGGGATGAAATGCCAAACCCATCAGCATTAAAGAAAGAGGATCCAGAGAAAACACATTTGTCCTATTCTTAAAAGTAGTATCCAAAGTAATGCCAGCTAAGGTGAGAGAGAAAGAGTTCAATGAAAGAAAGAGAATGATCAAGCTTGATGGGAAAAAAAAAAAAACGAGTTGGGGCCACTTCTTGTTCTCACTGTAAATATGGACAAAGATCAAGTTTCCAATCCTTTCAAAGCCCCACACTCAGAAAAAGTGACCAAATCATTTAATTCCCACTAACTGGATTGGCATCCCTCTCCATTAGGACTGAAGTATGGATATGAGTAAAGGGTTCAGAGAGGACTTCTATTATAAATCAACAAGTATTTCTTTACATACATTCATATACGTATACATACATTTATACTCTTCAGTGAACCCTTACAGTTTTCTTCCTATGAGTGAAATACTTACCTGGTCAGATTTATTGCTAAGAAAATTAAGGATTTTGTGGCTATGAGGAATAGAATATTTTTGAAGTTAAATATTTAAATGGTTATAAATAAAAATAATTGATGTTTTGCATGTTTATTTTTATCCAACTTCGTTGAACTCTTCCTTTTTTAATTCTCTGGAATCTTCTATTAATACTATCATATTCTCTAAAAAGTAAAATAGTAATTTGACCTCTTTCTTTCATTTAAAAATGTATTATACATAAAAAGAATATTATTACATACATGGTACAGTTTAAAGGATAGTAATTTTAAAACAAATATCCATTTATTCCCCAAATGAATAAAGTACCAATTACTTTGAAGTTCCCTTTGTGTCCTTCCCAGAAGTAACCACTGCCTTGAATTTTGTATTAATAATAATTCCCTTGCATTTTAGTATGTGTCTGTGTGTGTAATTTTGTTTTGCCTGACTGAATTTCATATAAATGGAGGAATGTATATATTCTTCTATGACTTGCTTTTTTGTTCTTATCATTACACTTTTGAGATTCATCCACATTATAAGGAATAGGAAGAGTTTATGCTGATCCTTTTCCAGGCTATACAGTATTCTTTTGTAACAAGACACCACAATTCATTTATTCTTTCTGCTGTTCATAGACATTTGGATTTATTCTTTTTGTTTTTGTTTTTTCCTACTACAAATAAGGCTGCTTGAGCATTCCTGTGTATATATCCTAGTGAACATGTCTTAAGAGTTTCTTTCGGATATATGCACGTGGAGGTGGAATTACTGTACGTAGAGTCTATGTGCATATTCAGCTAGGTTTTCCAAAGTGATTGGGCTAATTTACACGGCCACCAGAAATGTACTTATGTTCCCATCACTCTGCATCCTTGCCAAAACACAGTTATTGTTTATTTTTTAATGTTTGTCATCTGATGGTGTGAATACTGTCTCCAATTAACCTAGTCCTGACTACTAATAATGTTGAGCACGTCTTCAGTTATTGGCCTTTTGTGCTTCCTCTTTTTAAAAACTACTTTATATCTTTTGCCTTTTTCCCCTTTAGTTGTCTTTTTATCATTGAAATCTTTTGGATTTGTAGAAATTCTTCATTTTCTGAATATTAATTCTTTTTAGTTATAAGTATTAACAAAAAAAAATTCTCTGTTGGTAGCTTGTCTTTTGAATCTTTTTACAGTATCTTTTGTGAAAAAGAAGTATTTCATTTTCAAGTGGTCATATTTATAAATCTTCTCTTCCCAAAAAAAAAAGTCTTATAATTTTGAGACTTATTTGGAAAATTCGTCCCTATTCTGAGGTCATAAAATTTTTCTCTTATATCTTAAGTTCTTACTTTTTACATTTAAGAGCTTGATCCCTTGATTTTTGTGCAGAAAATGAGGTAGGAAACCATTTTTACTTTTGTCCATACAAATAACATATTGGCCTGGCACCAGAGTTGCCCAAGTTTAGCAAATAAAAATATAGGACACCTAATTTTATTTGAATTTCAGATTAAAAAATGAGTAATACTTGAGTATAATTATGTCCTGTGTGATATTTTGAACACACACACACACACACATTCAAAAATTATTGACTGTTTATCTGAAAATAAAATTTAACTAAACATCTTGTATTTTATCTGGCAACCCTACCTGGTACCATTTAGTGAATAATCCATTCTTTATCTGTTGATATGCAATATCATTCTGTCAGTTTTCAGCTTTCCACATACATGTGGATACTTCTATATTTTCTATTGTGTTTCAACTATATCTTCTTAAGTCTCCCAACTGGATTCTTCAGAATTGTTGACTGGTATCTCCAGATGTATATGAGATAACAGTATAGTAAAAATGGGCATTTTTGTCTTGTTCTTCATTTTGTTGGGACTGCTTCTAATAATTCTTCATTAATCGCATGGCAGGCTTTGGGTTGAGATATATAAATATATATCAAGCTAAGGAAATGTCCATCTAGTCCTATTTAATCAAGAGATTTTTAAAGATAAAAAATGAATATTAAAATTATTAAATTCATTTTCAGCACCTTTGGAGATTATTATAAAGAGTTTTCCCTCTCAACAACAAACATATTATATTAATGAAGTATAATTAGATGAATATTTATATTTAAATTGATCATAGTGTAGTTTTTAATATGCTTCTGGATTATCCTTGATAATTTAAGGTTTTTAAATGCTATTTATAACAGACTGGTCTATATTTTTCTTTTGTGAGAGTGTATGTGTCTGTGTGTGTGCTCAAGGGAAGGTGAGTGGGAAGGGGGAGGGATAGGAAGAAGGAGACCTTAGCACGTGTAAGTTTAAAACAATTTTTAAGTATTTGTAAGTACAAATACAGTAAAGCAGAGCTCAGCCTCCTCCCCCTCCATGCTCACACACTCTCACACACACACACACACACACACACACACACACACACACAAAACCATGCTCCTTCTTAGACTCCCCTAAGAAAGATCTTCAGAGAAGTCAGAAAACATTTGATTTTATTCCAAATCCTCATTTTGCAAACAAAGAAGCTGAGTCCTAAACAGATTAAGAGTTCAGGTACCTGGTCTCTTCTTGCTAATAATATCTAAACATTGAAAGGTTCTTGAGGGAAAGCTAGTGGAACTTTACTGAAGTTGGAGAAAGGAGACTGACCGGACACTTCATTACAGTCTTCAACATGATGAAGGGGGTTGAAATAAGCAATGGCAAGCTGTCCTTTTCAATGCTCTTTCTGGATAGGGGAAGGAAAATGGCTTTAATTAATTCAAGAGGGATTTGGGTCAATAATAAGAATTTCCTGAATGAACAAATTCCAAGACAATAGAAGGGGTTGCCGAAGGAAGCTGAGGAAGAGCTTTTTGTGAAGCCGGTGAGAAAAGTGTAGACTGCTATTTTTTTGCAATGATGTCAGGACTGTGGGGTTGAATCAGATAAAACTGCTGATATTCAAACTGTTTTTACCTATAAAAACAGCAAATTCATCTAGATCGATCTAATACATAGACATAAGTAGGTAGGCTTCACCCTAGAGGACATTTCATTTCAGCCTTTAATTTTACTTATCTCTATAGGATGTGTAGAATGGAAACAGATTTGTTCCGGAAGGTCAGGATATAAAGGCTACAAAAGATCCTCTTTTAAATTAAGCTCTTAGCATTTAAAAGCCAGAATTACCAATATTCTTATTTGTACAACCAATCATTCTAGAACTAATAAACTATCAACTATGTTTAAAATGAAATGTTGTTAAAATTCATGTCTTGGATGCTGAGTGTCCTTATGATGCCAGCTATTCCATCTCTATGAGATCTTTGGCAGTGGATAACTTCAAGTCATTGTCAACTGTGATGATTCTGGTGACAAGATTTGGTGTAAATGCTAGTTGGGCAGATTAGCTCTCTCCTTTATTTTTGCATCAGATGCCACCAAAAGAGTAGTTGTGCAGGAACTCTTCCCAAGGCCAGTGGCTTCGGGTCGTCGTGTATAAATTACCACCAAGCTTTGACATTATTATGTAAAATTTTCCAGACCAACTAACCATGTTGTTCAACTCTGTTGTAATTTCTCCTACGCAGTCATCCTCTGATCAGTTTCCAACCCTCTAAAAAACTGTTAGATTCTTGAGAACAACTGGGAACTGTTAAAAGAATCAGACTGGGCATACTAAAGGAATGGGGATTTCTCTGGAATGAAAATGCACAATTAATTATTCGCCTGGAACATATGCAAGTAAAAAGAACTAAGAATAAACTCCCTGATTTTAACTCATCTTGATGGATATAATGTATCTGAAGGGGGTTAAAAACCTATATGGCCTTGACATGTAAGCCAGAAACTCCACCTTTGCCATTTGCAATGGCTCTGAGGACCTCAACAGTGGTACCACGCTTTCCGTACTAATTCCCAAATACTCCCATCCATTCTGTTCTTATGCTTTGGAGTGTCTTCATGACCCATTGTTATAACAATATAATTTGGCATTTAATCCTACAAGGTGATAGGTTTGTGTGTGCATCTTAACTTCTTCCTCACCACAAGCTCCTTCATTAAGCTCAGTGGCTCCTGTATGAGTATAGTGACCTTCAGCCTAGACAGTCTAAGTCTCTAACCACCCCAGTGCTTCAACGGTAAATGAGATTTGAAATTCCTACAGCACTCAGAGTACCTTGCACAAATTAGACACTTGAGGACCATTTGGTTGCTTTCTTCACCTTTGCATCCAATATGGTTTCTAATACTATGCTGAGCACATGCTAAACTCATCATCCTCCTCACTCCCATGCACATACCCTGAATGTGTTTCTAGACCTATATTCTTCATCCAGCCACTCAAGCTAGAAACTTCAGCTTCAACTTTGATTCCTTTTTTTTCCCCACTTGCCATATCCAGTGGGTCACCAAAGTCTGCCAATTTTACCTTTTACCTATACCTTTCTTGAGCATATCTACTCTAGGCCACCTTTGATGTCATTACTCCAGTTCAAACCTGGTTTATTGCAAACTCCTCCAAACAGCTACAGTTCTCTCCTGCTTAAGGCACCATTCAGTGCCTTCCCATGTCATGGAAGTTCCAGGACTCTCTGGGCCACTCTCCAGACTTTTTTCATACCTTTCCTTGTCTCACAGCTTATCACCCAACAAAGCCACACCAGTTATGGAACACACACTGCCCCAACACACACACACACGCTCCCCTCCCTGCCTTTGTCCAGGTGCCCCCTCTTCCTGGAAACTTTACCACCTGACTCACATCTTCCCTCACACCTGACTAACTCTGATTGGTACTCTAAGACTCAGTTCAGGCAAGCTTTCTCTGAACCTCCCTCTGTTCCACCCTTATCTGGGTTGAATGTACCTCCTCTGTGATCCTAGAATGCCCTGTGCACATATCTGTCCCTGGGTCATCTGACATCCCATGCCCTCATTTCCACCTCAGCACCTAGTGCTGTCAAGTCCATCTCCAAAACAGATCTCTGATCCATCTAGTCTTTTCTCTCCCCACTGTTCATACCTAATTTGAGCATCCTTCATCTCCCACCTGACCTGCTATGGTAGCCTCCCCACAAATCTTCCCCATTCCACTGTCCATTCTTCTGCTACGTAACCGCAAGAAGGGTCTTCCCAAAGTCATACCTATAGATTATGTAAATCCTCTGTAGAAACTTTGTCACTGACTTTCCTGCACTGACAATAATGTGGCCTCCCAGGTCGTATCCCCTTCTCTAGCCTCAGCTTCCATTATTCTCACCCTAACTCACCGAGCTCCAGCCCTAAGATTCCCAAACTAGACAAGCTCATTCCTGCCCTGGGGCCTTCGGGACACGCTACTCTCTTTGCTCAGATAATCTGTCCCTTGACTCTTTGTGTGTCTAACTCCTACTCATCTGTTAAGCCTCGGTCACGATATTTTCTCAGAGAAGCTTTCCATGTCCCCAGTCTCACTTAGCTCCTCCTATTCTAATTCATAGTACCAGCTGTCACCAGGCATAAAATTACATGTTTATTTATTTGTTTAATGTCTCTCTTACTACACTCTACACTTTATGAGGAGCAGAATCAAATGTGAGTTTTGTTTTATTTCTAACCTCTGTATACCTGGAACCCATCAAGGGGAATACATAATAAACGGATGAATGAATGAATTGCATTGACCATATTATTTTTAGATTCTCTAGTTAGTGTTCCTTATACACAGCATTCACATAGAGATGTTCAATAAATTTTACTGACTAAATGCCTAACAAATGTGGTGATTAATTAAGAACTGATTTATTGTGACATGTTTACTCAAGAAATTCTAAGTTTTCAAAATAATATACTCTTTATCACTTTAGGTGACTTCATTCCATATGTCTGAAATTAGCCTAAAATAATAGTTCCATTCATACTTTCAAGAGACATGAAGACATACATACTTCTGGGGAAGTCATCTCAATATACTTTGGAAATTTCAAATTTCTCATTGTTACATAAAGGATTTGCAGAAGCATCTATTCTATGTATCTGCTTCTAAGGGGCTTTATTAACAGCATTTTAGGTGGATAGCCACCTCTGATATCCTAAAAGTCTGCTGAAAAGTCTATTGCATTAAAGAAATTTTTCTCCTTGTGTCTTTTCTGAACTACTACTAGCGTCCTAAGTTTACAGAATTGTTCATTGTACATTTTTTCAACTTCATTGCTCTATTTTAAGATTGTTTATATAACATCATTTTGAAGCTCCAAGATGGCATACTTAAACCTAGATAATTAAACCCCAGATAGTATTCCAGGAGCTGATCTGGGATTAAAATTTTCAGATTGGGGAGAAAAATTCGCCCCAGAGCTGTTTACTTTGAAAAAGGAAGAAAAATGATACATACTATATCAATAAGAAGTTCTTAAAGCAGTACACACAGTTGAAGCATGAGTATACAAACATAATTTAAAAGTCACCCTGATGGCATGAAAAGTCTTCATCAAGTTAAGTGTCTTCCAGCAGCTGGAGTTAGAGTCCCCTCTGGATACGCTAGTCTGGAGCTGTGATTGCAATCTGCCTTCCAAAGAAGCACCCAATTAATCCCTCTTCCTTCTGCCTTCACATGCAGATTATTAGTTTCACAATTACTCACCTCGGACTCCATTTGGGGAAATGTCTAACAGTTGCTTTAACTCTTGAACATTTCAGTGCTTTTGAAAAATCCGATTCCACTCAAAAATTCCTTATTTATTTGTGGTGCACATATCTTTAAAAAATATTCTTTCAATAGAAATTGTCGTTTTCAAAGGCCCAAGAGCAAAGGATTTTATGCTTTTTTCCCTTCCTTTAGGCTTCTCTTTTCAAGTGAAAATAGAAACATCTTGAAATGCAATAATATTTAAGATTTCAGAATAACTGCCTCCAAAGTGGAAAACTTCCATTTCTAATTTTCCCTAAATCTTCATCTTGATAAAAAAAAAATTAGTCTTGGTTAAGAAGGGTGATTGTAATGGGTAAAATATTACTAATTTTCTAAAACACTAAAGTTGTGATTCTCAACATTATCAACTATTTAGCGTGATTTTTTTAAGTAAAATATTCAGTCTATTTATGAATAAGGTTTATCTTGCACACATAAAGCCAAAATTAATTTCCCATTGAGATGACCAGGGGATTGGATTTATTATAACACTGTTGTCTTTTTGGTTCATAATACAAGTATATTTATAATTATATATGTATAAATAATGAAAATCTGTTTTGTTATCTTAAAGGATTTATATCTTTATTAGATAAATTAGTAAGAAAAACACTAGAACTCTCAAGAGATAATGGATAAAGGACATGGAACAAACAATTCACAAATAATCCAGAATGGACCCAAAATTATTATGTGAAAAATGCTCTCCAGTTGGATAAAAAAAAAATTGTTCTCCAGAGTGTTGGTTATAAGTGTGGAAAATGGGAAATTATTTAAATAAAACATTAAAATGTGAAAAATGGCTGACACAAAATGGAATATTATATACCCAATTAAAATCATTTTTAGGATAAACTATTAATAATCCAGGAAAGAATTCTGTTATGTGAAAAAGTAGAAGGCAGTTATATGTAATTACATATAATGCAATCACAACTTACTAAAAAATAAAAAACATGGATTATTATTCTGCCTTAAAAGTAAAGGAAATTCTAATGCATGCTACAGCAAAGATGAACCTTAAATACATTATAAGTGAAATATGCCAGTCACAAAATACTGTATTATTCTACTTATATGAGGTATCTAGTAGTCAAATTCACAGACACAGAAAGTAAAATGCCAGGGGAGAGGGAGGGGGAGGATGGGGAGTTAGTGTTTAATAGGTGCAGAATTACAGTTGGGAAGATGAAAAAGTTCTGGAGACAGATAATGGTGATGGTTTAAGAATAATATGAATGTACTTAATGCTACAACTGTATACTTTAAAATGGTTTAAATGGTAAATGGCATCTATGTACATTTTACTGCACAAAAAAAGATACTAGTGAGTTTCTATATACCCTTTAATTAGCTTCCCCTACCAGTAACATCCTACATAACCACAGTACAATTATCAAAACTAAGAAAAGAACATTGGTACAATACTGTGAACCAAAACCAAACTACAGACTTTATTCAGATCTTACCAGTAGTCCCACTAATGTCCTTTTTTTCTGTTCCAGGATTTAGAACATAAAACATTTTGTAAACACAGCAACAGCAAAAACATGTAAATCTTTCATAAAAGAATGTCCTATTTGGTTTCTTTAAACTACAACCCCTATTATTATATTTTAAATATCTTCAGATTCACCCCAAAAAAAGTTTAGGAACTTATCTGTTATATAAAGCAAATACATCTTGTTTTATACAATAGAATTGTGGTTGATGACTGAATAAAGGCAGCTAGCTTGGGGGGCCATATCAGTTAAAACTAAGTTATAACTAGAATTAAAATAAAAAATAAAACTATTAAACAATGTAGGTGTTTATTTCCCTGTCATATAGAAGTCCATAGGCAGATGGTCTCCAGGAATGATATGGAAACTCCATGGTGTCAGGATGTCCAGCCTCTCCTACCTTGTTGTTTTGCACGCATGGCTTCTATTCCCAAGATCATGATCTAAGATAGCTGCAGAGCTCAAGCCTCTACATCTACATTCCAGGCAGAAAGAAGGAGGAAAGAAGGACAGAAAGGTTTTCCCTCTCCTATTAAAGACAATATCCAAAAGCTGCACTTCCATTTACAGTCCATTGGCCAAGGCTGAGTCATGCGGCCACATCTAACCATAAGGGAGGCTAGGGATTATAATATTTTAATTCTCAGATGTTATGAACCCTGCAAAAAACAATAGGAGCTCAACTACTAAGGAGGGTAGACGTGGAGAGGGATTTTAGTGGAGCTTCATTTTGAAATTAAGCATAAACCAGAGTCTGGAGAAAACAGGGGGCAAAAAAATTCTTCTCTACCTTGATCATTAATAAACATGTGTTTTCATTGCAGAGGAGAAGCTAAAGTAAAATATGCTACTGCCCCTAATCTGGTAAGTAGGGGTGTCCTTGGAACCCACATGAACTACTGAATTGGAGTCAATGAGTCTCTACCTTTAGACAACACACCAGGCAAATCAAAGATGTTTATGGAGCATCTACAATATTATTGAGCAGATACCTGGAGCAAAGCTAAGTACTCCAAGGAGTTTTTAAAAAGTAATTTAAAAATACTTAAAGTAAAACACAGTCCCTATACTCTAGGCTTATAGTTCTATTAGTAAATGAGGATATTCAGACGAGGAATGACCACAACGTAAGACAAAGGTAAACTGAGTACTGGATTTGCCTCCAATTCCTCCTGGTACCATGCCATCACCTTCCAGATCATAATGTGGTTTTTGTGACTATTTAATAGCAAAGTTTCCATCCAATAGGTTGAGACCTATGAATAAATTCAGATGCCCTACATGGTCAATCTTTAATAACTGTCATCCCCCTTTCAGCTTCTCTACAGGGAGAAAGTTCAGCATGCACCCCCGTTCAGGATCTTTATTTCAGAAATCTTCCTCCCACCAACCAACACTCAGCTGGACCTCACCATTTTGGCCCTCACCATCATCTAGTTCTTCTGGGGGTAAATATAGTCCCTCCTGACAAAAAGGTTGTGGGAGGTCTGGTTTCAAAGAAGTCAGATTTTCTAAAATAATTTGAACACCTCAAGAAAATAAAATGCAAAAGGACCATTAAATGTGGTTTAACTATTAAAAGAGGTAGGCAGATGTTCATTCTCTTTATTTGTATGAAGAATTTCCTTTCCTGACATTGAGTCATGTTCATTTTTCCCAAGAGGGAATAAAATGTTCCCTGTAAAAGCACAACCTTTTCTTTTCCAGTGTTCTGGACCCATGCCAACATAACAGAAACAGCCAAATAAAGGGTTGTGATAAGCTCCTCAGGTGCCAGGGGGATGTTATCAGAGGAAATCATCTTCCTCCCTGTGACAAGATGTATGGATCCTCAGCATACACACAAAAAAATTGGGGCCCCCAAGGAGTAGAAATTCATCAAATACTCAGTGGGGAATTGTGCACAAAACAGTAATGGAAACCAGTGGGAACACAATTTTATTAACTCCAAAAAGTTGCGCCAATTGGGCTCTTAGGAATAGTCCCCGGATTGATATGCCTGGAGACAAAGGACTTTAAGTGACAAATCTGATTAAATGTATGAGAAACATTGTCTTTTCTTGCTTAAGAATCCAATGTCAAATTTGGAGGGCTGTTTTAGTCTATAAAATGTAGTCATTATATAATCTATTGTGCCACAGCAGGAACACAAATTTAATGTACTTGGATGTGCAAAAAAATTAGAAATGCAGCCTCTTTTATTTTGTCTATGACTAAACAGATCTTTGCCACCTGCTAGGTGATAGGTAAGAAAAATAAATAAATGTCCAATTTTGTTTCTCCAGGGAAGAAAGCTCAGTCTCAGAATTTTCAGTCTTACGTCTTTGCTTTCATTCAAGATGGCATTCACAGATGGAGCAAAGGAGTGCGGCTTGAGTTACCAGGTGCAAGTGTCCTTAGGTGGTTAGGTATAGTGTACTTTGATGCCTCTGGTCTCTGGAGCAACATCTTTTGTCCACCAGCTTACTGCCTGCCCTGCTGGTATGTGTGGCTAAAGCCTGTGGATGCTGTGATTCCAGGTCTGTTATTTTGACTTAAGACCTGCTCCCAGAAATCCTTGGACACTGTTAATGGGAATGTAAATTGGCATAGCCACTATGAAAAGCAGCAGTATGGAGATTCCTTAAGAAATTAAAAATCGAACTGTACCATATTATCAATCTTTCTTTTGGGTATATATCCAAAGGAAATGAAAACAAGATCTCAAAAAGACATCTGCACTCCCAGATTTGTTGCAACGTTATTCACAATAGCCAAGGTATGCAAACAACCTACATTTACATGCATCAATGAATGAATGGATAAAGACGTTGTATATACAAAACAGAAACAGACTCATGGACATAGAATACAAACTTGTGGTTGCCAAGGGGGCAGGGGATGGGAAGGGACCGACTGGGATCTCAAAATTTGTAGATATTGACAGGCATATGTAGAATAGATAAACAAGATTATACTGTATAGCACAGGGAAATATATACAAGATCTTGTGGTAGCTCACAGTGGGAAAAAAAATGTGACAATGAATATATGTATGTTCATGTATAACTGAAAAATTGTGCTCTATACTGGAATTTGACACAACATTGTAAAGTGACTATAACTCAATAAAAAAATGTTAAAAATAAAAATAAATAAATAAAAAAGATGTGTATATACACAATGGAATATTATTCAGTCATGAGAAAGAAGGAAATCCTGTCATCTGCAACAACATGGATGAACCTTGAGGGCATTATGCTAAGTGAAGTAAGTCAGGCAGAGAAAGACAAATACTGTATGATCTCTCTTATATGTGAAATCTAATAAAGTCAAACTCTTAAAAAAAGAGAGCAGAAAAGTGATTGCCAGGGAGTAGGGGTGGAGGAAATGGAGAGATGTTGGTCAAAGGGTACAAACTTCCAGTTATAAGATGAATAAGTTCTGGGGAGCTATGAAGAGCAAGGTGATTGTATTATACACCTGAAAGTTGCTAAGAGAGTAGATCTTGAATGTTCTCACCACAAAAAAGAAATGATAATTCTGTGATGGATGGAAGTGTTAGCTAATACTATGGTGGTCATCATTTTGCAAAATATAAGTGTACCAAATCAAGTTACATATCTTAAACTTATACAATATGTCAATTATATATCAATAAAGCTGGACAAAATATACGTAAGAACTGTTCCCAGCTTTCCAATTGAAGTTTTTACACTGTGATCTAAAAATAAATAGATCTACAGTCTGGCTTGAGTTTCCTAAACCAGTTTCCTGTAAAGCAAAAATTTCAGCCTAGAAAAGTCTCATGCAAGGAAATATATGTTTTTTGACAATAACTCATTCATCTGTTGGATCCATAAATATCTCTTGCCAGAAGGATTTATTCAGAAAAAAAAATGGCTATTGAATTTTTCTATTCCAATTGAGTGAGTGATTCATTTATTGAAGGTCTAAGTGACGATCACAAGTAGAAATATAGAATACTAGCACTGGGAGGAAGTAATCTCTATTTTATAGGCCTTAGGAAACTGAGGCTAGGTTAACTGAAATGACTTACTCAGAGCCACCCAGATAGTTACTGGCATAGCTGGAATTTGAATCTGAGATCCTTGACTCAATTATACCAGAGGAGTTTGAAAGGTACTTTTAAAATTTATCTAAATTATTGCTGATTTGCTACAAATGAAAGCATCTGTAATTTTACTTAGCAATAATTAAAATGTTAATGGGCATATTGTTATCACCTTTTCTAGGTAGCTAAATTAAGATATGAATAGTTTTCATTCATATGAATTAAGTAAAAGTTTTTAACTTTCATACAGATATCTATTTTAAAACCAGAACGGTTCTCAATCACTGGGAGAGACAGAACACTGAGATTTTCTCCTGGATCTCAGTAGTATATTTTCAGAATGCTTTATTTCAAGCAAGCAATTTAACTACTTCTAAGAGTTCTTTTACTTTAAAAAATTAGGATAAGAAATTATTTGGATCTATTAGCAATTGACTAATTCTAAATCGAATTAACTTTATGTCTCTATATAGGTCCAAGAACAGAACTACCTGACTCTAACATTTAAATCCTCTTGAGAAACTCTCCTGCAGAGCGTGTCTCCCAGCCACGTCTATACATGTGCCTCTGTGGATAATACATTAATACCACTCACAATAGAAGGTATTGTTCTTTATAGCTAGTCAAATTAATTATTTGAGCACCCCAGGATGTACAGCATGAAAGAACAGCTTTATAGATATTCAGGGCACTATATAAAATGCCATGGTGAATTATTGACTCTAATGAGAACATCCTCAAAAGGCTGAACTCCCAAGGGTGCTGACTGAAGAACTGGGAGGAGGGGTTCATACGTTAAATCAATAATTAGGAAGACAGACAGAAGAGAGATTGGGCAAGAGATTTCTGAAAATTGAACATTTGTCATCTGTGTATCTCCCTTGCTGATGATTCATTAAATGAAGATTAACTTCAGTAACTTATTGACCAACCTGCCAATAAATCCTGAGCTTTATTGCCTGTGATGCATGAAACGGACAGGACTGGATAATACTGCCAAGGGAGTTGACTAAGTGTGATGTGATTTAGAGAATTTCATAAGCTAGTACTGTGCTTGTTATGTGTTTTTCACATTTGCATACCATGCTGACTATTGTGTCAGTTTACAGGGGATGTAAAAAGAAGCAAATAAAATTATTAATGGAATTTATAGTTTACTTAGAGACATCAACTAGGCATTTATGATGTTATGCATGAGAATTTACCTATATTTATGAAAAGACCCGATGCAAAAAGACCATGTTCCATTTGCAACATGGAATTGTATCTTTCACCTCATCTCTGACTGTATCTCAGGGTCACATTTTATCTAACTAAACTTTCTTCAAAAACAGACTGTTTTAGCTCTTGCCATGCATTCTACAAAAAAGGACAAAGAGATGATATATGTTTTCTGAAACATGACTGAAATAAGAAAAGTATAATAATAAACAGCAATGCAATTTTTAGAAATTCATTGAAATTCATAGAAATTTATAGAAATAATAGACTGTAATGAAATTCATAGAATTTCATAGAGATTAACTCCTGGTCCTCTAGGATCACTTATGTATACTTCATTAAAGGCTTTTCTGACAATGTAAATCAAATGGGGAAGAGTGATGTTTTCAGACCACCTCTCAAAGAGATGCAATTGGTTAAGGCCCTGCTACATGAGCGAAACCCACAATAATCAGGTCCTAAGACTAATAGAGAAATCCACCTATAGATATTCCGCACTACTCAGAAAAGTTTCAAACATAACTAGTGATTTGAGGTCTTAGAGAGATAAGGAAGGAGGTATTATGGAACCCTCCATTCTTTGGTTTATATGGCAGTTCCACGAGGGTTGAGGATGTCTGCAGATGTGTGGAATTCGCTGGGTTCCCTCCACTATACTCTCCCCTCCATCTGCCCAATTCTCAACTTAGACTACTTACATAAATAATCTATTCCCACCGACACATCCTCAGACAAGGTCAGTGTAGTGTCAAGTTCTGTCTTGCTCCTGGACCTTCTAATTATTGCCAAGGCCTCTGGAGCCTGATTTCTGCTCCTTTCAACTCACATTCTAGTACCTTCATGACCTGGTCTTCTAGCCCAGGCTGGGTACCTGTTGCCTGAACTCTAAGTCTCACCCCACCTACCTATTCTGTAGTCTAAAAGGATATTGCAGGTGAAGTTTAAACACACACGCACACAGAGTTTCCTCATTCTGAGATTTTATCAGAGAACAATGGTAACTGGCAACACTTGTTATCTCCCTATGAATTTTTTTTGAGAGATTGATGTTTTGTATTGTTTTTTCATCCTAGGAAACATTGGCCTCAAAAGGCAAAAAGTCTCTGGCAAGAGAAATGTTCCTAGAAGGCCCTGAAAATACAATCTCGTTTCATGACAGTTAGCAAAATGTCTTCTGTCACTTCTGGAGCTCTCATTCCCACTCTGTGCAGCATTCATAGTGTTCAAGTATATTAAGCATTCACATCATTTATATGTGGCCCAACCTCTGTTCTAATCCTATGTATTAGTACAGCTAACTGCAGCTCACTCGGTGCTGCTGTTTGCACAGCTGGACATGTCAGATAGAATGAGTTCATCCCTTCAAAGATGAGCTTAAAGCTACCATCTAGTAGTGTCTTTCTTTTTTACACCTACGACCATTCCTCATTGTTCTCACAAGCACAGTGAGTTTTAATGAAGTCATGTCTTTTAGTGTAACGCTGCAGGCGCACAAATGCTGATAAACCTCCTTAACTCATTGTCAGATCAGCATGTTTATCTTCAAGCTGCAGAATGTATTTAATTATAAGATATGAAAAGGTCCTTCAGATTTGTTCTCTGGTCCAGAACTAATGACTCATCCATGAAGCGCTATGTCTCCCCAAAGGTTATAATGACTAGTTGCTGATCATCTGAAGAATTCATTCATGGTAGCATCTGAACTGCAAGCTATAAAAATTTCTTTTAAAAAGAAAGAAAAAATAGCTTCTAAAGACCAGGAAATTTTACCAAATATAGAGTTAACACAAGTCAACACACACAAAAACACACAAACATATGTTTATATACACATCTGTATCATAAACATGCATATATATGTTCTAGATAGATAGAGAGAGAGAAAGAGAGAGAGAGAAAGAGAGAAAGAAAGAAACAAACAAACAGAGAGATACCAATATGGTAAGATGCAGGCAGCTTTCAGAATTGTGCTATAAGGAATTCACTCTTAAAATTTTAAAATGCAAATACTTCTAGGAGGTTATTAACATCTTAGTATAAATTAAACTTAATCATATTACTTTCCCCTTAAGACTAGGTTTCTGAGGGAATGTGAGATTGACCTGGAAATTGGAAGGGAGATGTATGAGGAAGGGATGGTTACTCAAAAAAGGAAGAAACGGGTTTTGGAGTGGAACTCTCCCCAGGAAGACAGGGCCAGGAAAGTGTCTTCAGAAGAACATCATGCGTTCAGAAGGCTATGGCCTCCTAAGGGAAGGGGAAAAGACAAACTAAGAACGTAGGAAGAAGGCCCAAGTATAGGCATCCTTGTCTATGGGGCAAATATGGGGTGGGCAGAAGTGAGACAAAATTCAGTCCCAAAGACAAACAGGCTTGGTGGAAAGTGCACTAACTGAGAGTTAGCTCAGTCATTTCACCTCTAAGCATGTTTTCATCTGCCTGTCTCATTTCACAGCTGTAAGTGTAATATAGGATCATGCCTTAGGAACAGTTCACTGGAAAATGTTTTAAAACTACAAAGCAAATACAAAACAAAAAATATATAAAGCCCTAGCGTAATGTAAGTTATCATAATGATTGCTTCCATTAGTCAGTCAAGTATTTATCAAACCCTGACCATTTGCCATGCACTGTACACAATAAAAAGTCCCTTCACTCAAGTTTCTCAGAACTCAGTGAGGATGCAGGTGGGTAAATAACCACAACACAACATGCAAAATACACATTTCACATAAAGTGCTACAGGGGTAGGGAAGAAGGGGAAAATCAAGGCATTTCAGAGTAGGAGATGGTTGAGCTCCTCATACTTTATGAGAGTTCAGCAAGGGCAGAGACGGCCAGCCCCATGCGGTGAGTCTGTGCTGCTCAGCGTTGCTTGGCTTGAAGAATAAAAAGCACAGGAATGTCAAATCTCATAACTAACTCCCCTGGCCTGATTCCATGCTCACCAAGCCGCCCTCTGATGATAATTTGGCTCCCCGCTTCGATCTGCCTACAGGGAAAACACATGCTGGTCATGGAGCTGGAGTCTCCAGTCCACTGGATGATTATATTTCTCATTGCAAATTAATAAATCAGCATAAAAGCAGATGCATTTTTTCAAGTTCAGGAATGAAACTAGCACTTATAAGGCAGATGCAAACGAAATTAGGTGAGAATTCACCAGGAAATCAGCCTTCAGGCTGCTGGTGTGGACAATGACAGAACAGCTGTGCAAACACCACAGGTAACTTCCGGAAACGGGCTCCTGACAAAGCCGTATTACACAGCACAGTTTCTCCCCCACGTGAAGTGCTCCCTTTCACATTTTTCTCCACTGTTACAATCCTCTCAACCAGCCCAGCCAAAAGTAAGCATCAAATGTCAGTCATCCTGGGCTCCTGGAAACCCAGGCCTGGAGGGTAGGATGTGCCGTCTTTACCAAAATCCTTTACCCTTCCTGTTATGGGCTGAACTGTGTCCCTCCAAAATTTGTAAGTTGAAGCCCTAAACCCCAATACCTCAGAATGTGGCTGTATTTGGAAATTTGGCCTTTAGATTGGGAATTAAAGCTAATTGAGGTCATTAGAGTGGGCTCGAATGCAGTCTGACTGGTCTCCTTATAAGAAGAGGCGATTAGAACACAGACACACACAGAGGGAAGACCACGTGAAGACAGAGGAAGAAGGCAGCCACTAGCCAACCAAGGAGAGAGGCCGCCATTGGTTGGAAACCAACCCAACCAATGCCTGAATCTCAGAATTCTAACCCCAAGGATTGTGAGAAAATAAATTTATGTTGCTTAAGCCACTCAGGCTGTGGACCTTTGTCTGGCAGCCCGAGAAAACTAATATACTTCCTTTCATACTCTTCCCCTAACCATTCCAAACAGAAGACACCTATCTGGGACATTCAACAACCTGGAAGGTTGTCCACTGCCATCAGCATCAGCAGGAATGCATTTTAGTCCTACATGCTTATTGTCACTCCAATTACTCAAATGGGAGACTCTGGAGCCTGAGCCATGATAAACATTGTCTAGTTTCACTAAAGCACCAAACACATAATTTCTGAGGCATGAGGGCCTGAAAGTGTAATGCTTATACAAACTGCACAAAATCCTTGACACAGACTTCCTGAAGACCTATACCCTGGAGCAAACAGAGCTTACTTGAAAAGCTCCTAAATCTCTCTTGTTATTGATTCACTTCTGAATGGGTAGAGTGTCTCAGTGCCAGACTTACGGTTTCAAGATCTGTTCCCACACAAGGCTAGCTCAACAAAAATTAGTTTGAGAAATTGGAACCCCTTCAGTTTGCAACTGGAACTGGGGTCAAATGTTTCATTCTTCCCCCCATGCGCTTGTTTTTACGATTTCTTTGCGAGAAGCAAAACTAACATTTTTTTCCCCGTAAAAATCATCATCACATAGGTATTAATGTGGTTCATTAATACTGGTAGTTCTTTAATGTGCCCCTTTTAATTTCCACTGAAAAATACCACATTTGGAAGGTAAAATATTCTTAATTCCCAACACTCAATCCCTGCTCCAATTCAATCAGAGTCTTCCACTGAAATGTTCTTGTTACATTAACAGTGCTAAGACATGTAGACAACATCATGTACCCTTGAAATGATATGATGAAAACGGCCCTTAACTTCTGTGGTCTTCCTCCCAAAACTCACACGATCCCAGTCTAATCATGAGAAAAGCATGAAACAAATCCCATGTTCCCAGTTAAGGGGCATTTGATTAAATACCTGATCAGTACTCCTGAAAAATGTCAAAATTACCAAAAACAAGGAAAGTTTGGGAAACTATCACAGCCCAGAGGAGCCTTAGGAGATGAGATAACTAATGCAATATGGATGAGATCTTGAAACAGAAAAAGGACATTAGGTAAAAACAAAGGAAATCTAAACAAAGTACGGATTTAGTTAATGATAATTTTTCGATATTCATTTATTAGTTGTAACAAATGTACCACAGTAATGTAGGTCATGTAAGATGTTACTAATAGGAACAATTGAGTGTGGGACCTTTGGGAACTCTCTGTACTATCTTCACAACTTTTCTGTAAATCCAAAGTTGTTCCAAAATAAAAAGTATATTTTTTAAAAACTCACCCTGTTTAACTCTCCCCAAAGGCCATCACTGTCTGTAACCAGGCTCTAATACACAGCTAGACAGTCTTCTCCAAAATTCTAATACGTGACTCTCTTCCCCTCTGATTTCCTCTCCCAGTGCAACTTTTGTACATATTTCATGTAAGCACTTTATCTTTCAGTAACAAGAGCTTCTGTTAACTTTTAACAATCGTTTGAGGGCTGCTGCTCCCTCTTTTCTTTAAAACAAATACCTTAGTGGAGGCTTCATATCATCATCCCCTCCCCTGGACAGACCCAGCACATGGCTCTTGTCTTCATGTTTTCTCCATCGGGATGTCTACAACTTCAATTCCTGGCGCAGCTTTCTCACAGTATAAGCCCCAAGTTTTCATTAAATAACGCCTTCTGGGGCTAAAGCGCAGCCTCTAGAAGTGGTAGAGATATGCCAAGAGGCCCGACACTAAATCAGTGTGAGGGAAATCGATACCACGGAGAGCTGGGATGTAATGTTTTCAGCCCATAGCATTAAAAGTCCTGCAACACTAAAGGCATCCAGATGCATGCCACCTGGGACTGAAAGTCCTTAAAGAGAGTGTTCTTTTACTGTTGAATCATTCGTGGTTCGGGTTATTTTGTTGTTGTTGTTATTGTTTTTTTTTTTGTTTGGTTTGTAACTAATCTAAAAGCAGTGTTTATTTGCAGAAAATGCCTATTGGCCTTGATATTTAACTCACACTCCAGTTGGCTTGTATTCAGAGCCAAGCAGACCTTGATCTTCATTTATTATTCAATAAGAAGAATACAATCAGCCTGAAGTTGGTTTTCAGACCAAAACACAAAAAAGACCCACATAAATCGGAGCAGGGAAAATTCCACTTGCCTTACAACTAATGTGATGATGGGGCAAGTAGCAAGCAGCAAACAGATACACCACCATTCTCTTCCACACCAGGCTTAAACAGAGCCTTTGCCCCTGCTCAGAAAGCAGGGCAAGATGGACCCGCCTAGCAAATATTTACCTAAGGGAATCCTTTTTACTTTGCAAATCATTGACTTAGAATAATACATAGGTGCTAAGAGGAAGAAACCCTATGAAATTCCAATAATGTATGCTCAGCACAAAAGTAAGCTAATGCTAGGGAAGAACTGAGCTGCTAGTCCTTCAGGAAGAAAGAAAACTTAAACCTCCAGTGGGTCAGGTGGAATCCTGGAAACCCTCTAAGAAGGAGAAGAGGGTCTGATAACACAACTGTTACAAGTCACATATGTGCATATTCCATTGACTTTTACGGAAATAGGATGTTTCCATTTATATTAAATAATCACTGCTACCAATAAAATTAATATATATGTAACTGTACCATGTGATTAGACTACTACACAATAATTTTATTCCCTGAATAATAGCTAACACCTGTTGAGTGCTATGTGCCAGGCACCATGATAAAGAATTCCACTCATTAGCTCAGTTAATCTTCACACAAACCCCGGGAAGTAGGATTCACTATTATTATCTCCATTTTTATGGCTGAAGATATCAGGGCGCAGAGAAAGTAAATAATTCTTCTGAGGTCTCACCAGTTGGTTAGAGGAAGAGGTGAGACTTGAGCAGATGTCTCTGGGGCTGAAGCCCAACACAAAGCCACTTTGCTAAAGATTCTCTGTCTCTCTCACCCATCCTCTGATTTACTCCAATGCATACCCCTTCCACCACCTCCAAACAGCTATTGGGAGCCTGCAACTCTCAGCCACTGACACAGATCCTTCCTACTGGAAGAAACATGCAAAAGTAGCGAATATCCATGTGGCCCATAACTCATTGCCACTACCACCTCCAAATAATTATTGAGAATTCTGCAGCAATAATTTGTGATTTAAAAAAATCTTCCTCAGCAAGAAGCTTCAGAACTACTAGATGAGAACCATTAGATCAAATGTCTGCCTGCAATAGAATCACCAAGAGGGCTTGTTAAAACCACAGGTTGCTGGGCCCCACTCCCAGAGAGTCTTTTTCCATACTTGGAAGCAGGGCCCAAGAATTCGCATTTCTAACATGTTCTTTGGTGACGCTGATGCTGCTGGGCCAGGCCCATACATGAAGGACCACTGCATTAGACTATCTGGTTAGCATAAACATTATTTAGCCTTTCAGACAGACCCAGCACAAGCAAGTCTGAGTGAATTCCCCAAACACAAAAACGCCAGGCAATTTCCAGAGCCAGGGCTAATTTCATGGGAATTTAGACACTGGCTGCCCAGGACCCCATGCTCAGAAGGTCCTGCACATGAGGCTTAATGCTCTGCAACTACTGTCTTAAAATTCTTATCATGATTTGATCTTTGAATTTTGTGTTTTGCAAGTGAAGTTCAAAGGGAGAATGGAACATGCTTGGAGGGCTCCAAGCCTTGGCCTAGTCCCACTTCCCACCACCTCTCCACCTTCCTGGGATGGGTTCCCAGTCCCCACTCTTCCCCTACAGCTGGCACACCAATCTACACCTGCCCCACAACAGCTGCCACCTGGGGCAGCCTGGTTATATTGAGGGAAGAGGTTGGATCTGCACTCCTCTGCCCCCAAAGGGGCCTGGGTAAGTGTATGAGAAGGGTCAGTATTCAGTGCAAGCCCATCGGCATCTTTGGATGGTACAAGGTGGTGGCCACCCCCAGTACAGGCTGACAGTGCCATAGAGCATTCTGTACGTGACTCAGAACTTGGGACTCTGCCATCCAGAGATGGCGGGACTCTTGTTAATCTTCCAAATTCTGAATGTTCAAGTGTTTGGATTATAGCTCAATCCTAAAGGAGAAACAACTTGAGTTGAAAATATCTCTTAAATGAAAGATTCTACAAACTTTTGCAAATGAGCTTTGAATGGAGGCATTCCAGGGGCTTTTCCATCTATGATGTGATCACAAGAAAAGAGGTATTTGAAAGGCTCTAAAGAGAACTTTATACTCCCTGTCTTCCTTCCCACCATAGTAATATATTTGCAGGTATGTTTAATGATTTAAGTCCATTTTCATCATATGAAGAATACTTTAGACCAGTATTTCTCAAATAATTAAAGTGCATATAAATCACCTGGAGATTGTGTTGAACTATAGATTCTGATTCAAAGAACTTGAAGTAGAACCAAGAATCTGCATCTCTAATAAGATTCAAGGTGAAGGTAATGCTGCTGGTTGATTACAAATCCTTGCATCAGATATGACCCATGGGCCAACAGCATCAGCAAAACCTAGATGTTTAATAGAAATTCAGAATTTCTGGACAAATCCCAGACCTACAAAAAAGAATCTGCATTTTAACAAGATCTCTGGGAGATTCATAAGCACATTAAAGCATAAAAAGCATTATCCTTGACCTTCTGAATTGCATCTTCCTCTGTCTATTTCTTCTGTTTTCCAAAGCCACAAGATGGGAGAGTCACTGGGACTACTGATAACTTTTCCAAGGTCTTAGGAAGGACACACTGAACTCTGTTTTATTCTCTATCCTGACTCTCCCAAGTATGTTCCAGAATCCCAGAACTTCTCGTTATGGTCTGAGAATCATTTGTAGCTTTGGTTTAAATATTGGTTTAAAATGCTGGTAGGACCATAATATAAAGGCTGCTAAATCTGGAGAAGAGGGCATCTGTAGCACGTCACAGAGGGCACTTGAGTGGGACCAAAACTTTTCTGACCCATTAGACATTGTGAGTAGCTGCAAATTATTCATTTCTTTAGATTATAAGAAAATGCAGCAGAGGGGCTCTAAAGTTAATGTAATTCACTATGAAATATTCATACTGCTTGCTCTGAGAAGTGTAGTAGAATGGTTTGGCACACCCAAAGGCTCAGAGACAGTCTGGATTCAAATTCTACACATGCCTCCTATGAGCTGTGTCACCTTGGGCAAATTACTTAACCTCTCTGTGCCTCAGCTTCCTCATTTAAAACAGGTATGATAACAAGACTTACGTAAAGTTCTAGGAGGATTAAATAAAGTAATAAAGCTCTTGGAACCACATCTTGTGCGTAGTAAGCTTTGCAAAGACGTCTAAATGCAAACTTTAAAATATGGCTAATTTTTAACATTTTTTTTGTAGGGCCTCAACATTCTATAATTTAGCTTAATTGAATCTGTTGTGCTGTGACTACATACCCACTTTCCCTTCCATTAGAGAGAAGAGGAACAGCCCCGCAGTTACATTTACAACAATGAGCACAGTAAGCGTTGAGAAGCATGATGGAAGCGGGACAAGCAATCATGGCTCCCACAGGGCCTGAGAATGAGGTCTTGAGGCTATCTTGATTTTTCAAGGTCACTCACCAGCTAGAGGAAGAAAATGCAAAACACACCTCCACACTCCCCCACAGAAAGTCTCACCAGTGTTAAAACCAACTTGTTTTACTTTAATATCCAGGGATTGTTTTCTGAATGGTCAAGCATTTATCAAAAGCTGTCAAGGTACTGCACAAAATGAAGCTTAAAATTGGATGCTGGGCAATTAAATCTCACTCAGTAAATTGGCTAGTGTCAGTGCAATATACAAACACTGCTTTTCCGCTTAAATAAAAACCTAAGGGGAAAACGCATATAACAGAGACTTTCATATTTCAACACCTCTTCTCCACCCAAGATACTGAAGATAGGATCAAATATATTGCAAGATGTCTGCTGCACTTACAGGCTTTTCAGAAGCCTGCCCTATGAAGCCAGTTTCCCTTGTGCTCCATCAATTATTTCTTTGTTTTGCCTGGATTGTGCTCATACAGTCCTCAAGGTGTGCTCCTGGGCAGTATGCACATTTGAGATTTTTCTCTTCTGATCCCTACTTGGCTGTCTCTGGACCAAAACTGATTTGCAGGCAAGAGAAAATTGCTGAAAATTTCATGACATTTAGATTTTAAAAGCACATGGTAGTGGCTCAATTAGGTTTGCTTACCTTGGATTAAAACCTGTTAACATTCCAGCATTTCCCTCTCCGTGAGATTCATTTGACTTGCGTGTGGTGACTTGCAGAGTGCTTCATTACAGCTCAGGGGCACAACCAATGCCACACAAGCCATTAAAAATGAGTTTGTGAGAGTACAAAAAAGAAACCTTTGTAGACGAGGGCCAATTTGTTTCGAAGGCAATGCACTGTAAGAGCATTCACAAAGCAGCAAGCATTATCTCAGATTCAAGCTATGCCGTTTTCACTCCTATTTTTAAATACCAAATAGAGAACTGGGAGAGTCCTTTCTTTGTGACAGCAGCTTTGGTTCCTGCCCTTATTTTCTGCCATTACAGCTCCAGCTAAGCTGTATGAACAGCCCTGTGTTCTTTGCCTTGGATAAAAATCCATAAATCTGTGTTTGGCCAGGATCCTAAGAAGAGTTATTCTTCTCTATGCCTTAGTTTCTTTCTATTCAAAATATCTCCCATAAAAAGCTCACAGGGTGAGCTAATGAATATAATTTTTATAAGTGAAGATCAGTAGGCAGGTAGAACACAACGGATTATTTTTGTTGTTATTAAAGCAGGCACATGTACAATTTGCCACCCCAAGATGCCCCAACTGTTTTTCCTAATTGATTACAATTTAATTTGGTTTTGATTAATCCTGTTATTATTTGCATGTTCACTCTACCTGCAAGTCCCAAGATAAATAACTTTGGATCGGGGTTTCTCATTCTCAGTAATCTTTGACATATTAGGCTGAATGATTCTTTTTTGAGGGGGACTGTCTTGTGCATTTTAGGATGCTTCACAGACCTCTAACCATTAGATGCCAGTCTCCCTCCCTCCTACCCAATTGTAACAACCAAAGATTTCTCCAGATAATGTCAAATGTCCCTTAGTAGACAAGATGCCCAGTAGAGAACCACTGCTTTGGAGTTAATCAAACAGGTATTGTCACTGATTGCATTTACTGTAAGTGGAGAATAGCGAGGGCAATTTCACTAGTAAGAGCTATAGAAACCAGTGGGAACACTCTCAGAACATATCACAATTTGTACAACGCAGGTATTAACCAACCCTGAACACTAACATCAGCCACTGAAGTCAAGAATGAGGCTGAGGTTATCAACAGAAATTCTAGAGTAGGGTTTGGGGGGAGATATGAAGGTAGCTCAGAATGGCCCCCAGAACTACAGGAATATATCTACCTAATAGTGGAAAATCCCTCCCCACTCCAGGGGCCAGAGGAAAAGAAAGTACCCAGGACAGAGCTGGTCAAAGGGAAGATGAAGACGTGGAAGAGAAAGAGCTTTCACATTAGGTAGAGGGTGGCTGAAGAAGAAAGAGGACAGGGAAATATATGTGGAAAGTAAAAAATCAAGAAAAGTGAAGAATAAAATGAGAGAAGAGCAGGAAAGAAACAAAACTGACAATGAACATAGAGGAAAGAAATGGGATGAAAGCCTAAAGATACAAGGATATGCTGGCTTCTGAGCTTATCTTGACCCACTTGAACCTCTGCTCTGGCTCCCACCATGTAACTATCTTCTCCCAACTGCTGGTGTGGCCTTTGATCAACTGCAAGGATAGTGCGTAAATCACTTCGAACTCTAGTACATAGGTTAAAGAGAAGAGTGATAAAAAATAACTATAGTTGCAATATTTTGCTAGCTATATATAATATAAAAAGATGTAAATTATGACATCAACAACAAAAAATAGGAGAGGGGCAAAGTAAATATGTAGAACATTTTAATGCAATTGAAATGAAATAGTTATCAGCTTAAAATAGGCTGTTATAAATATAAGATGTATTATGAAAGCCTCAAGGTAATCACAAACAAACATAATAGAAGTACAAATGATAAAGAGAAAAGAATCAAAGCATAACACTATTAAAAAATCGTCAAATTACAAAGAAAGGCAATAAGAGAGGAAGAAAGGAACTACAAAACAATCAGAAAGCAATTAACAAAATGTCAATAGTAAATCCTCCCCTATCAATAATTATTCTAAATTTAAATGGTTAAATTCTCCAATTAAAAGACATCTAGTGCATCTAGTGGCTGAATGGATTACAAAAAAAAAAAATCTGACTATATGCTGCCTGTGAGACTCATTTAAGCTTTCTTTATTGACTTTCATAGGCTAAAAAGTAAGTGGATAGAAAAAGATATCCCATGCAAACAGAAACCAAAAAAGAGCAGGAGTAGCCTTACTTATATGAGACAAAACAGACTAAGTCAAAAGCTGTAACAAGAGAGCAGGTCATTATATAAAGATAAAGGAGTCAATACATTAAGATGATATAACAATTCAAAATAAAAACACACCCAGTATCAGAGCACCTAAATGTATTAAACAGTTATTAACAGATCAGAAAGCAGAAATAGACAGCAATGCAATAACAGTAGGGAACTTCAGAGGCCCACTTTCAACAATGGATAGGTAGATCATCCAAACAGAAAATCAGTAAGAAAATAATAGACCTGAACTACACGTCAGGCAAACAGATACATACAGAGCATTCCATCCAACAGCAGAGGAATACACGTTCTCCTTCCACCACACATGGAACATTCTCCAGGATAGATGATATGTTGGGTCATAAAATAAGACTTAACAACTGTAAGAAGACTGAAATCATATCAAGTATCTTTTCTGACCACAGTGATAGAAACTAGAAATCAATAACAGGAGGAAAACAGGAAAATTCACAAATATGTGACAATTAAATAACACATTTCTAAATAACCAATGAGTCAAAGGAGAAATGAAAAAGGAAATTTAAAAATATTGAGACAAATAAAATGGAAATACGACATATCAAAATTTATGAGATGCAGCAAAGCAGTTCTAAAAGGAAAGTTTACAGTGATAAATGCTTACATTAAGAAAAGAAAGATCTCAAATAGACAACCTTACACCTCAAGGAACTAGAAAAGGAAGAACAAAGTAAGCCCATAGTAAAAAAAGAAGAAGGGAAAAAAAATTAAAGCAGAAATAAATAAAACAGAAACTAGAAAGAAAATAGAAAAAAAAATCAACAAAACTAAGAGTTTTTTTTTTCAGAAAAACAAAATTGACAAACCTTTAGCTAGACGAAGAAAAAAAGGTGACAAATTAATAAAATTATAAACCAAAGAGGAGACATTACAACAGAAATACAAAGGATCATAAGTACCTACTATCAACATTTATACACCAACAAATTAGATAACTTAGAATAAATGGATAAATTTCTAGAAGCATACAACTTATCAAGACTGAATCGTGAAGTAATAGAAAATCTAAACAGACTAATAAAAAAGGAAAGTGAATCAGTAAAGAAAATTTTCCCAACAAATAAAATCCCAGGACCAGATGGCTTCACTGGTGAATTTTATCAAACATTGAAAGAATTATTTCCAATCCTTCTCAAACTCTTCCAAAAAAATTGAAAAGGAAGGAACACTGCCAAACTCATTTTATGAGACAAGCATTACTCTGATACTCAAACCAGACAAGGACACTACAAAAAAAAAGAAAACTATAGGCCAGATATAAAGACTCAAATATATATATATACTCACTATTGAATTGAGAAAATATGGCCTAGAATTATTAAACCACACAATTACTGTGTGGGCAGACAATTGTATAGCAAGTCTTTCTCTTGGCTTAGTGTCAGTGAGGTAGGTAGAAAGACTAAGAAATTATGAGATCTGACATAATGTATATTAATGTTCTTTGGAAAAGCACAAATAGTCCTCAATTTTCACCATTCCTGGAAACTGAGTCATAAAGAAGATCAGGTTTCCCACTAGAAAAATGAAATAATTGGTGGTTACATTCCTGACCAAATATTCAGCAACAAAGAAACCATAAATATGAATGACGATATGCCTCAATTGTCAATGATAAACTTTCAAATTGTTTAAAATCCTAGGCTGATGCTTCAAGCCCCAGGAAAAAAAGAAGTTAAAATGTATTTTTTGTCCTAAATAAGAAAACTCTGTAGTCAAAAACAACAGTACAAAATAGACTGATAGATCAATAAATACTTGTTGTGTAAGGCATTATGACTGATGCTGAAAGAAATTCAAAAGATGATTTGTACCCTTAAGGAGTTGACAGTCTCATTAGAGACATTTACATAAGTAACCAAAACACAGTGTAGGAAGGGTTTAGTACCAGAAGAGGGATGGCAGTAATAGCCAGCATTTATTGAACACTTCCTATATGCTGGCACTGTTCAAACTGTTTTATCTGTATGAACTCATTTAATACTCAAATAAGCTTGCAAGGTAGGAACTAATATTAGCTCCTTTATACAGATGAGAAATGAAAGCAGAGAGTGGTTAGATCACACAACTCAGATGTGGCAGAGGCAAAGTTAAATCACACAGCCTAGCTCCAGAGCCTACATTCTTTAAATGATGCCATGCTGCTTCTCAGAAGAATTATATGAGTGAACCACTGAAGAGATTACTTTTGGCTGATGGAGAATTCGAGAAGGCTTTCTGGGAAACTTGGAATTTGTGGTGAACCTAGCAGAATAGATAGCTCTTGAATTTGCAGAAGTATGGGGGAAGGCATTCCCAGGGAAGGAAACAGCAGAAAGTCTGGGAGATGGACAATTGTGAATCATGGGGCAAGTGTTTTATCTAGAATCCTTTTACTGATCTTTATTCAGTGAATGGGGTATATTTCAAAGAAAGCCCCTCAACCTTAGCTGTCTTGTATCATCTAAATTGGTGACTGGCATCTCCATCTACTTAGTGCCTAAGAAGTCAGAACATAATCTAAGATTCCCTTCTCCATCTGCATCCCTTACCATCACCACCCACACGCACTCCAAATCATCTCTCTCCTCTCCATTCCCACTACCACTGCCTCAGTTTAAGCACTGTGACTTCCCACCCACACCATGAAGTAATCTCCTACCTCAAGTCTTCATCTTCAGCATCAAAGTCCTTTAATCTAGTATCCACATCAGTGCCAGAGTATCTTTCTAAAAGGCTATCTGGTCAAAGTGCTTCCCCATCTATAGGAAATCCAAATTTGTTACTGAGGCATAAAAACCAGTTTGTGATCCAGCTCCTTCCTAGCTGCATCTTCTGCCATTTCCCCACAGTACTGTATGTTCCACTACACTGAAATACTTGTTCTACAAAGGTAACATGCTCTCTACAGACAGCTTTCTACCTTAAAAATTCTTCCATGCCCATCCCCCCAACCCTCAACCTCTGAACATTCCTGTTCAAGTGATTCAGTCTGCATTCTTCCTCTGGAAGTCTTCAATGACCACCCAATGTAGATTAGGCATTTTTTTCTGGGCTCCCATAGAGTGTTATTTGAGCCTCGATTTCCCACATCATACTGTAATTGTGTTCACAGGCTTCACTCACCAGGCTGTAAACTCTTCAGAGGTGGGGGTCTTGCGATTCATTCTTACATATATTTTCCAGTGCTCAACCCACGTTTGATAAGTGAATGATTTATTGGATTCTAGAATTCTGGGGTCATGGACACACACCCAGCTCCAGCCTATCTTATCTACCCTCTTCTTTAATGGAAGGCTCATTATTTTCTCCACTGGCTCTCTTCTTAAATCATATTATGACAGCAAGATAATTGCATATTACTATCATTACTAATATCTTTGTGTTATCATTTTTAAAGCTGCAGGACAGAGAAGCAAGTTTAAAATGTTTTAAAACAGGTTAATCCAGGTTGAGGAAAGAGATTTATACACTTTATTTAAATCCAAGGTATGCCGAACTCTTGACAATTGGCAATGACACCTTCACAACAAAGGGAGGGTCACAGTTATAACATAAAATTGTTTGACACACAGATTCTGTTCATAATCTAGCAATATAAATTTATACTTTTTTATATCTTTGTTCTTTGTTTCTTGTTACTTACTTTAATCTTTCCAGTGAATTTCCTATGGCATCTGCTTTCCACTTGCTTCTCTTCCTCCCTAACTTAGGCCCAGTCTACCCATACTCTCAGCTGAGTAGCTGCAGGACTCCCTTGCCCTCTCTGTTTTTACACTTGGGGTTGCTCTTTCTTCTTTACTACAAACCCTACAGCTTCCTGGAACTCCTCCATCCTCCAACACTCAGGTGATATTTCTCATCTTGCCCCAAAGTTAGGGCAAGATGACGGGTCTTGCTTTGAGTTGGTAGTGATGGAATTTAGTACTAATGAGACTACTTACTAGTAATAGTAGTAGTGGCAGTGGTAGTGGTAGTAGTAGTGGTAATTTTTCTGAACATCTGCTATGTTCCCGACACTCTGCTAAGCAATCATCATATGGATTATCACTATTAAACTCTCATAGCACTCCTAAGGAAGCTAGTAAGTGAAAGAACTCAAACTCAAACCCACACCTGTCTGATTACAGGATACAGAAGCAGCTCCTTAGTAGGGCTTATAAAGGGCAAATGTGAATAGTTACATCTCCCCTCCCCTACCTGATTACAGGCTCTCCAGGCCCTCTTATGTTCTCACCATCTATCTCCCTGCTGGAGCATATGCTGAGAGAAATATTACTCTGGTCACTACTCTCTTTCCTCTGCATTTCTACCTTTTCACTTTGCCAGGAGCTTATGACTTCAACTGCCTCTTCTGCCAATCGCCTTTTCGAATCTTTTTTTCCTGATCCGAGGTACATCTCTGCCAAATAAAGGCATTGAACAACAAGAACCTTTCATCTTTACCATTTTGCAAAAGAAACAGCATTCTTAACACGAACTAGGCAGTCTCAGATTAAGGGATATTTCTTCAGAATAGATTTACCTTTACAAAAAAACATAGGCTAGATTCAACTCCCAACAAAGTCTCAATGCTTAAGCAATGTGCCCTTCACAACCTCAATATGTAGATTTAGAACTAAACTTGGGACCAGCTCACAAACTCTCCTGTGTCAACCAGACCTGCCACTCATCCTGCCAGAGCAGTACCTTCATCACTCATGTCTCAGTGAGCTCAAGACTCAAGAAAAATTTAAATTAGCTTCTTGTCTCAAAAAGGTAGACATCCTCGGCTTGGGTCACCTCCCCATGCTCTCTATTCCATTCATTCTTCAGAGAGTTAATTGTTCCTTTTCTGAGCTACTTCTGGACCTTATACATACTTCCGTTTCTTTTACATGATTTCGTGGTCATGGTTTGTTTGCCCCCTCCGCTGGACAGTGAGCTCCTTGAAGACAAGGTGCTTTCCACCTCATCTTTGTTCCCTTAGTAACTGGCATAGAATAGACCTTCAAGCTGATGGGTGAACAGACTGATGCCTCACAGGAGAGAAACCCGCTCACTAAATAAATGAGAGAAACAGAACTCAATGAAGTGCTTTACAGAATAATTTTGTTAATTTAGGAGGGCAATCATTTTTGAAATCCAGTTATTAAATTGTCTTATTTTCAGTAAACAATAGGTAAACATTCAATTCCTAGATCTGTCCCTTTCACATTGATCCCACATAGCAAAAGAACAATGCTGAAGACCAGAGAATCCACTGAGACCAATAAGCATGGACTTGCACCAGTCACAATGCCAGCTTGAGATTTGCTAGTTGCTAATGGTAAGTCCATGTGGAATTAAAACTATGTTTTGTTCACTTTGGAAGGCCTCACTACTCAGTATGTAATCAGAGAACAGTTACTAGATAATGTTACTAGATTATATAGTAACTATTCTGAAAATTGTTACTAGATCAATTATTTTGGAAGAACTGTGAGTGTCTGAGTTTCTGAGGGTAGAAAAATAATCCTTAGTATTTTTCTTTGGAAGTGGTGGGCAGGAGAGGGAAGGAAATGAGATGGGGATGAGCTGATATACCTGATGCTTGGTAGTCTCACCTGAAATAAAGACAGCACTTCCAGCCTGTCCTGTCCCTTCATGCAAGTTTCTCAAAGACACCCAGACTGACCACAGGCTATTTGCACACAGTTACACAGAGTTGGTACTTTCTCCATTCATAGGTCAAGAAACATGAAAGGTATACAAATTATGAATTGTCTCTCCCTTCTATCTTCTCTTCTCCCTGGCTTCTAATCTTCTCTGTTTATCATACTGATAATTATTCTTCATTCAAGTTCTAGAATTAAATATTCTGTCTGAAATACTACTGGCTTCATTTTGAAGTTCCAGCCATGTGCCAGGCACTATTCTAGGCACTGGGTACGCTATGATGAAGAAAACAAAGGTCATCCCTAATTTCATAGAGTTTTATATTCTGGTAGGGGAAACAGATAATAAGCAAGGAGACAAATACATACAAAGATCTTCAGATAAACACTATGAACACAGTAGAGCACGGTAATGGAATAAAGAGTAACGGAGAAGGTAGGGTATAGTCACTTTATAAGTATGATGGCCAGGGAAGATGTTTTTGAGGCAGTCCCAGTGCTGAAAAGAGTAATAATTCCTGCCAACCTCAGGCAACCTGCTCAAAGACATTTGTTAAACAAAGAATCATTCTCAGTTATATTCCCCTTCAAGGAAGGGTTTATGTCAAAGCAGAGTGACATATACAGAAGGGGTTCTGTAAGTGACCACTGCCTAACTAATTTTCTTCTGATGTTCACTTAGGAGCTTGTTAACTTGAAAAGCCACTGGGTTGCTTCAGTGAATCTCTGAGAGCTGCCCAAGAAACTTATTCCTCATCAAAGACTTACCAAAAGTACCAGAGACCACCTGACAATGTGTTTTCCTTTCTTTCACCCTAAATGCTTTTCATCCACTAGGATATTATCTGTTGACATCCAACATCTGTTGTTCATTTTCGAACAATAATCCCTGTGGTGTGTCCTTTGGGTGATCAAGCTTACTCTAAAGCTTGCTATAAAATATTCAAGAAGATTGAGACTCTCCTATTTTTCCATTGACATTTTTACCCCTTCTTTGATTTCAACTTGATTTTACTTTTTCTTTGCTTCCTTTTCTTCTGTTTTACTTCGTTCTTCGGGTAGGCCTTTTCCCTTCATCTGGGCATAGCACAGAGCCTTGGCCATGTACTTTTAAACTTATAAAACTCACAGAATTTGAGCAATCTTTTTTTTTAAGAAAAAAAGTCTGTTTACTAGCATTATTTAAATCAAAAATAAAAATTTTTAAAGGTCAAATTTATTTTCCTGGGCAAGACGTGTTTTTCATATTCAGGATCTCTCAAAAGTTGTACTTCAGAGACCTGTCATAAACTCCTAGGTGTTAGGAACCCCTCCCTCACCAGTGCCCTTTGAAGCTAGGAGTTTAAACCAAGGATAATAAAAATAATCATGCTTTTCTAAATACTTGTCCAATATCCTTCATTCCTAGGCATAAGAACAACTTTCAAACAAATTAAACTCTACAAACACTTTTTCTCACACATAAATATTATGATGAATAAGTAGCAGCAAGGGTGTGTTCATCTGCCAGATACACACCAAGAGCTGTGCTAAAACTGAAATCATAATGTCTTCGTGAACTACTTCTATTATACTTTCCCTCCTACTGCTTCCAACAGCTCCCCACCCCATCTTCCAATTTGCTCTAAAGTGGCTAATTCTGATATGAAAGTCTTCTCTCTACAAATCATTTCAGTGACGATGCACTAAGATTGTTAACCTACGTGTTAAAAGCCTACAACAGAATGATTTCATTGGGAAGTATAATTTGCTTGACATTCTCATCTTTCCATGTTATGGAAGTTTCCTTTATTCACCAAGCCAAAGAACTGGGATATATAAATGGCTTTGAAATTGGCAGGTAATTTTGAAATAGTTACAAGAATAAAATCATGAGATAATAGTGAAAGTATTCTTTCTCTGAATCTTTCCCCATGCTCACAGGTTCATATCTTTTTTGAACCTTTGAAAATTCCAGAGAAACCTTTCCTATGAGCAAAGTGCTCAAAACGTAACTTGTTCTTCACCTCTGGTGTATTTCTTTATCCCCTAGGGTACATAATAAGATTCTTCCTGAATCTTAAAAATCCATGGTTTTATGACCAATAAATTAATCAAAAGCCATACACTGTCTAATGAAGCTCCCCAGGACATCCTGGTTAGAATTCCCTTTGCTCTACGATCTGAATATTGTGCAGATCAGGGATTCCATGGAAGGGACCCAGGCTGAAAGCAGAAGCCCATTCACATTCCACCTCCACTCATTTGGGTCCTGGTAATTTTGATCAAGTCAGATCTCTCATTTCTTTCCTTTTTTTTTTTTTTAAGAACTTTTGACTCCATCTCTAACTTCCTTTCCTGCTCTAAAATTGTAATTGATCCTTTTCTTGAAAGTCAGCACTGGAAACCAGGAGGTAAAATGACACAGGATAGATCAGCCATCCTGATCCTCTCTAGTCCCATTTTCACTTGATACCAGCCCACCAGGCCTCCTTACACAAATCAAGACAGTGAGTGGGGGAAACTCACATTGTGTGGGTGTCTAGAGAAAAACAGACATATTAAAATGTTTAAAAGTTTATTTGAATGAAAAATCCATTGGAATCGGGCAGTTCCAAACTGGAAGTGGTTGGGAGTGTTCTGCAACAGGAGCCAGGGGAAAGACAGAGAAAGTGTGGAAGCAAATAAAGGAAATCATTTGATTGGCTACAGCTTAAAGAACACTTGGCTGTTTGTGATTGGTTGTACTTAGCATTTTAATTTCGTAACTTGGAGGTAGTTACAGGTTTACACTTTGGTTTGCTTTCATAAACCACCAAGGCATTAGAACCACCTCATTTTAGACTGAGGGCCTCCTGGTTTAATTAATTTAACATGGTAAAATCATTTTTATCACCAAAGGAAGGGAAGTTAAAGTACACAGCCTCTACTAACTCCATTAAAATGGGTTCATAAACCAGAGGGAACATCAAGTTAACAATTTCCTAATACAGAGATCCTGCTTTTTAGATCATGAGAGAGTGCTTCCATTTGGAGGAAGATTTAGGCTGCATTTTTTCTCTGGTAGAGGAACCATTCTAGAAGCAGTTTTATAAGTCAAGGGAATTAATGCAGGTGACCAAAGCAAGGGGTTTCTTGTGCATGGTGAAGCCAGTTTGTGAAACACTTCCCAACAGCCCACTGTATTAGGAAGTGCTGCCTCTGGGTCTGTTTGAGCCCTGCTATATTCTGGTTTCCTCTTTAATGTGTAAAACCTATGTTTCTGGTTATTTCTCCAAATTTGGCATGAACTAACAGTGAGTAACATATTGCAAAAGAGCTCTGTGTTGGGCAGCCATGGAGATACAGCGTGGCAGTCCCAGGAAAGGGTCTGCCCCTCTGGCTCCCTCTACACCCATCCTCTTAACAGCCTCTCTGCAGAGCAGGGCCAAGGGACCAGCTCATTCAAAGCCTCCCCACCTGCCCGCCCCACGCTGGCCTTTCCAAGCTGTCTTTTCTCCTTGCAATGTCTCCAAGCTTTGTTCACATAGCAAATTTCATTCCATTAGCACACTGAAACCTCCTCCCAGATTATTAATCAAGATGTGAAATAAGATAAAACCTAATCCTTAGTCCCTCAGCAATGAATGCTCAAAGCCAGGCTCATTAAACGTATCTGTCAACAACGGATCACAACAGCCTTAGGCCCCAAATTGATTGGAAGTCACGGGGAGGGGTACAAAGCACTTGGTTGCACAATATATTCAAGAGAAAGAACCCCTTTTAAGGTGTGGCCACTTAAGCCTGTTCAGAGATAACTACAGGCTATACAGTATATAGTTTCTTTTCCCTGGCTGTTAACGGTAGCCAAAGAGACGGAGGAACACATGCAGCGATGGGAAACAAAAATTAATGCACCATGTGTGAAAAGCTAAAAATCATTGTGAATGGGAGCAAAGCAATATGCCACATTCAAAGCAAACCTAGTGAATTCCTGCATGGATTCAAACACTGTTTACTTGTGTCAAAAAGAAGGGGGGAAAATGCTGAATTCTGTCAAAGTGGTTAAAGTCACATTTAGCTAAGGTTCTTATCTATCATTCTGTCAGCCTCTACACCGCCATTCCCATCATGATATACTTTGTATTTACATTGGGCTTTTCAAGTTCAAAGCACAAGGCAGACACATTAGGCAATTAATCACCTTGAGGGATCTGTGTTGGGTGGAATACTTCCCAGCAAATGCCTTCCTTACGTGTCACTGGAGGATCCACTCGGCAGGAGTGTTCCTGGCCTACAATTTGATGTCATATGTTGGCATTTTGTCAGATTTCAAATATACAATTTTCACCTTTCAAACTGACAGCCCTATTTTCTGAATCAAAGGAAAAGTGATTTTACTGATCTTTTAGCATTAAGAATCACTCTCTCCATTTGGGTATTTCAAGGTAGTAGCCACATTTTAGACACATCTGAAAAAGAAGGGGGTAGGGAAGGATGGAGAGAGTAAAATTAAGTAGATATATTAATTCTTTTTCAATGAGAAAGTGAATGAAAGGAAAAAAATAATTGAATCTGAGATTTATAATGGGAAACAGATGTGGGCGTGAAAGTGATTCGAAATAACCAAAGGGTTCCAGGCATCTTACAAGAATACGTTTTAATACATAAACATTTAACAGCACAATAGTGAGGCCAAATTGCCCAATTTCGAAACTTCACCTGCGTTCTTAACTAAGTTTACTTTTCATTCCTTGAGATTAAAACGGAAAAGGAGGGCTTCCCATATTTGAGCTGCTTATTAACAATTCTTTCTTTATGATGGACAGTGAAACCGGACATATCAACCAGACATATCTGTTTCACTTTTCCGTCCTGGTAGGTTTCATATTCTGCTTCCAATTCCCATGCCCCCGTGCTGCTCTATTTGAATTTCCAATGCAGCAGAGGAAATGGCTTCTAAAATATTAAAATCCTGTTTTCATTGACTTTTTTTACGCTTTGTGACCACATTTCTATTCAGATCAGGTTGCATAGCTTTTAACTTTTCCAAGTCTAAATTTAAAGTTAGAGCAACGTCATGGTACCCCTTAAGTGGATAGCTCTTATAACAAGGAAAAGCAGCCTGGAAACTGCAGAGAGGCCAAACTGATGGGATGACTCTTTTTTTTTTAATTTTACTCCTTTTTTCAGACTTTTTGAAAGTGTTTCAAGCTAAAACTATAAACAGGGGCTCATTTGGAGAAAGACATCAACCTGGAAAGGGTCTCCAAGAAACAAACCTGTCTGGGTTCACTTTGCATGGAAAATAGTCTCAGCCATGTCCCCAACCCTCACTCCAGGATTCTTCTCCTTAACCCAAGTCTTGCTTTCCCTAGATCCCAATCCTACATAGGAATCCTTTTAATTTTGTCTAATATCAGGCTTTTATTGCTGCCTTCCTGAAGACCAAGCAATATAATCCAGAAAAACGAAGCTGACCATTCTCTTTGAGAGAATCAGTTTCTAAAGCCCCAGCTTGGCCCCTAAGAAAAATTCTCTGAGAAATTGAACTTGGGACCTCTGGAGTCTACCCCAGGGAACTTGCTTCCCCTTCCCTAAGTAGCAAGCCTCACTGTAGTATTACATATAGTTTAAATAATTAATGTCAGTACACTATTTTGTAATTCATTAAGTCTTTTCATAGTATCTTCATAAGAGCTCTGAGATGGAAGGTAGGCAGGTTTTGTTTTATCTACATTTTTATAGATGAGGAAACTTTCATTCAGAGAGACTGCATGAATTGTATAAAATCTTAAAGATAATTAGGAAAGAAGCCAGGGCTCCAGCTCAGGCCTCCTAATTCCCAATCCTATTTTCCTTCCTCCCAAATCATCTGTGTTTCTATAATTCCCTTTCCTAAAAGCAGGGTCATTCTCAGAAGGTTTTATTTTCCTCATGCATCCTCTCCTTGGCCAAGCACAAGTGGGCCAAAAAAGGTTTGGGAAACTCATTCAGACCACAATCACTCATCTTGGGTGCCAAAGGGGCCCATCTAAACTTCACTTTGGTCTACATTAGCCTTAGTTACATTAAAGATGGTTTTAAATTAAAAAAATACTTGTGGAGCACTGTATCCAGGCACTGTACTAAGCTCTGAGGAGACAACAATAAATAAAATCGACCCCTAGCCAGACACTCAGGAACTTACAGTCTAAATTAAATATACAATTATAGCCCAATATAATAAAAGGGACATGGGGTCATGGAAGGCTTCCTGGGAAAAGAGACATTAAATTAAGACCTGAAAAATAAGTTAACCAAGTGAAGAGGTAGGGAAAAAATTTCAGGTTAAAAAAGAAGTGTATATCTATATAGATATAGATATAGGTATAGATACAGATATAGATATAGATATAGAAATATAGATATAGATATATCCCTGGGGAGTTGTTTAATGGGTACAGAGTTTCAGTCTTGCAAGATGAAAAAGCTCTGGAGATTGGTTGCACAACAATGTGAATATACTTAATACTGAACTATACAGTTAACAATGGTTAAGATGGTAAATTTTATGTCATGTGTATTTTTACCAAAATTAAAAAAAACAATTGGGTTTTTTTTTTTCAGCATGTACAGGGATGTAAATCCCAGTCTACCATTCCTGAGCCTTTGGGCTTTGAAATGTGACCTCTGGAATCAGCTTTTACTGATTGTCCTGGTGGGAAGTTTCAGTCCCACTTTTGGTCAACTCTGATAAGGGACAACCTTAATTCTGATGCTTTTGAAAAAGTAAAGTTTTTTTTTTCTTCAAAAACATGATTGAAATAATACAGGTAGCTAAATGTGGGCATTAGATCAATCCAGAAGTGGGTTATTTGGAATTTGGAACAAATCTGCCATTAAAAAAAGATCTTACATATGGTGGTTGGGCATCCAAACAAATCATAAAAGAACTAAAATTCATAATGTAACTAAACTCAGGTTCTTACAATACTACATAGAATGAGGGTGATCCTCTTAGAACTCAGAGCTCCATTTTGCCCTCCACCAACTTTATACTTCCAACTGAGTTTGGGGGTGACTTAGTTTAGGTTATCCCAGAAGAAAGCTCTGGGAAGAGGATTGCAGTGCAGGTAGTATATTTGGGAGATGTACGGAACATAGGTAGAGATGTGGAAAGTGATACAAGGAAGAAAAGCAGCCAACATAAGGTGGGCTATTCAACTTGCTACCATGGAGAGCAACTGCCTGAAGTTTAATCTTGCAGGGAGACTCTGGAAATGGGGTAAATGCATGCTTCTAAATAATCCACCCAAGGGGTGAGGGAACTGGGGTATTTATATATCAACTCCTGAGAGTCATTATTAGAGGGTAGGGAGGAACTGGAGTCCTGTGTTGATTCCCTAATGCTTTATCCTTGGTTCCAGAAAAACAAAGTGCTCAGGCACAGAAATACAGATAAATGGCAGTTGGAAGCCATCAGGCACACACGAAGAGGTCTGAAGAAAATACCAAGCACTGAGAGGTAGGAGAGAGGAAATTATATTCTTATTGTACAGCTCTGACATTAAAAACAAAGAGAAGTGACCCCACTCTAACCCACCCACCCCCCAAAAAACCCCAAATCTCTCAAAACTAAACTGAGAATCTGAAGATCCATCTCCAGGCTGAGTCCACCAGTCTGAGGCCAGTCCTCTCCGGGCCCACACTGCTCTCAAGTGAGACTGATGTAAGGGGATTGGCCTTTACAATTAGGAACACAAGCCTATTGTAAGAGTAAACTTTCTTTTAAAATAACAGCTGAATGGTCAGTAAAGGACAAGTTCCTCCCTTTTTCTTTTGTAGAAGTAGTTCCATTTCTGTGCTTACCCAGTGGCAGCTGACACCCTCCAGAAAGCTGAGATGATGGCTCATTAAAAGGTCCAGGCATTAGGGGATCATTTACCTACCATCCTTTTGCAACAACAGTAAAATCAATCTCTGCTGTTCAAATTGGGATCTCCTATTACATTAGAGAGCAGCATTAAAAGCAACAGTGGGGGAAATGCCAATGTTTGTAGAGCAGAGGAAATCCTATAGCTGGGCATATTGTAACTGGGAAGACAGGAGGGGGAGGCAGATCCCCACCTTGGGTAACTCAAGCCCCCCACAGTGCCTCAGAGGAAGAGGGCCTGGTCTGAATTTTGCATGCCATCTGCACTGCCCGGGCCCTCGGCTGTTGTTACTTCTTACTTCTCTCTGTTTCACCAACAGAGGCCAGGACAACTTGTTGTATCGATAAACAAGCTAACAACTCAAAAGGCTTTTTTCTAAATTACTAACTTTACTGTGAACTAAACTAAAGAACTATCTAGCAAAGAGAGTTTTTCAGACTTGAAGAAAACCACTTCCCAGGGGGAAATCTCCATTGGAGAGTCACATGAGCTGGGAAGTGCTGGGAAAATGCAATCCTGATCAAAGGAAACTCCTTCCCCCAGCATAAACCTAGGGCTGTGTTCTTAATGAGAGCAGGAGAATTACAATAGGAGTAATTATTAGTTACTGAAATTCATATGATATGGGTGGCAAAGCAGGAATTTCACATTAAATGAAACCTCAAATATTTGTTGGATAACAGAAGTACCTCTGAACAATTTTTGAACTATCTCACTTAGACTCATTTTTTCCTTAAAGAATTATTTAATCCATATAAAAGAAAAAGCAAGTTTTTTCTGTTATAAACCAAGAAGATACATGGTTTCCCCTCACACACACAACACCTGCTTTTTGTATATATTCTTTTTATATATTACTTTTACATTCTCACACTAAGTGGATTTTTACTGATCAGTGCCATTATGTTTATTTTAATTGCACTAAACTGCCCATCATAAAACTCTCCACTTGTATGTGCATATTTGAATTATTTTTCATAGTAGGTTGGCCAAGTTGTGCAACCATCACAATAATCCAGTATTAGAACATTTTCATCACCCCAATGAGATCCCCCATACCCATTTACAGTTGTTTGCCATTCCTATCCCTAGTCCTTGGGAACCTCTAATCTACCTTCTCCCTCCACTGACTTGTATTCTGTAGGTATTTCATGTAGAATCGTATGATATGTGGTCTTTTGCATCTGACTTTTTCACTTTGAGGTTCATCCACGTTGTAGCTTATATCAGTACCCCATTCTTTTTTATTGCTGAATAGTATTCCATCATACAGACATGCCATATTTTGTTTTATCCATTTATCAACTGATAAATATTTGGGTTGTTTCCATTTTTTGGCTATTACAAATAATACTGCTATGGACATTCCCAGGCAAGTCTTTATCAATAATACTGCTATGAACATTTATATGCAAGTCTTTATAAATAACACTATGGAAATTTAGCACCTATGAATCCAACATTCAGACATGATGACTACTGACTTTTAATGACTTTTCTTTCAGTCTTTTTTTTATACATATGTATTTTTGTATGGTTTATCTCATACTATAAGCTCATAGTGTTTTATCTTGCTTTTTATTTTTTTTTGCTTTTTATGTATTTATTTTTTTAACATTTTTTATTGATTTATAATCATTTTACAATGTTGTGTCAAATTCCAGTGTTTAGCACAATTTTTCAGTCATTCATGGACATATACATACTCATTGTCACATTGTTTTCTCTGTGAGTTATCATAACATTTTGTGTATATTTCCCTGTGCTATACAGTGTAATCTTGTTTATCTATTCTACAATTTTAAAATCCCAGTCTATTCCTTCCCACCCTCCACCCTCCTGGTAACCGCAAGTCTGTCTTCTCTGTCTGTGAGTCTATTTCTGTCCTGTATTTATGCTTTGTTTTTGTTTGTTTGTTTATCTTGCTTTTTAAATGAGTATTTCACATACAATTAAAACCCCTCATAAGTACATTTTAATGGTTGTATAATATTCTGTCATATGTGATATACTATCTTTTATTTAACCATTCCCCCATTGTTGAACATTTAGGATCATTTATTCAGTAAACATTTATTGAACACCTAGTGTGTACCAGAAACTATACTAGGCACTAACGATATAATAATGAGCACAAACAAGCGTAATCACTGTCTTCATGCAACTTACTGTCTAACATATCACTATTACAAATAATGTGATTAAAATCTTCAAACACAAACCTGTATTTTCACTTTATATTAATTCCTTATGACTGAACCTTAAAAATAGAATTATTGGGTCAAAGATATATAATATTTTTATGACTCTTAAGAAATATTGACAAGTTGCTTCCCAGAAAGGTCATACAAATTTGTACTCCTGTTGGCAGAGTGTAACAGTAGCCATCTCACCACTCCTTTGTCTATGTTTCATTTTTAACAACATTTTCAGCTACTTCAAAATCTTTTTGGAAATGGACAGGAATATTTCCATGTTAATAAAATTCAACTCTCCTATCTCCCATTTTCAAATTTCTATTTACTCGTTACTATAAAGTCATATTCATACCCTAAGGCTGATAATGCAGCTAAAGAAAATTGTGATGACTAACAAATCTTGTATAATAGATGTTTTCCCAAACTCCTGTCCATGTAGCAATTTATTTTCTTAATAAAGATCCTTTCCCTTTGGAGATACTACTTACATTTGATACCTCTAGCATGTTAAATAATTTAATATAATTTTCAAAATGTGCTGGCAGTTAGGATGGGACAATTCGATGGATGCCTTTTCTCTAAGATCGAAATTTGGAGGCAAGCTCTAGATAATTATCCAAGCAACTGGGGGAGCATTCTGAATGATTTTATAAGCTATAATAATGGTTCAGATATGATAATTTACAAAGCAGCTTAAGGTAATTTTTGTCTTCAGCTACATAGTGGTTTCTCTAGTATGCTGATTGAGCTTTCCTTTGACACTTCAGAATTGTCTACAGCTTCAATTCGCAGCCCCAGCAGGCCTCCGGAATTCTTTATCAAAACAATAACCCAACATATGAGGGGGCAAGGAGAGAAATTGGTGGGGACCTTTTAAATCAAATGAATTTACAGGCAGAAGAAACAAATACATGACTTATTCTATGTCAACATTTTAAAAAACAAAATAGTATACTTCATTGAATGGTTATAGTATCACCAGTTCAAATCGAAAGAAACCTCACAAATGTCTAGCCCAACCCTTTCTTATTTTATAACTGCAACTCATGAAAATAAGACGAAATGATCTGTCTGTTGTCCCACAGCAATACATGGAAGAGACAGAACTTCTAACCAAGGACTTTTGTTCCCAAGCCACATTTAGCCACCATGCAACAATTCTGACTTCTCAGCAAGCTCTTAAAATGATATTCTACCTGTAAAGGCAATGGTAAAAAACAGTAGCTACCATTTATTTTATTAAATACTTTCAATGTGCCAGGTCCTTTGCATACAATTTCTCACTTAATCCTCACAGACTCCCTACTGTATGTGGCAAATGAGAAAAATGAACTAAAGTGATTTGCTCAGAGTCACACAGTTAGAAAGTCATATACACAAGGATTGGGACCTAGACTGTGCTACACAAAGTGTGGTCTATAAGACTAACTTATCAGAAAGCAGAATATCAGGCCCTACTCCAGAATTTTGATCACAGTCTGCCCTTTAAAAAGATTCATATGCACACTGAAGTTTGAGAAGCAATGGTAAAATCCAAAGCCTATTTTCTTAACGATTTCACAATACTACCTCAAACCTACGGGGAAGTTGAGACTGTTATAAATAATAATGTAGATATCATATAAACAAGGATTAAAGACAACCCACTGCTTTAGGAACATTTAAACATCAGCATTCAAATCTAAAAGCAAAACTGCAAATGACCAATATCTAAAAAACTGCAGAGCAGACAATGTTCAGTACCATCAAATGATAGTTTCTATCAATTCCAAAATTTTAATCTACAAAAGAAACAAAACTTTAACCTACAAAAGCACAGAAATTCTGATATTGTTATTAATGAGAATCTCACAAATATGTGAAAACCAGGAAAACCTGGTATGTTTATGGGGAAAGCCTAATTCTCAGTTTCCTACCTTTGTTTCTCCCTTCACGTGGGAGGGAGGAGAGGAGTAACTCCCACTTAAAAATGAACTGAAAAACCATAAAGTGTTACTTCAAAGAAAAATTATTACATATATATATATATAGAGAGAGAGAGAGAGAGAGAGAGAGAGAGAGAGATGATATTCTCATTAGATAAAAAGGACTAAAAGGACATTTAAAAACTGACAGCAAGTTGAATACAAACATCCTCACGACTGTCCATTAGTCTTCTTGCCATAATTCCTCAAAAAAAAAACGATATTTTTGAATCTATAAACAACACACGGAACCTATAAAGTATAGCACAAATAGCAGGCAAAAATCGTTTGCCAGAACTTACAGTGAAAAAGCTATGAGAAGGGGGAAAAGGGACCCTAAACAGTGCAATTAGTGTTACAAAGTTACATTAACACATAAATAATTTCAGTGGCAGGTCACAGGATTCACATGCATATTTTATCAAACTGTAAGAAATAATTTTTCAATCTGACCCTGATCCTTCTGTGTACTTTGAAGTCTGCAAATCAGCAGTATAGCCTATAAGTTTAAAGAAATTTAGAAAGAATTGTGAAGTTAAAAGGTACTTTTGATGTTTGTTCTTTTTCTTCCATCACAAGGGCATTTGATACAACCAAGGAAGAAGAGTGGAAAATGTTAATGCCCAAGAAATTTCCATAACAGGCATATTCATTTAACCCTTTATGACCACGGCTTGTCATAGGCCAAAGGTTAATGTGATACCTCAGGTCATGATAAGTTCCCAAGCCCTGTGGTAACTCTCTCATTACTGTCACTGAGCCTCATTCACCACATAGCCCACCTATCACCACAATCAGTCCCTAACTTTTCCTGCATTGTCCAGCCCCTCATTTTACACAGTGTTTCTGGCTGAATCTTCTAAAGCACAGCTCAAATCACAGTACTCCCTGTTCAGAAACCGTCAGTGGCTCCCTTTTATCTGCAAAAGGAAATTCCTACTTGCAATCTGAGTCTCAGGGCCATTTGTAATATGGCCCCAATTACCTTGCCATGTATTTCCCACACTTCCTCCACACCAACTTTAATCTCAGGTCAAACTGAACTCCTTGCTCTTTTCCACTTAACTTTTCCTCTCCTCAACCTTGCTTATAGCAAGGTTAAAACAAGCTGGATTGCCAGAGTTTGAATCCCAGATTGATCCCTTACTAGCTGTGCAGCTTTGGGCAAATCATTTAACCTCTCTGTGCCTCAATTTCCTCATATGTAAAATGGCAACAGTACCCAAATTACAGGGATAACGTGAGGACTACTTGAGTTAGTAAAGCATATGCCAAGCATTCAAACAGCTCATGGCACAGATTAAACATTACATAGGGTTAGCTGTTGTTACTGTTATCATTATTATTTTCTCCCCAAAATCTCAAATGTTTACCATCTGAGAGTGCTTTTCTCCCCCTATCTCTATGTTCAAACCCATCCTCCATGAATTCATCTCAACCTCTTTTAAGAAATGCTTGGCATTTAGTAGGCAATGAAATTTATTTGTTGAAAGAATGAGATTTAGCATGGGCCATGCTGCACTGTCAATGCTTGACTACATGTATGTGTCCTCTAGTGATATTTAAACTCTTTGAGGGCAGCTACAGCCATAACCCCAGCACTGGCCCAAAGCCTAGCCCCTAGTATCCTTAACAAATATCCATTATATGAATAAATAAATGAGCCTTATTCCCACCTATCACCTCTAGCATATTATTTGCACTTATCATATGTTCAATTTCATATTAATCATGGTGTACTATTTATACATATAATATTAATATATTGTGTTATTCAGGGTACAATCCATATCTGATTTATCTTTACATCCCCAGCTACCAGCATATACTCATATATACTAAGTGCCTAGTTTTTTTAAAAAAAGAAGAAAAGAAGGAGGGAGAGAAGGAAGAAAAGAAAGGAAAGAAAGGAGGGAAGAAATTGAAGGAGCAAATATGTCAAACACTAGTGCTAATGTTTTGCATGAAGAATTTCCCTTTTGCTGATTCCCGCTGTAAGACTGCTTCTATCTAGATCAAAAGAAAATTTGCTATGCCATAAAAATTAACTTTATTGCACAAAATTTCTCCAGATTCCAAAGACATGTGCCAGCCACACTGCCAAGAACTTTTTTTTATAAACTTCTCTATCCCTATTTAATGTCTTCTTATAAAAGGAAAAAGGGGGTGGGGTGGGGTTAGGTCTCCACCAAGCAATAGAACTATCAAAGTTCTGTTGCTTTTCCTTATAAACAATTCTTATGGTTTGTGTTAGTCTATGGCTCAAGGTTAGAGCAGAGATTTCTCCCTTCCCCTCATCCCCACTGTGAAATTCAAGTATCTTGTTCACCCCTTCCTCTGGAACACTTCTGGGCGTGAGCCGAACAAGATTGTTCTAGAGTTCCCAGGGCTCCGTAAAGACTGTGCCAGCCAGTAAGGCGGTGGGCATGAGGGGAAGGATCTGCTTTGCTCAGAAACCCGCTCTCCCGACAGATGACCCTCTGGCATTGTTCTCTCCCTGGTCACCATCATCAAGCAGACAGCAGAGGCTGAGAATATACCCAAGAGCTTCCAGGCAGAGTTCTCAGGTCACAGCCTCCTCGGGAACTCCAAGAACAGCTGGCCCTGTCTGACATAGCCAACAGAATGTTCAAGGAAGGCAAGAAGGAAATGTGTTGTTTCTGCATTAGTATCTGACCTGTAGCCAAGGCATTGTAAGGAAAAGTGATAGAAAATTTCAAGAAAATGTCTACAATGAAAATTGCTGGGCAGAGAATACTATGGTGGTAACATGCACGGTATAGACCTGGACACAAACCCAGCTCTGCCTCTGACTCCCTGTATGGTCTTTTACATTGTACCTAAACTATGGAAGCCTCTGCCAGTTATAATGATTTAATAAAGTAATGTTTATAATACACCTAGCACATAGTAAATATGCAACAAATGATAGCTACCAATGGGAAGATCAATGTGAAAAAAAGACTCTTGGAAGCTGCCTATGAGCCATGAAATTATGTCCTTGACAATGGGGATTTGCTATTATTGTTACTGTTGTTTATTTTGGTCAATCTTGTTTTCTTTTTTTTTTATTGAGTTATAGTCAATTTACAATGTTGTGTCAATTTCTGGTGTACAGCACAATTCTTCAGTCATACATGAATATACATATATTCACTTTTATATTCTTTTATTTTGGTCAATCTTTAAATAGAATATTTTGACACTGATCAAGTATTTAATCAAGTGAATTAATATAAATATTAAAATTTCTAAACAACAGAACAGTACATAAAGTCAAATAAAATCTGATGCTTAAATGGGTATTTATTTGATGAATAAATTAATTTTTTAATAAAGTTATCTCTAAAATTACTTTCTTACCAATTTTTCATTGTTGTCTATTATAAATGATGAAAAGAGAAATAATATGCCAGTCAGAAAATTTTGTCTAAAGCTATTAAAATGCTGATCATTGGAATCAAATAATTGAACACTAAATTATGATTTTAGTTGCTTCTTAACAGTTTTCATTTCCCACGTAGCAGCAACCTGAGCATCTTTTGTTTTCTACTAGATATCCATTTTCCTTTCAGAGCCACAGAACTTCCCATAACCCCTAATTTTACACCCACTGCTTCTATCATGGCATTGCTGTCCTTCATTGCCTAATAAGGCTGGACAATACTATTACTCGTCACAGTTTACTACCACTTTGATTTTGAGAATGGAGAATATATGAAATGAATTATTTTCCTGTTTTATTAGGCATATCATATTGCATGCTATGACTTATAATATTGCATGCTGTGTTCACTTAAAAAGAGAACTACTCATTCTATATATAACATCCAAAAATGTTGTATAAGGGACTTTACTGAATTCAAAAAGCTTTCCTTATACAGCCAGGATCCTCGTAAAATTTATCTGTCATGTGTTAATGGAAGAACAGTTCCTGTGTCTAGTCAGTGGCATTTCCAATCTCTGCCAAGCTTTTTTTATAAAATAACTTTCTGCATTAAAACACACAAGAATCAACATTCCTCATTAGCAAATAATTCTTTGTTCATCAGTGAGTGATGCTACCAAAGTAACAAATGAAGAACTGTGGATTTTTCGGCCTTCATACTTTAGTGAATGCATCAAATAGATAGTTTAACTTAAAGGTTTACCCCACCAATCATCCTAAATTCCCAAAAGTTAAAGAAAAGAATGGTACATTTTCAATCACTTTCATATACTTGCCAAAACAGAGGGAGAAAACCTTGCTCATTGTGAAAAGAAATTCTCCCTTTTTAAGGCAGGATGATTATGACTATCACCATTATAAAACTAATTAAAGAACTTTGAAATTATCTAAAAAGGTCCTCCAAGACCATTCAGAAAAGGACTACTATGTAATTTAAACAGTTTTTCAGTTGAGTTTTACTTTAAAAATTACATCATAGATTCCATATGTCAGCCTGCACAGGAGTCCCTTGTGTTTCCGCTAAAACAAAAGCAACTCAGCTTCTGCTGCTGCTATAATTGGCCCTTCAGTCTTTCTGCCCAGTTAGCACAACTTCCCACGAAAGATATTGAACCTACTTGAAGTTGTCAAAATCCTTTAGAAAATAGGGGGTTTGGAGAAAGCAAACTGCCGATAATATTGAGTGAGCTAAATAAGGAAAAACGGCTAAGCGAGACTGGCCCATATCCAAGCTCTGAATGCACTGTCGATGTGGCAGGGCATCTGTTCAAAAGATCATCTCCTCAGTAGTAGAAAAGCAAAGTTCAAAGTGAATGTTTCAAGGAAGCTAATTTCATGTTTGCGTTTAATCTCCATATTAAAGAAACATCAGACAAGTGGTATTTAGAGAAACTCTAAGGCTAAATCCAAATTCTGGGACACAAACTCTGTGTGTCTTTTGGGAAAATAGCCATTTGGGAGAACAAACAATAAATACAGAAGTATTTTTACAAAAGACATTAGATTCCTCTATATTTTGTACTCCCAGAAGACAAAAATGAGAGTATTCTGTTTCCTGATATACTCTACTAACCATAGTCATCAGTCATTGGAGATGATTCTATTCGATATATTTTTCTGTAAGGGCTGTCTGACTCTCTTTCCTGTCTAGAATTCCAAATGTGCCAGGCTGCTACATCTTCTTCTCATCAAAGTATAAAATATTCCTGGACAGGTAAAATCGTCTCTGTCACGTGCCTTTTACTTTGGATATTTGTATTTCCTATGTAATTTTAATGTATCTGTAAATCAAAAGCATCTACTGGAAGCAAAAAGCAGACCTGGGGTTTGCTGATAGTCTGTGGTGCCAGGGCTGGGAGCTGTTACTGCATGTCTAAGAATTCCACATCTTTCGTATGACTTGTATGCCATCTGAATCTTACTAAACTGCCAATGGCCACCATTAAGCCAGTATCTATACAGAAAATTTTGATACTGACAACAAAATGACTTTTGTTGAAGCAGGCCTTGAAATTGAAATAATGGGGATTACACTAGAAAAAAATCTGGAGCACAGCTTTCTAATACATACAATTAATTGAGGAAATCAAACCTATCCAATATCCTACCTCCTGGTCTCTAGGTTCATACACTGACCCGGCTAAGCCAACTAGAAATGCCTGAGAGCTGGTCTAATGATCCTGCCCAAGGTGTAAGTCAGGGATTGGCCCTGCTGGATATAACTCAGTAGGAAGCCATTACTGTAGTAGCACATAATATATTCACATACAGATTGGATAAAAGAAAACACATTTTGTTTAATGGTTTTTCTCGTCTTTAGGAAGAGGGCAAAAGTAAATATAATTTTTATTCAGCCATAGAGGAAGGGGAAACAAAGGAAGAAAAATAGAGTGGAACTTAGCTCTTTATATCTTAACTTTTTCCACAAAGAACTGAGACATCTTATAGATAAGAGTAAAGAAAAGAATAGAGGAAAATTTAAGTAAGGATCTAAGCTGTGACCAAGAAGAAAGAATACAAATTGACCCAACATGGGTGAGCTCCGTGCTTCTTCCCAAATAAACCCAAAGAGGAATCTGACAGTGGTACTCCTCACTATCAGAGAATAGGAAACATTAACATTATAAGTGTAAGCAGATATTTTCTTACTACTAACTTTTAAGAAAATTGTATGTGAGACCTATTGTGGGTGTTTATGTGATAGGCAAGGTCTTTGATGACACTCTGAAGGCAAATGTGATCATAGATTTCATAGATGTATCAATTAGGGCTCTCCAAAAAAACAGATCTAACAGAAATAGGATTGGCTCATGGGATTGTGGAAGCTAGCAAGTCTGAAATCTGTAGGGCAGGAAAGTAGGCTGAAAGCTCAAGGTAGAATTTTTACTAGTGTTGAGGCAAATTTCTTTGTTTTCCAGGAAACCTCAGTTTTTCTCTCCAAGGCTTTCAACTGATTAGATGAGCCCACACATATTATCCACAGTAACCTCCTTTACTTACAGTCAACTATTGTAATGTTAATCATATTTACAAAATGCCTTCACAGCAACATCTAGACTAGTGTTTGACCAAACAACTCGCCACCATATCCAAGCCAAGCTGATACATAAAATTAACCATCACAACAGGCCTATGTTTTTAATAGCATGTTTCATAAGAGTTAAGGGAAGGCAGAAGGCAGAAGGCATCATCAGAAGGCAGGCGCATGAGAGACCAAGGTAATTTGAGTCCTCACCATAAAGGATCATGTAAACAAATTATAATATATTCTTATAATGAAATAGTATGCAATCAGTAAATAGTGCAATTTCAAATAATATTTAATAATGTAAGAAAACATTTCTGATTTAGTAATAAGTAAAAGAAACAGAATTTTTAAATATATGTTATATGACCCCTACACTGTAAACTGTAAGTTACTAATAACTAGAGTTAAGACTGAAAGGAAATACTCCAAAATTTTAACAGCAGTATCTGAATCAACAAACTATGAGTGATTTTTATTATTTTCTTACATTTTCTATAATTTGTATAAATTACTTTATAATTAGAAAAAAAGTTAAATAGACCATTTGACTATTTAAGATCCTAATCCTGACTCTTGTCTAAATGTCACATTAACTCAGTCACTCTGTGGAGGCCTCACAGCACCTGCAGTCAGAGCCAAGGTTTTTCCCCAAAAGTGGTCCTGGGTCTATACCAAACATGAATAAATGGTAAACTAAGGTCTTAAAGTTTTTCAGCATATATCGTCTCCAGAACTATTTGGTTTACGTTGTTTTCAAAGCAGAAGTAACAAGAGAGTAAAAGAAATTGCCAGTATTGCTCCGAGGAAATATCTGGTTTTGAGCAGGCTTCCAGGAAGCACTTGGATAGTCTAGCTGCTGATAGGGATACAGCAAAGTCACTCAGCCAGGCAGTGGCAGAGTGAGGCCCAGGATAAATAAGCACCTTTCCTATACTCTGCAGGCTCTTTCAGGACAGGAGTAAGTGGATGGATGGCCTTCTCCCTTTCCACAAACCTACTATCCTCCCTCGCATGTGGCACTGCATGGTATGATACTTCTGGTCACTTTTCATCTAGGTTCTTCCTTTCTGGAAAGCCAGACCTTTTTTTACATTCTGCTTCCTGTCATCCAGATCATGGCACAGATGGAGGTAGGCAGCCCCCAATGGAGCTGAGGCCTTTCACTGGACTCCTTCTGATTCAGAGTTCTATGAAACCCACACTAGAGGGGCTCTCAGAAGTAACTCTTGCAAGTGATGGCACAAAATAAATTATACTTATCCTCCCTTTGGGTTAATTTGAGCCTTTCTACTAAGCACACTCACCCCCAAAATTTCTTCCCCCTTGGTCTGCCACAATGGCTGCAATTCCCACCATAAGATTCATTCCTTTGGGTTAAAAGCTCCAGGATACCCCTGATAAAATGCAAATGCATGACTCATAAGATGTAGCACATAAATTCATTAGCATTGTTTATACTCTAGAGAGGCACAAGAAGGAAGCAGAATGGTCTTTGAAAATGATCAAGACTTTAGAATTCCACTTATGCACATCCCTGGCAAATACAGTCAAGACAGATCCATGCCAATGATAGTTTTCCAGTTGGTTCTCCTATAATAGAGAAAGACTTTGAGAGAAGGAGAAATATTTTTCTCTCCCCCTAAAAGCTCTAGCAGCTCTGAAAAGACATCACCAGGACTCACAAGTTTCATCTAGACTTGACAGTTGGAAATCCACCTGGTCTGTTTGTTTGGATATACAGGCTAGTGTTGGGTCTTTTTTGAGGAATAAGATGTATGCCCCCTGCCAATTTACAATGTTCTCTTGTACTGGCTGCCAGGGAACGCAAGTAGGGCACTCTTTAGAAGTACAGCTCCACTGTCCCCAAAGAGTGACAATGAAGCAATCTTGCTCACAGTTTTACAGGCTCATTGGCTGCCATGGCATTTCAAAATGTTCTGGGCAGAGGCAGGTTCCATCACATGCCTTTTAGGTTTGACTGTTGATGATTCTGAAGATCAGATCTAGATTTCGCCACAAATCACAGCCATCTTCAGAAAATGTCGAGTGGAACTTGGTTTCCTAACATGAAATGGTGTCAGGAATGGGAGCAGTTTACTACCTGCCTAAAAGAAACATGATGCTTTTCAAGATTCCAAGGGCAGTAAAAGATTTAACAAAACTAAGATGCTTGAAGCCAAAGGAGAATCAAAGAGGACTTCCATGTTCCCAGTGGCCTGATGAGATAGTCATGATACCCACAAGGATGGCTACAGGTAAAGAAGCACATCCTGACTATGCCTTTTACAGAGTAAGGGAGTATACATACAGGAAATGGTTAAGAAATGGGAGCTGTAATTGCTTAAAAGCTTTCATCTCAGTCAAAAAATCAGTCTGAACATTAGATATGGCTAATGTAGTACCATTTTTATTCACCACCAATGTAATGCAAGTGAGGGAAGGGTTTTGCTGCCATATCTTTAACTAAGAGAGTTACTCTGGGTAATCCTTGGCTTTTTCCCCAGCTGCTTTTTTCTTGGGCGGGGGAATGGATAAAGAAATGCTACTACTCAATTATGTCACCACTGAATATATTTAATTTGGGAAATGTGGTGAGAAAGCTACCTAAAGCGGATTCAAGCAAAAGATTCTGGAACTCAATGAGATGACCTGACACCTTTTCAGAATCTAGTTTAATGATTCCAAGCCAAATGGAAGTGCTCAGCTGGAATGTAGTAACAACATCTGATGGTAGAGATGAGGAACATCACTTGCTTGACTGGTAAGTCAACGAAGACCTGGATTGTAATCCAAACAAAGTGATTTTGAGCAAATTACATAAACACTTCATATTCTAGCTTACTCACTTGTAACAGAAGTTTTGCTTTCCTAATCAATTTGGCTTTTATAAAGGCTAATCTAAATTCTAAATAAAACTCCTGGAATTCCTTGGAATTAAGCACTATAAAAATAAAAGACATAGAACACCTGATGTTTTAAAGTATTGTTTGGACCCTTGTGTATTTTGCCACACCGATTCTAGACATTTTATGAGTGTGTGTATACTGTGAACTTGTTATGTGTCCTGAGTTTGTTACCTACTCCATCCTGTCACTTCCCCCAACTCTTTCTTCTTGTCCTATGTCCTCCATCATCTCATCATCTTTAAACTTGCCGTGTGCAGCCTCCTTCCAGGGGCATACTCCATCAAGGTTTCTTCTGCAGCCATGTTTGAATACTCATTTTTCTTTAAATAGTTTACATAATATTCAATAAATTACAGTTTTATTCCAGAATAAAATGAACTTTAAATTTCCTTCTCTTTTCTCAAGGAAGAGTCTAAAAACTAGATTTTTTTTGAGCCTCACAAATATATAATGCTATTTATTTCTGTCCCACAAAACTGTATTTTGGCACAATCCCCTGGACATGCCCTGCAAAGCCACATTTGCTGGATAACCCCTGCATGACAGATACTGAGAGGGTGTGCTCTTCCCTGACCAAGGCACTGGATTATCCTGCCTAACTGGCTACCACGTGTGGACCTCATTAGAAGAACTTGCAAGTGCTATACATGGTAAAGAATGTATTTCTGATAATACTTGAGTTAGGTTTGGACCAAGGCCAAGAGTCTCTCTGGCAGACTAAAGCCACTTTACCAACACTTTACTTTGAGCAAGAAGATTCATGATAAGGAAATATAAACAAGACATCTAGGATCAAAAGGTCACACTACTCCACTTCCTCTTCCAACTCTTCCATCTCTTTTCAAGCATGAGGAAACATTCCCAGGCAATTAGTCATGACCTCTTGTCTACCTCAGTCTTTCTCCTGCTAGTTTGTACTAAGAAAGTTTGCTTCAAGGGCTTTAGAAATTCAGGCTCAATTTTTGAAAGATTTTTTTAAAAGATGTGAATACCAGCACCACTTCATTTGGTTTAACATGACAATTCCTCCCCTAACATAGAACATTGTCCTTTTTAAAGAAATTTCTATTATTTACAAAATACTTTATTAATGAAAGCTTGCATAACATAAATAACAACAATGCTTGACTTAAAATAGTTTCTGGGAAAAGGAGTAAAAATATAGTTTTCTGTGTATGGTTTTGTTTTGTTGCTTAATACGCTCAAGATTTGTGATTTGCCAAAGCCAATGAGAGACAAAGGTGCCAATTTTTGAGCCTGATTTGGAATTCTACTTTAGCCAGTACTATGTGAGGAGCCATGATCCATATGAATAATAGACTCATAAAGAAGTAAAGCTGGATATTACATTAGAAGATATCTGGAAAACTCTCTTACTTTAGGGATGGAGAAACCCAGGCCCACAGACACAAAGCATCCTTAGAAGCAATCCTGCAAGGGACTTAGCACTGGTGCCAGAGGCTGCTCCTTTGCATGCTCACTAGATTTATGATCTTGAGCAAAATACACAACTTCTTTAAGCCTCAGTTTGCTCATCAGAAAGATGGGCCTAATAATCATGCAAACTTAATATGGGTCATGAGGAATGAACAAGTTCATAAACATAAAGCACTTAGTTTGGTACAGAGGAGGAACTGAATAAATAAGATACACTAATTTACTGTAAGAGGCAGGGTTGAAGGAACTAAACATTAGTCTAGCCAAACTAATTTTTTTCCTGGTCATCTTCCCCTGTTAGGGAACACTTTTCAGAATATACTGTCCAGAAGAATTTCTAATATAATATAAAAATCTGATGTAAACTTGAACTTCACTCTACATCAGAGAGATAGTAAGCCTAGGGGTTAAAAGCATGGACTCTGGAGCTAAACAGCCTGTGTTCAAATTCCATCTCTCCTACTTTTCTAGCTGTGAAATTTTAAGCAATTTACTTAACTTTTCTGGGCCTCATTTTCCTCCTCCATAAAAGGGGATAATAGTTGTATCTATCTCACAGGGTTGCTGTGAAACTTAATTGAGTTAGTATTTGGAAAGCACTTAGCACAGTGGCTGTGCAAGTATTATAAAGTACTAAGTATTATTATTCTTATATTACAGGACCGTCTTGCAAACCATCCAAGATACTTTTATGCTGGAAGCACCAAAGAAACTTGCAAAAATAATTTTATTTCTAACACTATCCAGAATCCTGGACTCTGATAATGGGATGATACTGAGGCACCAGCATATAAATCTATTGTTCCAATTCTACTATTAAGAATAATCCAAAGAGTAATTAATTGGAATTTTTTAAATGCCTGATTCTGAAAAACACTGGGTGACTAAAAGATAACAGTGTGGAAATAGAATTTGACTCTCCCCTACCTTTGGAGTTAGTGCTTGTCAACTTCTCCTCGCCCTGAGGCAACCCCTGATAGACTGCTGGTAATGCAGCAGGGAGGACTTTCTATTTAGTAGAATTTTAATCGCCTTTTTGGGTACTGTTATTGTGAAACCACAGCATTTTTAGGAAGTGATGCAGTACTCCAATCACTTTATAGATGAGGAAACCAAGATCAAGAAAGGTAAAGTGACAGCCAACATGCAGCTGGTGAATAATGAAGACCATAGAGAATAATATTTTAAGAACATTAGATTTCCTTCTCGAGTCATCAGAGAGAGCTCTAACTTCACACTATAAATCTGATTAACTGGATCCATATTTTATAAATAAGGAACTTAAATAGTAGCACTATTTCACCCAGCTGAACTTCAAATTACTTCAGATGAAAGTAATGTATCTTTTTGGATAGCAGACTCTTGCTTAAAAATTTATATACTTTAAAATTCCTGTTACAGAGAACATAAACAGTACATTGAGTTTGATCAGTCAGTGAAAAATTAATCTCAGGGGGTAAATGTTTCATCTTCCAGGGCATCAGAGAACTAAATAATAAGCAGTTTACTAAATTCCATCCTGGTCCTGAAATTGTCTGTTTATGTGATATAAATAAGTAGCTTATTCATAGAGGATGGTCACTCCTTGTCACTCCTTGCAGGACCACCTCTCCTGAATATAATCATCACAATATATCTCCATATGCATTCACTATGATTCAGATATGCAAGCTGATTTTTTTAAATATACCATTTTTCAGTCTATATTGTACTAATTAAATTATATCTTACTCTGACAAAGATTATGGATTTCATCAGTTCTGTGGAATAATCATTTTAAATGTCTAATTCTTTGAGTATAGACCTATACACACAGTTTGTTTCAATTGTGTAATTGCGCCCAATTTTCAGTAATTTAAGCTTCACATTTTTACTTTTCAAAATCTGGAAAAGCAGCATACATTTCCGCCTATTTCTATAACAATTTTTTAAGTTAAATATGTTTGAAGGGCATTGTCTATATACCAAGTGAACATTTTTTGACAGGTGGTTAACAAAGACCATCTCTGCTTGAAGGGAGGCAGTTTAGGTTACTGAAAATAGACAGACCTGGTTACAAATTCTAGTTTTCCACAACCTAGTTTTACCAGTTGTGTGGCTTTAGGCAAGTGGCAATCCCAAACCTGTTTTCTCATTTATAATAAGGGAATAATAATCTTTATGTTGAAGGATTCAGTGAAATCATTGTCCAATGCCTAGCATGTAGTAAGTACTAAGTAATGCTAGTTTTCCTCTTTCTTTCTTCCTTAGAAAAATAAACAGAATCATCATGAACACCACTGGTTGTATTCCAGAAAATCTATAGTAAAAATTCTGCAGAGAATATTTCACCTTTGAAATGAACAACAGAAACAAGCATTTGCATGCCTCGTTGTCCAGATATGTGGCTTGGTTTTGCCCACTGCACATACTAGGAACCTAGCATGCTGGAGAACGAGGCATCAATAAGTGAATGTAAACTCTACTTGAGCCTAAATTATAATTAATACAATGGCGAATGGCATTTGGATGAATTCTTTCAATCAAGTAGAATTATATTTGGGGCACAGTCTCAGTCCTCTCTAGTCTCTGGGCATTTCTTGCATACACAAAGTACCCTTTGAAGTCAAGGAGAGTGTCTTACCTAGATGAGAAATCTAGAGAGTAAAGAAATATGAGGGAAGAAACTAGGCTTATATTGTGTTTTTCAGGGATAAGTATTTAATGCAGAAGTTGTTTCTTACAGACCTGAGAACTGTTTTTTTAGAGTCATCTAAAAGAGCAAAATTCAAAGATCTCATGTAAACCTACACAACGTGGCCTTTCCTTGTGGAAACATATTAAAATGTTTCAGAATTGCTTTTGTCCGTAACTTATACAATGCATCTTCTCTAGGGAAAAAAAAAATCCTACTCTCTGTATACTGAGTAGTCCAAACAATAACATCTCACTTTTATTCCAAGAAAATAGGAATAGACAAATCCAGGATAATACTTAACCAAAATAAAAGCTTCCCACAACTGTACCCACTCCTGCCCTAGTCCAGAGCACAGGACCAAGAGGAAAGATAACAAAGCTTAACCTGGATTTAAAAGTGTACAGCAACATTTAAGGCTTCTTCTCTTCCAGCCCAGAAAGCAGCTGGCAGAAAAGGGAACTCAAGCCCAATATACACAGTTGAGCACAAAGTACTTCTTGAAGGTCTTTAGAATACAGAACATTCTCCAAGGTGCCCTGGGGGTCCCTGTGAAAGAATGATGAGACATAAAGCTTACCTTCAGAACACTGCCAGTTCTCCCCATTGGGCTGTATCCCCTCAACACCTCAGCTTTAAGCAGAGCATGAGCAGCTTACTGCAAACCTGCCTGGAAAACCTGTAGATTTCCAACCAAATCCAGACTGGGCTGTGCCACAACTATAAGGCAATATATTAGGTTACACCTGTTGAACTATGCTACCCTCTTATAAATAGCCGTGTTACCCAACTTAGGTCCAGGAGACTACTGAGTTTATAACGAAGTGCAATGAGTGGGAAGAGAATAAAGGCCAAGATCCAAAATGGGTATTAGGACAGGGGGGCTGAGGTGGCTAGAAGGTCCATATAAATCAGCAGAATGATGGAGTGATAATGGATGAGAAAGAAAAAGCAAGAGTTAAAGGATACTGTCACAGTGATTCTGCCTGAGGAAAGGAATCTCCCTTTAAATGAGAGTTTGCAAATATTGCATTACCTTCAATCCTAAAAAGAAAGAAAATCATCACAATAGCGATCATTCTATTATTCACTACCATGTGTCAGGTGCTGTTCCAAAATGCATTGCATATACAGTAGTTCCTTGTGTCCGTGGGGGATTGTTTCCAGGACCTCTGCAGATACTGAAATCCGTGGAGGCTCAAGTCCCTTGTAAACAATGGTGTGGAACAGTTGGCCCTCCATATCGGTGGATGAGGAACCCATGAACAAGAGGGCAAGATGTATCAACTTACTTAATCACCACAACAATCCTGCCTTTATTATTTAAAGAGGAGGAAAGTGAGGCACAGAGAGGTAAAAATCGCACAGCGAGTAAATGGAGAGCCAGAATGAAAACTCAGATAGCCGCGCTCAGAGCCCACTTGCTTCACCACTCCACATGCTGCCTTTCAGTAGAGAAAGCTGGGGCCTATAATTCTTGGCTTAGCCCATATATTAATAGCTCATGCTTGTGTCTGGGTCTCTTGGTTACCACCAGGAAGTAAGGACCCCAGGGTAGCATGGTGGTCCTCTCTAACCTCTCAGCTTCTAAACGCCACCCCAACACCACACACAGTAGGAAACAAGCTCTCTTTCAGGCCAGGGTGACTATAAGGTAAGGTTTATGAAAGGGTCCTATTTGGTTCTTTCTGTTTGACCCCCTATTAAGTCCCCATAAAGCTTCCTGGTGAAAGAAAAGCTTCCTTAATAAGAAATTCCCCATGAGGGCAAACCTGTCATTCTCTCAGGCCAGATTGTCATGGAAACTTTTATAATGAGGAGCCCAACACTCGAGTCTTCAGGCTGCAAAAGAATCCATGCAGTTGTTCTTTTGTAAAATTATACAGATTTATTCATCGCAACAAGTGAGGCAATGACACAAGTTCCTTTTACTGATGAACAGAATTGGAACTTAATGAGAGGAACACAGAATTGTATTTGTCAAATCTCGTGCCACTCAGCCAGCACTCACACTGCAGTTCTTAAACAACCCAAACAATGCATTTTAAAAACAATAATCACTGGACCAGAATTATAAAATAACTGTGAGTTGAAAAAAATGCATTTCTCTTTAAAATAATGCTCAGAAGACATCTCAGCATAAATAATGACAAGGTCTTCCCTTCTAAAGCAGGAGTCAGCAAACTACAGCTCTTGGGCCAAATTTGGCTTCTTGCCTGTTTTGATACAACCCAAAGCTAAAAATGGTTTTCGTATTTTTAAATTGTTGAAAAAAAAAACAAAGGAAGAACATGTTCAAATCATACGAAATATAATATATAATACCTAAGCTTGTATTGGAACATAGAACACTCATTCATTTACCTACCGTCTGTGGCTGTTTTCATACTACAAAGGTGAAAAGCCTAAAATATTTACTATCCGGCTTTTTACAGAAGAAGTTTGCTGACCCCTCTCTAAAGTGATAAATGATAAATACATTGCCCTGACAAATTTCTCATGGTCTAATTATTAAAATTGTAGTTTTTAATCGTTAGAAAACAGTGAAACATTTGGTGACCTATCCCAGTAATTAATTTCTAAAACCCTATTCTAAATAGACATTGCTGCCTATTATTCACCCTAATGATAAGTTGTGATCCCTTAATTGTTTCAAGGGGTGTGTTTTCTTTTACAGTAAAATGCTGTCTGACTGATACAAACCAGGGCCTTTCTTTAAATGCCTGAGTAAAGCGAAGCAGAAAACATCCCATACACACGTACATTCACTTGGCAGGAACATTTTGCTGCTAAGCTTGAAACCAAAACAATTAAAGCCGGTAAAGACAGAGCACATGGGCTTCTGTTCCTGCTGCTTGCTTATTCCAAAATCCTCAAATTCACAGAAATTTTTAATGCAGATTTTCATTAAGCATTTCAAAAGGAAAACCGGGTACCAGGCTTCTTTTGAAACCGCATGGTTTGTTAGTAGTGTTATTTATGACTACCCTTTGACGGTAGCTAAGTATTGTATTGATATTTCTCTTAAAAGGAATGCTCTGTCATAGGATTTGACTGTCTTGTCATCTTCTTACATATATATTTGTAATGTCCTACCATCTGTTGATCCAATATGACTCTCATCCGCGCTGCTCCCCAAACACGTGCCTCTAGAATTCTTCCAAATCTGGCATCATCATTGACTTCAAAAGTTGCTCCCTAAGCAAAGGCTTTGGAGAAAGACACAAAACAGACTCACCAATTATTATAATTCAGACATCTCTTAGGACTTTATAAATGTGCTGTAATAAATTAAATATGTTATCTCCTGAGTTACATAAAACTTTTATTTCTATTCAAATGCTAAACTAAGCAGCAACTTCTTTATGGGAGGTACTGGCATAGAAGAAGTCCCCAGCTGAGGGCCTGGGAGTCTGTGATCCAGTCCCAGGACCTCTCTGTACCCACTCCAGAAACTGGGACATTGGAGAAAATGTTCTACTCTTATATGTCAATTTCACATTGTTCAAGTATGTTTTAAAGTTTTGCAGAATTCTCTGGAGACATCTGTTTATGATCTTAATTGGAAAATTATTCATGACTCATACATCCCAAAGACTCCTTTAAACAAGTTGGGGAAACTGTGGAATCTCAGTCAACATCTCTAAAAGCTGTTCTAAAACACTGTTACAATCAAATGCAATATCTTTTCCAAACAAAATGAAAAACTTTGTCTCTGAATCACATTCAACCGCTTCAAAACATATTATTTACTTTAATCCAGAAATATATTAGTTAATTTTTACAAGTAGTTTTCAAAAGAAATAGGCCAGTAAGAAAATCTACTTAGCCAACAAAAATTTTCATTGGTTCTACTGAATAACTCATGCTCCTGTTTGTCTTTGCTAGTTGTTACTAACTCTATCTGAGTCAAGGAAGAGAAATCTCTCTACCACAAAACCAGATTTTTTGTTAAAAATTAAGCCAAAGGGGATTAAAAAAAAGCGGGGGCAGGGGGCAGCACATATTTAATTAGGTCTAGGCTTGCTGCCTGATTTTCATTAGGCCCCTGCCTGATTCTTGTTTGGCCCACTCTAAGTACTTTTAGGCCACTGGGCACGAAGGCCAGTGCTTATTTTCATGGCTGTTTCAATTCATCACGAAAATCCTTTGAAAGATGAAAGAAACTCCACATTTTTTCACCTGTTGTTCTTTCTTGTGTGCCTGTCACTTCACTAGCCAAACTTGCTTCAAGCCAAACCAAATGCTTTCCAAACCTCTGCAGCACGCCTTTGAAGATCTAAAGTTAAGTATTTTCTTATGCTGACCAGTATAGCTTCCAAATAAGGAATAAAAAAAAATGTTCTTAAGTTATTTTTTTAAATACCAGAAATGCAAAAACACATTCCAGTATGTGCAAAAAAGCAAAATTCCTCTTCCCCAAGTCTGGAAGTCTTATGCCAAATACACCTGATGTTCATTACCACACCCACAGCACATTGCTTATGTATGACAAAGTTCCTGCAAAGCCCATATGCTGTTTTTATTATTACCACTTCACAAGTTTTCCCAGGCTCACTAGAAAAAGTATTTTATAAGACCAGCCCACTGATTGGGCTCATCTTACTACACTGATGAAATTCGGTTTACTTGATGAAATTCTATTTACTTGATTAGTAATAAACATTTCTTATTTCCAGCAGCACAGCAATTAGGACCCTGATCTGTCACCACTAGCTTCAAGTTTTGGCTTTCATCAAAAGAAAAGGAATTTACCAAGAAGGAAAAACACAGTTCTACCTTCAAGCTAAAAATAGTTCTGTCTTCTAAATAATATGCACTTTCACACAGCTCCCGCAAACCTTCCAGGAGCCTACAGAGGAGATACTAGAATTACACAATGGCCCCTGGTTTTAGGTACTGGTTTAGCTGAAGGAGATGCAACAAGCAAAACCTCATAGTGAAAGCAGAAAAGATGTAAGAGGAAATAAGCCCTCACTAACTAATCTGTTGATTCTCTTTGAGGGAGTCAAAAATAGATAAGACAAAACAACTGCACACAGAGAATATATTTAAACTCCCAGAAACTTTGACAAGAATCTACACCAAAGGCTTTATTTAAAAAGTTAAGTTATGAAGTTTACATTAAATGTGCATATTTACACTATGAACTCATCTACAAAACAGAAACAGACTCAAACTTAGTAAACAATCTTACGGTTATCGGGGAAAGGGGGTGGGAGGGAATAAATCTGGGAGTTTGATTTTTACAAATGTTAGCCACTATGTATAACAATAGATTTTTTTAAAGTTTCTTTTGTATAGCACAGGGAACTATGTTCAATATCTTGTAATAACCTTTAATGGAAAAAAAATGAAAATGACACTGTGCTGTATACCAGAAATTGACACATTGTAATTTACTGTACTCCAATAAAAATTTTTTTTAAATAATAAATGTGTATTCTTAGAAAAGCAACTAAAAAACAAAGAACAAAGTAGAGGTAATTTCCTAGCTGGATCTTATCTAACATAGTCACAAATTAATTAAGACATGATAATAATGGTAACAGTCATCATCATCATCATCAAATACTTGCCATTTCCCAGGCACTATACCAAGCACTTCATATATATTAACTTCTTTAGTACTCTCAAGAGTACCAATTTTACAGAATAACCAAGGGTCAGAGATGTTAGATAACTTGGCCAAAGGCACACTGCTAGCAAGTGATGGTAAACTAAGAGTAATTAATTAAAGCACTCTTCAGCAGTAACTTGATTTCTCTTAAGTTTTCATAGTGACCAACTCATTTCATTATCTACAAATGTTTTCTTATCACATGTACTTATTTCTTAAGGCACAACAAATAAGAAAGAATCCATGGCTTCCTCATCCCAGGAATTTATCATGGATCAGTTCTCCAGTCCTGCTCAGTCTGGTATTTATCAAATGTGAGTAAAGGTTAATTCAATCAATGAAAATTCTTGAGCACTCACTAGGGACCAGGCAGTATATGACTGTCCAAACCTTGATTGTGGAAACAAATGAAAGAATTTATCCCTAGCAACCAGAATGTTTCATCTGCAGAATGTTTCAACTGAGTTTGCTCAGTTCTCATAGGTCTATGGGAATAAATAAGGTTCCATTAATGGGCTAACCCAGATTTCATGGCTTTCCCACTCAACTCATCAGGACACATTATCCAAGTAACTCTGGTAAATCCCTGGGGGTATCTCACCTGTGCTAAGGAACAAGCTTTGTCAGATACCCTGTGGTTTCTGATTCCTCCTGCCCTTTCCCAGTGATCTCCATGGACACTGTTGGAACCAGAAGAGAAGTTCACGCTTGCTCTCGCTCACTCTCTCTCTCTCTGTGTCTCGACTGCATTAAATTCTGTGAGAGGGGTCCCTAAGTTATCTTGCTTGTACCTCTAGTGTACAACAGTTTCAGCAAAAAACTCTTTGTTTTCATTTATGGCTTTCACCTCAACTCTCTGAAGGGGTGAGACATAATCTAAAGGGAGGTCATGAGACAAATATGAGTCATAGGCACCACACCATTCCTCAGAATGGCCTCTCTCCTCTGATGACTAAAGCTCGTTATTGGATCAAGTGGTCACCCCTGGCTTCCCCATCCTTTATAAAAATTACCTCCCAGGATGATCTTCAGTCTTCTGAAAGGTCCTGTCCACCAGTAATTTTAACATGTCCAGAACCTGGCTGAACCTCAACAATAACCACTGGATAGGCTTATGGCCATGTTCTAACACCCACCCCACTCCCCAAATACACACACCACTAACTAGGAAATAAGTACAGTGGGGTGGGAAGTAAGGGTGCTAAAGTTCCTGCTTTCTGATATGGCTTATTGGGAGATGTGGGGGGCAGATAGGACAGAGTGTACTTTCAGGTACACTCCTAGTAGACCAGTAGGACACAATGATTAGGGTCAATCCAAGAGCAGCTGCTGTAGAATTGCAAGCATAAATTAAGTTCTGGCAGGATGGCTCTAAAATGGGAATTTGGAGGATAAGCAGGAATTAGCCACAAAAAGCCAAAGCATTAAAGATCTATTTTTATAGTATCTAACAGAGTGAGTTATAACTTTAGAGAACATAATTGGACAATTGGACAATTTCCTCAAATCTGAAGACTAGTCTTTTGCAACCGATGGTTGGTGCCCTGCCAATATCCCCTGACAACTTCCTGTAGCTTTGGTTGCCTGTATTATTGGTGGACAATTCCTTTCACAAGGCAATGGGTTCCTACTTCAAGTTGGATTTCCACTGCCCTAGGATTTCCTCTGCCTACAGGATCTGCCCACTCCCAGGGTAAGCCACAGAGGTGGGGAGTTCATTTCTCCAGGAACAACCCTGCACCCACGAGCAGCAGAGGATGATTGATAAATGCCTCAGCTTCCTTGTCCCTTGCTGTGACTGCACAGTCTCTTATAGGGTCCCTGGCAGGATTTAGTCCCAGGTGCCCATGGGGCAACCCCTCCTGAAAGCCCTCTCTACTGACTCCTCCTGTCTCATATACCTACTCTTCTCAGTGCTTCCTGGGACCATGTCAAAAATAAACTACCTGCCCCCAGATCCTTGTCTCAGGATCTGATTTAGAGAAAATCCAAACTAAGATATCTTCTTTCAGATAAGAACGTCCTCAAATACAAATTAACCCATTATATTCATGTACAAGAAAGCAACAAGTTTTAAGGGGAAAAAAGGCTAATTTCAGAGGCTTAAGGACCCTGCCTTTACCCAGCTTCATCACTGGGTAAATGACTTGAGTGCAAGGCTAAAGGAGAGAGAAAAGCTTCTGGGCAGGATCCCCTTTGACAGGACCAAGCTTGAGTTTGTCAGGAAGGGTAAAGGGAAAGAAGGAGGAATCTATCTTTGCTTCTCAATTTTGTCTTCTTATTCAGGAGGGCATGATCTAGAATCCTCCAACTGAGGCAGGAAGAAGAGGGAACAGGAAAATCTGTCCCTGAGAGGTTCCTGGTCACTCTAGACAATGTACAGGACCTGCATTAGTCTTGTCAGGTTACTATAACAAAATACTACAGACTGAGTGTCTTAAACAACAGAAATTTATTTCTTCACAGCTCTGGAAGCTAAAAGTTCAAGAATAATGTGCCATCAGGTTTGGTTTCTGAAGCCTCTCTCCTTGGCTTACAGATGGCCACCTTCTTGCTGTGTCCCCACATCTTTCTTCTATATGTGTGGTACCCCTTTGTGTGTCTAAATTTCTTCTTATAAAAACACCAGTCAGACTGGATTAGGGCCCACACTATTGGTCTCATTTTAAATTAAATCACCTCTTTAAAGCTCTTATTTCCAAATACAGTCAAATCTGAGGTACTGAGGATTTAGGACTTTAACTTACGAATTTGTGGGTGGCAGGGCACAATTCAGCCCAAAATAGGGCCCCAGAGTTTGGGTTACACTTTTCCTAGATTAGGGCTTATAGAAAGTCATTGCACAGGAAAAACTTTCCAAATCTTCTAAATTGTGTATGAAACACTCCTGTTTTATCAGATGGCAGATATATTTCAATTAAATCTCTAAAGAATCAAACACGTATTAAGTACCTACAGTATAGCCTTGATTGTGTTAGGTGCTACCAGGCCCATGAAAGTCAATTATGAGACAATTCCTCCAGTCAGGTGAGAAGATAGGTCATCTGTGCGGAACAATATTAGACAATAAAAAATAGACAAGGCTGTATAAAGACTAATGCTAAATTGCATGGTACAGATCTTATGAAGAAGCTCAGGAAGTCAGGCAAAAACTCATGGAGGGAGTGAGCCTTTGGAGAATCAGAACAATTCAGAATAATAGTAGGAAGGAAGGATAATAACCCCTACATTTGAGAAACATTGAGGAGGCCAGCCTGACTAGCCCAGAAGAGTTATGTGGGCAGATGAAGGTTAGTCAAGTAGTGTGGGGCCTGAGTCTAGGGAGCCCTAAATGTCAGGTAAAAAAGTGAGTGAAATTAAAACAAACAAACAAACAAACAAACAAAACAGGTGAACTTAAGAATGGGCGAGTTAAAAAAAAAAAGAAGAAGAAGAAAAAGAAGTCTGTAAAATACAAAATTTCACAATGCCAAGTATTGCCTGGGAAATGAATCTTGGACTGATCACGTATCATTCCACAAAAGCCATCATTCAATGCTACCACAAATAAAAGACACAAAATTATGGGCATCTCTGAGAAGAGTATTACAAACAAATCAAAACATTACTAAAACAAAACTTTTAATTTTTAAATCAAACTATAGCAATTTTGAATCCTCTGAGTAGAGTAACCACACCTTCAAAAAATCATTATTATGCAATATTGCATGTCTGTGGGACAATCATCACCCAGTTGGGAATCTGGAGGAATGGAAATAAAAGGAAATGTGTTACAAGAAGTCAAAAATTAATCATTTGCAATCCTTGGCTTCAAAGAATTCAAGGACTGTGGATAAAAATAATAATAATAAATAATTAAAATAATCAAAATGCATTAAGTGATGTCACTGAGTGCCATTTCCATGAAGGAGGAAGAATTTCAGTAAATATTTGCTGAATAAATGAGTGAACTCTGCCAATGGAAGGTATATTAGTGGTGAATCTTTAAAGATGAGCAGGTCTTCACCAGAAGAAGGGATGAGGGTCATTCGAATTAGAAGTAGTAACATATAACTAGAAAAGACAGAGTATCTGAACAATTTAGAAATCACTAGTTCTCAAACTGCACATTGGAATTATCTAGGATTTTTTTTTAAGTGATGCCTGGGTCACACCCCCTAGAAACCTTGACTGAATTGGTACAGGGCAAGGCCTAGGTACTTGAATGTTTTAAACTTGCCTAGGTGACTTTAATATGCAGCAAACTTTAAGAACCACTATTGGACCAGCCTGCCACCTTCCTTAACTCTGCCTTATTGCTTTTTCCCCCAACAATACTCACTAAATCTTCCAGTAAGTCACAAAGATAGAGCATGACAAGTTTCAACAAATTCACTGGAGGTCTTTTTGTCCTGTGTGTTGTCCATTCTCCCCTAAGTGAGTGTCATGGTGACAGGCAGTCGTAGAAATTGAACAAAAGAGATGATTGGGTGTTCTCAGTCCAGCCCCACAACCTGCCACGGGCCCAAGCTCTGCCATGGGACCTCACAGTGGAATAAAGACACAGCTTCCACCTTCCTTCTCTCACTTCCAGTCCATGCCCTCTGCTCCTGTATTTCTGAGACTTGTAACAAGGTATTATAAATTGTGTGGAGGGAGAGCCTCCCCATTTGCCGTGGAGTTTACAAAATGATTCCCCTGGGGACCACAGTAGCAAAGTTAATGTGACAATTTTAGAACAGGAAGAACTAGGTTGTTTGTGAGCAGTACAGAAATTATTAGCATGGAAATAGGAATTCTGGCATCAACATCACTTATCCTTTGTGCCTTTATGAACAGGTTAAAGAGGGAGGACACTTTATGCCTGCCTGGTGGGATCTATTTTGGCAGGAAACACAAAAAAGATTTCTTTCTAAGGGAGACTTAAACGAGTTCCTTTCTGTTTATAACACTTAAAATTCTCTCCTTTTATAGGACATAGTATTTTTGTGTTCTGTGTCACTATGACATTCCAACAAAGGACAAAGGGGAAGAAGTATTATTCTATGTGATGTTCAAAAACCTAACCTTTATCAGCTGCTTCTGAAGGTCATTCCTCCCATGAGAGGAAGTTAGCTGTGCAAGGCCAAGAGCCCCGGCACAGTGTACAAGGATGCAGCAAAATCAGGGGCTGAGACTGCTTTTCAGCATGCTACTGTAATTTCTTTCTTTCATTCATTCATTCCATTGCTGGTACCTATTCTGTAACCTGCATTTTGCTAGGATGTTATAGAGCAGTATTTCCAGATCTGTCTGATGATAAAATCTCCTTCAATTCTTGTTTGAAAGACAGGTTTCCAGGTCCCACTACAGTCTCTCTGAATCAGAATGTTCAGGAGGAAGGTCATGGGCCCCTGTGTTTTTAATAAGCACCTATGTGACTCATATGAAGAGTTTGGAACAGTTGATTCCTGCCTTTGGTGAACTCTTAGGCCTTGTTGTTCTGTGAATCTAGTTCATACAGGTCCTTTCTAGTTGTAATTCTACATGAAATGTTTTCTCTATCAACAATTCCTAGATCTCCATGTTCCATGAAGAGCCAAGCCCACCCACAATTCCTTAAAAAGTCAGTAAACACTACATAGTTAGCCATGGAAGTCACCATCTTTCTTTCTTACACTATTTCCTTTTTCCATAACCAAATGTTTCAGTGCTGACAGACAACCCAACTATCTCATTAAATGAGTATCATTACAGGTTTTTCCAATGTAACCGTGTTTTTTTAACAAAATACACCTTTCAATAGCAATTACGTGACTGAGGTCAGTTAGAGTCCAATGGAGCAAGAAGGAATTCTGAAAGGGTTCCGAAGGTCTTAAAAGATTGAAAACCTCTGTTCTATATGTGAAGTGCCCATAGCTTCAGGGAAACTCTAGTGGAACTCCTGTTTTGCAGACCCACATCCCATCTAGTCATGCTTGGTTCATCTAGTTTCGGCCATGGCAAATTTAGAATGCAAATAATCTGTGTCAGTTGTCCTGGGTGGCAACAAATTATGACTCTACACAGCAAGTTGCTCTCTCTTAAAGGCTACCTGCTGCCAGGAATGATCAAGTGCTTCATCATGCAGGCAGCAAGGTGACCAAGGGAGTGTGCTGGGAGAGATAAGAATGCATCGCCTGTGTCTATTTTCCTCTCATAAACTGTGGTCTCGGCAGCTGCAAGTGTTGTCATTTATGGTCTTTTTTTTTCCCAAAGGCCGTTTTGTCTTATCTGATGTTGAAAATCTGCCACACAGCTTTGAACACTGAAGCACAGGAATGAGAAATCAGTTGGAAATTCGTTTGTGTCTCTTGCTTATGCTTGACATTTCCACACTGATAAAGTAGAGCTAAATATTGGCTTTTTGGTTAAATTCGGATTAGGGGTAAGGTCCTTGAGCATTGATTGTGAACCATTATCTTTCTTTTCCTTTCAGCAGTGAGTTCTCTTACAAAAACAGGAAGGACAAAAGGGGAAAACTGTTGCCTGAAGTGTTGTCATTAATTACCTAAAGGTCTTTTCTGAGCTATGATAAAAAACGATTGACTTTTGAGATACATGGACATTTTTGTTGAAGAAGGTTTTGTGAACATTAGGACATATTAAAAATCAAATTTTTATACTTGTAGGTTATTCACATATGTCTTCAAATTTATCCATCGAGGAAAATGCCACCTTATTATCAATATAAGTGCATATACCAGATAACAGGCTGACTTTAATTATTTACCTGCTAAATGCATATCACTGCCACACTAAAATCAATAAGTGAAGATCTCTGTGCTCAGTTTAGCCAACATAAACCCAGTCTGGTGGATTAAGCTTCCTTTCCCATTCTGCTTGGAACAGAACAGTTAAGAGAATTTCAAACAGATGATTTTGCCCTCTATGAGTTTCTGCAGTGTCTCCCAAAGGAGACCGTAAATTCCTTGAAAGCAGGATGATCTTTGATTGATTTCTCAAGATGCAACATTCATAGTCCTGTGAAAGTATTTCCTTGTTACTTCACCAACTAAAGAATGAAATCCTACTTGGAATGCTCTCAGAATCAAATGCTCAGCCAAATTAACAGATACGGGGGGCCATAGAGTAGTAGTCAAGGCACGGTCTCTGTTCCCAATGAGTTTACAATTTATTTAGAAAGAAGGTAGTACAGAATTATTTACTAAAACAATGATTTTGAAGAAAAAAAAATCAGAGTTCAGAGGAAAGAATTTTCACTGTGGGCTAGAATGATAATTGCAGCCTTTGAAGAATTTCACTAGAGGAAGGACAAAGGCATTCTAGGCTTTCTGTAAGACAAGACATTCTTATTGCAGTGTTTTGCCCACCCCACCGTCAAGATTAAAAAATTTTATGTAAAGAGAAAATGTTGTTTTAGGACCCAGGTCACTGGCTTGATTGTTGGTTTTTAAAGAGAAAAAAAAGCTAGTTATTATTATCTTCGTTACTGCTTTGGTAAGGTGTACATGAAACATATTGTATTGCTTATATTTGTCTGGTTTTGACCTACAGAGCTGCAATTTCACATGGTTCAACCACATACATACACATGTGCACAAGCACACAAACATACACATGCACATATACATATATATGTGTTCAATATAAAACTTCTCATTTTCATTTGAGCAGAAGTCCCTAACTATGCTAATTTTTAGTTGTATTAACATTTAACAGGCAAGTAATACATTCTCAATAAAGCCATTTCTATCAACACTATTAATATGTATTACTATGAAGTCTGTTCTCAGTATCTATATAATGACCCTGACTTCCCTAAAAGAATATTTGCTGATTCAAGTTGTGAATAATGAAACAAAGAATTTTGATTCTTATTCAGATTGGCAGTTGCATTAGCCCCTCAACCCTAGGATCCATACCAGCAATCTACCAGCAAACAGGAATGAAAGAAATTGGAGGTCTTGAGCCATCTCTCCACCGAATTTGTCATCCACATGACAAAAGCATAAACACGTATGAGTTTCAGCTAATGAACATAAAATATATAAAATAAGATAAAATAAACCACTGTTGTATATCTGGACCTCAGAGAGAAGGGAAGCACAAGGAAGTCTGGTAATGAGGTTAAGAATCATAGAAGGAAGGATAGCACAGAAAATTTTACCTAGCCTTCTCTATAACAAAGGGGAGCCCATGTTGAGCTTCACACAGAGTACAATTCCAAATTAGGCAAATCAAGGAAAAAGACTCCAAAGATTTCTAATTCATGTGGCTCAGCCATCTGGGTAACTACATGCCCTAAAAAGTCAGTCTATTCCAGAAACCATGTTAATACTACTTCACAATCCACCTTGGGCTCTAAATCTATGTTAGATCAGAGTTTCTCAAACTGGGGTAGGTTGACTGGGGAGATCTGCATATCCTGAGTTGGAATATATTCCTGAGAATTTATTAATTTGGGATATTTGTTTCACTAATAATCTAAAGTAAGCATATTCAAATCATCTGGGTGACCACCTTATAACTAAATGCCTCCTCACAGACCCAGTTTGTCTTTATGTTTGCAATCAGACTGGTGCCAAGTAGTCCCACTTTAATTGTCTTCAGCTAATTAACAATGTACAGAGGTAGACTTCAGAGGTAAGTGAGGCTTTTGCACCAACTGTAGGCCAGATGACTTCACAGTGTGCTGGAGGAACAAAGGTGTCTCATTGCTTCAGAAAGAAGAGTGGTGAGAGAATTTAATCATTTCCTGACACTTGGTGGGAAAGGCAGACCAAGCCCAAGAGAAAAGAGCCATAGTCACTAATACTGTGTATCACGTTAAACTACTCATGTTAATTTAAGGTTTTTTTGGTTTCACAGTGGGGAAAGTTGTATGTAATTTGTACATTTGTTTTGTTAAGAACTACAAGCCATAAGAACTAAAAGCTTAAGAATTTTATGCCTAGTTTTAGCTTGTACATATTTAAGAAGCATTTGAATTTAAAGGATTTAAATCAACAAGGTGTAATACAGGAATTGTTAACAGGTGCATACAATATGAACAGTTTTAACATGAAAAGATGCTCCTCATCACTCATAATATGAGACATGAAAATTAAAACCATAATGAGATACCCTTCACCACCGTGTATAAAATTGCAAACTTCTTCACATACACACTCCCTATCACCTGCCTTGCTTATATTTCTCTAGAGCATTTTCACTAACATGCTTGTATTTTATTTATCATGTGTATTGTCTATCTTTTCCCCACTACACCCCCAGAACACATCATGCAGTCTTATTCACTGCAATATCTATAGATAGGCAGCTAAAGATGCCTAGAATGGTATTTGGCATATAATAGACACTGGTTTATTTGCTGAATGAATGAATGAAGATGTATAATCCAGTAATTTCCGTTCTAGGCACATATTGTAGAGAAAGTCTCTCACTTGTATACAGAGAAACATGAGCAAGGCAGTATTGTTTGCCATATTTGGAAATTGGAAAAATCCTAACTGTCCTGACAGTAAAAGAATGAAATACACAGTAGTGTGATCATACAAGGGTATTTAGCAACTAACATGAGCTAAATTGATTTAAATGGATAAAAATCAAAAAAATTGCTGGAAGGAAAAAACAAATTGAAGACAGATACACGTAGTAATATACAAATGCCCAGATAGAAAAGCTCAGCTCAGAGTAAGGATAATCCCAGGGTAGGGAGGAGATGGAAGGAATAGGAAGGCTGAAAGAAGGGCTTTGATTATATTCTAGTTTTTATTACTTTAAAATTTTTTACCTGAAAAAAATGGCAAATATTAATATTTGTTAAATTTGGGTAATAGCTACATGGGCACATGTATATTTCTCTGTATTTTTCTATTGCTTAAAATGTTTCCTAATTTTTAAAAAGCTTTTCCTGGGATTAAATTCTCAAAAAAATACTCTCCCATGTATGACTTTATATTGGAGACACTAACATGAACAGTGTCCTCAAGAGCATTGTAACTAAAATCAAAAGTTGATTTCATATGCCTTTTCATAACAACTTTTTTAAAAAGCTGAGGACATAATATATTAGTGCGTTTCACAGAAGGGCATTCATTCTTTAGACGCTAAGGTAACACGCTTTTAGTCATCTAACTAAACCCAAAGATAAAATACCCAAGTGGGTAGGCAGGGAGCCTGTCTTTTAGATAATTGTTCCTAAATACAATTTCCCTTAGACAAGCCATTGATAGATGGAAACCAATTATCCATCAATTAAAGATTATAGCCATAGACATGGACCTGTAGCTATTATTAAGCAAGAGTGGGAAGCTTTTATTACTTTTATTACTTTTTTATTAAGTATCACTTGCCGCTTTTTAAAAATAAAGTGAAAAAGAAAATTATAAATAAAGAACTGATTCACATAGGTTGCAACTGACATGATTCTATTTTTTCTTTTAGATTTGTCTATTCTTTAAGTCTAAAAGAAATGCTACTCAGAGCCCTAAGTCCAGATTTGGCAGGCCACGGGTTATGCATGCCAGGGATGCTATGGTGTACTGGTGGCATTTTTTTTATATCTTTTCTAATGCTTGTAGTGTAGAGATAAATTGCAGGGATTTAGGTTTGGGTTACTCCCAAGAAAAGAATGTAATTGAAGGCCCGCTTATCCATTGACTATTTCTGCTACCACCAGCAAAGTAAGGAAGACAAGTAATATCCAAAAAAAATGAACTTAGGGTAAAAATCAACTAGACCTATAAAGAACTTGTAGTAACAATAATAATCACTTCCATCTGCCTTACATTTTTTACCCTTCCATGCATGGTCTCATCTAATTCTCACAACAACCCTGTGAGATAAATAATAGTAAAAAATGTAATAATAATGACATGAAGCTTAGAGCAACTTGATGACTTGACCCAAACCACAGAGCCAGTCAACAGCAAACTCAGGACTTGGACTCACGAGTCCTGGATGCAAACCCAGCTGCCTTGCTATGGTTCCAGTAGAGCCACGCACTCTTTGGTAAAAGAACCAAGGTGCAAGACTACTTCCCCTTCTTTTCCAAGGACAAGGCTTTGTGGTCTTCTTTCCATCTGCCACATAACTGGGAGGATCATGTATGGATGGCTCTCTATAGATCTTCCCTACACCAATCCTCACTGACAGAATAATAAAGTTTCCTCAGTATCACAGAATAATAGTTTCCTCAGAATCACACTGTCTTTTAAAGATGGAAACCAATCCAAAGAGGAAGTATCCACTGGGAAGATTTTTCAGGATTAGTTGATGAACTGAAATTACAATTAATAAAATCAAAAACATGAGCATATCACATCTACAAGTGGATAGGCAATCACATCCTGAGTGATATGTGAAAGAGATGGTCTCCTTTCAGAAATGAGATTCATAGTTTTAAAGGGTTCACAAGCAGATTCATAAGCACTGTTTTCTTACAACAGTTATGCTTTCCTTTTGCATTTCTTTCTCCTACATTTGGAGTTCAGTGTTGTGGGATAAAATTAATTTCTTCAAATGTGGAATTTAGCTTCATGCTTATTTAATAATAGATTAATTTAAAAATCATAGGGCCTTCCAAACCTGAGTTGATCATATTGTCAATCTGTCTAGTCTAAAGCTACTCTCAACAGAAGGAAGGAGCCAGGGGGATGGCTGCCCTTGTTAAAGCACTGTGGGAAGGCCCCAGGGCACACTGCACAACGTAAGCAAGACATTCTTTTCCACAAGTGTCAGGATCACTTGCCTTCAAATACCAGATCAGTGCAGCTAAGGGACTGGGGGAGCCTGAAGCCCAGAAATATATTAAGGAGCTTAACTAATTTTAAACCAGTGTTGACCTCCATTTATCCAGATGCATGAGACATACTATTTTGTGCTCCACCCTCCAAAATCCACTTTGATTTCATTGGTTCACTCAAACTAACAGGCATCCTACTTGATCCAGGCCCAATTTCAACAGTGTCTAATTCTTTCTTGGGTAAACAAACATGTGTTTTAAATCAGTCATCATAAATATGACTCCTAACGGTAATATTGTTCTAAAAAGGAATGTTCTGATAATAGCAAAATACATGTTCCCATAAAAATTAAAGCAATTACCCAACTTTATATGGAGTCTTCAGTTATTAAAGAAGAGGAGGAGGAGGAGAAAAAGAAGAAGAAGAGAGAGAAAGAGAGAGAGAGAGAGAGAGAGAGAGAGAGAGAGAGAGAGAGAGAAAGAAAGAAAGAAAGAAAGAAAGAAAGAAAGAAAGAAAGAAAGAAAAAGAAAGAAAGAAAGAAAGGAAGGAAGGAAGGAAGGAAGGAAGGAAGAAAGAAAAAGGAAGGAAGGAAGGAAGGAAGGAAGGAAGGAAGGAAGGAAGGAAGGAAGGAAAGAGAGGGAGAAAGGAAGGAAAGAGAGGGAGGGAGGGAGGAAGGAGACTGAATCACTGAAATAAGATTCAGGTACCACACTAAACACTTAGTGGGAGCTTATCCAGAAGTGTCTGTGCTTGATGAGAAAGAAATGACTGGTGGGGTGTGAAAACTAGACACAACAAGAGGGAGAAATCTCTGCTGGAAGAGTAAACTTTTCTGTCCACATCTCATAACCTGAGGCTGATATCAGGGGGATTCAGAAAAGAAACACCATCTTTCTCAGTGATGATTTATATTTTCCAGAGCAGGAGAACCAGTGCTAAGATCAATGAAACAACTGTAAGAGACATCTAATTTAGTGCTAACAATGTTGCTCAGTGATAGCCAGAAGCCTGTTATTTGTCAAATTTAAGAGAGAGCATCATATTAATTAATACACTGTTTTTATCTTGGGCCTGCTGAAAGTCCCTTAGTGTAGCAAGAGGTAGAGTAAAATCAAGGAGTTGGGGGGAGGGGTCCATTCCCACACAGCAAAGAATCACAGTGAGTGTTCAAGGAAGATGATCATGTGTTACTATCCCACAGCTCCATTAAGAAGGGGAAACTGTGACATCACAAATTCACCCACATAGAGGAATTTGCCTAATTCTTACTGGAGTTCACCACTTTTCTCCCTAGGCCAAGCAGTAGAATAGACACAGCCTAGATTCAGTGTCTTAGAAAATGTCATAGAAAATGTCACTTAGTACAACCTTCCACTCAAGAAAGCAGCCCATCAGATTCAGTCATTCATTCAACAAATATTTTGAGTACCTATATGTACCAGTCACCATACTAGACTCTATCAATACATTCTGAACGAGAGGCAAGGACCCCAACTCATGAAAACAATAGTTTAATGAGTGAGACGGAGTACAAGTAAGTACATGAACAGTTGCAGACAGTCTATGAAAGAAATCAATAGATGCTGGGATAGAAAACAACAGAGGGCAGAGGAAATCCAACCAACCACAGAAGGGTGGTGGTGAGGCAAGTCCTCTCTGGAAAGGTGACATTTAAGCTGATTCATGAAAAAAGAAGAAATTCACTATGTAAGGAGCTGAGGAAACACTATTCCAGTTAGAGGAAACAGACAGTGAAAAAACTGTGCAGGTAAATATCTGGAGTACAGTGAGGAAAATCTACTAAGTTTAAAAATGTGGGCAGAAGTCAGATAAAGTATCATTGTCGACCATGATAAGAAATTTGGATTTTTCCTTAAATGCAATAGGAAGTCTTTCAGCAGAGGGGTGACAGGACGTGATTTATATTGGAAAGGGTGCTCCACCACATACTATCTCCCATGACATAGGAATGTCCCTGTATAAACTGGCAAGCTAAGAATCAGTTGTTTTAGAATCTCTAGACTCCTCATGGCCCATGTGATTACCATATTTTCTAAAAAGTAAGAATATGTGCCTAACAGTTCATCCTGTAATAAGAGTGTTCACAATAGTAGTAGCAATAGCAGCAGCATTAGCAGCTAATATTTGTCAAGTTCCTTCTATATGACAACCACTATTTCAAAGATTTTACATGTATTAGTTCATCTACTCCTCACAACAATCCATGAAGTAGGTTCAATTTTTATCCCAGTTTCAGAGATGAGGAATCTTAAGCAACTTGTTAAACAAGAAAACTCTTTCTATTTCAATGGTTTCTGTTCTTATCTTTATTAATTCCCTCCTCCTACTTTCCTTGGGTTTAATTTGATCTTTTCTTTCCTAGATCCCTAGATGAATGCACAGGAGACTATATTCAATATCTTGTAATAACCTATAATGAAAAAGAATATGTGTGTGCATGTATATAACTGAATCACTACACAGTACACCTGAAACCAACATACCATTATAAATCAACTATACTTCAATTAAAAATGTTAAAATTTAGGAAAATACTAAATCTTACAAGAAGTGTTAATGAGTCTCTGTTAAGTGTAAAAAGAAAAGATATAACAAGAAATAAGAAATTATAGAAAGGGACTAATCCCAATGAGAAAGGCAAATATATAGTAAAGGCTATGAATCAACCACTTGAATAAGCTAGTATGAAGGCTAAAAGATAAAAACTGCAAAATCAACTATAACTACAACAAACAGTTAAGGGATACACATAAAGTTGTAAAAATGTAACATCAAAAACACAGAATTTGGGGGGAGCAAAAAATGTAGAGCTTTTAGAACGTGCTTGAACTTAAATGACTATCAGCTTTAAACAAGTACATATATTTATAGGTCAACATAAATGGACTCCATGGTAACCACAAATCAAAACTGTATATTAGATACACAAAAACTGGAGAGAAAAAAAGCACAAATATAACACTAAAGATAATCATCAAACCACAAGGGAAGAGACTAAAAAACGAGAAAAGACCAGAGAACTACAAAAACAGCCAGAAAACAAATAATAAAATGGTAATAAGTACATACATATCAATAATCACTTTAAATGTCAATGGACTAAATGCTACATTTAGTCACAAGGGTGGCTGACTGGGTTAAAAAAACAAACAAGACCCATCTGTATGCTGCCTACAAGAGACTTGATTCAAAGCTAAAGACACACACAAATGGAAAGTGCAGGAAAGAAAACGATATTCAATTCAAATGGAAATTACAAGAAAGCAGGGGTAGCAACTCTCATATCAAACAGAGCAGACTTTTAAAACAAATTCCATAAGAAAAGACAAAGAGGGGTGTTGTATAATGATAAAGGGATCAATATGAGAAGAGGACATAACATTTGTAAACATCTATGCACCTAACATAGGAGCACCTAAATGTATAAAGCAAATGTTAACAGACATAAAAGGAAATTTTAACAATAATACAATAATAGTAGGGGATTTTAACGCCCCACTTACATCAATGGAAAGATCATCCAGACAGAAAATCAATAAGGAAACAGTGACCATAAATGATACAGGGTCTGTTGAATTGGCCCTCTCAGCATTTAGAAATATCTCTACTTCCAGCAATATTTTTTGCCTTAAAGTCTACTTTGATATTATAGCCACAGTAGCTAGCTTTTGGTTAGTGTTTACATGGTATATCTTTTCCATCATTTTATTTTCCATTTATTATCTGTTACCTTTTATTTAATGAGTGGCTCCTATAAATATGACATAGTTGGGTCTAGTCTGACAATATTTGCCTTTTAGTTGGAGTGTTTATTCCAGTTACATTTAATATAATTACTGATATATTAAGTTTAGGCTATCTTTTGATATTTTCCCTATATTTGTCCCAACTGTTTTTTTGGTTCTTTATTCTGCCTTTCTACCTTCTTTTAGATTAGCCAAGTATGTTTTATTATTCCATATTTAGCTCCTCTATTGGCTTTATATATTATTCATTTGGTGGTTCCCCTGGACATTGCAATATCTCTTTCCCTTCCTCCATCACAGCTCATGACTAAGGCAGGGCAAAGCATTGTATTGTTCCATATCTCTGGTGCACTTTAGGACTACTGTTTATGTCTTTCAGAATATCATGTGGTGTTTTCATCAACATATAGCAATTAAATGTATGGCTTTTTTCTCTCTGAGTCTTGTTTTCCCAGACAACTCCATTAATTATAGAGTCCTATAAGTTTTTAAGAAAATTCCTTCTAAGATGCTCAATTTCACTAATTATTAGAGTAATGCAAATCAAAACTACAATGAGTTATCACTTCATACCAGTCAGAATGGCCATCATCAAAAAGTCTACAAATAATAAATGATGGAGAGGGTGTGGAAGAAAAGGAACCCTTCTACACCATTGTTGGGAATGTAACTTGGTGCAGCCACTATGGAGAACAGTATGGAGGCTCCTTAAAAAATTAAAAATAGAGCTATCATATGATCCAGCAATCCTACTCCTGGGCATATATCCATAAAGACAAAAATTCTAATTCAAAAAGATACATGCACCCAAATGTTCATAGCAGCACTATTGATAATAGCCAAGACATAGAAGCAACCTAAATGTCCACGGACAGATGAATGGATAAAGAGATGTGAGATATATATAGAGAGAGAGAGAGAGTGAGAGAGAGAGAGAAATTACTCAGCCCTAAAAAAGAATAAAATAATGCCATCTGCAGCAACATGGTTGGATCTGGAGATCATCATTCTAAGTGAAGTAAGCCAGAAAGAGAAAGAAAAATATATGATATAATTTCTATGTGGGATCTTAAAAATAGTTACAAAGGAACTTATTTACAAAACAGAAAGAGACTCACAGACATAGAAAACAAACTTATGATTATCAAACAGGAAAAGATGGGAAGGGATAAATTTGGTTTTGGGGATTAACAGATACACATTACTATATATAAAATAAATAAACAACAATGACTACTGTATAGCACAAGGAACAATTTTCAGTATCTTATAATAACCTATAATGGAAAAGGATCTGAAAAGAATACATATGTATCTATGTGTATAACTGAATCACTTTGCTGTACACCTGAAATTCTGTAAATACTTCAATAAAAAAACAAAAATTAAAGAAAATCCTGTCTGTCTTCTTCATGCAAGATATTATAGACATTTCCATTTATCAAGTCCTCTTGCTTCCATTACAAGCATTGTGACATTTTCTGTTACAAATACATTTCCATCATGATTTACTATCCAATGCCTGAAGTAAAAGTGGCCCTAAGGAATTTTTATCAATGATTCCTTGTTCTGTAGAAGATACATCAGCTTTCTGAACATCATCGTCATAATTCTTGAATTATTATGAACTAAATTCACACTTCAACCTTTTCCTTAATAAAACACCAACCTGAGAATAGTTTAACTCCTTTCCTCCCTCCTGTGCTACACTTATTATATACTTCACTTCCGTATGTCATAAAACCCAAGAGGCATTTGTATACTGTTACTTTAAACAGTCAGTACTCTTTATATTTACCTATTCTGATGATCTTCATTCCTGCCTATAATTTTGTGCTTCATCATGAATAATTTTCCTTCTTGTGTTTTTCATTATATATATATACAAATTACAAATCCTCTGAGTTTTTCTTTTTGAAAAGTCTTTGTTTTGCTACCAGTCCCCAGTATAGAAAAATAGGAAAATCACATTAATATTGTGGGTTTGGGTCAGACTGTAGACAATTGTGAACGCTAAGCTGAAGGGTAAGTACTTTACTGAATGGGTAATGAAGAGCCGCTAAATTAAGTCCTACAATGAGGTTTGTGGCAATTTACTACACCATTTAGAAGGAAAAGAAACTAGAAGTAAGGAGACCAATTAGAAGGCTATAGAAAGATATAAAAAGGACTCAAACTTTGGGGGGGGGTCACAATAGGAATAGAAAGAAGTAAACAAATCAAAGAGATGTGGATAAGGAAGAGTGGATATGATTTAAGAACTACTTGGATAGGGGCAAACAAGAGAAAATGACCAGTGAAAAATGACTTCCAGACTTCAAGGCCAGTAACTAAATTAACTGTGCTACTATTAACACAAGTGGGAAGTTGAGAGGAAAACTGGGATTGGCAAGGGAGATGCAATATGTATATCATGTTTCAGGAGCTTGGACATTTAGGTGGAAATGCCCAGACAATATCTCGAAGTAAAAGAGAAATCAGAGATAAAAATACAGATCTGAGAGACATTCAGAAAAGATAGTAATTGAAAATATGACTAGAAGGGGAGAATGAAAGGGAATGAAAAAGAATGTCTAGAGAAGCTGCACCCCTCTCTTCTCATTCCACTTGCCTCTCCGCCCCACCAATTCTTCTTCCACAGGCTTTGCCCCAGTGTACCAACTAACGGTCCCCATCTGCCATGCCAGGCAGGAGCAGGCTTGGGAAAGGATAATTGCAAAAGCAACAATGAAGTCTCTGACTTAAAGAAGAAAGTGAAGGAAGAAGATGAGGCATAGAAGGGCAAACCCAAGCAGTAGAAGAGGGAAGCGTATATTCTATGTCCTCTTGTCCACCCAACTGAGGTGGTCATATCTAGGTTAAAATATATATGTAATGCAACAATCATAATTTGAGCTAAGTGAGAGACTGTCCATAGATTTCAAGGAATTTTGTCTAACAGAAGTCTAGTTAACATGTCTTACAAGTGAGAGTTGTTTTCTTATTCATACTTTTTTATCTTTTTGAAATCCTATATAATCAATGTGCATTACATTTTCAATTAGGAAAATCTATACTTTTTTTTTGCTAACTCCCCTTCCCACTTTGAATCACCCTTTAAAAATTTTGTTTACAATATTAGATAGAATGCTCTGGTGTATGCCATTGTCTAAAACCAGGGTTCCAGCAGGGAATTCAGCAATGAGAATAACAGTTCTGCTTAACAAAATCCAAAAACAGAATGATCAGGAAAGTGGATAAAACATTTCAGGGCTAGGGAGAACCTGGGTATTGTTGAGCAATAAAACAATATTCTAGCTAATTATCTTTTCTTATCTCTGAAGAATATCTTCATGTATAATGTTAACATCATAGCACAAGAAAGAATCTTTAGAGATCATCCACTTTTAAGCAACTGAACATCTAAGTCATCTAAGACCAAAAGTTGTCTAAGTTCTTGAATATCTCCACAACTTCCCTTAACAACCCATTCCAATGTTCTGAGGTTATGACAGTGATAAATTTAATACCATATATTTGGTTGCAAACTAGATTCTATAGGAATAGGGAGAGGAGAGACACTCTGGGTTAAGTCTGAAATCCCATTGAAGTCCCAAGAGTTGTCTTGCTGAGAAGGCAAAATCATGTTCAAGTAGTATCATGTACTCCTAAATTCTGAGAAAGATTGATTTAGAAGCACAGTAGAAATTTCTTATTACAAGATTCCACCTGGACGACACCTGGAAGTATCCAAATTCTCAAAAAGAAGTAAAATATAAAATGAACAGTCCTTTAGGGCATTCAATTATTGTTAATTATCCAATTATTGGAGAGGAGTTCATTTGCTTTTATAACTAAACTGAAATTATTCTCCTGTGGATAGACCCACCTCCAAAGGATAAATACACATCATCAAGTAAAATACACAAATGGCATATCCATCTCTTTCTGTTGTGAAACAAAATTATAAATCATAAGGGTGTACTTGATAACCAAATTTCCATTCCCATGGAGTAAAGCCAAACAACTAACCGTTACCATGTGAGTAGACATATCAGCCATTACTTGAAAACTTAAGAATTGAATTTGCAAAAACCTGCATCCAAAGTGGCACTGCTTAATGGATATATCTGCTCTTCCTTAGAAACTCAAAATTGAGTTCTACTGCTGGCAAAGCATAGCAGTGACCCAGCATTAAATAATGAAGCCACATTTCAATGTCATTCATAATTTAAGGCTGGAAATTTTACTGTTTGTAAGTTGTAATTAACCGGCTATATCATAATAGTTGAATAAGAGCTAAACCATTTGACTACTACCCTTACATTCTTAAGGATTCTTAAGGATTCAGATTACTTATGACACATCATTTTGTGTTCTCCAATGGTTCTGATGAAATCACCACTGCTTTTATGCAAGATATTAAATAGATGACTGGTCCTTGGAAAACCTTCTAAGTTTAGTTTGTAATTGGCATGTGGTTCTCTGGAGATCTGCCCTCTAAAAATCTGATAATGAATCATGTGCATGCAAGCATTTACTTTTTTTAATGGCCATTAATTAAATGTTTATCAATGCTAACAATTAATCCTTTTTTTCTTCTTCTTAATACTGCTATTGATTGCAGACTGGGAATGTTATGTGTTTCATAATGGCTTACAGAATATACACTGACACATCAAATTAAAGCAGTGATAATTTCAATTACTTAGATAAACATCTGGGAAATGGCAGAAAGATCTTCAGCTGCTAGAAATGTGTTTTAGTTCCCACTTGTATTTTCATAGCAAGCATCTAGATCCTTCATATTTTTTACATTAGGAAGTTGGAGGATATAAAGGTACTCTTCAAAGCGTCTCGACATACCATTTTCATTCTTGTGGTGTTCAAAGGGCCAGTTCTAAGGCTTTCTCTCCAAACTGTTGAGAGACTGGCTTATTTTCAATACAAGAATGCACAATGATAGGAGTTACATGGAACTGCCTTATCTAACATTCCTAATATATACCACAAACTATTTAGCTAAGATTTGTTGACTTGTCCCCCTGACAAATCAACACAGCTCAAAGCCCAAGTCACCAAAACAGTGCCAGGCATTTGATTCAGAGCAGGACTCAACACTCCCAGGTGTAATGTATGACCAGACCACTCTACTGTATTTGATACATTCATGATTAACTTCATTTGTGGTTGCCAGTCTGGAAGAAGCAGGCAGGAGCCTGTGAAGGATCTTAAGTGCACTCTCAGCCACACTCCCCATAAGTCTGCTCTTATTTAGATAGCCGTGCAGATGGACATATCACAAAATACGTTCATGATGTGAAAATGTGCCAAAAGGAACAAGCAAGTCCTAACTTCAGTTTAAAGTCAAAGGTAGGAATGTGGATATGATCCAGGGCAATGCAATGCTGAGCAGATGAGTGAAGAGACATTCAATGATTCATCTAACCAGTCGGCTTTCAGCAGGGTTCTACAGGCACCAGCCTCTGGCACACTATTTTTGCCCCGAGCACTGCAGGGACAGAGACAAAAAGCATGGAGCAAGGAGTGGGCTAGTAAGACAAGAGGATAATTGTGGTGTTATTTGGGCACTACCTTATTCTGTTCCCTGAAGTTAAAGAAATTGTTTTCTTGGACTATACAAACTCATCTATTTAAATTATATCAAAGATAAGATACTGCATTCTTTTGGAGTCAAGTGCAGTTCCTTTCAACAAATCATGTCAGAACTTTCTAAAGTTCTACCCCAGGGCTTCAATTCTAAAATTGGGAAAAGGTCCTTTGTATGAAAATGCTTCTTAGTAAACTACCTCCTAGTAAAAGTATTGGCCTTTTTTTTTTGAGCACCTTATCACCAGTGGAAACACCAAGGAAAGACTTGAACCCCCCTCCCCATAATATTCAGTGGCCACTCCAAGCCACTGCAAATAAACATACAATCCTAAGTAAACCACTGGGTTGATTATTCAAATACTATGAAATTCTCCTGTTCCCCTTTTCTGACAGCCACCCCAACCATGTCTTATATGGAAATTTTAGAACCATAATGTCCTCTTTCTTTTTCTCCTCTCTCCATCTTTCCTAAAATTTTCTCATTCCAAATAAAAAAACTATGACTAGTGTCCTTCAAAAATCTCTGCTATAAAGAGATAGGAATTAGTGTACAAAGAAAAATTTGCTTAATGGTCGTATCCCAAACATCAATTAACATCTTCTTTCTTTTCTCATTTTTTCTTAAAATGTGATACAATACAATAAAGATGTAATACAGTATTTCCCTTACTATCATAATACAATGCCACATAGTGACTCTGACGTTGCAATTAGTAGATAGAGAACAAAAATATACTTACCACGATGCATCACCATGATTGGACTAAGCCTCAATTTTTCAAAGCTGAAGCTATAGTTACTGTAGTAACATACCATGGTCTGGATATGCTTCATACACTACCTCCTATGGGTAGCCTTGCCGAGTCCCAGTCACCCAGCAGAAAGACAGGTACCAGGCAAGAAAGGACAAAGCTCCTCTGAGTCTCTATAGCACTTTGTGTGTTACTAACATATCATTTGTATATGATATTAGATTTAATTATTAATGTGCCATGTCCCTCCCTAGATGGTAAGCTGAGGGCAAAGCCTATAACATTTATCATTATCTGATTACCTCTTTACATAAAAGTTAGCCCACAGAAGTGAGCAAAAATGTGTGTTAAATGAATGAATGTCATAAGTTAAGATAACCTCTTGTAGAAGGAACCTTTATACCAAATTTGACAACATGACAACTGGCTGACTTTTGAAAGGAGGGTGAGTGGCGTGGAGATCAGATTTAGCTGAAAAGAAAGTTGAGATAATGTGAAATCAAAAATGAAGAAAACAAATGTTGGGTTTTTTCCAAAATACCAGCATTATAAACTAATGGAACTCATATAGGTAGGCACAGACTGTATGTTTAAAAGTACCCATCATGAATGTGATAACTTTGCAAGTCCTGACCTTCCAAGTCTTGACCCTGGAAAAGTGGACAAAACTACTGACTTGAGCCAACAGATGTGATGATCTAGAGGAATCCAGAATAAACCAAGTCTATCTTGGTTTCACATGTCAGTAGGCCCATTGAGCATAGTGAGGATTTACCGAGAGGAAAAGAGAATTAGTAGATTTATTAAGATAAGTAGGTTTCCTAAGTGAGAAATACCTGCTCCTACTTTGACCTCTTTCTCCAGCCTCCAGTATTTGCATCCAAATTATCATCCACAAGACCAACAATTATTCCATGCCAAGGAAGAAACAAGGTGCCACCTATCATGGAGCCACAAGGCATCAGAATCACCTCATTTAGGTGACTGCAGAAAAAGGACTTAGACAAAGTAGTGTTCTGACAAGTTGCCTTAATCCAAGAAATAGCAACAACTAAAAAAATCAGCTCTGGATTTTAAAACATATGTAGTACCCAAACAACTCATAACCTTCTTATCTGTAAGTTCTGACTGATTGGTGTTTTTTTTTAATTTGGGATTGAATTCACCTCAAATTTGTGTTTGTTCAGGCTGCTGTGACAAAATATCACAGACTAGGTGGCTTAAACAATACATATTTGTCACAGTTCTGGACACTAGGAAGTCCAAGATCAAGGAGCAGCAGATCCGTGTCTGGTGAGATTCTCTTTCTGGTTTGCAGATGGTACCTTCTTACTGAATCTTCACATGGTGGAGAGAGATCATCTCTCTACCGTCTCTTCTTATAAAGGCACTAATTCCATTCATGAGAGCTCTGGCCCTCATGACTTAATTACCTACAAAAGCCCTATCTTTAAATACCATTACACTGAAGATTAGGGCTTCAACATCTGAAATGGGGGATTCGGAGGTTCAAACATTCAGTCCATAGTTGTGTGTGACTAAATAAAAGGATTTTCCATATTTAGTCATCAAGCAAGAAGGGCTTTAGAAAGGTCTCTACTGCTCAAAATTGGTCCTTCAGGATCTGAAAATCCGTTTCCTAGAAGAGAAAACCTAAGACCTACTTTTGAAGCCAGAGATATAGAATATAAGCCTTCTTTTGGTTCCTTCCCAAGAGATCCCATTACAGTTATTCTAATGAGCTAAGACCCTCACTTTGACTCTTTCACCATCCTCCAACATTTGAATCCCAATGACCATTCACAAAACCAACAGAAGCATAATTTACCCTCTCTGGACATACACATGACTCATCTCTCCAGAATAAGGCATGAAACATATAGATCTCAATGTTTTCAATCTTTCATTTGCACATGTTCAATAAATTCTCAAGGGGAACTAGTCCAATGAATAGAGTTTCAAGCCACAAGCCAAACATAATGCTGGTCAAGAATAATACATATATCCCTGAGAGAGTAAAAAACTTTAAACTACTAAGACAATAGTTAAGAAATAAGAAATAATTCTCTATGGAAACAGCCTAAATGTCCATCAACAGGTGACTGGATAAAGAAGATGTGGTATATTTATACAATGGAATACTAATCAGCCATAAAAACCAACAACATAATGCCATTTGCAGCAACATGGATGATCCTAGAGAATGTCATTCTAAGTGAAGTAAGCCAGAAAGAGAAAGAAAAATACCATATGAGATCGCTCATATGTGGAATCTAAAAAACAAAAACAAAGCATAACTACAGGACAGAAATAGACTCATGGACAGAGAATACAGACTTGTGGTTACTGGGGGGGGTAGAGGGTGGGAAGGGATAGACTGGGATTTCAAAATTGTAGAATAGATAAACAAGATTACACTGTATAGCACAGGGAAATATACACAAAATGTTATGATAAATCACAGAGAAAAAAATGTGACAATGAGTGTGTATATGTCCATGAATGACTGAAAAATTGTACTGAACACTGGAATTTGACACAACACTGTAAAATGATTATGAATCAATAAAAATGTAAAAAAAAAGATAATAGATCTTGAAAAAAAAGAAATAATTTTCTAAGAAACTCTAGTAAAGAAATGCAAAGTATATACAAGCTTAAGCACATTTTCCTTTAACCCTTTCCCAGAAATAAATTTATTGAAAAAATAACTTTCAAGTGTTAACCTAGAGTCAGAGACAACTAAACACTACCCATGAGAATTACCAGTAGTGGCAAAATCACTGTAGGGAGTTGAGGAGCAAGACAAGTTTATTTTGCATATTTTAATGCCAGCAAACTAAACATGAACATTAAAGTGTGAAAAAAATTCTTAAGCTGATTTCAAATCACAGGCATATGTTTGGCTGGAAAAACACATTGAGGAACAAACACTTCAAAGGAAAATCCTTCAGAAATGGAATCACTGGCACTAGACCCACAGCCTGTTAAATTGTTTGACCAAAAAGAGACTGCTTCAAGAATTCTCAGTTCTTTACTCCTACAACCAAAGCAGGAATACTTGGAAGCGTTCCTGAAACCATAACTTCACTTGTGACACAATCTCTTTTCCATAACTCTGGCCAAACAGTCTAACTCTCTAAGGAACCAAGAATCAAACAACCTCTTGCTCCTGATGTATCCCTCAAAAAACAGAACGCAAAACTACTCCACAGACCCAACACTAGTTTTGATAGTCATAATGTTCTTAATTTTAAGTTCTTATTTTCCTGTAGGCTCATTTCCATCTCATCTTTCAGATTAGTGTGTATTTGTTTGTGTATGTGTATATACAACCACATGTGTATAACAAAAGAAGATTCAAGACTTAAAATCAATGACAATTTTTAAACTATTTGATAGAAAGTTTGAGAAAATTTTCTTTCATTTCTTTTGTCCCACAAATCAAAAATATATTTAATTTTCTATGTTTGAATAAGCTTAGATGGAAGAAAGCAAATAGTAGCAAATGAGAATGAATGCTCCATCCAGATACTCTAAGTTGGAATATAAATTACACTTATGAACTTAAATTATACGTAGAAAAGCCATTATATATATATATGCATATTTCTGGGTGTTTACATTCCTCATAAGATGAATATAAGAGGGGACAATTCCCATTATCTCCAGGTGCCAGCAGCATTGAAAGCATTTAGTAACAGATAAATAATTTTCAGAACTAATCTTTTTCCAAGTACTTTATGTACATTAAGTTCACCTGTCACTCAGCTATACATTAGGAAATGTCCACTACCAACATACCAAGAAAGGTTCTCTGTGATGCTAATTAGTTTCACTATTATTTTCTACACAAAAGTACATGGCATTTTCTGTTTTACTTTCTAGCAGATTATGACAGACAGTTTCCTCCTTCTAAGGTTCACAGGAGTATTCATTCATCCAGGTTGCTGTTTCTGCTCTACTCTCTGGCAGACCTCAGGCCTGAAGAATTTCAAGGCATCAAAAACTTTAGCAGAGAACCTCTAGGAGTCAAATAGCCTCTCCCATCATGTTCAGAAGCTATAAATGCCTTGGGCCCCAAAAGCAGCAGAGAAAAGGGGATACCAGCAGTGGATGCATTGCATGCTAAAAGAGAAAAGCCACTTCAAACAGGTCAACTATTTGTATGAATCACAGTGAGACTCCCCCAATACCTTCACCATCACTTTCCCAAAACTGTCTCTTGATATTTGCTTATCACTCAAAAAAGCAATCACTGTCCTGAAATTCATCATTCTCTTCCCTACTTAGATAACTCCTAAACGGACATCATGACAGGAGCTCTTTCTGAACCAAATCAGACAACATAGAGAGTTGGTTCTACTCTTGCCAAAATTGAATTGAAGAGCAAAGGAGAACAGGGGATTATACAGACATTCCCAACCCAGGCTTGCCCTGATTCTCCATTCACAAGATGGCAATGGAAAAGTGATATAAACTTTATCCATTCCCATTATACTCTTAGGCTATCACCTCTTGGTCACCAGCAGTTGCATGTCTTAGCAATTAGTTGTAAAAAAATGTAAACCTCTCTGACTTGTTTTTTCAGGATGTTTTTTAACTAAAAAGAAACTTGGTTCAGAAAGAATGAAGATAAAGACCAAATAGAAAATGAAATGAATTATCTGGCAGATATTTTCTTTAGTTTAACATTGGTATCTTTGTCTTACTTGGTAAACCTCAAAGAAGATCTCACATGTCCCCTCTTCCTTGACCTATCCCTCTCCATCACCCTGCCCCACCCATGAGCTGGAATGAATCTCATCCTTCTTTAATGTTCTCATAACAGTTTATTCAAATACTTACCACATCATGCTGTAGCTACACCAAAACTTTATGTATGTCTGATCTCCCCCACTGGAGAGCAAATTGGTTTTGAGATCAGAAAACAGGTTTTGTTTTACTTTTTTTCTCTCCAATGTGCCTTGAAATAAATGTTTGTTGAATTAAATCAAATTGAAGGTGATTAAAAGTACAGAAAATAGTTGAATCCCTACTGCCTGTATAGGATATTTATCATGAATAGTCTCTGAAGTTGAAAAATGTCCATATGAAAAGTCTAGCAAAAACTGTGAGAGAGTGGCAAATGAACCTGGAGTATTGCATTTTGCAAAAACCAGTGTCAAGGAACTTTTCCCCTATTTTTTCTCCTAGGAGTTTTATGGTTTCAGGTCTCATGTTTAACTCTTTAATCTATTTTGAGTTAATGTTTGTGTATTGTATAAATAAGGATTCAATTTCATTCTTGTGCATGTATATCCAATTTTCTAACACTGTTTACTGAAGAAACTATCCTTTTCCCATTGTGTATTCTTGGCACCCTTGTCTAATACCAGTTGACCATATATGCATGGGTTTATTTCTGGGCTCTCCATTCTAAATGACCTCATACTTTTCCAAAAATTCAGCCTCCCTTCAAAAATTATTCAAGGAGATATGCTACATATTTTTTAAAAATTAATTTCCAAGCAGTTCCAAAAATATTTTAATAGGTGAATTGTTGAAATAAGTAGATAGTTTCCCAGGAAAAGTGCTTTGAAGCAACCATATTTTAGACATTTGGATTCCAAATTAAGTTTTTCAAAAATCTGTCTAACATGATTTTAGACACATTTTATCTCTGTCATAACCAGCAAAGTTTATGAACTGAATGAAAAGCAGTTTCTGCCTTTTTGTACTGGCAACATACAATTGCTGCTCTTTATTTGATTGGAAGATACATACATAAAACCTACTCCTAAACATTGTCAAAGCAAATTATTTCCTTTGATGTTTCAATACATTTAAATTATTATTTTGTGTTTTTTTGTTTGAAGTTTTTGTTGCTGTTTTTTTATCTTGGTTTGTTTGCTTCTAAAAAGTATGCAGTACCTCTTGAACTCACTGGCAGGACTCTGGAATTTCACAAAACCTGAGGTGGAAATTACAATCCAGAACTAAGACTCCAGCAACACAGGATTATAGAAAGTCTGGTATTATTTCAAGTCAGGATTTTCTTCCATATCCAATTTCACCCAAAGTTGAGCATTAGTCAGTCTTCACCTTTCATACAGCAGAAAAGAGATTTGATTAATATGATTTCTTTGTAGAAAAATCTAAGATTAAGGCACAATGATATAGGGAAAGCATGCCCTTTCTCAACATGACATTCATTCAGCACTATATAGAGGTCTGAAGATCTTTCTAGTTATTAGATTGTTCACACTAGCTGCACCTGAAAGAGGGAAAAAAATCTAGCATTGGGGGAAACTTCCCTTTTTTTTCACATTTTAGTTTCCTTCTCACGAACAGGTATCTGGAGGTCAGTATTGATTTCACCCTATAACTAAGAAGGAAAGGGCATCTTTCAAGCAAACATTTGCAGATTCTTTCCCCAATCTTCCCCTCCCCACCTCTGGGGGCTATGTTTCATGATGGTCTCCAAAGAAAAAAATGAGAAACTTCTACATGACTTCTGTACTCAGTGAAGCAAAATGCAAAACAAATCTAGTTTGGATGATTTCCGTTAACCATTTTCCATCTGTACATTCTGAAAATCTAATACTAACCAGGAGGCATGCTTTTCTGCTTTTCTAATTTGAGGAAATGATTTCAAACCTGGTTTAAAACTGTATTTATATACATAAATATAAAATGTTACTTGCCTCTACCACTTTATATGTTTGTGTGAAAAAATATATGTTGAGAGAAAAAGAACAAAATTAAAATACCTTTCCCTAGACCCTTTCAATTTTCAGAACGTGGGTATTATATTCCCACTGCTTTGCTCAAATATAGACTCTTTGAGAACATGATAGATGAGGGAGTAAATTACTTTCAATAGACCATTTCCAAGGTTGTTTTCTCCTTAGACCATCACATGTCAATTTGATGGATATGAATCTGAAGATTCAGTTACAATAGAAAGGGCTACAAGGTCAGAATTCATTGTGTAGTCTTCTTTGTACTTCTCAGCAGCCCGGCTAAGACACCTCAGTCCTCATGACTTAAACAACCCCTCCTGTACCAGTCAGGGGCCTCTTCATCCCATGCTTCTCTTCAGAAATCTGACAACGCACGCAAGGCTATCTAAATGGACACAAAAACTACCTTAGTTCTTGGGGAGAGAGAAACTGGTAAACCTGGTATTTAATATCCACATACACAAATGCAATTTATACTTTATATGATGACACAAACTCTTAACTTCTGACTTGGAAAACAAAACAGGTTTTAAAACAGGTTTTTACCTGTTTTCTTAGTCTTTATAGCAAAGTAGATTACAATACTATTATGTTGTTAGTCAGTTACATTAAGAACTTCTCCTAGTTTTGATACATGAATCCTAGTATAGGTAAAATAGAAAAAAAAAAGTCCTATAACATAATTCATCATAGAAAAAGTACTATGGTTATTTGAATAGAAGGGATTCACTAAAACTCCGTATCTGTTCTCAAGGAAGACCCAAAGTTTTTATTCTTAATATCACCAAGGAGAAATATATTACACCAACAGTTAGCATATTTAATAGAGAATAAATAATGAGTCAAGAATACCTGATGCCTGTAAGGCATTCCTAGGAGATTGAACCACATAAAATTGAAGGCCAAAAATGGTCAAATATCAACAATTTCAGATGTTTCTATATAATACTTAACACTTTACTATAATGCAAATTAGATCTAGAAAATTATCCACGTTTCCCCATTTTCACCACCACCCTTGTTGAAGCCATCATCTTTCACCTGGAAAATTTCAAGGGACTCCTTACTCGTCCCGGTGCTTCCATTCTCTTCTAGGATTTATTTTCTTTTCTACTGTTAGAGTGATCCTTTTTTAAAAACTTTTTTTTCTTTTTTAATTTTTTATTTGTTAACGTACATACATAAAAGTGCACACAAATCATGAAGGTACAGTTTGATGGATTTTCACAAACTGAACACATTCATGTTACCAGTGCCCAGATCAATAAATAGAAAACTCACATAAATGGATTCATACAATGTGTTCTTTTCTGCATTGGGCTTTTTTCACTCAACATTTTATTTGAGTTGGCATGTTGTTTCATGCTATTGCATGTAGCAGCAAACCATTCATTCTCCTTGCTGTATAACATTCCACAGCTATGAGTATATCACAAGCTATTTATCTATTCCACTGTTGATGAACCAAAGCGATCTTTTTAAAATGTAAATAAAATCAGGTAATTTCCCTAATTAAATTAAGTAATCTCACTTGCTTCCTATTGTATTTAAAAGATCCAAAATTCTTACCAGAGTGGAGCCCACCCCTTCAATTTACCTTACCACATTCCTACCATACTCTCCCTAATACCATGCTCTATCCACACACTCCTATTTCTATTTCTTCTCTCTGTAACATGCTAACTAAGCTGTTTCTCAACACGGATCCTTCAAATAGGCTGGTCGCTTTCTAGAATGTTCTCCCTAGCTCCCCCTACCTACCTACCCACCCAAATCAAGGGGAAATTTAAAGGCTGGCTCTAACTCATTCTTCAGCTTATACTGAGGTCATCTTTTCAGACATGCCTTCCTCAACTTTCTTCCTTGGAATAAAGTTACTCTATTTCACACCACCCTGATTGTTTCACTTTGACTTATCACTTTATTTCAACTTGACTTTTCTTTTTTTTTTTTTTTTCAACTTGACTTTTCACTTTAGCTCTGAGAGGAAAATATTAAGGATAAAATGCCTACAGTATTGATAGCAGAGAGAAATATAATTTGGTTATTTTTAAAGAAGAGCTCCAACAAAGGGGAAAAAAGGAGATTTACTATCTAGGCTACAGTCAAACCTCAATTCACAAAATGAATGCAATCAGTTTAAAGGAAACCTCATTCTAGCTGGTTATAAAATCTAGAGCTATTGTTTTTTAACAGTTAACAATTTTTCACTTTACAGTCTGTTGCTTTGGCATCATAGCCAGGTAGTATGAGAATTAAGGACTCTGAATGGTCCACAACTAGAGAAATGTTGAGACCAAGATCTTATTATTGCAGTCTCCAAATTCTCAACTAGACCTTTAAGATGCCCTGCAGCACACCTCGTGGGAGTGTTCCCTGCAGGCCAAGTGGCACCAACTTCCCACAAAACTATAAACAGAGTTCCAAGAACAAAATCACTTCATCTGAAGAAATGGAAGTTTTAGATGGAAAGCATTTACAGTGTTTTCTACAAAGGTACAAAATGTTTCTACAGAGGAAAATGAACAAAATTTTTACTCTGCTTTTCAAAACTAAAGTAGAATTTTCCATCAACCAGCTAGAGAAAGTAAGCCAGTGCATTTATGTAATTTGCAAGTCCTGGACATTTCTAATTAAGTAAAGAAAAGTGGTAGGTTAAAAATAAAAAAAGTAATGTATTTTTAAAGGGTAGTAGGGAAATTAAATGTGTTCAGTTGGGTTTAACTTCTTCATGAAAATAAGCTTCTTATTCTGGCAAGAAATGGGTCATAGCAATAAAAGTGTGCTGTAAATTCAATTTGACAAATGAGAAAATAAATTCCTGAGGGTAAGGCCTATTAAAGGAATATTTTAATTTAATCATGCAATGAATATTTCTGAGGAGCTTCTATATATGCAAGAAACTGCCTTACATATTTTAATGAGGTAAAACATACAATTAGTTAATATAGTAATAGTTTGTTCTATTACTAACTTCTCAGCCATAATATAAAAAAAGATCAAATATAAGAAAAAAAATTAATCTCTATATGAAGAGTCCAGCTTCCAAAATTTGCTTATAAAGTTCAAAATTCAGTACTGTATTACAGGCACAACTTAAAGGCATGTACAGAGAATTAGCCATTTCAGTGAACAGAAAAACAGCCTGCTTCTTTGACATAAAATGTGATATGATGCCACCTTATGGCTGAAAATTAAATATGAAAATAAACACTCATTTTTCAGATATACCTTCTTCAATCCCTGGGGCAGCGGGGCAGGGAATGGTTAAGTATTACTACATCTGTAAATTTCACAAATCTAAATACATCAACTTAATCCTGGGGAGAAAACATAAAAGGGTTACAATGCAAGTGTGCAGTATCTGGCACAAAGGAAGACTGCATTTTGTCAAGGGTCTGCTCATCTGCCAAAATACCCATTTTAAGCATTTTCATAGCAAATGCCAGTTAGGTTTTCCTAGTTCAAAAAGCTGTTCTTTACTTCTAGTTTCAAAAAAACAACAAAAATATAAAGTGAAATCAAGTGGAAAATGTTGGAATTAGCCACCTTTAATTTATGAAGTCTTAGGTTGAATGATATAAAAGTCCCATTTTTGTAGGTCAAAATGGTCAAATATTGGAAATTTCATATGGTTCCTTCCATAGTAAGCTTAAGCATAAATGTAAATTAAAGGAACTCGAAAAATAAACGAGCATAATAGTATTAGCCCAACATTAAGTATCAGTTGTTCCTCACCGAATCACTGGAGAAACCTGGCTTAGTCTTTCCCAAGTATTCTTCGTCAATGACATTTCTCTGTGGCCTAACTGATCTTCTTGGGCCCCATGTACTTTCATACCCTCCACTGGTCTATGACTCACTTCCTGGCAAGCATTACAGAAATTTCTGCAACTGCTCAAAGTTCCAACTTTACAGTCAAGTATCATTTATTGACCAAATTTTTCTAGTCCTAGTTAATTCTATTTACTGTTCCACAAATCCAAGATTTGGGGGAAATGCAGATCTCCTTCAATACTTATTTTATAAAATGCTGTTTCCAAAGTCATCTGTCATCTCGGTATTGCTATAAAGCCTCAATGGTTCCTGAGAAGAAGTACCTTCCAGCCTAAGAGCTACAGGAAAAGACTCTCCTTTCTTTCAAAGTTGTTTCTTCTGTCACATTATCAAATATTCTTCTTTCTTCCCTTCCTTTCCCTTTGTCCAACAATGGTAGCTATTGTTAAAACTCTCCAGGGGCTTTATAATAGAAATTTTCAGTACTCAACTGCTGAATCTTTATCAGATATGTAGGTTATTCTATCTCAGCAGTAAATTTTTGGAAAATGTTATAGGAAAGTGATAGAAACAAACCCACTTATAAACAAGGCTGTATTTAAGGGATACTCATTCATATAGAATTACTGCAAAATTCCCAAGAAATCAAATATTAAGTGTTAATATTAGGGGAAAATGGATGAAGATTTTATGGGAACTATCTGTATTATCTTTGCAGTTTTTCTATACATTTAAAATTATTCCAAAACAAAAAGGTTATTTTAAAAAAAAAGTTCATGGAATCAGAATCAAAATCAAAGTCACAGGTAATTTGTCTTCTCTCCAACAGCTTTACTAGATTGAGATATTTTTTCCTTCTTTTCATATTTACTTATGTATTCTACAAACACAAGATCTCTTGTATGTGCTAAGAGATTGGAGCTGTCATCTTACTCCTGAGGAGAAAGGCCAGCTTGGTGGCTCCTGGTTTGAAGTTCCCTGTTCAAATACCAATGTAGATAGAGACATGATTGCTCTGAGAACTTTGCCAGGTCACTTCCCTCTCTGTGATCTGCTTTTGTCTCATGCCTAAAGGGACAGATAATTCTTACCTCTCACCTCTACCAGAAAAGGAAAGAAAGTTAACATGTTAATCTGAACATATTTTTTAAAGAGGAAAAACATATTTTTAAGTGCCAGTTTCATACACCATACAGAATATTAACACCTAGTGGTTTTGTCAGCCTCAGATAGTAAGCTCCTCAGGGCAGATCCTGCCTTTTGAATCACAGTGGATACTGCTGAGTCCTTTCACAAATAATGATGCCAATCCTTAACACTGAAGTTTTAATCCTGAAATGTAGGATTCATTTCTAGTAGCTTTTGTAGCTACCTATGAGTACATCAGTATTAACAATGCACTCATTTTCAATTCCTAAATACTTGTTTTACTTCTAATAGGGCACAAGGATCTCAAAAATCTGCTTTTATAATACTATTTACATCCTAAGAAAGGACTTGTGCCCAGAATCACATAGTAACACATAAACATCTATTCAAGGACCCATTTGGACTCTCCAATTTGGCTGCCATTTCACTCCTGCCTCTGTGTTTAACCTTTCTCCTCCTCCAGGACAGTTAGCAGAAGCCACAGTATGAGGAATGGGGGTTCTTAGAAGCTGCTGAGATCAAAAGGGTCCACCCTGCATGAACAGCATTTCTCTCTTCCTGGGAGGTTTCCACCACTGCTGGGGAAGGGCCAGGGTGGGCAGGAGGGGTTTTGTATTAATTCCGAGCTGATGTCTTTACAGTAGGAATCTAAAAGTTTCACAACTAGAAGCAATGCATACCTTAATGGTTGAGGGTGATGTATACAGCCTTCTGTGTTTAGAAGAGGGGCAGAGCCTGAAGATTCTTACCCCAAATGGAACACCGCCCAGACTGTGTATGAGGAAATCTGCTGAGCAAATGTTAGCTGCCTGCCCTCTTTCTTCTGACTGCAGATTTGTTATTCTTTGGAAATGATGGAACTTTTCTTTCCTATAGGCCCAGACAAAATATCAGGGAGCCTCGAGAACTGAGAAATCCCCACTGTCTCCTTCAAGAGCCCATCCCAACACTTTGCAAGAGACAAGTCACTACTGCTTTCCAGAAATACTCTAGGACAGGGGACTCAAGGATCAGAGAGGGCCTCCACCTAAGGTGCAAGAGAAAGTCTCCACTCACCCCTTCACCACCTGGCCGACTGTGCAGCCTCATCAAAAATACAGGGAGAATCATCAGTATATGGAGGGGCCTAAATACAATCAGATTTTAGAGATCTGACAAAGTTTAAATACACAAAAATTTAGAGCTACGCTAATACGGTAATCATCAGCCATATGCGGCTATTTAAATTTAAATTACTTTAAAGTAAATAAAATTGAAAATTCTGTTCCTGAGTCATACTAGCCACTAGAGCCTATTGTGTTGGACAGCCCAAATATGAAGGATTTCCATCACTGCCGAAAGTTACATTGGGCAGCACTGATATAGTTAGAGAATTATATTTGGACTCTTAAAACCCTGCTATATCATCTTCAATTCCTTTCAATAAACATTCACTGAGTTTTTACTTCAAGCAAGACACTGGGAAAGGCACAGCAGAACATATATCATCAAAGATGAATATGATAGTAACAGGGCAACAGGAGCTTTCATTTGCAATTTAGAAATAAACATGTAAATAACTACCTATATTATAAAACAGAAGTATGAACTATAGCAGAAGAACAAGCAAACTGCTGTGCTCAGACAAGTAGAAAAGGATGAAACCATTTCACACGAATCTCAAGCAGTTGTAGGATTCCAAGAGAACAGCACTGTCCTGATTGAGAAGCTGCACATTTCCATGCTGTCAGCTCCAGGTAAATAGCATTTGAATGTGTTCCAACAAAATTGCTTTGAAAACTTGTCCAAAATAAAATTTTCTTTGGTGAGAAGACATAAGAAGCATAAGTGGCACCACATGCTAATGAAAAGAACATAGAACTTACAAGTCAGGAGACCTGTTTGAGAGCTAGCCCTATTCTTACAAGCTGTGTGACCTTGGGCAAGCCACTAACTTCTCTGAGCCTCAAGATCCTCATTTTCAAAGTAGGGGAAATAATCCCTACTCCATCTGCCCCATAAGCTACTACTGCAAGAACAACCATGATAATGAAAGCACCTCAGAAACAGTAGAATGTTATATTATTATCACTGAAAGTGACATGAAACTTCAGATAACCTATTAATCCACTCCCAGAACGTAAATTGTGAACTGCACGTGGAAGGTTCAAATTCTGCACAAGGAATAATATCAAATTCTCAATATATAAATCTTCATTTAGATTTAAAAGCAAAAATACACACTCCCTGTCATCACATCTACCTTTTCTACTGGGGATACAGCCATCAAAAGTTCACTGCATCTTCATCCCAGAGGACAATTTGCCTCATGCCAGCATGAAGGAGGCCATAGCATTGAGGATGAATTTACCTTGAATGATAAATAATTAAAATTTTCCTAGCTAGGGCAAGTCAACTGATGAATGGGAAAGTGGGATAGGTCTGTTTGTTATTGAGAATAGAATGGATCCTTGGGATCATTGCTACAGTGTCACAAATAGAAAGAAAGGAGGCCTTGGAACAATTGCGAAATATGTGTTCTGTTGATTTCATGAGGAATGTTAATAAGAATTTCACACTTTGTAACCACAAGCCTTTGAGTCTGTTGGTGAAAATACTAAACACTTCTGTAAACGTAAAATGACACCACTTTTACTTTCCTGCAACTCCTGGCAATAGCATGGGATGATTTCTTTTTCAGCAGAGAGTGTGACTAGACTGGGTTTTTTCCCCAGATGTGTAGGGAATGGTTTCAATTACCTGGTGCCATGCCTTAATTTTTGAGCACCCCCTCGAACCTATTGGGTTTGGCAGTTCCAGTAAAAGGGTGGAAACATGGAGGGGGCCTTGCAGCCATCCAAGCTATGGTTTCACCATGCTCACCATGTAGCTGGCACAGACTCACATACAATAGAATAGAAATGCTTATACTGGGATGCAAGGCACTGAATAGCATAAAGTTTCAACAAGGAGGCCTAAGGTTAAAACAATAAACTTCAAATGATGTATGCCACATGTGACATTTTGGTTCCAGACGTAACAGCCTAAACCAAGGTCTTTTGCTTGACAATTCCAAAACAATATTACTCTCCTAGGTTTCTGATTTTGATTTTGCCTCAATTGCTCACAGATTACACTTTGGCAAACTTGGAGACAACATAGTACTGTTTAAAATGCACATGCCGGGAAGCCTGCAAGATGATCTGCACTAAATCATCCCTGAATTCTTCGTTCCTGTGGTCACTTAACCATTTCCACAAATGTGGCATGGACTTTTCCTTCTGGAGGAAAATTTGAAATAATCATTATAATTAAGTAGTACAGTGAATTCTCCCCCTCCCCAAATAAAACAATGGACATTTGTTCTAATATAATTGGCCATTTATCCCAGATCTCAGCAATTTATAGCTCAGCTGTCTAAAACTGAAATCACAACATTTTAATAGCAAATTATAGACTTATCAGTCATGGAAAAGACCGGAAGTGGGCTCCAAAAAGTCCAAGTCTTGGTTTGCATTTCATAACCCAGTTGAAAGGTCCAATAGTCTTCGTATTTCTTCACTATTTTGAAATACTATGTATAACCAAATGAAAGCTAAAGGAAGCAATACACTTTAGGAGAAAAGCCAAAGGGAGACAGATGACCATAAAATCTCAGAGCTGGAAGGACTTGAGAGCTTACCAAGTCCACTCCAGTATTTTACAAATGAGGAAAATAAGGTTCAGGTAAGGAATTAGCCTAAACTGAGGACAAGTTTAGAACCACAATTAAGTTCCTTCCCTTTATTCAACCAGTGTTTATTCTACTAGATCGTAGTCTTTAGTCCCAGCTAGGACACTGAATTGTCCTTTGGTGATACTGGGGAAAAAAAATCACAAAATCCTTCCCTACCTCTGATTTCTCCTCTGTAAAAGCAAGATAATATCAACTACTCCATCATCTGCATTAGATGAATGTACAATATTATTATATAGACAATTAGCATAATAAAGTTACATGCTCAAGAGAATGAAAAGGAAACATCAAAGTTGTTTGTTTTTTAAAGATTATTTGAAGTTACAAATGGATAGGAATTTTTCAAAGTTCAAGGCCCTAAAGAAGCCTAGAGTCAGTAAATCCACAGAGCAGTCATAAAACAAAGATGTTTTATCTCCTTTCAAATGCTTTTCCAAAGTTATCCAAGTCAAAATGATCATGGGGTAGAAAAGAAAATCATGGCATCTGAATTAATAGGCATTAGACATTTGAAACATGGAATTGCAACAAATGTGCAAATTTAAATTTAGGAATTTTCCTTTTGCATTCTCCTCATAGTTATTCATAATATAAGCAGTGTCATTTGCAAGCAAGGATAAACATTCTTCACTGATGCCAGCAAACATTCTTTGTAGCAAAAACTTACTAATGAACATCTTCTCACCAGTGAGTCCCTGCCACCTACCAAGAAGAAAAACAAACTAATTATTTTTCTTGAATTTTTTTCAATTTTTATATTATCTTTTATATATTAAGCAAAAAGATGACTGAAAGACTCTGGTCCCTTTAAATCACATTTTATTGCATTTTTCTTCACCTAGTCATATTACAGGAAGGAAAAGTACATTCTTGTTGATGCTTCTTTATGAAAGATAACAATTTGTGATTACCTCTCACTCATATTATATGAAGAAATTGGCATAGAAAGAGATTATTAGCTTATTTCATCATAATTAATGTGCTTATGATGACCAAAGGAAATAAGGGTTCTTGCAAGACCCTGTGCCTTGAAGCATTCTTTGCACATAGGAAAGCCCTGTCCCTTTCTGATATTCAGGTCCTTCTAGCTTAAGAGCATGGAAATGAGCATAGATTCCAACTGTTCTGATTATAACCAATATTACCAATGTAAACAATCAATAAATTGTTTTTTAAAAAAAAGTTTATTAGAAATGGGTTCAGAAATGAACCCATCACATAGGCCAACATGCTCTCATTTGTATGGTCTAGAATCTTAAATATATCAAGTACACAGCTACAGTACTGCTTCAATTATTGATGAATTCATTTTGTTCTGTTCTCTGATGAGAGACTGATTCTCTGATTCATAACCACCATCTATCCTGTTCAGACCCACAGTCTTAAGAGAAACTTGGCAAGGGTGCATAGTGTGAGAGCAAATCCCTCACCACTGCAGTACTGACGGAGGGATTCCTCAGGGTAGAGGCCCCATGACAAAGTAATGAGAGCTAAACACGGAAAAGGACTTTCACTTCTGGCCATAACAGATAAACTTTTCCTCTTAAACAATTATAAAACTTGACAAGACATATGAAATAACTGTTTTCAGATGTTAACCAACAGGGGAAAAATCTGATCCCTGAAAGAAGGGAAATGAACAAGGGGAGCCTGGAAGTACTTTACAGATCTCTTTAGTCTTCACAGGTGTGGGTGGGAGGAAACAGATCAGAATTCAGGGCCACTGAGGCAGCTGGAATTCATGAAGCATGGTACTAGAGGGAGAGGGGCTGTGTAATTTGTACAAATACGTAATTCCAAGTTGAGAAAAGTGCTATAAAGGAATAATAGCAGTTTCAGAAATCTGCACCGGGGTTGGATACTAGGCAACAGATGCATAGAACAAGACTCTGCAAAGCCAGGGAAAGAACAACAAAGCCACAGGGAGCTATGGGCTGAACAACTACCAGAGTTCCCACAGGATCCCAAGTTTCACCCTGCCAAGTTGGAGAGACTTCACTAAACACTCTGAGCATTCAACAGACCCTAGAAAAACCATGCCTTAGGAAGAAGACTACTCTAGCCCTGGTAAAGGCACTCTATATCTGCCCTAGCAAAGAACAGGAAAAGGAGAAAAACTACAAATAATTACCCCTATTTAGAAACTCATGATGCATCAGCAATGGATAATCCATTAGCAAATTAAAGCTTCAGAAAAAGTCCTGCAGTAAAGAAATCTGTTTAACTTTGTATAATTGTAAATTTCCCAAACCCATTTGACTGTAAAATCATTTCCCTGAAAAAATGTCTACAAGCATCCCCTGGAATATCCATTTCTCCACTCAAAAAATCTTTTTATTGAGCAGCTATATGCCAGACAGTACACTGGGTGTTAGGGATACAAAAATAAACATCACCCCTGTTCTCCAAGAGCCTAGAGTTTAGATGGGAAAATAGACAATAATTAAGCAAAAAGTAAACAAACACGTGATTTCATGTTGAGCACAGTGCTATGAAGGAAATAGTTTTTTAATATTAAATAATGACAAGTGGGACATATTTAGATGGGATATTGGCCTCTCTAATATCATTAAATATTACTAATATCATTTAAGATGATATTTGAAGGATGAGAAGGAGACTATACGTGAAGAGCAGAGGAAGGCATTCCAGGCAAAATATCAGCATCTGTGACAACCCCAGGGTGTGACACTGCTTAGCAAGTTCAGAGAATTGAAAGGCCGGCGAGGTGGAAGAGGAGGAGTGACTTCAGGAGGGACTGGAAGGATTGGCAGAGGCCGGGTCATGCAGGGCTTCTGGGAGACAGGAAATAGCTTGGGTTTTATTCTAAGTACAATGGAAAGGAGTTTAAACTGGAAAGTCACTTGACAGGATTTGTTTTTCTAAAAGGTTGCTGTGGCTACCCTGTGAAGAACAGCATCAAGAGCCAGGAGAAACTTAGGAAAAATACAAAGAAGCTGTATTAGTTTTCAATTGCTGTTCTAATAAATTATCACAAACTTAGTGGCCAAAACAACACAAACTTACTAACATACAGTTCTGTAGGTCTGATGTCTGACATGGGTCTCCTTGAGCTAAAATCAGCAGGACTGCTTTCTTTTCTAGAGGCTCTAGGGAAGAATCAATTCCTTGCTCATTCAGGTTGTTGGCAGAATTCAGTTCCCTAAGTTTGTAGAACTGAGGCCCCTGTTTCCTTGCTGGCCATCCCCTCAGACCAGTCTCAGCTTCCAGAGGCCACCCACATTCCTTGGTTTGTGGCCTCCTTCCTCTATCTTCGAAGCCAGCAGTGGTGGGTTGAGTCATTCTCATACTTCAAATCTTTCCTCCTTCTTCCATTTCATCTCTCTAAGGCAAGAAATATTCTTTGCTTTTAAGGACACATGTGATTAGGGTGGGTTCACCTAGATAATCCAGGACAATCTCACCATTTGAAGATCTGTACCCTTAATTACATTGGTAAAGTCCCTTCTGCCTTGTGTATGGTGACACCTTAACAGATTCTGGGGATTAATGTATGTACATCTTTGAGGGGACAGGAGGAGAAGCATTATTCTGCCTACCACAAAAGTGGTGGTAAGTAGTTCCAAGTGAACAATGGGCAAATCAGACCAGTGTGGTAGCAATGGAAAAAGGTACACAGATTTAAGGCATATTTTATAGACAAAATTAATAGCCTTGGTGGTGATTTGGTTATGTGGGTAGAGGTACAACAGGAGGGAATCAAGGCTGACTTCTAAACTCCTGATCTTTCAGGCTTATCAGCTGAGTGCCAGGAGATGCCTTTCATAAAATAAAGAAGGCGAGGAGTAAATACAGTCTTAGAGGAAAATTCAGTAGGTCTGTTTTCTATGGAACACTCCTAGAGGAACATGAACCAGATCACCTCTGAGATCTCTTACTGCTTTAACACTCTAAGTAGGCCCTAAAAATACCTCTGCTATATAATATTTCTTTAGGTCAGAGTGCCTGAATTTTTATAATTACGTGTCATTCCTATTATCTTGAGAAACACATATTCAAGGGTGACATGTTTATGACTCATCATATTCTTTGAAGTGAAGGAAACTTTAGTATGTTAGTTATTTATTACTGTGTAACAAATTGCCCCAAAATTTGGCAGCTTAAAACAACACAATTTCAACTTCCGGGCAAGATGGCGGAGTAGAAGGACGCTTGTAAGTCACCCTCTCCCACAAATACACCAAGACCCACATCTACAGACCCACTCAGCCAACCAGAGCACCTGCGGAACTCCAACAGATCATCGCCCTCTTCAAAAGATAAAGACGCCAAAAATCTGGTAGGAGAAAAGGAAAAAAGAAAGAACAAAAGGCAAAGCAGCGCTGGACGGGTCCTGCGGGGAGGGAGCAGCAAAGGAGGACTGGCGCTTGCTCGCTGGGTCTCCCCTCTCCAATTGAGAGGCCAGCAGGACGGAGGGGGAGCCTCCAAGGCTCGGATCTATACAGAGCAGCCCTTGTCTGACAGAACTAAGTTAAACGGGCACAGAGCGTCCCCCCGACACCCAGCCTGAGACGCGGGCCAGCAGCGGCGGGCAGGGCCAGGCTGCACAAGCCGGGCGGAGGACGGGGGCGGCTGCACGGAGGCAGCTCCAGGGGACTGCAAGGGGCTGGGCGCCGGGGCTGTGGGTGTACAGGACAGAACAACCTGGGCCCTCCATAAAACAGCAAGGTTGATGTGCTCTTGGGGGAAGGGTGCATGCCCCCATCTCTGAAAACCCACGGAAACTTTTCAGGGGAAGAGGGGCGGGGCCCAGGCAGAGCTGCCATATTCTCCGGCGCTGAGCACCCAGGCGGGGGCAGAGGCGAAACCTGCGTCCGCACCGAAGGGCTTAGCAGCCTCAAGGGCCAGACTGAGACGGGCCTACAGCCCTGGGCAGATAGGATCCTTCCATTCTGGTCCCCCAGAGAACTTGCTCCACAAAGACAAACAAGCAGCTGGGTCTTGGCTCGGAGCAGGGACGAGGCTGCCCCTAGGTCTTCCCCGAGCCCACCCGCGGAGCGCGACCAGGGCGGAGCGCGACCAGGGCGGAGCGCGACCAGGGCGGAGCGCCGAACGGGGCGGAGTGCGACCAGGGCGGAGCGCCGGCCAGGGCGGAGCGCCGGCGCAGAGCGCGCAGCCGCACAGAGCAGCGGAGCTACCGGCGGCGCAGGCAGGGGGAGAGCGGCCCCCCGCCTGTCGGGCAGGAACACAACCCCTGACCGAGGTGCTGGGAAGGGGCACTACCCGCCCTCCTGCCTGGCCAGTCTGCAACATCTGACAGCGGCATCCGGAGGGGCAGTGACCCGCCCGACCACAGCAGAGGAGAGCTGCATCTGACCCCGTGTTAGGACGAGGCGCGATCTGCTTGCCGACAGGTGCTGGGAGCAGCACAGAAGAGGGCGCCAACGGAGGGCCTATGAAAACAAGCTGAGCTTCCAAAACAGGACGAAGACAGAAGGACATCACATTAAAAGCACACACACTCCAGGAGAACACCGACAACCCCCTTTTTTTTGGGGGGGGGGTTTGTTTTGCTTTGTTTTGTTTTTTTGTTTTCTGTTTTTGTTTTGTTTTAATCTGTTTTTACCTGTTCTATTTTCAATTACTCTTTTAATTTTTACTTCTTAATTCATTTCTATTTCTCTTGGGTTTTGATGTCCTGTTATTGATTAGACACAGGCTTCAAACACATATATTCATCTCCCCACCCCCCCTTTTTTTTTTAAAGGTTTTAAAAGGACGTCTCCACCCGATTAATACTCTGCTTCAACCCGCTCTTCTATTATTCATTATACATTGTTTTCAAACCCTCTTTTTCCCTTCTTTTAAAAATCTTTCTCTCTCTCTCTTATTCTTTTCTTTTTTTTTTCTTTTTTCTTTTTTCTTTTTTTTTCCTAAGTTCTATTCCTAAATAGGCATTAGATAGATAAAATCCTTAAGATCCAAAATAGACAACTGATACTCCATAAACCACAGTGCCAGAGAGGTATGAGCAAGATGAAGAAGCAGAGAAACCTTTCCCAATTAAAAGAACAAGAGGAATCCCCTGAAAGAAAGCTCAATGAAATAGACATCGATAGCCTACTAGATCAAGATTTCAAAAAAGGAGTGATCAAATTGCTGAAGGAATTAAAAGAGATAACGGTTAGAGAAATAAAATATGTCAAAAATGAAATTGAAGCTATAAAGAAGAGCCAAGCAGAATGGGAAAACTCAATGACAGAGATGAGGAATGATCTAACAGCTGTGCAAAGCTGACTAGTTAATGCAGAGGAACGAATTAGTGATCTAGAAGACAGGGCAACAGAAAGCACCCATTCAGAAGAACTACAAGATAAGCAAATAAAAAATAATGATAATAGCATAAGGGACCTATGGGATAATATAAAGCGTCCCAATCTTCGCATAATAGGGGTCCCAGAAGGGGAAGAAGGATCAAAGGGGATTGAAAAGGTTTTTGAAGAAATCATGACTGAAAACTTCCCAAACTTAAAGAAGGAATCAGATATACAAGTACAGGAAGCTCAGAGGGTCCCAAACAGGAAGAACCCAAATAGACCCACACCAAGACATATCATAATCAAGATGGCCAGAGTCAAGGATAAAGAAATGATTCTAAAGGCAGCAAGAGAAAAGCAAAGAGTGAACTACAAGGGAACCCCCATAAGGCTCTCAGCTGATTTCTCTACACAAACACTACAGGCCAGAAGGGAGTGGCAAGATACATTCAAAGCCCTGAATGAAAAAAAGATGCAGCCTAGGATACTTTATCCAGCAAGGCTATCCTTTAGGATAGAAGGAGAAATAAAGAGTTTCACAGACAAAAAAAAGCTGCAGGAGTTTAGCAACACTAAACCCATGCTAAAAGAAATATTGAAAGGGCTATTCTAAATAGAAAAGCAGCAGGATGCTACAGAAATGAGAAACGTACAACTGGAAAGGTGATAACTCATGAATTACAAATAAAGAAAACACGAAATTATAAAAGAAGACATACAAATCACTGAGAGTGGGAGAGGGAGGCAGGGAAATATAGAATTTTTTTTCTTTCTTTTTTAAATTTTTTTAACAGTAGGATGGGTTTGAGATCATGTTATTATCAGTTTATTAAAAACGGGTATAGGTTAATAGATTTACAAAAAAGGGTAACCACAAGTCAAAAATTTACAAGGGAGTCACAAAAATTAAATAAAATCCATGATAATACAAAGGAAAATTACCAAACCACAAAAGGAAGAAGAAAGGAACAAAGAGGATATACCAATTCAACTGCAAAGATAAGTTCAAAATGGCAATAAACACACATCTATCATTAATTACTGTAAATGTTAATGGACTAAATGCTCCAGTCAAAAGACATAGAGTGGCAGAGTGGATAATAAAGCAAGAACCTTCAATATGCTGCATACAAGAGACCCACTTTAGGGAGAAGGACACATATAGATTGAGAGTGAAAGGATGGAAAAGGATAGTCCATGCAAATGGAAAAGCCAAAAAAGCAGGTGTTGCAGTACTGATTTCAGACAAAATAGACTTTAAAACAAAGGCCATAAAGAAAGATAAAGAAGGACGTTTTATAATGATTAAAGGAGTGATACAAGATGAAGATATTACACTCGTTAATATATATGCACCCAATATAGGAGCACCTAAGTACATACAAGAATTACTAACAGAGATAAAGGGGGATATTGATGGGAATACAATCATAGTTGGAGATTTTAACACTGCATTAACATCACTAGACAGATCTTCCAGACAGAAAATAAACAAGGCAATAGAGAAATTAAATACTACAATAGAAAAACTAGATTTGGTGGATATTTTCAGAGCTTTACACCCCCAAAAAATAGAATATACATTCTTTTCAAGTGCACATGGAACATTTTCCAGGATCGATCATGTACTTGGACACAAAAGAAACCTCAACAATTTTAAGAAGATAGAAATTATCTCAAGCATCTTTACTGACCACAATGCCATGAAACTGGAAATCAACAACAGAGAAACAAAGGAGAAAAAAAGAAAAGCATGGAGATTAAACAATATGTTATTGAAAAAACAATGGATCAATGATGAAATCAAAGCTGAAATTAAAAAATACCTTGAGACAAATGATAATGAAAGCACAACCACTCAAAACCTATGGGACACAGCAAAGGCAGTGCTAAGAGGGAAGTTTATAGCGATACAGGCCTTTCTCAAAAAAGAAGAACAATCTCAAATAAAGAAGTTAACCCACCACCTGAATCAATTAGAAAAAGAAGAACAAAAAGCCCCAAAAAGCAGCAGAAGGAAGGAAATAATAAAGATCAGAGAGGAATTAAATACAATAGAGATTAACAAGACCATAGAAAAAATCAACCAAACCAAAAGTTGGTTTTTTGAAAAAGTAAATAAAATCGACAAACCTCTGGCCAAACTCACAAAGAAGAAAAAAGAGAGAGCACAAATTAGCAAAATAAGAAAGGAAAATGGAGAAATTACAACAAACAAAATAGAAATACAGAATATCATACGAGAATATTATGAAAAACTATATGGAACCAAACTGGATAACCTAGAGGAGATGGACAAGTTTCTGGAAACATACTGTCCACCAAAACTGAATCAAGAAGAAACTGAACACTTGAACAATCCGATCACTAGAAAGGAAATAGAAATAGCAATTAAAAACCTCCCTACAAATAAAAGTCCAGGACCGGACGGCTTCACCGGGGAATTCTACCAAACATACAAAGAAGAACTCATACCAGTCCTTCTCAAACTCTTCCAGACGATTGAAAAGGAGGGAATACTCCCAAACTCATTCTATGAAGCCACCATCACCCTGATACCAAAACCAGGCAAAGACACTACAAAAAAAGAGAATTATAGGCCAATATCACTGATGAACATAGACGCCAAAATCCTCACCAAAATTTTAGCAAATAGAATCCAACAACACATAAAAAAGATTATACATCATGACCAAGTGGGGTTCATCCCAGGGACACAAGGCTGGTTCAACATACGCAAATCAATCAACGTAATACATCACATCAACAAGAGAAAGGACAAAAACCACATGATCATCTCAATCGATGCAGAAAAAGCATTTGATAAAATTCAACACCCATTTATGATAAAAACTCTCACCAAAGTGGGTATAGAGGGAACATATCTCAACATAATAAAAGCTATATATGACAAACCTATAGCCAGCATAGTTCTCAACGGTGAAAAACTCAAAAGCTTCCCACTAAAATCTGGGACAAGACAAGGATGCCCACTATCACCACTCCTATTCAATATAGTCCTGGAAGTCCTAGCCACAGCAATCAGGCAAGAGAAAGAAATAAAAGGGATCCAAATTGGAAAAGAAGAGGTAAAAGTGTCATTATATGCTGACGACATGTTACTATATATAGAAAACCCTAAAAGGTCCACAAAAAAGCTACTAGAGCTGATCGAAGAATTCAGCAAGGTAGCAGGTTACAAAATTAATGTTCAAAAATCAGTTGCCTTTCTTTACACTAACGATAAATCAACAGAAAAAGAAAGTAAAGAAACAATCCCCTTTAAAATAGCACCCAAAGTAATAAAATATCTGGGAATAAATCTAACCAAGGAGGCGAAAGAATTATACACAGAAAACTATAAACCATTGATGAAGGAAATTAAAGACTTTAAAAAATGGAAAGATATTCCATGCTCTTGGATTGGAAGAATCAATATTGTTAAAATGGTCACACTGCCCAAGGCAATCTACAGATTTAATGCAATCCCTATCCAATTACCCAGGACATATTTCACAGAACTAGAACAAATCATAATAAAATTTATATGGAACCATCAAAGACCTAGAATTGCTAAAGCATTACTGAAGAGAAAGAATGAGGCTGGAGGAATAACTCTCCCAGACTTCAGACAATACTATAGAGCTACAGTCATCAAGACAGCATGGTATTGGTACCAAAACAGACATATAGACCAATGGAACAGAATAGAGAGCCCAGAAATGAACCCACAAACTTTTGGTCAACTCATCTTCGACAAAGGAGGCAAGAATATACAATGGAATAAAGACAGTCTCTTCAGTAAATGGTGTTGGGAAAACTGGACAGCAGCATGTAAAACAATGAAGCTAGAACACACCCTTACACCATATACAAAAATCAACTCAAAATGGATTAAAGACTTAAACATAAGACAAGATACAATAAACCTCCTAGAGGAAAACATAGGCAAAACATTATCTGACATACATTTCAAAAATTTTCTCCTAGAAGAAATAAAAGCAAGAATAAACAAATGGGACCTAATGAAACTTACAAGCTTCTTCAGAGCAAAGGAAACCAGAAATAAAACAAGAAGAAAACCTACGGAATGGGAGAAAATTTTTGCAAGTGAAACCGACAAAGGCTTGATCTCCAAAATATATAAGCAGCTCATACGACTCAATAAGAGAAAAATAAACAACCCAATCCAAAAATGGGCAGAAGACCTAAACAAGCAATTCTCCAAGGAAGACAGTCAAATGATCAAAAAGCACATGAAAAAATGCTCAATATCACTAATCATCAGAGAAATGCAAATCAAAACTACAATGAGGTATCACCTCACACCAGTCAGAATGGCCGTCATTCAAAAATCCAAAAATGACAAATGCTGGAGAGGCTGTGGAGAAAGGGGAACCCTCCTACACTGCTGGTGGGAATGCAGTTTGGTGCAGCCACTATGGAAAACAGTGTGGCGATTCCTCAAAAGACTAGGAATAGACTTACCATATGACCCAGGAATCCCACTCCTGGGCTTGTACCCAGAAGGAAATCTACTTCAGGATGACACCTGCACCCCAATGTTCATAGCAGCACTATTTACAATAGCCAAAACATGGAAACAACCTAAATGTCCATCAACAGGTGACTGGATAAAGAAGAGGTGGTATATTTATACAATGGAATACTACTCAGCCATAAAAACCGACAACATAATGCCATTTGCAGCAACATGGATGCTCCTGGAGAATGTCATTCTAAGTGAAGTAAGCCAGAAAGAGAAAGAAAAATACCATATGAGATCGCTCATATGTGGAATCTAAAAAACAAAAACAAACAAACAAACAAAAACAAAGCATAAATACAGGACAGAAATAGACTCATGGACAGAGAATACAGACTTGTGGTTACGGGGGGGGCCGGGTAGAGGGTGGGAAGGGATAGACTGGGATTTCAAAATTGTAGAACAGATAAACAAGATTACACTGTATAGCACAGGGAAATATACACAAAATGTTATGATAAATCACAGAGAAAAAAATGTGACAATGAGTGTGTATATGTCCATGTATGACTGAAAAATTGTACTGAACACTGGAATTTGACACAACACTGTAAAATGATTATGAATCAATAAAAATGTAAAAAAAAAAAAAAACACAATTTCTGTGGATCAGAAATCCAGATGTGAATTAGCTGGGTCCTCTGCTTCATGGTCTCTCATGAGGCTGTAATCAAGATGTTGGTCAGGGCTGGCATCTCAACTGAAGGCTCAACTGGGGAAGAATTCAATTCCAAGCTCATTGACATGGCTATTGGCAAGAACAAGGGTTGTTGACCTGAATTATTCACTGACTGTTGACCAGAAGTCACCCTCAGCTCCTTGCCTTGTGGGTCGCTTCACCATTGCAATTTATTTCATCAAAGCTGGCATGAGAAAGAAGGTCTGCTAGGAAGTCACAATCTTTTCCAGCTTAATCATAGAAACAACATCCCCTCAACCTTGCCATATTCTATTGTTTAGAAGCAAGTTTCTTAAGGGGAGGGAAATTCACAAGGCCATGAATACTTGGAGGCAGAGATCACTGGGGTCCATCACAGAGACTACAGACTACACTTGGGGATTAAGAAATCAACAAGGTCAAAAAAGGGAAAATGAGAAAGGCGACCATCATTTTCTCAACTTTTTTAGGACAGCAGGCCTAAACAGTATCCGTCAGCCACTAGATTGCTCCCAGGAGAGGTGATAAAGAAACTAGTTATGAGGTAGAAAAAAGACAATCCAAGAAGGATTTCAAGTCAGTTTGGCAATAGCTTCTAAAGATTATAACAGGGAAAAAAAGATTAAGCCAAGTTATTTTTTAATATTCTTAGCTCAGCCATAGCAGCACTATTTACAATAGCCAAAACATGGAAACAGCCTAAATGTCCATCAACAGGTGACTGGATAAAGAAGATGGGGTATATTTATACAATGGAATACTACTCAGCCATAAAAACTGACAACATAATGCCATTTGCAGCAACATGGATGCTCCTAGAGAATGTCATTCTAAGTGAAGTAAGCCAGAAAGAGAAAGAAAAATACCATATGAGATCGCTCATATGTGGAATCTAAAAAACAAAAACAAACAAACAAACAAAAATAAAGCATAAATACAGGACAGAAATAGACTCATGGACAGAGAATATAGACTTGTGGTTACCCGGGGTGGGTAGAGGGTGGGAAGGGATAGACTGGGATTTCAAAATTGTAGAATAGATAAACAAGATTACACTGTATAGCACAGGGAAATATACACAAAATGTTATGATAAATCACAGAGAAAAAAAATATTCTTAGCTCAGAATTAACTTACTAAAAAGACTTTTAGCAGTATTGCAACAAAAACACAAAAAGAAAAAAAAATATTTTGGAAAATATACTTGTCCTTGAAATAACAATGAAAACATATAATAAGCAATTGCTTATGGAAATTTCTTAAGAACAGAATGCTTCCAAATTCTGCCATCTTGTAAATTATCCCAAACATTGATTTTTTCTTTTAAGTAGAAATAAGGGCAAGGACAACTTTCCTGGGCTTCTCAAAAAGCATCTGTAACTATGCTCATAGTCTTCCTTTTTTCCTTTCTCTTTTCATGTCTTTAACTTTAGAATTACTTGAGTGCTGCTGTATTGGACTAAAAGCCTTATAATTTCAATTTTGAAAAATAAATAAAAGCACACAAATCTAATAATAATATATCAATATTGATTCATTAGCTATAACAAATGTACCACACGAATGTAAGATGCTAATAATCATGCAAACTAGGTGTGGGGTATATGGAAACCTCCTTTAATATCTTTATAATTTGTCTGTAAATCTAAGCTTGTTCTAAAAATAATGGTTATATTAAAAAAAAAATACAAATCCCCAAATAAACAGGTTAATGGAAATGAAAAAAAAAATAGACAGCATGGGGGGAGGGTATAGCTCAAGTGGTGGAACACATGCTTAGTTAGCATGTAAGAGGGTCCTGGGTTCAATCCTTGGTAACTCCTCTAAAAATAAATAAACAAACAAACCTAATTACCACCCTCCACAAAAAAATTAGACAATGTAGACTCTCTAATATCCCTTCTTTATATTGGCAAAGACTTTCATTGCTTTAGAATAGGTGCTCAGGCTGGGACTTGATATCACAGAGACTCCTGTCCTGGGACCTCAGCTGCAGCAGGACCTTCAGAGGACAGAGTACAGATTCAGATTCAAATATCTGAAAACACACCTTCTGTTAAAAAAAAAAAAAAAAGGCTAACTCTTCATTCCCTAAGCCAGCAATCTGGAATAATAGCCTAGGGATCCCTTCCTAGAAAAATACCCAAGGGATGGTAAAAGCTATATGCACTGAGCTGTTGCTCCCTGTGTTATTTACAACTTTGGAAAAATTAGAAGCAACTAAGTGTTTAACTACAAGAGAATGATTAATTGTCTTATGGCAATCTACTGATTGAAATATTATGCAGTCATTAAATGATGATTATGAAGATTATGTTACATGAGGGGAAAAGTTGATGATACATTTATGACATAAGATGGGTATTTTTAAAATCAAAACACAAAGGTATATATAGTATATATAGTATATAAACGTAACTTTTGTCTGTCACCACCCAAAGTGTCCAGATTATTATTCTTACAACTCCCCCTCCTCTCGGATGTCTTTTACAAGTATCTATTACATACCAGGCAATGTTCTTTTTTTCCCTGTGCTATATCTTGAAAGCAGACTCTTGACACAGAGTTATAGCAAATGCTTTGAATAACAGCACAACCTGACCCACATCAGATATGAGAGGCATCTGGCAGACAAAGTGGCTGGTGAAATGAAAGCAGGTCTTCCTGCCCCATAGCAACAGCGTCCTCTTTTCCCAAGCCATGCTGTGGGTCTAAGGGGAAAATCTTTATTCAATTATCCATTCAGCAAACATTTACTGAACATCTACTAGGTGCCAGGCAATTTGCAAAATGTTGGTGATCCAATGGTGAGTAAAATGGACAAGGCTCTTGTCTTCATAAAACTTACAGTCTACTGTGAAATACAAATAACCCTACCAATATGTATAGCAGAAAATCATGTTCCTACTATGAAAGAAAATACAGAGTCCTATGAAAGAATATTATGAGAGGACCTAATTTATATGGAGATTAATTTTTGCTCAAGGATATAGCACATATCAAGTACTATTTTTGTGGGCTGTTTGTTAACATGAAAATGTTGGGGACAATGTGAGCCTTAAATGTCCATTCATCTCATTCACAAAGATTTACAATACAGTCTTGCTGTGGGTCTTCCAAGTACAGAACCATGCACTTCCCTAACTTAGTTTTCTTATATTGCCACTAAATGCTCCAGATTCTCGGCAGAAACATTCTCATCCCACTTCTTCTAGAGCTGACCTCACATTTAATCTTGGAAAAGATTTCACTGCCCACTATAGGCCTAAATCCTTTCTTTCTGTTTTCACTCTACACACACACGCATGAAATAAGAAAGGGAAAAGGTATAAACAGCTGCAAAATACCAGATGTGTAGAACATTTATAGCTGGTCAACCTGGCATGTGCACCCCCCTTTACCTGGAATGACCCTAATATTCATTTGGGAATCTACCCCTTCCCCACTCTTAGGCTGGTGTGCTGGATGGGACAATCTTTCCAGCTCCATGGGTGAAGCATATATTTCAGCCCAAAGTCAACCTGGCTCTTGTTCAGAGTCAAGTATGTGACATACGCCAGTCCAACAGAAGCATATCTCAGGCCTTGTGCTAAGAACAATGGGATAAAGGCTTTTGCTCTATTTCACTGGTTTTAAAGCTAGAAGGGGATTTGTCTAGAAACTTTTGACATCTGTCTTATAATTACAAAGAGAGGGCTTGAGAACAGACTGAACACACAAAAAAACTATGCTGAAAGATGGAGAAAGGAGAAATAGACCCTGATAATACTTTGAGCCCCAGACTCTAGGCCAGTTTTCCCTCGTACATCCTGCATCTAGTCCACAGCAAATACTCTCAGTATTCTTTGCACAACATACACTGGAAAGAGAGGTCAACCAACACAGCCACCTCTCCTTCACTCCTGCAGTCAGAGCATCTAGTAGGCTGGTCTCTGCCTTTTAGATAGTCTGTGTAATCACCAGACACCAGTCCACTATATTCTCTTAACCACAGGGGACACATAACAATTTCTCCACATCATTTGTTAAAACTTCTCTCTCTTGATCTGAGATGAAGAAAGAAACACCCCTCCAACCCACCTTCTTGGAGACGGGACTCACCACAACTCTCTCCAAAGAAATCTTTACAAATCCTGAAACCACCTCTACTCTGTCAACATTTTCATGACCCTTTTGTGGGCTGGGGATTTAAGAATCAATCATGTAACCAGTTCTCAGTTTACTACTTTGGAAATTCTGCATAAGAATCACCTTCTCCTGTAGAATGCAGCATCAACTGTATCTTTGGATCTTGGCCAAATATCCATTTTAATATTGTTACACATGTGAACATTACCCATCACAAATTTTGGAAGGGGAGAAAACTGAAAACTGCTTCAATATTTTCACATTTCCTACAGAGCCCAAAATGAGAAGTCTGACCCTGAGATAATCAGAGACAAGAACTAAGACCATATTATTTAGTATTCAGGGAAATTTGAAGGGTTTAGAGGAAAGCAATCAAGATGATTAAGGAGTAAAAAAATTAAGGATAAAGGTATTATGGTCTCCTGAAAGTAAATACCCAACTGTAACCCTAACATATAAAAATGTCTACACTCAAAGGGAGTGTGTCAGGCTAGTAACAAGTTTGACTTGGCAGTAACAGAACAAATGAACCTAAATTCTAGCAGAAAGAGTTATTAAATATTTTAATGGGTCACCAATGGAGGCCATAGGTCCTTCTTTGAAGTTATTTTTAAAAATAGAAAACTCTCTTTAAAATGGCTTAGCAGAAAAAAAATTGCTGTAAAACAGGGTGTGATCTCTTTAACATACTGTGAATCTTTTGCATGTATGGCCATTGTTGATTCTCCTATGCTAGATTCTCCAGATCTCTTATTGGTGCCCTTTGCTGTAATCTCCATCCTTTAATCTTAGGTATCTCCTGTGTCTTGACATCCTGTACAAGGAAATTTCTGGTTAGTTTCTGACACTGTCTCAGTTTAGAACAAAATGTGAAGACAAATTCTCCATCCATAACCGAAACATAACACTTGCCTAGATTTATGGCTTTGAAAGACCTTGAGATGTTTTCTCATTTGTGCCACCCACAGAATTTCCTTCTAAAGTTTGGACTTAGTTTTAACAACCTATAGAATTCTGTAGTTGGAGAGGAAGCCTTCAAAGATTTTGAGACTCTGCCAGTTCCTGGAAGGTTTTTATTGGCTGCAAGTTATGACTGAAATTATTTACTTGCTATTCAGTTTAATATGTTAAGAGAGATTTCTAAATAGGCTGCCTCAGGCTTTTCAATGCTACCTAGAATAATGATGTAAAAACTGTACAACAGTGTGAGAGACAAAAGATAAGTTTAGAGAAAAACAGCTCCAATAACCCAGAGAATTTTTTTAATAAATCCTTCTGTGTTTCTGTCACATATATTTTCCTGCTGCCTTCAACCTTAGTATCTATTATCCGTGCATATGGAGTCTCCAAGAGTGGCTAAGGAATTCTGGCATCCATGTGTGTGTGTGTGTATGTGTAATATTTGCATCTGTACATAACATGCATAAGAGCTGGTGGCACACAAGACATATCATACCTCCTCCAAACCAAAATGAAGATGAAAACAATATTTTTGAGAAGGAAAGTAATATAGATAACTGCTACATCAAACTCCCAGCTTACTGCTCCTTTCATCATGCTAAGTCCCCGCAGCAAATTTATGCCCAGCACCACAGACTATTTTTTTCTCTATTGCAGGAATTCTGAGTTTCCACATGTGAAAGCAAAAGATATCATGCATTCACAATGTAAAAACCTTCATGTGTAGGAAAATGCAGTATTTGTCATTGTCTTCAACAGAACCGAAAAGGTCACACAGGAGAGGATTTTTAAGAAAACTATGATAAGGTTTTGACTGAGAACATTTAGTGATCCAATCTGATATTTCTGCAAGATCTAATTCCTAGGGCCAAGGCATCATTCCAATGAATCAAGTTGAAAAGAAAAGAGGCTTATTTTTATAATCCATCTTTCCTCAGTAAGGTTGGTTTCCATAGCCACAGGCTTGTCAGCCAGCTGGTTTGGTTAATGATGACCCTGGGGAGGCAACAATGTGGGTCTCCATTTCTCCATCTCTATTTGCAAAACACAGCCAAATTGGTTCTAGAAGTTGTCTGAGTAGGAGACTGTTTCCCCAAAGTGGCTAACACTCTCTGATCAGCAGCAACTTCAATAAAAGGGGCAGACAGCAATTCTTGGTTTGTCTCCAATCCAGTACTCTCTTAGGGAGCAGTAATGGAGTCACGGAATTCCCCTCAGTCTGAGGAGAAAGAAAAACAAATCCGTCATCCTATCAAACAACTCGGATGTTTTTCCATTAATATTCAGGGGTCCGAGGGTTTCTGAACCTTAGCTACCTCATCTATAAACAGAGATTTACTCAGTCTCTTCTTTTCCAACAAGCTGCTCCTGCTGCCTGACCTAACAATTTCTGTTCCACCATAAAAACTTCTCGTGCTCATTTCTGCCCCACTTCTCTTTTTCCAATGCTGGCTACAGAACAAAGCGCTAGTACCCAGTAGGACATGCTTTTGGTTTATTAAGTCAAAAGCTAAATGATTTCACTTTATAGCTCACTCTTTTAGCCCTAGCCTGATGTGGAACCAAACACTCAAGACACAGAACACTACATCTGTTAGAAGTGCTTCCCATTTCAAGAACACAGCAAGAAGTCTTGGCTGATGCTGCTGACCTTCCAAGCTACTATCCAGTTTCTCTCCTTTTCTTGCCAAATTTAATTATATGGTCTACACAACACCACCTCTCTTACTATCACCAAACTGTCACCGAATTCTTTTTTAAATATCTGAGATTAAACTGCCAACACCACTGAAATATTTCTCCTGAAGGTCACAAGTGACTAAGTCAAGGCTAAAACTGATGAACTTTTCTCAGTCTTCATTATTCTTGATCTTTTTTCAGCATTTGGCACAGTCAATGACCTCTTGTTTTTGAAACTATCTTCTCCCTTGGATTCTGTGACACTGTCTTACCCAGATGTCCTGTTCTGTGTCTGCTCCTTCTCCATCTCCCTCTGGCTTAACCTTCACCTCCTAAGTACCCAAATGTGTGTTTTCCCAAGGCTCTGACCTCTGTTCTCCAATCTCTTACTCTATGCCAGATCCCTCTAAAAATTCATCTAACTTCCATGTCTTCAACTATCATCTCTATATTGATAACCTCCAAGTAGACAACTGTGACTCTGAAGTCACAACTCTGAGTTCTCATGGCTCCGTAGATTTGTCTGCTGGGAATTTTCCCCTTAAACATTCTATTCTAACTTTTAAATACACATACCCAATGCTGAAGGCTTTACCTTCCCAGGCCCCAAACTAGTTAACTGTCCACAACTTCTCTATTTGGTCAGTAGAACACTGACCTAGAGATCTAAAAACACTCACTTTACACTTCATGTAGTAAGTATGAGTTGACGACCTCTTCTATGCCAGGCAGAATACTAAGTTCTAGGAACACAAAGATAAGGCCCAATCCTTGTTCTCAAAGAGTTTCCCCCTCTACTTCCTCTATAACATATTTATCTCATAATCCTTTTAAATTGAGATTATAATATTTTCCCCAAAACCATCTCCTCTTTAAACTTCACTTTTTCTGCATGTATCTACCTCACTTGGCTTCCTACTTAAACTCAAAGTTCTAAAGCAATCCTTCGTTTCTTCTTCCTTTACACCTTACTGGTTTCTAGGTTCTATCAGACTTCCTTCATAATATTACTCAGACTCAATAGTAAACATTTACTAGGTGTCTGACAATTGCTAAGCACTGTGCTAAGCAAAAAGCACATAATGATAAATAATACACAAAGTCTCTGCCTTCAACAACTTCAGAGTTAGTGTAAGAAAGAGACAGGTAAACTAATTAATTACAGTGAAACAGGGTAAATATTATAGTGGGCCTAAAAGAGAGGCCCCTAATCTGACCTGGAATCAAGGAAGGCTTCCCAAAGAAAGTGACACTTCCCAAAGAAAGTGACACATGCTGTTAGCCTATCAGACTGGGACATTCCAGACAGGAAAACGACAAGTAGTTCAACAGAGCTGAAGCATGAACACAGGGAGTAAAAATAGGTCGCATTAAACATAAGTGACATGGTGTGTTACAAGCTGAATTGTGTCCTCCAAAAAGATATGTTGAAGTTCTAGCTCCAAGTACTTGTTAATGTGACTTTATTTGGAAATAGGGTCTTGGCAGATGTAATCAAGTTAAGATGAGGTCATTAGGATGGGCCCTAATCCAAGATGACTGGTGTCCTTATAAGAGGAAAATGCCATAAGAAGACAGACATACACAGGGAGAACACCATGTGATGGTGGAATCAGAGACAGAAGTTCTGCAGCTGCAAGCCAAAGAATACCTGGGGTTACTAGACAAAAAGGCCAGGAAGTATCCTTCCCTAAAGGATGGCCCTACCAACACCCTGATTTCAAGTTTTTGGCCCCCAGAACTGTGAGAGAATAAATTTCTTCACAGTGAATTTTTTTAAACCAAAGTAATAAAATTTACATTTCACACCACTAATATTTCCCTGCTTCTGTCCATCTCATTCTTACCCATCCTTCAGTCCTAGCCTAACTTTCATTTCCATGAAGCCTTTTGTCCTTAATAGAATGTCTGATTCCATTTCACCAACACTTACTGAGCACCTGTCATATCCGATACATTATGCTAGATGGTACAGACAAAACAAAGATTTTTAAAAATCCAAAACTATGCTTCCTTTCACCAAAGAGTTTACAAACCAGCAACAGAAAACACATCCTTTCAATCAACAGATGTGTGTTTAGTGCTCCTACGTGTCCAGCAGAGTTCTAGACTTTGATGCAACAGTGACTAAAACAAACAAAAATGCTGCCCTAATGGCACTTACATTAGGTGGGGGGCAGGCAGGAGCAGGGAAGAGACTATAAAACAAACAAACAAAAAAAAACAGTTTAAAACATACAGGAGTACATCTGAATGTGGTAAGTGCAACAAATAAAGCAAGAAAGGGAAATAGGAAGTGCTGGAATATGTTCTCCAATGATCCCTACATCTTTGCACCCAAAAGTAGATGCATTGAACTTAAATGGTGAAAGACTGAATAGTTTACCCTTATAATCAAGAAAAAGAAAAGAATGTCCATTTTCACCACTTCTATTCAACATTTACTGCAGGCTTTAGCTATGGTAATTAGGGAAGAAAATGAAATGAGGCATCTGTATTGGAAAGCAAGAAATAAAACTTGCAGATAACATGCTCTTGTATCTAGAAAATCCTAAGGGATCCATTAAAAAACTATTAGATCTAATAAACAAGTTCAGTAAGGTTGCATAATACAAGATCAATATATAAAACTCAGTTGTATTTCTATACAGTTGTAATGAGATCAAAAGTGAAATCAAGGATATAATTCCATTTATAATATTAGCAAAAAATAAAATACTTAAGAATAAATTTAACCAAAGGAATGTAAAACTTCTACCCTATTGTATACCAGAAACTAACATAACATTATAAATCAACTATATACTTCAATTAAAAAAACTTCCACTCTAAAAACTACAAAATATTGCTAAAAGAAATTAAAGAAGATCTAAATAAGTGGTAATACAGCAATGTTCATGGATTGAAAGACTTAATATTGTTAAGATGACTTTAGTATACAAAGTGATCTACAGATTCATCAAAATCTCTATCTAAATCCCAGCTGGCTTCTTTACAGAAATTGACAAGCACATGTTCTCTGTATTTGTGTCTGTATCTGTGGGCATAGATCTGTGTTTGTGAGACTGGTGTGTAAGAGGTGTGTGTGGATTTGTGTGTGTGCATGCCTGTGTTCATGTCATTGACATGTCAACATGTGCATGCACATGAACGTGTGTGTGTGTGTGTGTGCCTGTATAACTCTGGCTGGGGTGTGAATAGGCTCCCAGGGGAGGTCTGGACTATATATATAGTGTATATATATATATGTGTGTGTGTGTGTGTGTGTGTGTGTGTGTGTGTGTGTGTATATATAGTGTATATATGTGTGTGTGTGTGTGTGTGTGTGTGTGTGTGTGTATACATATATATCTTTTCCCCTACATTTCAACCTATACAAAACAAGAAAATTTTAAGTGTCTGAATTTAGGAAACAATAAACCAACAAATTCTATATTTGTTGTGTTCTCACTCTTTTTTAAAAGTTTGTATTTAAGTCACTTTTAATTTATTTCTTCAAAATAACTGCATAGCTATTTATCCTTGATATTTAACCACCCAGAGATTTAAGTGTCAGGGGTTTTTTTGTTTTTTACATTATCTACACCTAGAAAGGAAAACAACAGCAAAAGCAGATGTTTTCAAATACTCATGCCAATTTAAGGGATCTTACTAACATCCTGATGCGATTTTGACTCAAGTAGCCGAACTACCTTGTATGTTATGAAATTCCAAATGTTGGCATTTTAATCTGTACTTAAGAAAAAGCACTAAATAATTCATGTTTACACTTCTTTCAAATTGTATGTGCTTAGAGTCTAATAGTCTCTTCAAAAGCCAACAGAAAAACAGCAAGATTTTGTATATGAGACGTGTGTTCCAATGGCAAGTATTTATTGGCTGATCTTGTGCTTTTGTTTTACTGTTACCATCACTGTGCTATCATTCACAAAAGTGTTTTCCTACTCTACAGCCAGTGCCTGGTACAGTGGAAAATATAAATGTGACTCTCATTTGCTCACTGAATATTTCCAACTGAAGAGGGAATATTTTGTCTCCTTGATCTCAGTACTGTTTTTTGGTTTGTTTAGTTTTTAGCTAGGATAAAGCAAATAATCTTGGAAAGATGGACTAGGTTGTAATTTTTTTTCATAATGAAATATACAAAGTGAGTACCTAAATTTCTAAATCAGCCATTGTGCATATCTTCTGCTAGTGTTCTAAAAGCTCAAACATTGGGGGGAGGGGCGGGAATCTAGAAAGAATGGCATGTTTCAAAGGGATTCAATTATAATGAACATTCATCTTTGGCATTTTCATACTTCATTTGAGAAAGATAACTTTCTTACCACACCCTAAATGAAACCAGTTTTTGTCCCATGACCTTAACTTCAAGCATATCATTCTCTGACCAGTGCCATACCCAACAATCCTGCAGCATGACACCTTCAGTCCATTGATCCTACCACCTTTTCACTATCCTTGCCCCTTGAGTACTCACTTCTCTCCTTACTCAGCCTAAATTCCAGAACCAATCACTAAATCACCCTCCTAAGTGACACTCAACTCCCTTTCCTCATCTTTCCCCTTTTAGTTGCTTGGCAAAACCTCAACCCTCATTAAATCCTACTTTCCCTGCTGCACACAACTGACTGATCTCACTTTAAATCCAGGACCACTAACCCCAAGTGGGCCTGCTATGCTACCTGGCACTCACACTACATTTCCCTCATCAAATCAGTCAAATCATTGTCCCATTCTCCTAGGTGACTGCATTATAATCTCTTCCAGCACTCTCTCCCTTAGTCTCACTTTCAGCTGATGACTTTGCTTCTTATTTCAATGAAGGAGCCATACTGGTTCTTTTAAAACAAATCAAATAGTCCTACTTCTCTGTTCAAAACCCTCCAGTGGATTCCCCCCTCTCCCTTGTAGTAGACACCAAAGTCCTTAGGATGACTCACAAAGCCCTACATGACCTGTGCCTAATACCTCTCTGACTTCACACCCTTTGTCCTCCCTATCATTACTGCTCCTGCCTTACCAGCCTCCTTATTGTTCAATTAACACAATCAAGCACTCTCCTCCCTCAGGGCCATGGCACTTCCTGTTTCTTCTGCAGAGAACACTCTTCCCTCAGGTATATCTACAGGGCTCACTCTTTTGCTTCCTTTGTCTTTGTTCTCAGTGAGGTCTTCTCCCACCATTTGAATTAAATTTGAATCCCGTCCTTCATCCTGGAACCTCCTCTATCCCATTCCTGCTTTATTTTTCTCCATATCACTTACTACTATCTGTATACTATATAATTATTTGTTTTTGTTTTTTTGTCTATATCCACTCACTAGAATGTAAGTTTGAGCCTCTGGGCCAGGATGGTAGCCTGCTTTGTCCACTGTTAAAACCCTAGCACCTAGAACAGTACCTGATACATAGTGGGTACCTAATAAATCTTTATTGAAGAAATGAATGAATGAATGAATGAATGGAGCATCTTTACTAAAGGAGGTATGTCTAAACCTTACCTATGCTTGCTAGTTTGTCAGGCTGTTGCCTCTGTAATCATTAACAAAGAACACTTAAATCCAAATTTATATTTGATTAGCAAATAGGAAAAGCTAGAGAATCACAAAAATAATGATATACTGCAAGGGTAGAACAGCTGTGACCAGTGCTGTCTCTGGCAGGAGCATCTGTGTGTGAGCAGTTTCCTCTGCCTAGAAAAAAAGGAGCTGCTGGAGTCCATTCTCAGCAGATATCTCAGAAATAATGGCTTTTAACTCAAAGCTGCTTTTTCTCTTTTGAGAAAATATAAGACACAAAAATTATGTTAGGCCCATGAAATTTGCATAAAGTCTCACTCACATTAACCAATACTACTCACCTCACTACAAAAGTGCTTTCTAAGTGACTGAAGGTTGCCTTCATGTTAGTCAAAGTTAATGACATGTCTAAGCAATGCAAAAAAACATATTAATATTTTATCAAGATATAAATATTACCAAATTTTATTATACCATAAATCACTCAAACTGTTTTCTTATACCTATTTCTGAAGACAGCATTAAATTATGTAGATCTGTATTATTAATACATTACAATCTAGGGTGTTGGGTTAGAAATTTTAATTGAGTAGTGGTTTGGGAATTTTTTTGAAGGAAAAAAAGCAAGATCAATTTTCCTCTTGCAGACTTTAGTAGGTAATATGAAAGTCACATATTTTACCTGCTTTATAAATCATTTTTTAAGTTCCCTCTTCCATCTCAGCACTCAGAACAACCCAGAAAAGCACTGAAAAACTCCTCAAATTTAAACCATTAAAATGAAATCTCTGAGTGTTTGAAAGGATTTACTGTAAAAGTATCAGTTTGAGATTAAGTCAATAAAATTAGTCACTTATGACCCTGAAGGAGGAAAATGGCAGAGGAGGAGGGAGTTGGAAAACACTACAGAATATAGTGCTGTTAAAGGAAAGGGACTTGGGGGATTCCTATTAATTCACTGTAGTTAAATTCAAATACAAGTTTTTCTTTGTGTCATTTTCTTGTGGTGTCATTTTTTTATCATCAAAATTAAGCAAGAAATAGCCACTAGAATTTTTCATTTGGATTTATTAGCTACATAAGCTAACTAAAATCTACATAAAGGTTTTAAGACAACTTAGTTGACTTGAATGCCAACTGAAGTGACAGGGTCAGCTTTTTTATATTTTTTTATTTTTTATAAAGCTGCTGTTGTGCAGTTGACAACCATGGATATGAGAAACAGTTAATCTGTCATTCCTCTATACTAACCATTGTCTGTTGACCCCAAAATGTGCAGAGCTAAGTAGGGAAGGCAGTGGGGGATGAGCTGAGAGGCAGCTTTCTGCCTTCTTGCAGCACTTGCAGATAGAGCCATGCAGTTCAGCTACCAACTGCTATTACTCCCTGTTTTGTGACTGCATGCCTTATCTCCCCCAAGACTGAACTTAGAGCAGTCCTAGAAGTTTCCCGTGTCCTCTACTGATCATATGTTCTTTTAGGTTAGGACCATGTCTGATTCAGCTTTCTAAATCTCACAAAACTAGCTTCACTAAAGGCATGGATGTATTTATTATCTAATAAACAACAAGCCCTTAAACAAGTAAGTAAATAAATGTTGACTTGATATTAAATGATTGAATAATGAATAAATGATTATCAAATACTCTATGACCCCTTGATAGGTGACCTCAGGGAATATCTCCTACATAGCAGAGCAACTTTGTGGTCCAAGCTCTACTATCCCAGCTGCCTGCTTAGGGATAGGGAAATCAGAACTTTCTGTGTTGCAATAACTTCAACGTAGCTTGGACCATTCCCCGCAGAATTTATAATAACATATAATATTTATGTTCTAGAGCTAGTCCTTCAAGCTGTTAAAATGAAAATCAATTTCTTTGTTAAAAACCAGTTAAAACTAGTTTGGCCACTAGATGGCACTTAAATGAGTCACAGCTCCAGAATGGGAAGGGGCTCTACTCCAACAGTCCTTTGGTAAGTATATAACTTGAAATCCTGAAAACATTCATTTAAAAAATAAATAAATGTAAAAGACTTACAATTCAACTAAATTTATAGCATGCCTATATACCAGTTACAGACCACTGCAATAAAGTAAATACTGCAATAAAGCGAGCCACACAGAATTTCTTCACCTCCCAGTGCATATGAAATTAATTTATACACTATACTACAGTCTAATGAGTAAAAGTATTACATCTAAAAAAATAATGTACATACTTTAATGTAAAAATAATTGATTGCTAAAGAATGCTAACCATCATCTGAGGCTTCAGTGAATCATAATCTTTTTGCTGGTGGAAGGTTTTGCCTGAATATTGATGGCTGCTGACTGGTCAAGGTCATGGCTGCTGAAGGTTAGGGTGGTTGTAGAAATTTCTTAAAAGACTCCTCCTTTCACAAATTATTTCTCTGTAGTATGCAATGCTGTTTGACATTTTACCCACAATAGGACTTCTTTCAAAATTGGAGCCAATTCTCTCCAATTCTGCTGCTGCTTTATCAGTTTACGTAATAGTCCAAAGCATTTGTCATCATTTCAACAGTCTTCACAGCATCTTCATCAGGAGTAGATTCCATGTCAAGAAGCCATTTTCTTTACCCATCCAAAAGAAGCAATTCCTTGTCCATTAAAGTTTCATCATGAGATTGCAGCAATTCAGTCATATCTTCAGGCTCCATTTCTAATTCTAGTTCTCTATTTCCACCACACGTGCAGTTCCTTCCTCCAGTGAAGTCTTGAACCCCTTAGAGTCATCCATGAGGGGTGGATTCATCTTCTTCCAAACTGCTGTTAATGTTGATATTTTGACCTCTTCCCATGAATCATGAGGGTTCTTAATGGCATTTAGAATGGTAAATCCTTTCCAGAAGGCTTTTGATTTACTTTGCCCAGATCCATCAGAGGAATCACTATCTATGGCAGCTATAGCCTTATGAAATGTATTTCTTAAATAATAAGACTTAAAAGTTGAAATTATTCCTTGATCCATGGGCTGCAGAATGGATGTTGTGCTAGCAGGCATGAAAATAACATTAATCTCCTGCACATTTCCATCAGAGCTTTTGGGTGACCAGATGGATTGCGAATGAGCAGCAATATTTTGAAAGAAATCTTTTTTTCTGAGCAGTAGGTCTGTATAGTGGGCTTAAAGTATTCAGTAAATCATGTTGTAAACAGATGTGCTATCACCCAAGCTTTGTTTTTCCATTTATAGAGTGCAGGCAGAGTAGATCAGGCATAATTCTAAAGAGCCCTGGGAGTTCTGGAATAAATGGGCACTGGCTTCAACTTTTAGGTCATCACCTGCATTACCCCCTAACAAGAGAATCAGCCTGTCTTTTGAAGCTTTGAAGCCAGGCAATGACTCCCCTCTCTAGCTATGGAAGTCCTAGATGGCATTTTCTTCCAGCAGAAAGCTGTTTCATCTATATTGAAAGCCTGTCATGTAGTGTAGCCACCTGCAATAATGATCTTAACTAGCTCATCTGGATAACTTGCTGCGGATTCTACTGCGGCCCTTGCTACTATCATCTCTTGCTAATTCACCCTGCACTTAAACATTATGGAAATGGCTTTTTTCCTTAAACCTCATGAACCAACTTATACTAGCTTCCGATTTTTTTTTTCCTGCAGCTTCTTCACCTTTCTTAGGCTTCACAGAATTGAAGGGAGGTAAGGCCTTGCTCTGGATTAGGCTCTGGCTTAAGGGAATGTTGTGGCTGGTTTGATCTTCTATCCAGAAGACTAAAACTTTTTCCAAATCAACAATACGGCTGTTTCACTTATCATTTGGGTGTTCACTGGAGTAATACATCTAATTGCCTTCAAGAACACTTCCTTTGCATTCACAACTTGGCTGTTTGGTGTAAGAGGCTGAGCTTTTGGCCTATCTCAGATTTGACTCGTCTTCCTCACTAAGCTTAATCATTTCTAGCTTTTTATTTAAAGTGAGAGACATGTGACTCTTCCTTTCACTTGAACACTTAGAGCCCATTGTAGGCCTAATTTCATCTATTGGCCTAATTCCTTTAATTTGCCTAATTTCAATATTGTGTCTCAGGGAATAGAGACGCATGAGGAAAGGGAGACAGAAGAAGATCAGCTGGTCAGTGTAACAGTCAGAAAACACACATTTATCAATTAGGTTCACCATCTATTACGGGCATGGTTCATGGCTCCTCAAAACAACTAGAATAGTAACATCAAAGATCACTGACCACAGATCACCATAACAAATAAAATAATAACGAAAAATTTTGAAATATTGCAAGAATTACCAAAATGAGACACAGAGATATGAAGTAAGTAAATGCTGTTGGAAATATAATGCTGATAGACTTGCTCAATGCAGGGTTACTACAAACCTTCAGTATGTAAAAAATCACAATAACAGCCAAGTGCAATAAAGTGAAGGGCAATAAAACAATATGTGCCTTTATTTCTGAAAGCTGACAACCCTCACAGTTGTAGGAGAGGAGGAAAGTACACAAGTGAAAAAGGCAAGCCTTTGGGTACCTAAAGGACTGCAGCGAGAATAATCTACAGGTCAGGAAACCCAGACTCAAACTTCCCTGGGCATCTCCCCTCAGGAGCAAAGACTGCTGGAGATGGAATGGAGCCTCCCAGAACTATGGATGAGCCTACTGTTGAGGCACACAAGGCTACAGAACAAAATGGAACAGAGGAGAAAACAGTACAGAAAATGCCAGCGTGTACCACATATAGAAAGAGTAAATACCGTTTCCTTAAAAACAGATATGAAATTTTTACATTGGTACATATGTACTGGTATTAAGTAACCATGTAAAATACATTTCTTACTGAAGTGTTGTCAAAATAGTTTGATAAAGACTGCCCTGGACCATCTAGCAAAAGCAGTTGTTCTCAGTGAGTGCCTGACTCTAACAGATATATGTAAGTCAAGAAGTATCTATAGTATGTTAGCCTATTTGAGCATTTCCTACTCCCTAATACAGATCTTTGATGTGAATGATTTGGAAGAATAGTATATTGTTGCAGAGACTGGCTTTATTCTTTTCTTCCTTGAAGAAGTATTGGAGAACAGCTCTCAGGTGCTTTACAGCTCTGTGGGGCTATGTGTCTAGTTCTTACCAGTGGGATATCGGGGAGGAGATGTTATCACTTCCAATGAGGTGGTTAAGAGCATGGGTAACTTCTCCACACTCTCTCCCCACCTTGTCTAAAGGCTAGGCACAGGCTAGATTCCAACGCCTTAGAAGATATCAGAACAATCCATCGAATACAGCCTGGATCCCTAAATGAAGCAAAGCTCCACCTATGCCTGACAACCTGCATTGGCTATGGCATGAGCGAGAAACCATCCCTTACTGTGTTGAGCCACATTTTGGGTTGTTTATTTTAGCAAACTAATCTGACTACCACAATTATATTTTTATTTAAACAGAAGGCAGATAACATATAATTAAAAATACACTTAAGCCAGAATAAACTACTGCACAAATGGACTCTATAAAGTGTACCAGCCTTGAACCAGCTGCTTTAGGAGTGGTTCCATTTTATTAGTATATTGATGGCATTTGCAGTTACCAATGGTTTTGTGATTGTGAATGTATATTAGCAACATTATCAGTTTGAGCCTAGAGCTTCTTTTTCTATATGTTAATCTTTACATGACTCATAACAGGAAAATAGTGATTATTTGTATATGTTGTCATTCACAAGCAAAAAGTTTGGCACCATTAATGCTGGGATAATGAGGAATAAATTACATACATCTGATACCCTTTAGAATAATCTTATATAAGAATTTGTGCATTTAGCCTCATCTATCTTTCTTGATAAGTAGGATTAATTATCTAAGTAAGTAGTTTATAAAAGTAACTCAAATGAATCCAATTAACTTATGTTGCTGCCCTTCTCAAATTACCATTACCTCCAGGATAAGATCCAAATGCCGCAGCATATCGTACTCTTCATGCCCTTGCTCACCTCCCTTGGCCCAATCCCCTTGACCCTGTCCTCACACTAAAGTAATGCTGAATTACTTACAGTTGTGCAAGTCAGCTAAAAAGCATATTTAAAATGCAGATTTCTGGACCCCAGTGTTAAGAGTCATGTTCAGTAGATTTGAGGTGAGACCCTGGGCTCTGAATTTTAATAAATATCCTAGGTGACTCTGATGCAGCTGAATTATAAATCACCTGTTGAAAAATACTATTTCAAACAAATGATAAAAGATTTTAACAAGAAATAATGCTACAAAATGCATTTTTATATTTTTAAAGATATAAACTTACTCATTTTATTCATATACAAAGTTATAAAAATAACTAAGTAATACATTTCTAAAATATCTATTGAATTTATTTCTAAAATAACTACTAAAGCCATTTTCTAGTTTGATTAGAAGTATTAACTATTCTAACTTCAACTACTATTTTTAAAATTTTTGAATCTATATATTAAAAAACAAAATATTGGATCAATTTCTATATTAGGCTGATTTGAAAAAAATAGCAGTAATATAAATAGGTAATAATACCCTCTGAATCATAGGGAATAAACAATCACAGATTAAATTCAATAAGAAAAAAATAGCCTCCAACTGCCAGTAGAGGATATAATCTCAAGGTTAGAGTCAAAAGAAAAATTCATTTTTCAAAATTAATTTTAATCGGAGAATAGTTCCATGTACATGAACTAACTGTGCCTCATATATTTCTTGACCATTAGTTTAGTTCCCAGAACTAGACTATTTTGGTAATATTTGGAAATATAGACCTAAATTTTCATTCCCTACTTCAATCCACTGTGAGCCTTTTTGCAAATCACTCCATTTCCTTCTTACACTCTTCATCTATAATATAAGACTAATATTTGCCAATAACTTTAAGATAAAAAAAAATCATATCTCTGCCAAAATTTGCAATTCTAGGAAATAAATCACTAGGTATAAATGCAAAATGTAATTATCCTGAAAGTTTTCCTTGTTGTAGTATTGGTAGAGCACATATTTCAAAAGTAAATATTGAAAAAGATCGGTCTCATGATTTACATTAATAAATATTTATTGAGATGCCTATAGGGTATTTGGCAATGTATTAGTCAGTGATCTTACATCAAATTTGAAATAGATTCACATTGCAAAGGAATATATAACCTAAATTAGAGTTTCAGGAATTGGAGACTGGCCAGGTTCTCCTCTGGGAAAAAATAATTCAAATACATGAACAGCTAACTGGGTCCATGAGAACTAGACACAAAACTCAATGGCTGAGCTAAAACCACTTTTTCAGATGCCAATCCTACAAACATCACTTTCAGGTTTCTTCTACAAAGAAGTATAACCATAATCCCCAGGAGACCTGAAGGAGCACCTCCTCTGAAGTCTAGGACTTCCTTTTCTGAAGTCTAGGAACCACATCACCTCTTCTCCATAGTAGCCCTCTAAGCAGGGTTGCCCAAAGGGATCTCAGTTTTAGTAAAACCTAAAGCCTTCCCACAGAGTAGCCTCAATTTAGAATTCTAGACTTGGCTTCTTAGATTAAGGATTCCTTTTAACCAATTTGTAGAGCTTAAGTCATGACAGGAAACAACACGTTGCAGAGTAATTAAGCCAAGAACTCTGTGTCAAAGTTTCAAAAGCACATTCTACCTTTGACTCACCCTAGGACCAATGGAGGTGATTTCACTTCTCTGGAACTCTTTTTTCTCATCTAGAAAATGGAAAGATGAATACTAACCTGCTTTGATCAGAGAATTGTTACACGGGGAAAAAATGCGTTTGTAAAGGTCTTTGGAAAATACAAAGAGCTATAGAAAGGTTAAATAATAAAGGCTTTGTCTAAGCAAGACTGGAAAGGCTACTTCTCTTCATTTTTACCCTCTGTTGAACTCACCTTCCTTTACAGGCTACAAAAGAAAGAACTCTGTATTTTCTCCCTAAGCATGCTTTTTAAAAAAATAATTTTAAATGCCTTTTATATTCATGTTTCATGTTCTCCTGGAATTGGCTTTTTTCCTCTAACAGTATATAATTCAAGATAATGAGGAATTCAGAAGAACCACCTGCTGATGAAAACATCCACAGGCTGGCCTGATGCCCAACAAAGATGAGTCCAATCCATGAGCAACTAGAAAAATCTGCCTCTTTCTACACAAACAGTTGGGTCCCTCATCTCGTATCACAGACTTAAGGCCCAACAGCCCTTTATCAAATTCTTATGGAATAGGAGTACCTCTCCCAAGGGATTTTAATTTTTAATAGGTTGAATTTCTCACCAGCTTGGGAGCTTTTCCTTTTCCAGTTTATTTTCTAAAAATAATTCACTTCCTTCTGTCTCACAATTTACAAAGTATTTCTGCATATTTTACCACACATAAAACCAAAGCACATAAAGGAGGAGTACTTTAATGAATTTAAACATATGTATGAAATTATCTGTCTACCCAAGTAATGAATAGATGCCCTCAGGACCAGGTAATGAAAAAAACAAATATTTTACCTTGCCCCCAAATTTTATAGCCATTGTATTTCATGTTTCTGATAGCAAAGAAAAGGGAAATAATCAAGTCAAGATATTTTTAGTTTTGTTTCACCCATCCTGAAACAAACTAAAAACATAAAATATAAAAATAAGATATAATTTTGAGTTCTAAAACCAGGTATCCCCTTTAACCAATCCACAAATACTAGACAATCATTGACTATTTTTTTTCTTATGGGAATGCTTTAAAAAGAAATGTAAGTTATCAGCTGATTTTTCAGCAGAAACTCTACAGGCCACAAGGGAGTGGCACAATATATTTAAAGTGATGCAAGGGGGAAACTTACAATCAAGAATACTCTATCCAGCAAGGCTCTCCTTCAGATGTGATGGAGAAATCAAAAAGCTTCACAGATAAACAAAAGCTAAAAGATTTCAGCACCACTAAATCAGCTTTACAACAAATGTTAAAGGATCTTCTCTAGTCATCAAACCATAAGGAAAGAGAACAAAAAGAAGAAAGAGAAAAAAATAAAGAGAGATCTACAAAAGATTGCTTTGGCTGTTCAGAGTCTTTTGTGGTTCCTTATAAATTTTGGAATTGTTTATTCTATCTCTGTGAGGAATGTCACGAGTATTTTGATGGGGGTTGCGTTGGATCTGTGGATTGCTTTGGGCAATGTGGCCATTTTGATAGTGTTGATTCTTCCAATCCAAGAGCACAAGAAATCTTCCCATTTCTTTGCATCATTTTGGTTTTCAGAGTATAGGTAACCTCCTTGGTTACATTTATTTATAGGTATTTTGTTGTTTTTCAGGTATTGGAAATGTCTCTGCCAGTTACAAAATTCTTATTTTTGAAGTGAAGAAAAAAGGAATGAAGGGCCGTAAATGACAAAATATCCTTCTTTTTTATGGGTGAGTTGTATTCCATTACATATATATATATGCTGCATCTCCATTATCTATTCAACTGTTGATGTGCACTTATGATGCTTCCATATCTTGGCAATTATAAATAATGTTGCTGTTACTAGCAGAGTGTATGTATCTTTTTGAGTCAAGTCTTACTTTGTGGTTGGCATTATTCCTTTGATAACCATGTAAGTTTAAAAAGCTAAAGCTCTAAACATTCTTAGAAACAATGAACAGCACATATACGTAAATTAAAAGATGTATGTGCACTAAAAAAGAAAAAAGATCTATCAAGCCATGAAAGTCATAGAAGAAATTTACTAAATGAAAGAAGCCAGTCTGAAGAGGGTGCAAACTATACGATTCCAACCAAATGACATTCTGGAAAAAGCACAGCTACAGAAACAATAAAAAGATCATGGTTTCCAGGGGTTTGGGGAGAGGGAGGGAGGGAGGAATGAATAGATGCAGCACAAGGGATTTTTTAGGGCAATTAAATTATTCTGTATGATACTATAGTGGCTACATGTCATTATGCACTTGTCAAAACCCATAGAATGTACAACATCAAGAGTCAATCCTAACGTAAACTATGAAAAAAAAGAAAGAACTAATTCCTGAGTCAAACTAATGCTAAAGGGTTTGAAAGAAAAGTAGAAACCATCAGTGGAGTCATAGAAGGAAAGGCCAGTGAGTTCATTAGAAAAATAGAAACCAACAAGAAAAACAATTATAAAAATGGTAGAGTGTACTGAACTGGAATCTATCTCATGGATGCATTTCAAAGAGAAAGAGAGACACTGTGTCAAATGAAGCTGATAAAGAAACGTGTGGATTGAGAAATCTTTTTTTCCTGTGATAGAACTGTTCTAAAATGGGATCGTTAGGGAGACACAACTCTGCACATTTACATATACAAAAACGAAAGAATTCTGTATAAATGAGTGAATTTATGGCATGTAAATTATAACTCAAGAAATCTCTTTCAAAATGAAGGAGTATTTAACACATATCTACCCAACAGAGCTGCTCCCAGGTATTCGTCTCACAGGGTAAATGAAAAAAGATATTCAGAAAAAAGATGCATGTATATATATATATTTATTTATTTACTCATAATAACCCACACTTGAACTAACCCAAATGTCCATTATTAAGAGAATGGATTAATATTTTGTGATATAATCTTACAAGGTCAAATTACTCAGCCCTACAAGCAGAATGAATGGCATATTCAAATAAAAATATGTAGCTCTAAAAACATTACTTAGAGTAAAAGAGACAGATATCAAAGTATACATTGTGATTTTTTTCATTTTTATCAAGTTCAGCCACCATCAAACTGATGCATGCATGTCGTGAGAGTGTGTGTATTTCAACTGAAATGTGACAGAGGGTATATATATTCTGTGTTAATGGATGTGATTCAAACATATGTTTCATACACTGACTTTTCCGATACTGTCAAGGGTTAGGAATTTGAAAGATTTGTGAAATCATAAACTTTACATTGACACATTTCAGTATATTTTTATTGTATACAGATATAAACACAAAAAGAAAGAGGTAAGAAAAAATTACCATTAGACAATAATGGAGAAAATGAAATTTTAGTTACAACCCTCTCCTCTGACAGCCACGCCTCCTCCCCACCGACACTGACCTGGTAACTGACCAATCCAGGATGTCAGTTGCTGGTTGGGTTCCAGGTAGAACAATGGGGTTTCCCCTGCGGCTTATTGTGACTGGTGGATCCACGGTAACTGGGCAGAGCCCTGTGGTGAGTCAGTGCCACGGAGAGGCTGCTGACCTCTGTGGAACTTCGCTTTGGGCTGATCCTTAGAAAGCTGAGTGCGGTCCTGGTTTTGCTGCTGCCCAATGGCCTGTGTTCTCAGTTCATGTTCCAGAGCCTCTGCTGGGAGACAGTGTTGAGTCTGCCTGTCCTCAGCTTATGCGTGACTGTCTTATTTACTTTCAGACTTATTCAGTCTGTTAGAAGTCAACTTAATAGAAGACATGAAAAACAACTGGCAAAAACACTGGCTGCACAGATTGAGGAGAAATGCCACATTATCGACAAGTTTTGTGTAGCTAAAAAGGAGTATGCCAAGATGGAGACAACTTTAAAGAATGCCAGACTAGAGAAGGAGCCAGTAAATATACCCAGCCTCACTGACACTTACAGAAAGTTGATGACAGTTAACCTGCATTTAAGGAAGGAAATCAATTTTCTCATCCAAGAACAGAAGAGACATCCGTACAGTCTATACAAGAAGAGTTGGCGGAGATGCTAAAGTTGCTCAAGTTCCTGGAAGAGGTCATGAGAATCAGCACATCACAAGGGGCTTTTACAAACCAGCCAGGGGACCAAGCACCAAATCCTGATGGTCCCTTTCCCAGGAGTAGGCCCTCGTATTAAAGCTTGCTGTTCCCTTGCCTCCACTCAGGCCTCCCAAACTGCCAGGCTGCATTCACTCACATAGTGAGATCTCTACCTGAGCTGCATTGAGGCCAGTGGATGGAGGGCAATCCCCTCCTTTGGACCAGAGTTCCTCCAACTTTACAACTGAGCACAGCAGTGAACTCCTTCATGGTCAACATCTCTCATGTAAAATATATTGGAATATCCAGAACACACCACAAAGCATGGAACTATTTTTATATTCAGCAAATGTTTGTATTATCTCTTACTAGTTGTGAAAGAAATGTTATAATTGAGACTGATCTTCTACCTAGTTTCAATCTATATTAAGCCTCATTTCTCAAGACAGTTTGAGTAACTGTTATGTATCAGCAATGTAAGTGAAGTGTATACGTAGTTATTCTGTGTACAAATATTGCATTATAATTTGAAAATGTACACAATTTGTCAATATAAACTTTTAGATGGCCATAGCATTTATCTATAGAGTTTAATTCTGAAGTCGTAAGTTTAAGTCAGAGTCCTTTTTTACCTGAGTATGTATAGTTAAAAAAAAAAGATGAACTTTTTTGTTTGTTTTTTTGGTTTGTATTTTAAATCAAAGGTGAGCTGTAGGAAGATTAATCTGGAAGATGTATGTATAATAGATTAAAGGAAAAAGAATGTATCATTCTGGGTGCAATCAGGAGACAGAAACCACATAGTAATCTGACTAGGAGAAGTTTAGCATTAAAAATTTATTTAACTATGATAGAGGAGTAACCATAAAGATGTAAGAGAACTCTAAAGAGAACATCATGGTTGATAAAGCGTACTCAGTGAAGAAGAAATCTGGATGGAGGGCCTCCTCACCAAGACTGATGTAAAGACCTCATTGGAAACAAGGTATGATTGCAACCCACTGGATAGTGGAGATGTCTGCTGGGTTGGCAAGACCAGTTGGTCCACAGTCACAGCACAGCAAGAGATAACCCTTCAGGAAGTAAGGCAAGCCGAGGCTGGGGGGTTAGCATACAGAGGGAATCAGGGCACTATTACTGGTACAAGGCCTGAAGCACATCGCAGGATGGTTATAGGAAACCACCTGTAGAGTGCAGCCCAGCAAGGCTGGTGGGCATACACACGGAAGAAATCAGGGTGGCACTGCCTGCATGAGACCTGGAGCATACCAGTGTCCACTTTGGGATGGTTGAAGCAAGGTAGTCACCAGGTTCAGCACTGGCTTATGAAGTCACCAATGGACTACCCATTCTGGGGCACATTTCAGCTTGAGCACCAGTAGCTGCCCCCCAACACAAACACATACACTATTGACAGACCCCGAGGTAGAAGGAAGGAAAAAAACAAACAAACAAACAAACAAATGTGGCACATTAACTAGAAAGAGAATCTTCTGTCTTCCTGCAGTGTCCCTCCAGCAACCTCTAATGACAAAGTTTAACATTGTGCTCACTGTGACATAGAAATGCTTAAAGAGTCCAGCCCATAATCCCAAGCAGGTACTGAAAAGTAAATTTGGAGCTGAGAGACAACAAACTGATTAACTGGGATAAATAGCTTGGAAGTCCTCCTCCCCTCCCACTCGAACCAGAGTATTAACAACAGAAACAGCCATTGATTAGAACTATAATTTACTAATAGGCCTCCAGCCATTTCCCAGGCTGTTCTGAGTTCCTGTAACCATGATCCTCAACTGGTTCCTTAAAAAATATTCTCTTATTGCAACTTTAATGATCACTCTAAAGTAAAATTCTAGCTCTTCAATAGCTTTCAGTGTCTTCTCTTTTGGGGAGAAGGCAATTATAACAAAGGAAAGGGAAAGATGGCCTCTGGGGAAGCGCAGACTTTCATTCCTGCATTCTGCCAAGGACAACTAAAACTGACCATGGCAGTAAGATCGATTTGAAAGCAACTGGAACTTCAGTTAAAAACAACTTCTGTATCCAACAGTGACTGATCCTCTTGCCCACTTGACAAATACTTCTTGCTTAAGGTAGGGCAATCAAAACCTTTTTCCCTTGATCTCTTCAGGCTAGTCACACCCATTCAGGAATGAAAGAGACCAAAGAGAAAGGGGGAATTAAGGTGGATAGTACTTTTAAGTAAACATTGCAAAAAGTATGTTCTTGCTCATAGGTTTGTAAATAAGGGAATATCTGGTGCAAGCTTCTCCACCCAGAATGTATATAAATGGATTCTGGAAGCTCTTTAATGTTTAATGTTTTCAAAGCCTCTAATGAAGGAGGATAGTCCAAAGGGGAAAGAACAAAACAAAATGACAGAAAAATCTGAGTTCTTCCATCTATATAGAAAACGTGCCATCAAACAATTTTTTTTACAAGCCATCAAACAATTAACTTTTTCTTTTTAATAATTATGTAACAGTGATTCATCTTTTACTGTAAGAGCACCTCTCAAAAATTCCACAACACGTTAATCAAGAATTTTCAAAAATCACATTCTTCAATGACATAATTCCATTTGATACTGCTGATCATCCACCTCTTCTAGTGGCTTCCATAATACAATGCTCTCCTATTTTTCCTCCTACTCCTACCTCTTTCTAGAGCATTGGAAACTCTCAGGCTTCCTCTGTAGGCCACCTCTTTCCTCATCCTACTCATCCATCTCCTCAGTTCTCAATTGCATGGTTTCAATCACTACCTACATGTAAATGTCATAAGTATGTTTCTGCAGCCTAGATCTGCCTACTAAGCAACAGACCTATATATCCAACTGCCTCTGAACATAATATGAATGCCTCCAAGGCACCTCAAAACCAGCATGTACAAAACTAAAGTCATCACCTTGCCCATAAACCTTTTCTTGCTTCTTTAATTCTTCACCTCTGTGAATGGCACCACCATACACCCAGTTACCCAAACTAGATACCTAGAAGCCATTCTTGAGTTCTCCTTCCCCATCAATTCCCACAGGAAATTCTACTTCCTAAATATTTCCGAAAACCACCCACCTCTCTTCATTCCCCCCAGCAACTCCCCTAATTCATGGCACTACATCATCTGCTGTCCTCTTAGTGAAGATCTTTCCATCCAAACCATTCTCCACCCACCATCCAGAGACATTCTTATATGTTGGAAATCTAATACATCAGAAATAACTCTATGATAAGAAGGGCCTAAAACCTTTCAGTCTACATACCTCCTTCTTGGCCACATATTACCAGGCTAGAGAGAAACAAGGACATCCAGTCCTCAGGCTGACCATCTCACTGTACAGGGCTCTAACAAGGGAAAATCTGTTCAAACAGAGACAAGCTAAACCAATCAGAGCCTTGCTAATAGAAATTTGAACTGTAAAATACAGAGAAATGGGCAGTTAATAGAGAGATAAGAAGCTGAAACAATGCAGAGAAAAAGGCCATGAAGTAGAGCAGAAGCCATAAATAAGATGACATTTTGAAGATGAATCTGTGATGTAGATGAAAGAAACCACGTGTACTATGGTAGTTATCAACTTGACCACACATCTAAATAACTTGAGAAACTTAAAAACTTTGTCATCTGGGCCCCATCTTAGACTGTTATTTATTCAACAAGTAATTTTTGAACATCTACTATGTACCACTGTTCTAGGCAAAGGATACAGTTGTGATGAAAACAAGTAAAAACTCTTAACTTTATGGAGCTTATGTTCCAAGTCAGAAACTACAGGGATGGAACTATACATGTTTATATTTGCTATAGATGAAATGTTTGTGTCCCCCCAAGACTCGTATGTGAAATTTTAGGCCCCAAGGTAATGGTACTAGGAGGTGGGGCCATGGGGAAGTGATTAGGTCATGAGAGTAGAGCCCTGGTGGATGGGTTTAATGCCTTTATAAGAGGCCAGAAAACAGTCTTCACCAGAACTCCATCATGCTGGCACACTGATTTTAGGCTCCCAGGCTCCAGAACTGTGAAAATTAATTTCTGTTGTTTATGAGACACTCATACAACCGCCCAAACTGACTAAGACAATATTCTAAAGTTCCACAGGTGAGTCTGAAGCTATTGAAGAGCTATTGAAGAAGAGGAGGGAATTGGAAGTGGGTAAAGGGAGATGACACAGAAAAAGAAGCAACAAGAGAACTGCTGAGTTATATTAAAGGCAGAGACCTAGTCTAAAGATCTGTGAACTCCTGGTACTGAGGTCCAAAGAGCCACCTGGGCTTTTGTTCCATCTTCAGTGAGACTCAGTTATAGTGTGGTTTTTCTGTTTTCCCATGAAGCTTTGCTTGTCCCAGACTCCTGTGTGGCCTGGTCGCTAAGCTGAGATTCCTGCTATATTTACCTTCCTCCTTATTCTTTGAAATAACTTGAGAGGTTCTATTCCTTAGAACAAAAATAACTGAACTAAAACGATGTCCTAAACTAAGATCCCATCTTGCCCTAGATGAAAGGCAACATGCCTAGCCTTTCGCAGGCCTTCTAGTCTATTCCCCTAGACACTGACTGAGGACCAGCAACAACTTACAGCAGTTCCAAGTAGGACACTTAGGATGTTACCATCTGCATATGAGTATGAGTAAGAGTATCCTACTGCCCCACAGACTTCTACTGCCTTTTGTTTATTCACCAGAGCAAACTCCTTAGACAACAGTCCAGAATGGACCTAAGTTAATCACTCTCCTTTGGATATCATATTTTGACTGTTGGCCACTAGTCTTGGGGTTTTCAAGCCTGACGTTTAGCTCAGACCATGCCCAGATCCAGCTTAGTCCCCTCCTCCAACATATCTCCCTCCAAGTTATTAATTCAACAAATATTTATTTAGTCTCTAGTATGTGTCAGACAGTATGTTAGTCACTAGGAAAGCAGCAGCCCCTAGCCTCACTGATTTCATAGTTTAACTAGAGAGACAAAAACAGAAGAAAAAAAAAGTAAATAATTATCAATTATGATGTATTATAAAAACAAAGGACTATAAACAGAAAAAAAAACAGTGAAATCAATTTTAGATAGGGTGTTCAGGGGAAGATTTTATGAAGAGATGACATTCTGGCAGAAGATATAAAGGATGAAAAGGAGCCTGGCATGAGGAACAGGAAATTCATAGGCCCTGAGGCAGGAAAAATATTCAGTTGAAGAACTGAAAGAGCTTCCAAGTGAGAGGGGTTAGGATGCTACCAAAATAATGAAATCATTCAATCTAAAGCTTTTAACAAAAATTTTTTTTTCTCTGTGTGCAGTTTCAGGATATCTGCAATTTTTTTCTCAGAGCAATATTGATGCAGGCTTGATCAAACGAGTAGACATTCCATCATGACTGACCACAACATTCAGTGAAACCAATTCACCTTTCAGTGGACATAGAGAAAGGAAAGGACACAGAGACTTTAATTATGCCATCAATACACTCAGTTGAGTGCCAGTCACACTCAATCCAGTACCACTTCTGTGCACAGACACCTGATTTGCTCTGCTTCCCCACTGGAGGATGCCACTCTGGAGTTCATTTCTACAGCTTGGTCACTTCTCTCAGCATTTTTCCTGCATTTTATACTAGCTCTTATACTGGAAACGCTTCCCTCACCTGTTTCCTATTGCCCTGAATGAACCACCAGGCCCCCACCATAGTTCGGATGAGTTGTCAGAGGCTTACAACCTTGAAACCCTGTTTTTGCTATGAGAACAAACCTGGCCTGCCTTTTGAGCAGAAAGGTAAGAGGGTAAAAGACCAATCTATAGCCAGCAGACATCCAAACATGTTAACAGGCCCAGCAAAGGTCAGTAAACATCCAAACATGTGAGTGGGCCAAGCCAAGGTGAGTAGAGCCACCTACCCAACCCATAGCTGACCAGACTCATGAGTAGACCCAACTGAGACCAGAAGAACTACCACACTGATCCATAAATCCCCCAGGAGTTACACATAGCAATCAAGCTGAAGGTGCAGTCTTACAGACAAATCCATGATGGCAGGAGGTGGGGGAAAGGAGAACTACAACTTAGTGCTAACATGGGGACTCAGCAGCAGTAATCCCTAGAGCGAAACTGGTGAGTAGATGAAAGGGAGTAATTCAGGTAACAATTTAGGATCCTGAATCTGGGCAGAGGAAGATAATGAATTTGATTTGGGGGTTTGTTTTTGATGGGCATGTTCGACAGCAGTTAGAAATGTAGACCTGGAGCTTGGGAAACAGTTGGAAGTAAATAAGCTTGCCAAGAGGGTAGAAGAGGAAAAGAAAGCTGAGCCTTGGGTAATGGCCAAATTAAAGAATATAAAATAGATAGGTCAGTTTAAAAAAAGAAGAAAAAGGAAAAAGGAAAAAGGAAACAAAAGAAGATCCAGGACAAAGCAGTGTCAGAGAAGACACCAGAGCAGAGAATTTCAAGAAGAGGCAAGGAGATGGGGCTTAAACAATGTCAAAAGCTGTAGTAACACAAAGGAAAATAAGAAATGAAAAATCCTATCTGGATATGAGTAAACGAGAATGAACAAATATATTAAGACTGACTCACAGTGAAAAATATAGAAAAATAAAGGCTTTAATTTCCAATTTTTAAACATTTAAGGAGGTTTGCGAAAGGTCACACAGGCCCAGGGTCAATACACTGAAGTAGATGGGAAAGAAGGTGACCAGGAATTTAGCTAGCCAATGTAGGGGCCTCAAGAAGAAAGGCATTTAGCAGGAAAAACTAACCACTATTTTTCAGAAATTCCTGATATTGCTTATACAAACCACAACACTCCTTGAAGTATGAAAATATTTGGAATATTCTTCACTTTGCAGATTTGGAAACAGCACCCTAGAGAGGATTCAGTTAGAAGGAAAAGGAGCCAAAAGGGGGGATGGGGGGAGGGGGGATTGCTTAAGTAGCCAAGTGTGATCTTTCTTTGATGGCACTCACTGGGCATTCTCTGAATTTACAATCAGGGGCTTCTAATTGATAAAGCTTTGATAGCACAAAAGGTCACCATGGATTACTCAGTCCTGCTTTGCAACATACTGTGCTCCTCTCAAACATTAGCAATTAACTGCAATAAATGATGGCATGAGTCACCCCTTTCAAACACAGGATAGCATCCTGAAGCTCCTTACCTGCAGTAAACAGCAGTAGGAATTGGCCTTTGTTGTAAACACTTTCCATAACACAATTAAATTCATCTCTGAATCTTTTCTGATATTTTTTCCCAATAACACATATTTTATATAGGATCTAAATCTATTCCCCCACATGATAAGAAACCATATTTTTAAGTAAAATCTCTGTATCATAAGTGATGTAAATATGAACATTCCACTTTTTAAAATCTCTTTAATTATTCCTTCTTATAACCAAGAACCCTTTACTGTCCTCATGATTTAGTATTTTAATTCAGTCCAACTGGCAAGAAGGGATTAGGTATCATTCTGTTGTAACATGTCTCAGTCCCATTCCAATTTTGTTCTCAATAAATATGTTACAGTTCTTCCATTGGCAGTCAAGGAAACTTCATACAAAAGCAGCATTTACTTGCAGTTTCAACAGAGCCAAGCAATACATATGCTATTTGACAGTTTAGAGTATCTGTTTTCCAGCATTCATCTGGAGCTGTTATTGCAACCACTAAAATTACTTTTTTATAGTTTTTAAAGGCCCAAGATATATTAATTTGTCCTGATGGATGGTATAATGTGTTAATGTAGAAGAAAAACAAGTGTTACATAAAACATGACTAAACTGTCAACTACCCCCTCTTTATCTTTCTTTTGACTCTATGTATTTAATTCATTCTTCACTGAAGATGGCAACCAGTAAAAAGTAAAAATCCCATTTTGATTTACTTTTTTACTGGGTGATATTCACATTCCTTATCACCAGGAGCAATGCCATTTTTTATTCAAATTAAGACTGAAACTTTTACTTTCACACAAAAGTAAACACAGATGGGCTGATAATGGTAGAAAACTTTGCACAAACTGCCTCATTTAGAGCAGGCCCATTTAAGGCCACATTTCATTATATATGGCCTGTCTTAAATCAGGCAGGCTCTCTTATAAGGAGTCAATCTCTATCTTTATTTAAAATCAGAGTGTGTGGCTTATCTGTCACTATAAAAGACTTTGCCTTCTTTGTAGAGGGGCAGACATTAAAGCTGTGAAGCAGGGTGGGCCTCTTTAACCTAGCCAGGCCAATCCAATTTACAAACAGATTGTATCCAAAGGTTCTTTTGTCAGTCTATTGTGGGATTTTTAAAAGTATTTTACCATAGAAACAATGTTATACTCCACGCTCTTAGGAAACCCCTTAATAGCCTGTTTAACCCCATATAGTTGTGCTGATAGTTTAATAGAACCAAAATGCACCTGTGCTAAATACTATAGAACTATGCACCATGTTTCTATGAGAAAATTCATTGAGAGTTCCAAGTTTTTATGCCTGTGACATGGCTTCCCAGTAACACCCTCTTCACTAGAGCTTGCAGACCTCCCTCCCTATTGGGCAACAGGAGGTGGACATCCTAGACCCAAATACAAGCCACCAACGTTGGCCACTATTATTTGGAGCCAGCACAGTAGAGCACATCCCGTAGGTGAAGACAGAGACTGGAGGCAAGGACTGAAAGTGTGGGATAGAGTCTAATAGGTTAAGGACAGACCAGTCTCTCACCAGCATACACCTCAGGCCACATCCCTGGTCTAAACTAGGCACCATCATTCTTTTATTTCTTCCTGAGGATTATTCTGTTTGATTCACCTGCACCTGCTCTTACCTGTTGCTTCTACCAAGGTTTCTCTCTTCTACCTAGTCTACTGCACCATAAAATAGTAGTCTTGGCTTTTCTCCTTTGTTTCTGCATGTCCTTTTGAAGTTTCCCAAAGATTGTTATAGCTGCTAACAAAGGAAGTGCAAGAATAAAAGAGCTCTCTTAAATTTGCTTTCTTCATTGTTTTTTTTTCTTTAAATTAGACTAAGTTGAGAAAAACAAAGGTACACCTGGATGATAACAACAGGTTTTGAGGGACCAAACAAGGTATGAATTTGTTCTACAACATTCAAGAGCAAGACAAAGCACACTGCAGGGGAGGTATAGCTCAGTGGTAAAGCACATGCTTAGCATGTATGAGGTCCTGGATTCAATCCCCAGTACCTCCATTAAGGAAAAAAAAAAAAGGAAAACATACACACAAAAAAATTAACAGAGTACATTAAATGGATATATACTACGTAGAAAAAAAAATCTGGCTCAGCCACCACCAGTCAGAGGTATCAAGATATTACAACTCACATTTGGGAGACTGCATTCTCCCCTTCAGCTCACCCAGTGGTGCCAGTGGTGCCCTGAGAATAGGGTAAATCTCTTCTGACCTTCAGATCATCATGCTCACACATGAGATGTTCATTGCTTAAGCCCACCAGTCCATTAAACGACAGGCCACACCATACTTCTGTGCCAGGGATCCATTAAGTCAGCTTCTAAGACAATCATAAATGCTCACTGTCCATGGCATCAACATGCCCCACCTCAACTCCATAACAGAAGATCTCACTCCAAGGGTAAAGGGTATAGGTTCCAACTACTCACAAAGCTGTCACCTACATTGGCACCCCACCCCAGTCTCTGAAAGGTAACCCCACTCTTGTCAGTCCTGCATCCTCTGCCCTCCTCAATGAACCCATTCCCCCCAACCTTCATGTTCCCACTGCTATTCTTCCCCTACATCTGTATTCCCCAAACAAAAACTTGGGTGGTGGGGTTTTATTCCAGGTGCCAAGAAACTCCCATTTTCATCCAGGCTCTTTTTTTAGGCTTCTATGTAAGGGCTGTTTACAATACCCTAAAGCTAGAAAACCCAGAATTAGAACATAACAGCTACTGGGGACTGTGGAAAAAATTTTTAATTAAGTCAATAAATTATCCTGCCAAATATATTTCAAAGGAACTCTCAGACTCAGGCTTTTTTGTTGTTGTTATTGTTTTTTCACAACATGTTTGCTGTAATGTAAACCAAGCCAGAGACATAAATGATACAGTGAAAAGGCCTAATATCCATATAATTGGAGTTTCAGAGGGAGAAGAGTGATTGAATAGAGCAGAAAGAAAATCTGAAGAGAGAATGATTATTTTCCAAGACTGAAAAAAATACATCAAGATATAGAATTAAGAATCCCTATAAACTCCAAGTAGGATAAAGAAAAACATGACCACACTTAGGCACAGCAACCAAAAATCATTAATTTTCTAGGTGTGATGGTTTCATGATTAGATATAGATAAAATTAATAATATAAGTTTTAGCAGTCCTTACATTTTGGACATATGTACTCAGATTTATGGTTGAAATTATATGATATCAAAATAATCAAGGGATGCAGAAGTAGGTAGGGATTAAACAGGAATAAACTGCTAATCTTATCATGAGTTATTAATTGTTGAAGTTGAGTGATGGGTAAATTAATATAGAAACGGAAGTGAAGGAGAAAGCCACCTGACCTTGTTTCTGTTTTCACTGTAGTAAAATAAAACATTATTTACCACCTTAACTATTTTTAAGTGTATAGTTCAGTAGTGCTAGGTATATTCACATCGTTGTACAACATAACATTCTCCTTCCCCCAAGTCCCTGGAAACTACCATTCCACTTTGTGTTTCTATAAATTTGACTACTCTATATATCTCATGTAAGTGGAATCATGCAATATTTGTCTTTTTGTGACTGTATTATTTCACTTATCATAATGTTCTCAAGGTTCATCCATGTTGTAGCAAGACAGGATTTCCTTCCTTTTAAAGTTGAATAATATTCCATTGTATATGTATGCCACATTTTGCTTATCCATTCCTTTGTCAATGGACATCTGGGTTGCTTCCACCTGTTGGCTACTATGAATAATGCCATTATGATTGATTATAGGTGTGCCAATTTCTCTTCAAGGTCCTGCTTTCAATTTTTTTGGATGTATATCCAGAAGTAGAATTGCTGGATCATATGATAATTCTATTTTTATTTTTTCAGGAATTACCATACTCTTTTCCATAGCAGATGCATCATTCTACATTCCCATCAAGGGATCCAATTTCTCCATATCCTTATCAACACATGATTTTCTGGGTTTTGATAGTAGCCATCCTAATGGGTGAGATGATACCTCACTGTGGTTTTGATTTGCATTTCACTAATGATTAGTAAAGCCATCTGGTTTTCTAGATAGACCCAAAGGGCTTATGGGAGTTTCTCAGCTAAATGAATCCAGAAGCATGAGGGACATGGTTGAAGTCAATATTATAGTTTGCCTCATCTGCTGCTTAGAATCCTACTGATACATATGTGCTTCATATGTACACGAAACAAAGTGAATGGATTTGGATCTAATCTTGTTCAGATTAATCAGAGTGGCTAACAGAGTAGCTTATTCTTGGGGGAAATCACTATAAGCCAAGGTGGTATACGAACAAGGGATGGATATTGGTGGGAAATAATTTTCCATGGGTCCCTTACATTTCTGCACATCTTGCAAGATAAGGCACTAACTTCCTTTATTCTGGACTATCTTTCCAAGGATGTCTGTATCCTGAACAGCTTTGGAAAGATCTTGTAACAGATCTTGGAAAATAGAGACAGTATCTTCTTCTGAAGCTTCAAAAGAGAATCGAGCTTCTTGGCCATTATAAAAGTTTCAGGTTTCCTATGCTCAGAGTTTCTTCCCTGTAATGCAACTCATGCTGTTTGCAGATGTCAACTGGCCCTCTTCACATTGCCCTGGGAGAAGTGGGGCTCAGGAAAGTGCCACAAATGTTAATTCTTGAGACTGTTGTTATTGCTGTGAGTAATAAACAGTACTTTGTCTCTGACCCAGGAATCTCAAGTCTTCTTCCAGCATCCACAAAACTGTGGCAGGCTACCTTTGCCATTCAAAATCTCAGCTCCTTTACCATTTCTGATAAATATGTAGAAAATAAAAGTAATAAAAATAATATATACCAGAACCTAAGAGATGCAGATAAAGTGGTACTCAGAAAAATATACATAGTCTTAGAAACTTAAATGAGTGATCAAAAAGAATGAAACTGAATGAATTAAACATTCAGATCAAGATCTTAGAAAAGGACAACAAAATAAACCTAAGGAAAGCAAAAGGAAATAACAGCAGGAAAAAATTAAATGAGAAGCAAATGAAAAAAGGTAAATGTCAGTTCTTAAGATAAGAAAATAGATAAATATTCATGATTTTAACTAAGAAAAAATGGAGAAAAATATATTTTAAAGAAGTAAAACTTAGAAATAATCATAGAATTAGAGGATATTAAAAGAACAGACTCCTTTGCTCAAATTCATGAAAATAAATCTGAAAATGCATGATTCTTTAAAAAAACATAGCATTATCAAATTGACTTCAGTAAAGACAGAAAATCTAAACAGACTATTACCATTTTCTAAGATTTGCTTCAAAATAATACAGAAATGCTGTATAAACTATCTCAGGCAATAGAACAATAATGAAAATCATCCATACATTTTCTTCTTTTTGTTTTAATATATCCAGCAAAACACTGATACCAAAACCCAAAAACATATCTCACAGAAGAAAACAACAGATCAAGTTAATTATAAATATCTACTCATAAATCATAATTAAATCATTATTAAATGGAATTTAGTAGTACTTAAAAAAATAATACACTTCAGTTGGCTAAATTCATGTCAGGGATGGTAGGATACTCCTTACTAGCACATGTATTAATATAATCCATCACATTAATAAGCTGAAAAGAAAAATCATAATCATCTCCATAGATAAATAGTAGCATTTGATCAAATTCACATCTAACTTCATTTTAATTAAAGAATTCTTAATAAGAAAAGAGTCTTGCTTCACGCAATTTTATAGCATACATCATGCTTAATTGAAAAACACCAGGCACATTTCTACTGAAGTTAAGAAAAAGAATGTCTATTATTAGCATGGTTATTTAACATTTTTATGGAAGTATCAGCTGACATAATCACAGAAAGGAATGGTTAAAAAAAATTTTAAGATAAAAATAAATGAATAAATAAGTAGCCTTCCTGTATACAAACAAGTCAGTTACAAAATAAATGGAAATAAAAGATTCCATTTACAATAGCAACATTAAATGCCTAGTAATAAATTTAGCAAGAACTGTACCAAAGCTATATTTAAACAAACCCTTAAAATGCTACAAATCACACAGATGCAAAAGGAGGGCTTAAAGAAGTGGAAATAATGTGATATGACAGACACAGTAAAGAAATGAAACAAATATATTTCTCAGTGGAGTAAGAATTATTCAATAAATGGTATTGAGATGGATCAAATTGTAATCTTTTAAATCATAAAACTACTAGAAGAAAATATGGGAAATTATTTTATAATATTGGAATGGGAAAGGCTTTCTTAACCATGAAATAAAAAATAAACCTAAGTTCATGCAAATCAAAATATTCTATATGGCCAAAAAGAAAAGTTTAAAAGTCAAAATTGGTTGGGGGGGAAATTATAGCATTATTATAGCCTAAAAGCTAACTTCCTTAATATACGAATAAGTTCTACAAAAAGACAAACAGTTCAACTGGGGAGATAAATGGTCAACAGACATATGACCCAGGAATCCCACTCCTGGGCATATATCCAGAAGGAACCCTACTTCAGGATGACACCTGCACCCCAATGTTCATAGCAGCACTATTTACAACAGCCAAGACATGAAAACAGCCTAAATGTCCATCAACAGATGACTAGATAAAGAAAATATGGTATATTTATACAATGGAATACTATTCAGCCATAAAAACTGACAACATAACGCCATTTGCCTCAACATGGATGCTCCTGGAGAATGTCATTCTAAGTGAAGTAAGCCAGAAAGAGAAAGAAAAATACCATATGAGATCACTCATATGTGGAATCTAAAAAAAAAAAATCATAAATACAAAACAGAAATAGACTCACAGACATAGAATACAAACTTGTGATTGCCAAGGGGGTGGGGGGTGGGAAAAGATAGACTGGGATTTCAAAACTGTAGAATAGATAAACAAGGTCATACTGCACAGCACAGGGAAATATATACAAGATCTTATGGTAGCTCACAGAGGAAAAAATGTGACAATGAATATATATATGTTCATGTATAACTGAAAAATTGTGCTCTACACTGGAATTTGACACAACATTGTAAAATGATTATAAATCAATAAAAATGTTAATAAGAAACAGACATAAAAAGACAATTTAAAGAAAAAGAAATACATGAGGCTTTAAATACATGAAAAGATGCTCAACCTCACTCATAGTGAAATAGAAACTGAAGTCAGGAGATACTAATTTTACGTATCAGATTGGCAATGGTCAAAAAAATTGAAAACCTACTGTTGGTGGAAGAGAAATAGGCATCCTCACACACTGTTGGTAGAAGTGTAATTGGTACAACATCAATGGAAGGCAGTCTGGCAATATCTATCAAAATTTTAAATGCATAAACCTCTTGATCCAACAATTCTATTTCTCAGAATATGTCCTACAGTTACTTTGCACATGTGAACAATGATATGGAAAGAAAGAAATTCCTGTAGAAATGTTTTTAATGGCAGTCGATTAAATGCCCATCAATTAAGATTAGTTAAATAAATACTGGTACACCCATCCAAGAGACTGCCATGCAGCTATTAATAAAGGAAGAAGCAGCTCCTTGTGTACTGATAAAGAATGATCTCTAACCTATAAAAAAAAAAGCAAAATAAAACAGTATTAATACGTGCTCATGGAATACAGCCCTGAAGGTACAAATGGATTCAGAATGCAAAGTGAGTTCAGGCAACAATATTTAAATTGATGTCCAAGGTCAATCAACAATCAGAGAATTTTGGCATTGTACCTTAGAACCTGGAAAAGAGGGGTAAGACACAAAAGAAGTAAAATCAAAGTCTAAAGAAAGATGAGCTATATGACATAAAGCTAGAGCCTATGGAGGGGGACAAATAGTGAAAAATTCCCTGTGGTAGGGAAATAACTGCTAGGTTTCAAACAAAAAGATCTTAAATAAAAATAAAAGCAAGAGTTCAATGGATGACTGTAAAGATCTGATCAACCAGGTTTTAGAATCATTGTTCCAGGTGGTTCCTATGCAGACTTTCAGATGTAAAATCCATATACGAAACTGGGCACAGAAATTTCAGAGGCTACCTCACTAATAGAATGCAAAAATCTCATGGCTACAAAGAACCTAAAAAAATAGGCTTGCTTATGTGGCCTGCAGATGGTTACCAGGCATCCCCAGGAGAATGTGATGCCCACATTCAAGCAACAGAGGCTTTATTAGCAGATCATACGTTCCCTGTTAGCAGATGATATGATCTTATATGCAAAAAATTCTAAAGACTTTCACCAAAAAACTGTTAGAACTAGTCAATGAATTTGGTAAAGCTATAAAATACAAAATCAATATACAAAAATCAGTTGCATTTCTATGCAGTATCAAAAAAATGTCTGAAAAAGAAATAAAGAAAACAATCTCATTCACGATAGTATCAAAAACAATAAAATACTCAGGAATAAATTTAACCAAGAGGTGAAAGATCTGTATAGTGAAAACTGTAAGACTTTAATGAAAGAAACTGAAGAAGACACAGATAAGTGGAAAGATATCCCTTGATCATGCATCAGAAGAATTAATGTTGTTAAAATGTCCATACTACCCAGAGTCATCTATGAATTAAATATGATCTCTATCAAAATTCCAATGGCAAAGAATCTGAAAAAGAACAGATACATATGTATAACTCAATCATTCTGCTGTACATCGGTAACTAACACCACATTGTAAATCAACCAAACTTCAATTTAAAAAAATCCCAATGGCATTTTTCACAGAAATGAAAAAAATCCTAAAATTCATATGGAGCCACAAAAGACCCCAACTAGCCAAAGCAATTCGAGAAATAAAGAAGATCTATATCACAAAGCTACAGTAATTAAAACAATGTTGTTCTGGCATAAAGAGACACATTGATCAATGGAACAGAATCAAGAGGCCAGAAGTAAACCCATACAAATACAGTCAGCTAATATTTGAAAAGGGAGCCACAACTACTCAATAGGGAAAGGAGAGTGTCTTCAATAAATGATGTTGGGAAATCTGGATAATTACATACAGAAGAATGAAACTGGATCCCTATATTACATGACTTACAAAAATTAACTAAAAATTAATAGAAGACTTAAATATAAGATCTGAATTTATAAAACTCCTAGAAGAGAACACAGGGAATAAAAGATGACATAGGGATAAGAGAAAAGGTCCTTGAGAGTGAAGAGGAAACCTACGGAATGGAGGGAAATATTTGTAAACCATCTATCTGATAAGGAGTTAATGTCCAAATATATAAGGAACTCATACAACTCAATAGTAATAATAATAACAATAACAACAATAACAACAACAATAATAATAATAATTCAATTAAAAATGGGCAAAGGACCTAAATAGACATACAATGTATTTTGGACATACTGAGTTAAATAAATATATTATGAAAATTAATTTCCCTTTTTACTTTCTTTTTCTAATGTGGTTATAAGAAAATTTTAAATATGTATTATGGATCTGGGCAAAGTAAACTGAAAACCTGGAAAAGATTCAACATTCTAGATGTCATTAAGGACCTTTATGATTCACGGGAAGAGGCCAAAATATCAACATTAACATAAGCTTGGAAGAAAATGAATCCAACCTTCATGGATGACTTTGAGGGGCTCAAGATTTCACTAGAGGAAGGAATGCAGATGTGATGCAATAGCAAAAGAACTAGAATTAAAAGTGGAGCCTAAAGATGTGACTGAATTACTGCAATCTCATGATAAAATTTTTAAGAATGAGGAATTGCTCCTTACGGATAAGCAAAGAAAGCAGCTTGTTGAGATGGAAACTCCCCCTTGTGAAATGCTGTGAAGGTTGCTGAAATGACAACAAAGGCTTTAGGCTATGGAACAAACTTAGTTGATAATGCAGCATCAGGGTTTGAGAGGACTGACTTCAATTTTGACAGAAGTTCCACTATGGGTAAAATGCTATCAAACAGCACTGCGTACTACAAATTATTCATGAATGGAAAAGTCAATTCATGGAGCAAACTTCATTGTCGTCATATTTTAAGAAATTTCCACAACCACCTCAACCTTCAGCAACCACCACCCTGATCAGTCAGCAGCCATTAACATCCAGGCGAGACTCTTTACCAGCCAAAAGGAGATGATGGCTAGCATTGTTTAGCAATATAGTATTTTTAATAAAGGAATGCACATTTTTTAGACATAATGCCACTGCACACTTGGTAGATATATGAACATAACTCTACAACTATAGTATAAACATAACATTCATATGCACTGGGAAACCAAGAAATCCATGTGACTGGCTTTACTGCAGTCATCTGGAATTGACTAAACCAGCAATAATCCCCAAGACATGCCTAGAACTAAATATTTTTTTTAAAGAACTGACTCTCTCTCAGGCAGACTCAAATCTTAAAATGTGACATATTAATCTTGCCTAACAAGCATTATCCATTTGTTTCTACAAAGAAGTTGTCCTTCCCCAGTCCCCTAAATGGGTGCTATATTTTACTTCTGGTGACACCACATTCTCCATGGCCACTGGCAACTGTTGCTGCTGTATCAGCTCTTGTCAGCCCAGGTAAAATCCTCATGACCAGTTGATGCCAATAAGCCTTTATTTCCTCTGCCCATCTCCCTCACATTCCTTATAAACTTGTTAGATTTCAAAGTACTACCTCAAAAAGTACTCCCATACAAGTCTGAAGACTTTAAGGAATTAATACTTCATGTTTTAAGTCATGACAATATAACTTACTCCCAATACTAGTACTGTATCCAGACAATAGAATATTATTTGGTAGTACAAAGGAGTGACATACTGATACATGCCACAAGAATGAACTTTAAAAACATTATGCTGATAAAGAAGTCAGTCACAAAAAAACCATATATTGTATGATTCCATTTATATGATATGTCCAGAATAGGTAAATTTATAGAGAGAAACTAGATCAATGGTTGCTTAGGGCCAAGGAAGTGGGAGGGGACAATGCACATTGACTGCTAATAGATGCAGGGTTTCTTTTAAAGGGTGCAAACACATTCTAAAGTTAGATTGTGGTGATTATTATATGGTGTTAGGAATATTTTTAATTGAACTCTGTACTTTAAATTGGTATATTATATGATATGTGAATAATACATTGATAAAGCTGTTTTTAAAAATGCTACTGTTAACTATTGATTACAGCTACCAGTGAATAGTTACTATGTGCAAGAAACTTAAGAGACCCTGTATCACCTGATTAGCAACTTTGTGAGGTCAGTTTTTAATCTTATAGACAAGGAAACAAGTTCAGTAAAATGAAAATATTTACACAAAGTTACAGAGCTAGTTAGGAATGGTGTCTAGATATATCACTTTGATGAAATGTCTCTATGAAGCCCTTGCTTGCCATTAAATAATTTATTGCAAATAATTATAGTAAGAGTATCACTGATACACAAATGGCCTTGAAAAAATAGGCATTTTGTTTCTATCAGTGGTGGGAATAAGTTTTTGGGGGGGAAATCAGTGATAAGAAATAAGGCTTAGGAAATTGTATCCATTGTCTTGTAGTAACCATTGTCTTGTAGAAATCAGAATATAACCTGTAAAAATACTGAATCATTATGCTGTACACCTGAAACTAACATAAAATTGTAAATCAACCATATTTCAACAGAAGAAAAAAAAGAAAGAAAGGAAGCTTAAAAGGTTAAGTGCCATTGTTAATTCAAAACCCATATTTAGAAAACAAATGCCTCTGGAAAACAAAAGTAATTAAGATCATATAATTTGTTCCTTCTCTTTCAGTTTATATCAGAGCTAGATTGTGAACGTCTTCAAGATACAGATAGCATGTTTCTCTTTTAAATTAATGACTTTAGAAATTCCTGGTTCTTTATAGTAGAAAAAACACCAACAAAACATAAATATACAGAAACTATCACTATTTCTTTAAACTACATTCATTAGGCAAAAATATTCCTTTATTTAGATTTTATTACTTACATTTAGTCTTTTTACCCATACATTTAGAGGGCTTTACAAACACTAATTTATTAGCCATTCCAGAAAGATGGGTGGATATATTCTGAGAGGAAGAAATACAGATATGATACTAAAAGGTACACTTGTTCACCTAAAATGCAAATAATCATCTATTTAGTTGCTACATGTCTATTTGTTGCTATAACAAATTATCACAAACTCAGTGGTTTAAAACAACGCAAGTTTATTATCTTCTGGTTCTGTAGGTCTGAAGTTTGACATGGGTCTCACTGGACTAAATTCAAGGTCTTGGCACGGCTGCATTCCTTTCTAACTAGGGGAGAATGCTTCCTTATCTTTTCCATTTTCTAGAGGCCACCTGCATTCCTTGGTTCATGTCCCCTTCCTCCTTCAAAGGAAAAGTGCATCGTCCTTCTTACATCGCGTAACTCTGACTTCTTCTTTCACTTCCCTCTTCCATTTTTAAGAACCTTTTTGATTACACTGGGCCCATCCAGATAATCCAGGATAGTCTCCCCAACTCAGGACCTTAAATTAAGGTCTTTAACTTAATCACATCTAAAAAGTCCTTCTGCAACGTAATGTAACATATCCATGGGTTCTGAAAATTAGGACTGTTATCTTTGGGTGAGCATTATCCTGACAAGCACCATTGCCCTTGTCCTCAAAGAAATCAGAAAATATTCACAGTGAATTGAGCCTAAACTGGGGAACGGGAAGCATACTGGTTTAAATGGAGTATGTAGAATTTGGGATGAAAAATTCTTCCTTTCTGTTTTCAGATATTTCCTGGCATTTTATTTTGAAGAGGAACTGTACTTAGATGCATGAAATAACAGGTGAAATAGGTTGCCATTCAAAACAATGAGAAGAAATAGAACTATCCAGATGAATCTGTCCATCTTTAAATCTAACAGAAATCAAAAAAGCTTATTTTATACTTTCTTTCTACACACTGTTCTGCCTTAGCAGTCAGCAATTACCATTCATACAACAGCCACAGCCTGCACCATAAAATTGGATGTTGTATTAATTCAAGCTACAGAAAAGGTAGCTGGGAAGATGATACTTGAGCATACTAAGCATGAGTTTTTACGAACCTTTAAAGTAAAACACCCAAAGGAACATTATACATGTAGTTAAGAAATCAAACCTCTCCTTTTTAATAGGTCCAGATTCAAAATGAAATTATATCACTACATTATAAGACTGACTTTTTCTTAATTCCCCAGAACAGCGTTCTAGTGATTATGTAACTTCTTCAATTTAGCATTATATCTTTTTTGACTCCAAGACAAAAGACTGACATTTGATGTACTCAAGTTATAGCCAGCATTTACCAATTCTTTGATTCGACTTTTTAAAGTACTTATGCTGGAATCCAAAATTCGAGGATTTTCAATTATTTGTGAAATGCTAATTTTTTCTTCCATGAGGCAGTCTATTTTATCACTAAACTTCTTCTCTCCCAAGAAAATCAAACCTGGATAATTTAAAACAAACTTCTGTACCTCTTCTGCAGTACATCCCAGAGAAAACAGCTTCTCTTTCACATTTGTGTAGTTTCTTCTGGCACAATCATTGGAAAGGTCTAGGATCTTAGCTCCTGGACCACATATCAGAACAAGCAGCTCCTCATTGTTCAAGTTGAAAGCTGACTGTAAAAACTCAATGTTAGCTTTTACCCGTTTGGTGCTCTGAATTAAGATGAAAGGGTTTTTCAAAATTATCTTCCTGACAAAATCTGTGGGATCATTGTGACCCAAAGATAAACAGACTTCTTGCAAAAACTGAACCATCTGTTTATTCAGATCAAGACTATTGGAGAACGTACGCGGGGCATTGGTCAACAATCGACCAAGGCATTTACGGGTCAATCCAACCGAGTAGAGGAACTTTATATTATTCTCTAAGTTTAGGTTGTTACTGGACCGAAAAAAGGATTCAGGGGAACGCTCCAAAATATTTACAATTTCAAGGTCTGATGTCATAATTCTTCTCCACAGATTCCACCGATATGAAAGACTTTCAGGTGTGCGTGTCATGGCTCGTGGGTATCTTGATATGATGCTAGCAATCACTTCTTTGCTAGCTCCTTTAGACAGAAGAAATGTCTTCAGGCCCTGTTCATTGGTACCCATCCTATTAAAAACTCCAGGCTGCCTTTTCTTTGCCATGTCAACATCGACTCCCATAGTAAGTAAGTTATTCAGCAGTTCTTCATTTGCCAAAGACTCACTGTATGCATTACCATGCTTCACACCAAAAAGCCTAAATGAAACTGATTTAAGAAGGATCTCTGCTGAAAAGTGGATCATCCAACATCTTGAACCAAAGAGAAAGTTACTTCTCATACACAAGAGGTTTCTTGGTGCCATAATGGTCAGGTAGCCCAAACTTTTCGGAATGCTGTGTAAAACAACATATATAATATTATACAAACACACATGTTAAACAGATAAAAGACTATATTAGGACCCTATAAGGATCATGGTCACTTCTATAAGAAAATACCTAGATATCCAGCTTTTCTTGTGCTCCTGGTGCCATGGTAACAATTCAGCAACTTTTACATTGACCAGCTTTCAAGATCCATATAAAAAAAAGCTCCTCTGTGTCTGTCCTTTTAATTACTTCAATTTAACAAGAATTTGGATCATGCCTATAAGGCTGGAACATTTCTGTAACTCAGATAACCTACAGATCCTCAAAGAATTAGGAAAAGATTCCAAAATAATAGATTCAAATAACATTCAAACAAAATGCAGGACACTCACAAAGTAAACATCAAACAACAGCAAAAGCACATTTCAGATTGCCCCATATTCTGTGTTCATTATTCTTCACGTCTCTACAACACCACTTACTACTCTGTAACTGCACACTCTTCCCAAAATGCATGAATTTAAAAACTTAAAAATAATGTGTATGCACATTTGACTGTCTTTTATGCTTGGATTACCACATTCTGTTGATTCTTATTTTGTAGTTGGCTTTATTCCTTTGATAACTATGTAAGTTTAAAAAGCTAAAGACCTAATCTGTTCCAGAAACAATAATTAATAATATATGTAAACTAAAAAAAGGTGCAGTATACTGTATATATGTATTTACATGTAATATGTGTATGTGCAGTCAAACTGTAATAATTCTACCTAATAAAACTGAAAAAGGAAAAGAAAAAGAAAGAAAGAAAGAAAGAAAGAAAGAAAGAAAGAAAGAAAGAAAGAAAGAAAATAAATAGTAAGATTCTCCTACCTAAAGAATGAAGTCTACCTTGCACAGCTCAACCTGTTCTCTCTTCCAGCTGCTCAAGGGTGACCTCTACTGGATAATGGGACAGAACACTGACAGCTGTAGATAAGGCCAGTGCTTTCCGAAGAGGGGTACAAGATGATCCAATGGGATGCACGAAGAAAACAGTAAAACTGCAACTTACATTTGTCTTGACCTTTTAAAATTTCTATTTTTATATGCTTTAGAATGCATATAATATAATAGTACTATAAAACATGTATGTAACTAATCAGTACATAAATATACATATATTGGAGGTACATGTACAAATCTTTTTTTATTGTGTGTAAATGATCAAAAAAGTCTGCAGGTCACTACTCTAGGCAATGCACTCTACTCCTGATAAACAGGGCTTAACAAGCCACAGAGAGTTAAAAAAATTTACTAGTGACAAACTAAAGTAAGTAAAAACATGCCAAATTTCTCAACAAAAGAGTAATAAATTAAGGTTTCTTCTGAATCTGTCATAGGTGGATTTTATGTCTTTGGTTATAATTCATTCTTCAGGGAAAGATCTTTCACTCAAATTAACATGTCCAAACCCAAACAGTATCTTTCTCAGCCCTCAAACAAACTAGCTCTCCTCTGATTAATGAAGTCAGTATTATGCTAATAGTCATTCATGATAAAAAAAAGTCTGGAAGTAAGCTTTGCTTTTTTTCTCTTCGTCAACCTCACAGTCATCAAATCATTTATATTCAGCTGGCAGTATCTCTGAAATCCAACCACTCCACTCTTTGCTATTCTCTCACTCGGTCTATAACAGCTGCCTAACTTGCTTCTCTAATATCAGTCACTAAAACTGCCACCATAGTACATTTGTAAAACAAAGATGTGATTATGCCCCTCATTCCCTGATTAAAAATCTTTGTAGCTCTCCCCTACAAGGTAAAATCTTCAGACTGACCTTTCTAGCTGTCTCTTCTGTTCTACAACCTCACAACCAAGTACCACTGCTTCTCAAATCTCTAAGCCTAAATACCCTTGACCATTCTTGTTTCCCTGCCTTTGCTTAAGTTGTTCTGTCATTCAGAAAGGCCATCCTTCCGATGTCCATCCATAGTACAACATCCCATTCAAATAGCATTTTCCCACAAATCTTCGACTTAACGTTAAAGTGAATCATTTGTCTCATAGTAATTTGTTATTAATGAATGTAAAACTAAGTATTCTACTCATGTAGGGAAAAAAAAGAGTTGAACTGGACTTAGAACTGGCAACAAAAACTTGCTTTTGATTGCAATAATGTAATTGCAATAAATTGACCCAAGAAAATAGTGTGAGCAGTCTCAGCTAAGCCTAAGAACAATGGTAACTAATATCAACAGTTGAACATATGAGAAAATAGGGGAAATTCTCAAATATCACTGTTGTAAGGGAATTTGGCACCATCCATCATACCTTTTAATCCAGCATTTCTACTACTTGGAGATTATTCAAAGAAAACAAAGGGTAAGAATGCACATTTGTTATTAAAAAAAAAAGATGACCATTATAATATTATTTGCCATAGCAAAAACAAAAAACAAACAAAAAAAACCACCAAATGGCCACCAATAGCAGAATGATTAATAAATTGTCATATATGTATACAGTATAATACTATATAGCCTGCTTTAAAAAATGAGGCAGATCTAACACAATAGACAGATGTCCAAGATATTCTAAGTGGCAAACTGCTTAACAGTATGGCTAGGATAATATCACTTACATAAAAAGGGAGGAGGGGACATACATAGTTGGTGTGAACATAAATTGGTGTACCCACTGTATAAAACAGTATGGAAACTGTAACTCAAAAAAAAAAAGTTAAAAAAAAACACAGTATGGAGGGGTCTCAGACACTAAAAACAGAACTACCATATGACCCAGCAATTTCACTCGTGGTATATCTCTGAAAGAAACAAAAACACTAATTCAAAAAGATATATGCACCCAATACATGCATTCTAGCAACTTTATTTACAATTGCTAACCTATGGAAGCAACCTAAATGTCCATCAACAGATGAATGGATAAAGAAAATGTAGTATATATACATATATACAATACAATATTACTCAGCCATAAAAAAGAACGAAATTTTTGCCATTTGCAGCAACATGATGGACTTGGAAGGCATTATGCTAAATGAAATAAGACAGATAAAGACAAATATTGTATGATATCACTTATATGTAGAATCTAAACAATACAAGAACTAGTGAATATAATTTTAAAAAAGCAGACTCACAGATATTACCAGTGATGGGGTTGGGGAGGACAATATAGGGTTGGGAAAGAGGAGGTACAAACTATTGGGTGTTTAAGGTAGGCTATAAGGAGGTATTGTACAACACGGGAAATAAAACCAGTATTTGTAAAACCTGTAAATGGAATACAATCTTTAAAAACTGTATAAAAATAAAAAATTCAGAAAATGTAAGATCAAAAAAAAAAGGGGGACATTAATATATACAGAGAGGGGGGAAAATTGAATAAAAGCTGTTTTTCAGTTTCCAACACAAAAAAGTTAAACCTGATAAACATCAATATTATTTTAGCACCTAATATCCATTCAAAATAGTCCTATTATATCTAGCAAGGTGAGTAAATATTTCAGCAGCCTAATGCAAGATTATCAAATGCCTCAATCTAAGAATTACAAAAGTAATTAATAGTCTATAATTTATTTCAATCTGTCTCTCATACTGACATTTTAACTAACCAAAGGCAAGGGCTAAAGGCCAAAATTAACAAATATACTGAAAATCTCTGTACCTGTAACTTGTGAGGTCTAAGGAATAAAAAAGGATTTATGTTCCCCTCTGCTCCACAATTCCCTGGACAAAGAGGTTTTTAATGGAAATGGGTAACCACTGGTTCCAGGATACAACATTCAGTTGGTCTTCTTTTGACATAACGAGCTAAATTTGGAGATCTTTACAACAATGCATTTCTCACCTCATTTGTCTTAAGGAAAGAAGGCTTTGCAATCCTCCAGAAAAACTGGAAAGCTGACGTCCCTAGAAATGTAAAAATAAAAGGGAGGGTGGGACAAAATATTGTCAGGACTTCGTAACACAAAACAAAGAGCTAAATCTCACATAACACTGTATAATGTTCCCGTGAGATGCATAATCTCTTGTATACTAAGAATCTCCCAGAGATAACTGACAAGAAAATGCCAGGTACGTTCCTGAGTATGATGGAAAACGGTAGCTGAATAAAAAATGATTCGTAAAACCAAAACTCAGTGCTTCATATACATTATCTTACTTAAACTCCACAGCTTAAAGGTAGGTATCATTCCTAAAATTACAAAATCAGAAAAAGCGCCGAACTTCACTACTAACTTGACTTAGCTGAAGCAAGATTCGAACCTACGGGTTCCACTCCACTTGTTCTCCTCACCCCTCTTTCTACAAGGAAACTCCTCAAGGAGCTGCTAGGGATGGGACTCCGCTATACAACACAATCACCCAGACCCGCTTCTAAAAATGAAAAAGCTTAGCGGCAGCGAGTCACCGACCTCAACCTGGACTGTAACTAAGCGCGGTAAAGAGCTTTACTCCCGCCTCCGGTGTCTGGAGCGGAATCGAGGGACGGAAGTGGAGAAGAATAACTTCCGGCCACGGGCGGCGCTCAAAAGTGACGTCATCCTCGTGGCGCTCTCAGGGGGCCGCGCTACTGCTCTCAGTAGTCCGACGCCAGAGGCCCGGCAGAGGGCGGCAGGAGACCGCGGTAAGCGCTGGAAGGGCCCTTGAGGCTGATTTTGGAGGGCGGGGCGGGACGCAGAGCTTTCCTGACGGCTGGGCCAGAAGCCGAGAGTTCCTGCGGAGATCCATTTACTCCCTTGACACACTGTGGGAAAGTCGCTGATACATACATTAATTTTGCAGCCTGGTAGGATGGTTACGCTTATTAATGTGATTAATATGACGAAGATGAATACATCGGCTTTTTGTGCAGGAAAACGCGTGTGAACCAAGGCTCATGAAACAGTTCCAGGTTGTTTCGTTGTTGAAGCACCTTAGAAACCCTGGAGTGTGGCTGCTAGTCCCGAATTCTGCCTCAGCCTTCAGTCTGGGAAGCGATTCTAGTATGCTTCGACTTAAGTGCTTACGACACGGATTATTTCTGGTTCTCTTTAAATTGTGACGAATTTAGGCTGTTTAAATCAAATTTTCAATAGAATCTTAATCTCTACAGCCAGTGCGTTTTTGCCACCCTTTGGAGGCGTCGCCTTAAACCTTCTTGGTCTCCTCAGTCTCACCTGCTTGGGGATGGTGGCAACGGAGATTAAATTTCCATTCAAGGCAATTCTACTGTTACCCTGAAAAGAAGGATTATCCGTAGATTAATGAAATAATCTTCAGGCTGCAAAATTATTTTCCACAAGAAGGGGTAGTTTGGTCCTTAAAAAAATAAAGTAGGGGAGAAGGTCGATCCTGAATTTTACTGCAAGGAAGAATTTCCTGCGTCACCCTCCTCCATGTTAGAGCATAATGGTAGAATTTTCTTCATCTCATTTCTGCACCGATGAACCAATTAATGTTTTATCCTCACTCTGTCACTTAGATTACTCCTTGCAGGTTTGTTGCTGTCACTTTGTTTTGAATTAACTTTCTGTTTTGTTGGTTTATGAGGATAAAGATTTACCTTTGGGACTTTAAATGGCTAAAAAAAAGCCAGTCTATCTGGTAAGTGAAACTATCTACCTCAGTTGCTCCAGGTTAAAAAAAAAAAAAAGTCCTGAAGAATTAGAAATGGTCTCTTTATGTGAATTTCTGCATGGAAGGAACTTTTATATCCCAATTAGTATTTACTAGTATATATAAATATATAAATTTATATGCATAAATATATAAATGTTATATCTATAAACTTCCTTGCAATCAGAATGTAAAACAATAAAATCTTTTTTAGGAATCATTCATCTTCAGGCTTTAAGAAGACTGTTGAGACTATGGAGACTCAGTGCTCTTACTTTACAGGTGAGATGCTGAAACCCTTAGAATAGGAGGCAGCAAGAGAGTGCATGTCTTATACCTTCTTGACCAGTAAGTCTTCTGTGATTTATAGCACATGCTTTGTTGTACTGACATAGATTATCAAAGGTTATTTCAGACTTCCTTAAGCAACATTACTAAGTTTGTTTTTAGTGATGTCTTGTAGGCAAAAGAAATTGATTCTTTTAAAAACAAGTTACATATTTCCTGCCCCAAATTTTCTAACTATTAATATATTTTAAATGCATATTATGAAATGCTGAAAAGAATAACAACCAAAGTATAATAATGGTTGGATTAAGACCGTGTATCATCAATTTGTTTTTTTCTTCTCATATTTGCAAAGAGGTTTAATCGTTAATGACTTGTGAAATGCTGTCATTATCTCCAGTAGGAGCAATGACTACTACTTGGTTGTCATTGGTTTTGAGTGAAAACCATATATACTTTATATGGTTTGCATATGAAAACAAATGGAATGGCTGCAGATTGCTTAAGCCTGAGTAAAACTGTAAAGTTACTCAGATAGTTGTTAGTACAGGTTGTTAATACTCCTGCTGTTTGCAAACAAACTAAAGAGCTACCTTTCCCCCTTTTCAGAACAATTATTTTTTAATAACCTTAGATTTTTAAAGATTTTAGCACTGGCAACTTTCTTTCTCTGAAATACGCCTAACCAGGGTCTAGAAAGACTTCATGAGTCAGCTTTCCTACTTTTAGAATCATTATCACAAAGGTCTATGGCAAGGAACTGGATACTTAGCCTAGCAAATTTGCAGATTCCAGACCCGACATGATCCTGGATTCCCATAGTAGTTAGATTGCCATCATCCGCAGGACAGAGTTGGCCAAGAGAAACACAGTACTCTTCTTGAGATTCCTCTCAGCCTGGTGAGAGTACCTTTTGTGTTGCTTGATCCTACTGTTCTATGCCTTCAATTACCATGAAGTGATTTTTAACCACCGGAAGAAAACATTATCTTGCCACAGAGCAGGGGAGCAAATATTCACAAGATGGAATAAAATCTTCCTTTTCTAAAATTATATCCCTTCCTATTTACAGTGTATCTTGAAATTTTACCTTTAGAGATTTATTCCTTGGTATTTGTCACATGGTGGTTTTAAATCAGAAGCATATTTGAAAGGGAAAAGAAATTAAGCCAATAGGCAGCACACTTTTTCCAAAAAGGCCCAGATAGTAAATATTTTAGGCTTTGTGGGCCACATACTGTCTCTTTTGCAATTCTTTTCTCTCTGTCTCTCTCTCTGTCTCTCTCTCTCTCTCTCTCTGTCTTTTCACTCGTTAAAAATGTAAAAACTGTTCTTAACTCAAGGGCCACCTGGCCATTGGCTATAGTCTACACACACCTGCATTAAACTATAATGAGCTACTCACATATATCTGTAACTTAGTTTGTTGACTTAAAGACTTCTGAAGAATAGGAATTTTGAGAGAAAGGACTTAGAACAGAAAATATTAATAATATTTGAAACGTTCGTAGAACGCTACTTGACAGGTATTAGTCTAATCACTTCACCTATATTAGTTCACTTAAGTCTATGGTGGAAATATCTCCATTTTACAGATGAGGAAACTGAGATAGAGGCTAAGTAACTTGTCTAAGCTCATAGAACTAGTAAGTGATTGTAACCAGAATCTATGATCATAATTGCAATGCTATGCTGACACTCAGAGAGAAGTAATATTTTAATTCACTACACAAAATACAAAAGTAGAAATATTTTTCTATAGATTATAGAAAAGGGGGGCGGAATTCACGCATAATTCCATCAACTAGAAATAACCACCATTCACATTTTATTTATGTCCTTTTGGTTTATATTCTTCCAGAATGTTTTACACATAAAATTATTTTCCTTATTTAGTCCTCTGACATAGGTATCATAGTTTTGTAGATGAGGAAACTGAGGCTTAGATCGATTAGGTGACTTTTTCAAGGTCACAAAGCTAATATGTGTGTGGAACCAAGATTTCAACCCAGGTGGTATCTTCTAGAACCTGTCCTCCTAACCCCAGGCCTACACTGTATTTGAGTTTATACTTATTTGTCGCACTTAAAAAGCCTTTTTCCATCTCTCATTTATAAAGAACAGTCACCCATAGTTTCTTCCAGAACTTTATTATTTTTCATGTTTTTCCTTTAAATCTGAATTACCTGGATTTTACTTTGGAATAGAAAACAAGGTAGAGATTTAGTTATTTCTTTTTCAAATTGCTAGTCAATTATTCCAACATCATTTAATGAATAATACTTTCTTTGTCAATGCTTTGAAATGCCACCATGTAATATACTAAATGACAAAATAATATTACCATTTTTGAATGACTGCTTTCCATTTTTGAAAGATATTTCTTAAGGTTCTGTTGCCATGATCTAACTTAAGGGTTGATATGAAGAAAGGAAAGTATGTGTCAGCCTGGTGTTATAAACCACCCAGTCTGTGGTATTTCTGTTATAGCAGCCCTAGTGATCTAAGAGAATGACTAACAAGTAGAGATGGAGAGCAGAGGAGCGGGCAAAGGATCAGAGGCAAGAAAGTGCAGTGTCATGCTTGGGAAACTGAGACTGCATGGTATTAGAAAACAGTGCCAACACTACCTCTTGTCTCTAGACCTTTGCTATGTAAGACACTGTTGACTGGGTATACTGTTGCTTGTAGCCAAATACAATTCTGATAGAATACTCTGTAAATATGTGTTAAATGAATAAGCAGTAATGAGTAGAGAACTGGAATGGAGAGTCAAAGATTTCAACTTCAGTTCTGGCTTTCCAACACGAGTAGTACACAGAGTTGTTTTTCTTCTGTTCAACTTCCCTTTCTTCATTCTACCACAGACTGGATGGTTTAAACAGCAAACATTTCTCATGATTCTATAGGCTTGGGAGTCCATGATCAAGGTGCCAGCAGATTCAGTGTTTGGTGAGGACCCTTCCTGGTAGACACTGTCTTCTCACTATGTCTTTACATGGCAGAAAGGAACAAGAGAGCTCTCTGCAATCTCTTTCATAAGAGCAAGAATCCCATTTGTGAAAGCTTTACCTTTACAGTCACCTGCCAAAGACCCCACTTCCTAATAATGTCACTTTGGAGGTTAGGATTTCAACATAGGAGTTTTAGGGTGATACATTTAGTTCATAATAGTCATTTAACCCAGGGAGGATGATATCATCTCTCCCTGGAGCCTTTCCAAACTCCCACTCAGAATAAGTCTTTTCCACTTCTGTGCTTCTGTAGCACTTTGTTCAGTCATGTAAAACTGAATGCATTTTACCCTGTGTTGAAATGAATATAGAGCATACATTTTGATCTCCTCTGCTGTTAGCCAGCAATTCCTTGAGGGCATAGACTGAGTCTCATTCACCATTATGGAAGCTAGGTGCCAGTTGTCCTCCTATGCTTCGGCTTTGCCAGCTGCACCCTGTTGAATCCAGAATCTCAGAACCCAGAACCACTTTGAGTTCTGCTAAAGTAAACCACATCACCTGAAAACATCAGTGAGCAAAGTGGACTTCACTACAGATTTTGTCAAGGGGGTTACCCACCATACCATACAGGAAAACAACTTTCAGATTTGCTGTTGGACTCACTAGCTCACATTTTCTTCCTTTTGGATGGTCCTCAGGACTCCAAACTCCTATCCCCATTTTTGCCCAAATGCAGCTATACTCCAGCCCCATCTCCAGACTGGCAAACCCACATGAGGTTCACTAAAATAAAGTCCCACTCATCTTAATAGTGGGGGCAAGGGGATTCAAAGAGCAGATAATATCAAATCATGTTTATAATGGTTAGCTTTTATTGAATAGGTATTATGTGTAAGGAACTATTATCCCTGCAAGGCATGTTTTATTATTCCCACCTTACAGTTAAGAAAAGGGAGACATGAAGAGGTTAAATAGCCATATCACACAGCCAGGAAGTAGGAACCAGAAATCAAACTCAGGCTATTTGAATCCAGAGCTTGGGCTCTTAATAATTAACTCTACTAACCTCTATAGCACCTAACAAAAGCCTTCCCTAGTAAGTACATCAAAATGTTGGTTGAATTAATTACTTGTATTTCTAAGAGCATCAGAAGTACTCTAGCTTCTTATATTTCTTTTTTTCCAGCTGCAAAAATTTATTTTTGTTTGTGAAATACCGAAATATCCATTATAGGAAGAAAACTACATTATCTTAAATGAAAGTGAAAATTAGGAATATATTGAAATTATTTGTTAGTTTTATTTTTCCAGCTTTATTAGGGTATAATTGACAAATTAAACTTGTATATATTTAAGGTATACAACATGACAATTTGATATACTCATACATTGTGAAATGATTACCATAGTCAAGCTAATTAACACATCCATTAACTCACATAGTTACCATTATTTTATGAGTGGAATGGGAACACTTAAAATCCACTCCCTTAACAAATTTTAAATATACAACACAGTATTGTTAACTATAGTCCCCATGCTGTACATTCATTCTCATGGATATCTAAAGCTTTCTGTTTTTACTGGTGTTAAGTGAATGAATGAACTGATTAATTTACTGACTATGCATTTCAGCTTCCTCACCTGAAAATTCATTCATTCAGTTGTTCATCTAATATTTATGTGTCGCTGTGTGGGCACCAGGGAAACAATGAAGCATAAGAGACATTCCTAGACTTTGACAAGTCTAATGGAGATATTCACAATTCAAAAGAAAAATTTTGAACCAGAAGATACTTAAGGTCCCTTCCTGCTCTAAACTTCTGTGATTCTATTGAGTGGGAGGTTTGCTCTCCATGTACTGAGTGGTAGATTTATGATCACATGAAGATGGCTCTTTCTTCCTCCCGTCTTCAGCACTCAAATCAGTGCAAAAAGAGTAGATTCTGCTAAATTTTAAATAACTGCTAACCTTGGCTAGACATTGGGTGCTCCTTGTCAAATAATCATGGAGGAGAGAATTTAAGGCTATCTCTGAGCAAAATAACAAAGAATGGGAAGCCTTAGCATACTGACATCCAGCCTTCCTCACTGCACTCCTAACTCCTGTATCTGCTGGATAACTCCTGCTTTCCTCCGAGTACCCCAAATCTCACTTTGATACTAGGCAGTCCAGTGGAGCATGAAGTGTTCCCTACTCCAGAGCTGCCTGTAGAGCTTCTCTCTTCACCCTTACCCATGACACCTGACTTTTTCACCTCTGTATCTCTCATATCCTGCTGTTCTCAATCCTAGCTGCACATTAGCATCACCTAGGGAGCTTTTTAAGCATACTGAAGCTCAGCTCTTCACCCCCAGGGAATTTGATTTAATTGGTTTGGCATAAGGCCCAGACATTGGTGTGGGTTTTTTTGTTTGGTTTGGTTTGGTTTGGATTTGGGTTTCAGTTTTTTTAAATCCTCAACAGATGACTGGAATGTATAGCCAGAATTTAGAATTACTGCTTAATTTTCACCTGCTGGTTAAAGCCCACTCTGGATTCTGGAACTGATTCTGTTCCTAGCCAGGGAAAATTCAAGGAGCCTTAGACTAGCAGCTCAGCAGCTCAGAGGTTAATCCCACTGTAGCCTGGACTCCCAGTTCCAGTAATTACAGGCTATTGTTGTTCCTTGTGATTAGGCCCCTGACCCAAAGGAACATGGGGAATAAATGAAGGGGAAGCAGTTATTGGGCAGGCAAAACAGTAGGTGTTTAATGCCTTCCTGCTGCCTTCCGCCCCCTACTCCCACCCCCAGCTCAAACCACTGTACCAAAGTTGTCCTGAATAAACAGTGTCACTTGGTGACAGGCATGGATAGGAAACTGACCTACTGTCACTCAGCCATGCCTATGTCAAGCTGCTAGATAGTTCTCTTTATTTTACTACATATACCTCTGTTAGTAATACTTCCTAATAATCTCTTTCCCAGAGACATTGCATCTTTAATCACCTTTCCTTTTTTCTCTCCTTCTTTTAACTTGAATCTAGTTAATTCTAGAATCTTCTTCTTTCCCTTGATCCCTTTTTTCCTCCCTCACTATGATTGTGATCACGTCTAAGCATAAGACTAGTGTAAGTGTTGTATTTAAACCAGAAAAAAAAAGTGACATATTTTAAAGTGAAATTTTAACGTAAGAAGAAAGAACAACCTCTCGAGTTCATAGAAGTGCTACTAAAAACTCTTCACAATTCTCATAAAAGTCTGTATTCTTTTTATTCTTCTCTAAAGAAACCTTTTCTTCAGAAACCAGCATTCAGCATACTGTTTTTAATTAGTTAGTTATTTTCTGCTTTGATATTTGCTTTAAAACAGTTTGGGGATTTACTATTTTTTTTGACACTTCATTTTACGGATTTTTTTCAGAACATTAGTACCATCTATAACATTGTCTTAATTTAAAATTCTATTCTGAATACCGAAGTTTTTGGAACCCAACAGATCGGTAAATTGAGGAATACATGAATATACCTAACACAATCCCCGGACACCCCCTTAACTAAGTAGTCTGCTTTTCCAGTGTCACGGGGACAATCCTTAAGGTTTGCCAAAGGAGAGAAATGAATATGGGGGCAGATTTTAATGACATCCGTTTCTGTTGGTAAGACTGATGACTTCCCAGCCCTCAGTGACCTGGAGGGAGTTAGTCTCTTCTTCAGCCCGGGAGAATCTAGTATATGTCATTTTCCCAGTACCAAGGAGAGTGCTGAAACACAGCATTCCTGGTACCCAGTTAATTACTATGACAATTTGAAGAAGCAATCCCTATTGTAATGTGTAGAACTATTCTCAGAGAAATACTTTTAAACTTCAAATATTTATCCAATTAAAGGTAAGTGCTCTAAAATATGTCCACTTTTCCTGGCATTAAATACAACCTTTGCCTTGATTGTATTCTTTGTTTTGATGAGACACTGTGATTCTCTGTGAACATTAGCAAAAGAAAAAACAGAGAGAGACAATTCTCAAATGTTTTAAAACAATAAATTTTTCCTGTTATGTGGTGAATTATGTATTCTGTATTGCCCTTGAGAATATCACAACCATGACTTATGATCTGTATTTATTTATAGTGCATATTTAAATTAGTCATTGTGAATCAGATATCCTAAGATCATTTAATTAATTACCTGCGCCATCTAACACCTACTTAAATTTCTTCTCTAGACATATTATTCCTACAGACTAAATTATTCATCTTACCAAAGTTTCTAAGCTGACAAAGGCACTTGCTTTCTAACTAAAGTACTACTATGAAGGCAAGTCTCAGCTCAGCAAATGCTTTCTCTTTTATTAAAAGATAAGGGTAAAGAGCTATCATGTCTAAAAATAGATACTTGGAGCTTAAAATCTGCCAGACCATATGTTGTACGACTCCAAGATCCAGGAAACAAAGACATCCTTCTCCAGGCGGTATGTATTATTACAGTCATTCTAGAGGATTAGATCAAGTGCCAGTCCATTTGTATAACTATACATTCGTTTAAACATCTTTAGAAGAGAAATAAATATGAGTTCCTGGGATTGGCGGGGAAAACATTAATGAATTGGCATTGATCTGATCTGCATGTGTTTGTACCTGTGTTGTGAGAATGCATATGACAATGTGAATATTTCTCTAGTATCTTTAAGATTTCTTTTAAGGAAATTACTTTCATTGTTTCTCAATGACAGTCAATGAAATAATCACAAAATACAGGATTTGAGGCAGTCTTCACCTATGAGCAAGATAACATTTTACAACACTTTATAAGATCTTTGTAATTCTTTTTCTTTTTTTCTTTCGTTTTATTTTTTGGGGGAGGGTTTTAACTGAAGTACAGTCAGTTACAATGTGCCAATTTCTGGTGTACAGCACAATGTTACAGTCATGCATATACATACATATGTTCATTTTCATATTATTTTTCATTAAAGGTTATTATAAGATATTGAACATAGTTCCCTGTGCTATACAAAAGAAACTTTTTAAATCTCTTTTTATGTATAATGGTTAACATTTGCAAATCTCAAACTCCCAAATTCATCCCTTCCAACCCCTTTTCCTCGATAGCCATAATATTGTTTACTATGTCTGCAGGTCTATTTCTGTTTTGTAGATAAGTTCATAGTGTCCCTTTTTTTTCTTCTTTTTTTTTTTAGAGTCCACATATGAGTGGTATCATGTGGTATTTTTCTTTCTCTTTCTGGCTTCACTTAGAATGACGATCTCTAGTTCCGTCCATCTTGCTGCAAATGGCATTATTTTATTTTTTATGGCTGAGTAGTATTCCATTGTATAAAATAACACAGCTTCTTTATCCAGTCATCTGTCAATGGACATTTAGGTTGCTTCCATTTCTTGGCTATTATAATTAGTGCTGCTATGAACATGGGGGTGCATGTATCTTTTCAAATTAGAGTTCTCTCTGGATATATGCCCAGGAGTGGGATTCCTGGATCATATGGTAAGTCCATTTTTAAATTTTTTGAGGAATCTCCATAATGTTTTCCATAATGGTTGCACCAAACTACATTCCCACCATCAGTGTAGGAGGGTTCCCTTTTCTCCACACCCTCTCCAGCATGTATCATTCATGGACTTTTGAATGATGGCCATTCTGACTGGTGAAAGGTGATACTTCATTGTAATTCTTTTTATGTATTGAAATTTTAACATTTTTTCCTAGTAGAGATGTTATTTCATTGTTTTAAAGTTAAAACATCTTTTAAAAAGTTGAAATAAGTTTTAAAACCTATTGCCATTAATCTCTAAATATGTTTTACATATATGGTGCACACATATGTTATATAACATTTTACAGATTTTATGTAGCACAAACTCAACCATCTTCAGAAATTTGATTACAGTCTTATGCTAGAGTATCATTCTGAGACTGTATGTAGTACATTGGAATAATTTGACGGTTACTCAGTTTAGACCATAAACAGTTCCAACCCCCAAAGGGATTCTTTTCTGCCTTTATAATGATCAAATCTCTTTAGATTGCAGAGGCCCCGCTACATACAAACACTTAAAAAATGTTACGGTTAAGAGGTCTAAGTTTTCTCTAATTACTCATCAATGATTGTGCAGGCCAGTTGTAAAGACAGAAACGTCTGTTCTTTGTTAACTAGCAAAAGAACTTAAATCCTCTTGAAGTGGTGGAAAAGGAAAGAAGAAATGAAGGATATCCGACAGTGTATTTCTTCCAGGACATGAGACTATATTCTTTTTAGTTAAAAAAAATTATGTGTGTGTACATATATGTATGTGTATATGTAAAAAAAGAAGCTTTACATACACGTGATTCAAAGATAGAAAAGTATATATAATAAAACCTTAAATCTCCTTTCCTCAGTTATCCAGTTCTCTTCTCTGTAGGCCAATACTATACCCAGTTTCATGGAGATTCTTCCAACAATACTGCGCATTGCCAACATACATATATGAATTCCCTCCCTTTTCTCCCCTCTTCTTTTCTTTTCATAAAAAAAGTAGTACACCATATACTTTGTTCTGTTTCTTGAGTTTTCACTGCCTTACAGTAGTCCTTTAAAATTAACCTAATTGTGTAAATGTTACATATTTCATCACTATATACAAGTCAAAAAGCAGGACTACAGCATAGAATGCACATCAATGAAAATAAAGTAGCACTGCTCTTTAAGAAGAATGGGCAAGAATACACTAAAATGATTATTTTTAACACCAATATTAAATCTTCTGTCCTGATTCACTCAAAGTTACATATTCATTATCATCATCACCATCATCCTTTCTAGCTTCAGCATCATATGTGATACCAAAACATTAAGTAGGTTTAAATTTAAAGGGCCAATTCTTCATCCTACTGTTGTTTCAACAGATTGCATTCCTGGAGCTATTTGATGTTGGCCATCTTTAAGATATTCTGGAATTTTACACACTAGTATCTTCTCTCTCAAGAAGATAACATTTCATATAATTCAGGAGTATAAATAGAATTGATTTGATATCTCTTAAATCTTATATCTTATATCTCGGATAAACAAGTCTCCTTGTACGAATGTAGATGTCAACCTCTAGATTTTTAGAATAATGTATCTTACATGTTTCCCGATGCTGCTACCATAGTGACAGACTAACCAGTAACATTCCAGATTGTTATATTGTTAAGAGCTATTTCCATTATTTCTTAAAGAAGAAAAATGATTTTTTAAAAATGAATGACTAAAATGAGATATTTCTGAAGTCATTTCCCCTTTTCTATGTGTCTATGATGCTATGTCAGCTAAACACAAGATCTAAACTAAATCAATATCCTACTGACACTTCTCAAGTGCAGTCTCTGTTGTTTTCTTCATCCTTACATTAATCTTTTAATTAATTAATTAATTAGTAAACAGGACATTTAGCTATCGTGAAAACTAAATCTTCACAATCAACCAAAAATCATCCATAGAGGTTGAATGGATTTAGTTATTCAAATATCCAGAAAAAAATGAGAAATACTTCTTTTTAGATTATGTTTAATTATTTTTGAAGCAAGGATTACCAAATGAAGAAACTAATCATATATCTAAAGTTCTTTCACTTTTTGCAAACAGATTATAAGATCACAATGATTTGCTTTCTATATAAATAGCTATAGGTAATGAGTGCTTTATATATATTAGCTCACTTAAGTCTTAAAATAACCCTGAGAATGAGAAATTATTATCCTTGCCTTGCGGATGAGGAAATTGCATCCTAGAGTTAAATAACTTGTCTACAACCACACAATTAGGAAAGTTGTGGCAGGATTGGAATTGTAACCATATCTATGAACTCCAAATACTGTGCTCACTCATTTATGAGTGAAGGCAAAGATAGTTCCTAGATATTACTCTTCAGAAAATAGAGCCAGACAAAATTAATTTGAATCATAACAGGAAGTAGTGAAGTTAGCTGTAGAGAATGCTATTTTAGCAATAAGAATGGGGTGTGGAAAGGAACACCCAGGGAGTTGCTACTATGATATTGCTAAGGTTCCATTTTTTAAATTGAATGGTGGGTTAACTGGTATTCATTTATTCTTATGTATGCATTATACATATAATATGTTTTCAGTATGTATTAAAATATTACATAATAAAAATATTTTATAATAAATTTTAAAACATTAATTATTGAGGGATGTTGTGAAGTGTTTTAAAAAATAAAAACAGATATTTTCACCTGGGTAACCTCAGTGTAATTAATGAGTGGGTTCCATGAAACCCTCAAAGGCACACACAAAAGTCCTAAACCGAATATTTATCTATTGTAACTGTTTATTTGCTGTTTCTGTGTCAGAACCCAAATGACTCCACTGGGTATTAGAGAAAATCTGTTCCTAAAATAAGATTAGAAAAAAATCCCAAGAGGATTAATTCTTCCAGGAAGGTCATTTCAATTCAAGTGGACAGTTTTGAATTTGTATTTCAGTATTTGTGAAGCCAACAGGCACCTTTCTTTCATATTAAGATATAGGTTGAGTTTTTAGAGTAAGTCATTGTAACATCATAGCATTGAAGCCCAAACATGTTCATTTTCTCAAAAGAGTGGCTTCTTTCTGTTAGTGATAGAACATATGTTCTATCAAAATGCCCTTAATGAAAGCAGGCTTTCACAACTTTTTTTCAGGACTTTCCCATTCTCACAGGTATGTGATTGGATCTTTTGTTCATTTATTTTTGTTGTAAAAGCAATCATGCCTATGGTCATAAAAACTCAGCCCGCAATCTCACTTTTCAGAGATAACCATTGTGTTTTACCATTTGTGTTTAGTTCCTTTTATTACTTCTATAACTCTAGATGACATTTCTATAATACTGTTTCTTCATTTTACATGAAATTATTAAATTTTTATTTTTATGAAAATTGCATTTATATAATCATAAAAAGTCAAATAGCATTACAAAGTTTATAATGAAGAGTACGGGACTCTGAGGATCCTGTCTCTCTTAGTCTCTCAAAGTCAGTCTCCAGAGGCAGCTTCTTTCAACTCTTTTCTCTTTCTTTAGCTATTTATATTCATAATTCTAAGTAATATGCTTATACTGCTGCTTTTATTATTCCATTTTAGATGTTTGTATATCAGCTTCTTACTCTGACAAATTTGGATTTGGCTCCTGTACTTAGCTTCCCCACATTCTTTTCTACCCCACCTTAACAATTTTTAGCCAAATTATTTGATCATTATTTCATGTTATTATTACTGTGTAAATATTGTTCATAACTAAGCCACATAGTGTTGTTTAGTTTTCTGTTTACTTGTTACTAATTATTTCATGAACTCTTCAACAGGACTGTAGAAGTTCTTACCTTATGGACACATATATCAGATAAACTATTAGTTCTGATTTTTACTCAGAGACATCTCTCTTGAAGTCCAGGTCCTCTTGCTTCTGTATAGGTAAATCACTCTCTAGATTTTTTGCATGATGACAATCTAGAATTTTACCAAATATTTTCCTAGGTTTTCCCTTTACCTCTCCCTTTGTGTTGAACTGCTTGTTTCCTGGAACCTATATCTTCCCATTTCTTGGGTGTTTTTTTTTTTTTTTTGTCAGTCTGTTATCTGATAGCTTCCTAAGAAAGAGTTTATGAGAACAGTATTTTTGAAATCTTGCAAATCTAAAAGCATCTTTAATTTGCCCTTCTTAACAGTTTGCCTTGGAATCCAGGGAGGCTGGAAATCATTCTCCTCTACATTTTTTTATGACATTGGTCTCTTGTCTTCCAGCTTCCAGTGTTGCCATTGAGAAGCCCAGGGCTGTTCTGATTCCTGAATCTGTTTTGTTTTCTCTATAGGAGCTTTTAGAAAACGTATTATTTATTCATTCACAAATATTTCTTGAGCAGCTATTACTGTGGAAGGTTCTGTTTTAGAGGCTAGAGATTATAGCATTGAAAAAAGAAAGGCATATATCCCTGCCTTTGTAGAGCTTACATTCTAGTGGTGGGTGGGCCACAAATAATAAGCAAGATAAGTGTAAAGTACACAATATATTAGGTAGTGATAAGTACTCAAGTAGAAAAGGAGAATATACAGTGTAAGGGGTAGAAATTTGGATTAGAAATGCCTTACTTAGAAGAGAGCTTTAAGTGAAGACTTAAAGAAAGTGAGGGCGCAAGCCATGCCAGTATCCAAGGGATGACCGTTCTGGGCAGAAAGAACACTATAAAGTACACAGGCCCTAAGACAGGAGTGTCTGTCTTGTTTAAGGAACAATTAGGAAGCTGGTGTGGCTGGAGCAAAGTATACAAGGTAAAAGGTAGGTGGCAGTGATCTCTGAGCAGTAAGATGGAGCCAGAACTTGTAAGAACTTGGCTTTTTATTCTAAAGTAGATGAGATGCTATTGGACTGTTGTGAGCAGAAATGTGACTGCTCTCACCTTTGGCAGCTGAGTAAAGAAGCACCTGAGAGCAGAGATAAGGCAAGCACTTAGAATGCTATTACAGCAATCCAGGTGAGTTTTAATGGTGGCTTGGACTAGAGTGGTGATAGTGGAGGTGTGAGAAGTGGTCAAATTCTGGGCATGATTTAAAGGTAGAGTTAACAGTATTTCTTGACTTACTGGATGTGGAATGTGAAATAGGGGAATCAAGAATGACTCCAGGGTTTTTGACCTGCAAAAATGGAGGAACAGAGTTGCCCTTCAATGAAATGAAGTGGGGAAGCCTATGGGAGGAACAGGTTGGAGGGTATATATCAATAGCTCGGTTTTGTTCATATTAAATTTGAGATACCAAGTAGAGATATCAAGTAGTCTAGGGAGAAGTCCCCGCTAAGAAAGAAATTTAAGAGTCGTCAGTATACTGATGGTCATATGCCAGTTGCTGGATGAGATCACCCTTTTGTGAGTAGATAAAAAAATCCAAGAACTGAGCCTTGAGGCACTTCGACAGTTAGAGCTTGAAGAGATGAAAAGGAATCAGTATAAAAGAGAAAAGAAGCAGGCAGAAAGTGAAGAGGAAAACTAGGTAAGTGTCATGTGTTCCTGAAAATCAGGTGAAGAAGTGTTTCAAGGAGAAGGGAGTTTTTTCATCTGTGTCAAATCCTGCTGATAGGTGAAGGAAGATGAGGCCTGAGAAATGACCATGGAGTTGGCATCATGCAGATTATCAGAGACTTTGGGTAGAACAGTTTTGATGGCATGATGGATATAAAAAAATGACTAGAATGGGTTTAAGATAGAATGGACAGAGAGAAATTTGGAGGTAGCTGGAGTGTTACTGTCAAGGGAAAAATAAAAACAGAGCAATAGCTGGAGAACTAAGGAGAAGGTTGGTTTTACACACACACACACACACACTCACACACACACACACACACACACACAGAGCAAGAGTGAGAGAGAGAGCATACTTGCATTTTAATGAAAAACTATCCAGGGGAGAGAAAATTTGATGATTTGTGACAGAAAGGGGGGAATTACTGGAGCAATCTCCCTGAGTAGGTAAGAGGGAATGAAATCTAATGTACAAGAGGAGAAGTTTGCTTTTGCTAGGAGAGTTCATCAAAACTAAAGGGAGAAGGTAGAACATGGGCCTCATGATGCAAGTAGGAAGGTATCATGATAGTAGGAGATCTCTTTTAATTGATTCCAAACTCTTCCCAGCAACAAAAAGCAAAATTGTTAGCTGAAAGTGAGGATGTTGGAGTTTAATGAGAGCGAAGGTATAAAGGTGTCACTTTGAGAGAGAATGAATCATGAAAATAAGGCATGAGCAATGTAGCATTAAGAGCCCACCTGGGCTCATTAATTTAAGGTGAAACCAGTCAGCATGGTTTTCTGGCAGTCTTATTGGTGGGTCTTGGGTACAAAGAGTGAGCTTAGTGTTGCACTTTACCAGGATTGTGGTTTTCTCAAGCAAGGACAAAGAAGAGGGGCAAGAGAGTTGAGAATACAAAATCTCTTTATGCCCAGATTTCTGTAATTTCTCAATGATTGCCTTGGTGGAGTACTTTCATTCGCTATGATGAGCAATCTCTGGGTTCTTTCAAAGTAGGGTGTCCTGCTCTTTAGTCCTGGGAAATTCTCTTGTATTATTTCTTTCATATTTATCCCCTTCACTCTCTCTGTTATCACTTTCTGAAACTCCTACTAGTTGGATTTTAGACCTCTAATTTTCTTATCTTTTCTCCTGCATTTCCTTCTAAGCCTTGTTTTATTCTACTTTGTGGAAATTTCCTGAAGGTTAGCGTCCAAATCTTCTACTGACTTTTTCATTTTCATTATTTATTTTCCTTTCCAAGAGCTTGTTCTTGGTTATTGAATATTACTTTATTATAGCCTTCTGTTTTTGCCTCATGTACACAATCAACACTGTTTCTTTATCTCTAGGAATATACATTATATAAGCCTAAAATTCTTTTTTCCTTCACTCTCTATACTGACTCTGCTTTCTCTAAGTTCCTTATTTACTTTGGATTCCACTTTAAATGTAAAAAGTTTCCTTCCAGTGTCTGGTCATTCTTGATTTTCTGTATGCATGTGTCTGTATATTTATACGCAGAGCTTGTTGATTAATGGTCTCCTCTAAGGGTGATTTATTAACTTAGAGGGTATCCAATGTATTGATCCATTTCCTAAGAGGGGATTCTCACAATATCCCATCTGAGAATATGTGTCTACCCTCCAACGTTCTGGAAGCCAAGAAGAAAGGAAATGGGGGCAGGAAGGTTAACTAAATCCTCATACATCAGTTTGGCACCTCACCCCTGATGTCAGCTGTTCCTGTGTCTACAAACCTAGAACCTCTGTGGTTCAAAATCTCTAGATAGGACTTCTGGTTTCCATTTCTGCGTGTAAGGAGCTTAGAAGTCTATCCTAACAAGTGAAAAGCTGAACACACTGAAAAATCATGCTTCTTGGGTCCATAAGAGAGGGGAGGACACAGGGCAAGTAGCTGCCCCCCAAGATTGGAGAGACAGATGAATACAGGAAGTCACAGCTTACCAGAACAGAGATTCCTGGGTAGAAACAGCTAGGGGAACCAGTGCTGAGGTGGGAAAACCTGAACTATAATTGATAAATTGCTGGAGGCTCAGTGTGGACAAGTATGAAACTTAAAAACCTGGTTGTTTATATGAGCTAGTTAATTGAGGCTTGACCACTAAATATATATCTATATATAGACTTAGAAATTAAAAATAAGTCAGTAGAGCAACAATTCTTTTTTCCTGTCTCTTCCCATACTCCAGCCCTAAAGAAAATGAATATCAAATTGTAAATGCTGCTTCTATGTTCTAAGAATGAAGGAGCTTTGCATAATAGCAAAGCTTCATGACTTGACCAAGAACTGTATTCAGTTAAATATTTTTATGGGAATTTTCCAGATGCTTTAGGCAACTGGATGGGGAAGGGGAAGATGCTAGTTTCTATTTCTAAGATTTTACTAAATGTTTTCTCAAAAAGTCTCTGTTTTTTTTTTTTCCTTGTTTGGAAAAAGGGTTATTTAATCTTTTCAAACCACTTTATCACTGACTAGTTTTAATTAATGTTTTTGCAATTGTGCTAATATCTTTTAAAGATTACAAGGGTGAAATTGCAAAACTGAAAATATTCTACTTACCATTAGAAAGTTCCACTGTAGATATTATATATCACTATCTTTTGAATTCTTTGACAATCTGTAAATATCTTAGCAGATTATAACTGATCATTATTCTAATATCTTATGCAGAGTTTTGCCATCATTTAAATATTAAAATAAGGACAAAGTATAGAATGTATCAAGCTACAGAATTGCAATGTGGTCTACAAGAACTATGGTTAATGGCTACAATATCTTTCTTTAGTTCAAGGTAAGATTTTAAAAAATTTTTATAAGGAAATCCAGTTTTTAAATGTATAGTTATAAGAACACCCTAATGAGGGTAGGAAATTGTTAAGGTCATTTTCATATATTCGTTAGGCAAAAAAAAAAAGTAAAAAATCCTGCTTTAAACACAATAAAATTGTGATGCATTGTCCTGTAGGTGTGTTCCCTTTTAGGAACCAAAATTCTAAGAAAAAAGAATGTTATATAACATCGTGTTCTTTATTCTTATTTGCCCTCTCATTTATTAAAAAAAAACAATTCTTAAGTTTTATAAGTCTACGTTCTAGTTTATCATTACTAATATTTAATTAGTAATGAGGTAAATTTTTGATACAGTTATTTTTCCATGTCAGTGCTTCTATGATGGTAAACATTTGGGATCATTGTAGAATCTCATTGGGTGACATGTGGAATGTGAACAAATCGCTTAATGTGAAATCATGACATCATTAGGCTCATTCAAAAATCCAAGTAAAATGTATTTTTTTCACTTTCTTGACAAACTTAACAGTGGTAGCTGAAACAAATAGGAGTTTATTTTTCTGATATAAGAAGTCTGGGGGTGCACAATTATTGTAGTGGTTCAGTGGCTTAGCAACATTAGACTGCAATTCTCTCAGTCTTTGTGCATAGACAAAATGACTGTGGCAGGAATCATGTTCGGGAAGAAAGGGTGATAGCTGAAGGGCATATACACCACCTCTTGTGCTTTATTTTTTATTTATTTCTTTTCTCATTGTGGTATAATTTACGTGTAGGAAAATGAACGTATTTTAAACATACCAATCAATGAATGTTGACAAATGTATTCACAAATGTAATCAGCACATAAATCTACATGTAAGATTTTCATCACCCCTTAATGTTCTCTTGTCGTCCTCAGCCAGTAACTTCAGCCACCCCAGAGACAACTGTAGTTCTGCTTTCCATCAGAAAAGCTTAGTTTTTCCTATTTGAATTTCATAAAAATGAAGCCACTCAAAATATACACTTGTCTGAATATTTTTACTCAGCATATTTTTGTGATTCTTTCATGATATATATCGAGGGATTGCACTTTTTTATTGCTGAGTTGTATTCCACTGTCTATTCCTTTTTTGTCAGGATACCAAAAGCTTTCCCATAAACTGTCCTAATTAATGTCTACTTGGATCTCATGATCATAGCTGGTCAGCTGTCCACTTCTTCTTATGAGGGATGCTAAGAAAGTATTTGTCTTTATAGCATCTATCATGGAAGTTACAAAGAAGAATCAGGTTAGGAATGGCTTTTGAGTAGCCAAACAACATTCGCTAAATTAAATTTTGGTTTTAAGCTTTGTGATGAAACCTAGGTTTCATTCTTTTTATTATTAAAAATTTCTGGTTATGTTATTTACATATTACCATTTAAATGTACCACGCATATTCCAAGGTAAATATAGGTTTACTTTGGAAAGGAACCAGTGGAAAAACTTGTTTTTAGATTGAAGTGTAGTTGATTTATAATGTTCTGTTAGTTTCTGGCATATGGCAAAGTGATTCTTTTTATATATATAGATATAGATATATATTCTTTTTTCGTATTATTTTCCATTATAGTTTATTACAAGGTATTGAATGTAGTTCCCTGTGCTATACAGTAGGCCTTGTTGTTTATCTATTTTACATATAGTAGTTTGTATCTGCTAATCCCAGTTTATCCCTCTCTTCCCTTCCCTTCCCCTTTGATAACCATAAATTTGTTTTCTATGTTGTGAGTCTGTTTCTGTTTTGTAAATAAGTTTATTTGTATCACATTTTAGATTCGACATATAAGTAATTTAATATGGTATTTATCTTTCTCTGTCTGACTTACTTCATTTAGTATGATAAGTTCTCGTTCCATCCATGTTGCTGCAAAGGCATTATTTCATTTTTAATGGCTGAGTAGTATTCGTGTGTGTGTGTGTGTTTGTGTGTGTGTGTGTATGCCACATCTTTATTCATTTATCTGTTGATAGATATTTAGGTTGTTTCCATGTTTTGACTATTGTAAATAATGCTGCTAGGAACATTGGGGTGCATGTATATTTTCAAATTAGTGTTTGGGGTTTTTGTGGATATATACCCAGGAGTGCAATTGCTGGGTCATATGGTAGTTCTATTTTTAATTTTTTGAGAAACCTCCATACTGTTTTCCACAGTGGCTCTACCAATTTATACTCCTACCAACACTGTAGGAGGGATTCCCTTTTTGCCACATCCTGCCTAAGCCTTTTTTAAAGTGAGTCCCTAGGTTAGACTATGCAGGATTGAATTTCATTGATATGCAAATCCACATTCCCTATTGTAGAAGAATGTAAAATTAATCAGATGTACATACCAGAAATAAGGACAAATTTTGTGGAATCATTACTTACAACAATATATAAACTATAACGTGCTTAAAATACATTTATATAAATGAGTAGTATATCTTATATTACTAGCTTTTCTTTAGGGCTATTCAGGTAATGGGAATCCTTATAAGTAAAATGAAAATCAAATATTGATTGGCAACATGCTCAACAGTAGACTTTACAACCAATGAATAGCATGCTTTAAAAATACTACTTTTATATATAAGGGCTGGGAACTGGAAGTGTTTGATGGTGATCTCCTCTAACAGCCCAAATAAATGTCTTCTGAGTTATAAAATGTATTGTATGAAAAGTACATAATCGATAAATGCTGGAGAGGGTGTGGAGAAAGGGGAACTCTCCTACACTGTTGGTGAGAATATAGTTTGATGCAACCATTATGGAAAACAGTATGGAGATTCCTCAAAAAACTAAAAATAGACTTACCATATGATCCAGCAATCCCACTCCTGGGCATATATCCAGAGAGAACTCTAATTTGAAAAGATACATGCACCCCTGTGTTCATAGCAGCGCTAATTATAATAGCCAAGACATGGAAGCAACCTAAATGTCCATTGACAGATGACTGGATAAAGAAGCTGTGATATATTTATACAATGGAATACTACTCAGCCATAAAAAAGAATAAAATAATGCCATTTGCAGCAGTGTGGATGGATCTGTAGATCGTCATTCTAAGTGAAGTAAGCCAGAAGGAGAAAGAAAAATACTGTATGATATCACTCATATGTGGAATCTAAAAAAAGAAAAAAGAAGACACTAATTAACTTATCTACAAATCCAAATTCTCCATTTTATTAGAATGCAAATAAATCAGATGTACATATGAGAAATGGTGTAAACATAGTAAACAATCTTATGGTTACTTCAGGGAAAGGGAGCGGGAAGGGATAAATTGGGAGTTCGAGATTTGCAAATATTAACTAGTATATATAAAATAGATAAACAACAAGTTTGTTTTGTATAGCACCAAGAACTATATTCAATATCTTGTAGTAACCTGTAATGAAAAAGAATATGAAAACAAATATATGTATGTATATGTATGACTGTAACATTATGCTGTACACCAGAAATTGACACATTGTAAACTGATTATACTTCAATTTAAAAAAATGTATTCTATGAACACCTTTATTAGTTTTTTACTTGTAAGAACACATGTTTTCCCAACCTGATATGTTTGAAATGGTGTCTGAGCATAATTTTAATTTACATTTGTCTTATTATGAGGTAGGTCTAGCATTTTTTCATAAATTTCCATATGTAAATTTTCAGGATATAGCACTAGCCTTTTCCCAGACCTGCACCGCTGTCACATGGACTGCTTGTTAAATGTACAGAGTCCTGGGTCCCCCAGTCCTGCTCAGACTTTCTGACCTAGGAAATTTACATTTCTAATAATTGCTCCATGTAATTCATATGCACATTAAAGTTTGAGAACCAATGCCATGGACAATATGAAATCAAGAGGTCAAAAATGTAATCTGGATATTAACAAAATGTCAAGTTTTATAGTAGTTAAAACTATAGACATGTTTAAGATAAACGGTAAATCACTCCTGTAAAGGAAAATTAGCAAACTTTACAATTCTACATCATAATCATACCTATAGACTTGGAGATTCTATGGTACTATATTGTATCTCAGTTTGTTTTGTCAATCTAGATGTCAGATTCAATTCTTTCTAATACATTAGCTCTTTCAAACCTTTAGGTAACTTTTAGTAAATCTGTTGCAGAGTTCCAAATAGTATACTATTCATTAGATTAGAAAAAGAAGTTTGTGATGATTTTTGGTTGATAACTTATTCTAAGAGACTCTAGTAAAATTTTATAGACTGCTATACAGACATACCTACACACACACACACACACACACAGGTATATAAACACATTCAGAATTACCTTACATACCCTCACAATGGTGAGTTCTATTCCTGGTTTCTTGGGTGAATAGAAATTAATGTGAGCATATATATATTCTGAAGATACAGAAAGTGCTCAAATATTTTATATTATTTTGCCCATTTTTTTAAGTGGCATACAGTTTATATAAGATCTATTTGTTAGGTGACTCGAAGATGCAAAGAAAGGTTATACGCAGTTTACCTTTGGCAAACAGAGGTTTTGTACAAGGACGTACTGGGATGTAGGTAGCCCAGGACATTATCTTCTGACTCATAGAGTTACTCTGAGTGCTTCCAAGACTGGGAAGTCTATCAGGGCAGTTATTATGGAAAATTGGAATCATGCCTAAATTCTCCTAGTTCACAAGGCATCTTATTTTCCAAAAGGGAGACAGTGTAATTAGGTCCATATATCCCTGTCCAAAATGAGTGCCTAGGGGTGGTAGAGTGCATGCTGAGCATGCACAAGTTCCCAGGTTCAGTCTCCAGAACCTCCATTAAAAAAAAAATGAGTGCCGAAGTTGAGTAGAAATTTATGTCCACCAACTCACAAGAGGTCAGGTTCTTTTGTGCCCAGTCTTTACAGATGTCTAAACATTTGTAGCCCCGGGTAAACAAGGCTGGTTTCATTCAAATCCAGCACAAGTCATAGCAACTCAGGGCAGTTTTCTTTAAGAAAGGCATTGTAAGTGTAGTGGATATTTTACATTGCACAGACTCTTCACTGAAACAGGAGTGACACTGGAAGATTAATTATTTGAAATTTCCTTTCACATTTAAACTTAACTTTAAAAACTACATGGACCCTTGATATAGCTCTTTTGAAAACTCATTTTGATTATATTCTATGACTGCTTGGTGGTATGAAAACCCTTGAAGATCTGAAGTTAGTATATATTGTCTTCAGTAATCAATTGCAATATCTCAGATTACAAACATATAATTCCATCTTGATAATAGTAACACCTTAGATTTCTCTAATGCTTCATCAGGTTCGTTAGGCCACTTTAAATGAGTATTAGTTTCATAAGTCATAAATAATCTTTTGAAACCTAAAAATTTAACCAAAAAGTCCCAGGTTTTATTTAATACATTCTGTAAGCGTTTATTTCTTTCTTTCAAACTCAAATGCTGATTTTGTTTGGAGTTGCAGCTTAACAAAATGGAGTGAGACTTAAATCAGGGGGTCTGGGATTAGGTCTGGGTAAGACTTTAACTGACCAAGGATGGAAAGCTGGGCAAATCACTTAACTTCTTAAGTTTTCAATTTCTTAATCTATAAAATGTGAAAGATACATCACTATGCTTCCTCCTATTTTCTTTATATACTTTCACCTCTATTAATAAGTTAAAAATCATTATTTTTTGGTTTTAGGATTTAATGTCTCCTTTTTCTTCAACTTAATCCTAATTACAAAGGGCAGTAGTCACATTTGCAAAATAAGCTCAATTGTATGTCCCATAAATATTTGTCTTGTGAAGACTCTGACATTGTATATGGATTTCAGTCATTGTGTAAATGCTATTTAGCAATCGCTGCATGGGCACCTGTCTGACTAGAATGGGGAGTTGGGAAGTGGGAGGAGTTGAGTTAGAAATACATAGTGAAACTGGGGCAAATTTTGGAGGGCCTTGAATGACAGATTTAGGAATTTGAAGTTCATTTCATTGAGCCGTAGGAAGTCATTTTATAATGGGATGACAGTGAAAGTTGCATTTCAGAAAGCTAATCTGAATTATGAGGTCTAGAAAGTAATGGAGAGGAATGAAACCCACATACCAGCTTGAAGTCTTCTGAAATTTTCAAAATATAAGATAATCTGCCATGTTAGCAGTGGAAAAAGAAAAGCTGGGAAGGACTCAAAAGACCCTGGGAAGGAAAGCACAACCAGACATGTGCCTGATGGATATGATGGATGAGGTAGAGAAGAACTTAGGTCTCCATGGTTTTAAGTTGAGGAGACTTGAAGAAGGTCATTAACTGAAAGAGAGAAGTTTGGAAGTGTTACTACTGGATAGAAGATCTTGAGCATAGTTTTAGGTATTTTGCACGGCAAGTGATAGTAGAAAACACTCAGTGGAAATGGCAGCTGGCAGTGTCTTCTAATTAGGGAAGCAAAGCCATGAAGATGGACAAAATGGTGAAACAACTGAGTAGGTAATTGTCTGGTTTAGCAAAAAAAAAAAAAAAATCAGAAGAAATAATTTTGGTCCAGGTCATAATAAAATAACATTTTTATTACCATTGGATTGTACATCTGGGTACTCAATGTATTATTCTAGGCTTAGAAAATTTGAAGGAAGCAATCAATAAAATCCTTGGTATTTCTGTTTCACAATAACTGCTTTTGAAAAATGAGAAAGATATATACTTGTTTGTAAACAGTTACTGATGAGACATTGAGGGACTCTGATTCATTTTAAAAATAACTCATTTTTAATGATTTGTATAACAAAATACAGAATTCACCAGTGGGTGAGGTGCCTTAAAGAAGTGGATTAAAATTCAAAAGCCTATCTACATTTTAAATATTGTGGATGAGGACATGACTGAGTTGCATATTGATAATTTACTCAGGTAAAAACTCTAGAAAGCCATATGCTAAAAAGAGAAAATAAAACCAGAAGGGAAAAATGTGCCTGCATTTAAATGAAAATGAGGTTAATACATCAATCATGTATTGTCATTAAAATGTGTGTGACACACAAATAGGAATACCAAGATAATTAAACATGTAGGAAAACCCAAGATAATTGTGCTATGGTGAAACACATAGTTTAAATATTTAATGAAGATCATTTGTTTAACTTAAATGGGTTGTATAGAATTTGTCAAAGATCCAGAGCATGGCCACCAAAATCACCAAATGTGTTTTAAATAGACCATATAAGAAAGGGCTAAAGGAAAGTTATTTAATCCACAAGAAAAGAGGCTAAAGACAAATTATAATATCCCTGCTCCTGAATTTAAGAGAGATAGTTTGTCTCAGGCAATATAGGAGAGAAGAACCATCTTTTTTTCCCCCAATAGTATCTAGGGAATTGCCTCAATTGCTGCTTCAACTGTAATGAAGTCAAGGTCTAGTGATATATATTGGCCACCAAAATGAAATGGCTAAAAGGTTGTATCTCACTAATTTTGAATGATAAAATAACATGGAAATGGTAATCACAATATACTGGGGGGGAGGGATGGAGAAAGCTTCTCAAAATGCAGTTTGGCTACAGTTACAGCAATCTCTTGTTTGCTGATCATAATATATACTCTTCATAGGCTTGCTTGCTATCTTGCCAATAAAGAACTAGCACTATTTAAATGGAAAATATAAAAAGTACCTTTAGAAATATTTAATTCCTTTAGGGAGACAAGTGTAGTGCAGTGTTCTCACTGTTAACAAGGCAAGTCAACACTAAAAGACGTGTAGCTTAATTATGAGTTTTACAGGTGTTATAAACAGACAATCACCAGAATGTAACTCCAATCAGGGATGACAAATAGGTATCATTCCTTTTTCTGTTCTGGTCCATTGGAAATGACTTCCAGAAACTCTTTGTTGAGAATGATACTGAGGCAGTGTTTGCACTCAGTAGGAAAGAGTTAATGACTGATTTACAATGACTTCCCTGGAAGCCTCCAATGACCTTCACTTTGCCAAACCCAGTGGTCATTTCTCAGTCCTCATCTTACTTAACCTATTAACAGCAGTTGCCATAGTTCATCACTCCCTCCTCCTTCACACTCTTCACTTGGCTGCTGGTTCCTCTTACCCAGCTACCTACTGTTCTCAGTCTCATTTGCTGATTCCTCTCATCTTCCCTCCCTCTTCAAGTTAGGGTGCTCCAAGATTCAGTCATTTTATTACTTCTCTATCTAAACTTGCTCCCTAGAGTAGCATGATCCAATGGAAAAATAACATGAGCCATGAATGCAAACCACATATGTAATTTGAAATTTTATAATAGCTACATTTAAAAAAAAGTAAAAAGTGGTGACATTCATATCTATATTATTTAATCCAATACACCCTAAATTAATATTTCAACCTGTAATCAATATAAATATATTACTTTTAAAATTGATATGAGATATTAAGTTATTTAATTTTCTCTTTCTTTCAGGAGCATTTTGTTGTTGCTCAAAATTTAATAATTTTTACTGACAGAAAATCAGCACTTTTAGAAAGTCTCCTGTATAACTCTGCTCAGCTGTTGAATCTTGGTTTTTGTAGCCATATCAACATATTTCTCTCCAATACAGGTAATCATCTTACTCATGATAATGGATCAGTCTTAACCTCCAATTTCAATACTTGGCCTTGACTTAGGAAGCTCTTCAGGACCATTTTTAATTTAGAAAAAGTGGCTTTGTGTAAAGGAGATACAGTGGTAACTATGCACGTTACTTCTCTATGGTGGACACTCATCATTAATATTAATAAGATGTTTTAAATTCTTTCATTTTAATACAAAGTCTTCAGAATCCAGTATGTTACACTTACAGCATATTTTAGTTCAGACTAGCCATATTTCACATGCTCAATAGCCACCTGTGGCTGTTGGCTGCTCTGCTGGACAACATGTCCTAGATGATCTCATCTAACTCCTTAATTTTAAATACCATCTATATGCAACTACTCTCAGATTTGTATCTCTTCCTTGGACCTCTCTCTTAAACTCCAGACTCAGATATCCAAGGGTCTACTTGACATCACTCCTTGGATACCTAATACGTATCTCTAATTTATCATGTCCAAAACTGTACTCATGGTCTCCTCCAAGTTTACTCTTCCCCATCTCAGTTACTGGCAACTCCATCATTTCAGTTGCTCAGGCCAAAAACATTGGAGTTAACCTTGACTCCTCTCTTTATCTCAAACATCAACATTCCATCTACAGTTGTGGCACTATTCCGTATTCAAGTTATATCCAGAAAATTATTCACTACTAGTACCATGGTCCAAACTCCTCAGCATCTCATCTGGATTATTGCAGTAGCATCCAGACTGATCCCCCAGAGTCCAGGCTCCTCTTAGCAGCCAGATGTTCTTTAGTAACATAAGCCAGAACATGTTACCCATCTGCTCAAAATTCTCCAATAGCTCCTGACCTCACTCAGTGTAAAAACTGAAGTCTTTATTACCTTCAGAACTCTATAGGATCTGGCCTCTTGTTACTTCTCTGACCTCATTTCCTACTGTTATCCTCCTTGCTCACTCTACTCTAGCCACCGTTGCCTCCTGCTTTTTCTTTAACATGACGGTCATGATCTAGTTTCAGGACTTTTAGACTTGCTATACCCTCACTTATCTCCATGGCTCACTCTCTCATCTTTTTCAATCCTTTGCTCAAGTATCTTCTGAGGGAATGACTTGAATGAGTGAAAGAATGAATGAATGATATGACATGAATAGTTGCTATAAGGAGGCAACAGAGCACTAGTGCCACATGCTTGCCCTTCTAATAGAAATCAACACACAACTTTCAGCATTTATTTAACACCTATTATACATAAAAGACGTGTATGATTGGCTGGTCTTAGTGAAGGGGAACACCGAAATAATCTTTTTGCTTTAGGAGGTTCTCGAACATTTTCAGCACACACTGGAACAAATAGGTGGATTCTTTAGTAACTGAAAAAGCATTATCCATTAATAAACGGGAATATCTTTCAGATATCCTAGGGCTTCTTCCTCCCAGGCAATCAGAATCTACAAACACAATCCCTCAGTCCAGGCAGTGTTTAAATCACTGCACTGTTACAACACTTGGTTCTAGTCCAAGTTTTACTCTTAGCTTAGTGGGTGGCTGAAATAAATCATCTCTTCTTTATTGTCTCTATTCTTTCATTCCCATGATGAAATGTTTAATCTCATCCACTTCTCAATTCAGGTTAAGAAAATAGGACAATATATACTTGGGTGATACAAGCTGGCACAATTATGTATGCATTTTGGAGTTTGAGAACAAAAAATCTTTTTCAGATCTAAGAATTTCTAAATCAGGGCTATTTAAAACTAGTCTTGGGTTTGTGGTTGACTTAAGATCTTTAGTTTTTTCCTTTTTCTTTTTTTAATCCCAATTTTCACTTAACACCACTTCTGTGATTGAACTCATTTTGGTTCACACGTGCTAGTTTTTCAGTCGAATCTTACTAAAAAGGAGAGGGAGAGGAAGAAGAGGAAGAGGAAGAAGAAGAAGAGGAAGAGGAAGAAGAAACAAGATCAGCCTGAGTAATCAACCTGATAAATTTAAAAGTGTAGTTCACCCCAGGAATGGATTTGAGGGTAAGATGGTGGGGAGGAAAAAGGGAACAGAGGAAAATAACGGAGAGTCATACTCAATTTATTAAAATGGCTCAGTTCAATCCAACAAGTGTTTATTGGGTGCAAAGCATTGTGCTGGTTATTTTAGTAATGCCAAGGTGAGCAAGACAGTCTTTGCCATTAAGGAATCGGGAGGTATGAGGTGAATTAAGAAGGGCACACGTTATTATCATGCAGAATACATAAAGGAAATACAAGGAGAAACAAAACTGACATAAAGGATGTTTTAATATGCCAGGGGTCGTCACATATATTAACAACCCTTCCAAAATTTCCAGATAAACTCAGGGAGAGTAAGTAACTTGTTCAAGGTCATTCAAGCTCTAAAGTCTGTGCTGGTTTTGTCCTCAACCTAGGTTCCAAAGCCTAGTCCCCTTTCAGGACACTATTGCTAAGAGGAAGCTCCAAGTAGGAGTGGGAGGGGAGTAAGTTAAAGCTGAATATTCCCAGTTGCGGTGAAAGGAACAAAGAGATCAGAAAAGCTATTCTGTGCGGCATGAGAAGTGGTCTTTGAAGGAGATTGGGCGGCCCCATGTGGGTAAAAGAGAGGGACATTCACTAAAGGAATGAGGGCTACTGGCTGCTCTCCCAATCCTTCGGGTCGAGGAGTCAATCTAGGCTGAAAAACTGTTGTTCGGTGGGTCCTCTCCGCATCCACCCACCCTGGCCCCATCTTTTCCTTTGGTTTTTCAGCGTTCACCAGTTTCACCGTAAGGCTCTATTTTCTTTTTCCTTTGTCACTCGAAACATCTTAATGTTTCAAAAGCGACCACTGAGTCCTTTCGATGGTGGTGGGGAGACGACCGACGCCCCTGGCACACCCACTTTTTCCCACCTCCTCAGCCAGACCACCACCTAGGGAGTGGCGTTCGTCCCCGGGGAAAGGCGCTCTCCCCCGGCAGTTTTTCGCCTGTGGGAGCCGGGGTCAGAGGCCCTGCGGGAGTCGCCCCCACCGCGGCGTGCGAGGCCGGCGGGGGCGGGGCGGGGCCGCGGGCGCACCTGCCCGGCGCAGCGAGGCTCGCGGCGGCTGCGCGAACGACGTGCCCCAGCCCCACCCGCCCACTCCCGTCCTGCCGTGTGTTTACGTGGAGACGAAGATGGCGGCGGTGGTGACGACGCTGTCCGTGCTGCCGAGGACGGTCAGCCAGTGAGCGCGGAGACTGGTTGCGCCCCGGGCGGGGGAGCGCGGGGCCCGGCCCTGCTCCCTGGGCCGCGGAGCTTGCGGTCCCACCTCCGTCTGAACCGACGTTTCCTTTCTACCTCCTACCCCTTGTCTGTCTTCCCCCAGCCTTCCTCGGAGAAGCTATGGAGGACGAAGAGAGACAGAAGAAGCTGGAGGCCGGCAAAGCAAAGGTAGGAGAGCCTGCAACTGCCAGGCCTGCGGTGGGAGGCGGTGGCGGGGAAGGGTTGAGAGGGGGCCTGGGAAGCGGCGAACAGCCCCGGTGCGCCGCCTGGAAAGGCGGCGCTGCACGGTCCTCGCCCTCTTCTCTCCTTTTTCCTATTGAAAAACCCTGGTGATATACTACTTAGCGGATACTTCCGTAATGATTGGGTGGTGTGGCTCTTTTCTCCCGAATGCCCAAATAAAAGCCTTCTTTTACTATGTTGCGATAAACTGGTATTTTATAGCGTCTATATCTTCAATCTTTCACCTTTTTAAAGAGTTTTCTGGGTAGTGCAGGCATTGTGCTTTTCAGGGTGGGGATTTGGGGCTTTATTCGTTAGGGGATTTGTACGCTCATCATCAGCTTGGCGTTCTTAGGTGGCACGCTGGCACTCTTGGGTGTGTGATTGGCCTGTGACAGCTGCCTCAGCAGTGGCTTGAGTGTGCCACAAGTGCCAGCTGTGAACTTCGCTTTAGGGGCGTTTTTAGAAGCATGGCTTTGTATGTTGGTGTTTGGAGGTCTTTGTCATGGCATGCTCTTTGTATTGTGTGGAATGTTAATGCAGTCTGTGAGTGGAACTTCTGGGGACCAAAGGTTCCATATTCTAAGCAACGCCTATAGAATTCCTGATTTAAATAATTTAATTGTTATGATATGTCTTGTTGAGCCCCAATTTTGTGTGTTTGAAAAAACCTATTAAGCAAACAATGCAAATTCATACACAGGTGTTATTCATTGGGCTACATAAAAAATTTGACCAACCAAATATAAATTAAATAGCCTATCTTTTAAAAATTTCATGCTTGAGCATAATTCCTGGCTGACTTCAAAATCCCCCTTCCTCCCTGTAATGAAATTACCGTTTATAGATCATATTCTGTTTTATTAGAGATGATTGTTAGCAATCGTACTTGGACCACAATTAAATTACAATACTGTTAACTGTTCTTTCTCTCTCACCTTCCCCACCCTCCAAATAAGCAAATAAAGAAGACTGGATCTATGATTTTAGTAATCATTGAAGGGCCATACTGCAGAGAGACAGTAGGAGGTGCTTAACACAAGTTTCTTAAATCAGTATAAATATATAAACTAGCTTCATATGCTCTAAGGACAAAGCTTAAATGCGTGTAGGTTATCAGGTGTATTATTACTTTAGAAGCTACACGTGGAGGTAAAAGGAAATTAAGGCATCTTTAGAAGCCCAAAGTTGCTTACATTTTTGCAATCACAGGGTTTGAGCACGATTTATGAACCCAAGAAAGTGGAGGTAAAGTTTGTATCTCCTTCCAAAAGCCTTGAAGTTCTAATTAGACATTTTGCTTATCTGTTTATTACCTCAGATTTTTTACTACCTGCCTTCAGAAGTATTTTTCTTAAATATATGTGAAGCAGTCCAAAAAACAGTTTACTTTGGACATATTTCATAATAGTTAAAAGAATTTATTTAAATTGTTTTGATTAAGCAAAAGGGAATTCTAGTTTCTTTGTGTGTGTATATGTGGTTTTTGTCTTTCAAAATTATGCCTGTGGGATAAAAATAATTTTCTTACAACAGTTACTTTTATTGTAGAAAATTATCTTCTAAAATTGAGCCAAATTTTTCCAGTCAGAAATAAATCTGAAACTTGTAAGGCAAGATATATTTGCTGGAGCATTGGCTGTACAATATAAAAACACTGGAAACAACCTTCAAAGACAATATTAAGAGAATCATTTTTTAAACTATTACATAAATATAATGGGATATTATACAGCCATTAAAATTATGAAGACTGTTATGATAAATCACAGAGAAAAAAATGTGACAATGAGTGTGTATATGTCCATGAATGACTGAAAAATTGTGCTGAACACTGGAATTTGACACAACACTGTAAAATGATTATGAATCAATAAAAAATGTTAAAAAAAAAAAAAAAAGAAACACAAGGTAAAACTACAGCAACTAGAGAAGACAAGCACCTGACTTCTCTAGGCTAGTGTCCAATAAAATTAAATGTGAGAGATATATGTAACTTTACATTTTCTAAGTAGTCATATTGTAAAAGTAAAAAGGAATAAAAGAAACAAAAGAGGTGAGGTGGGTAGAGCTCAGTGGTAGAGCGCATGACTAGCATGCACAAGGTCCTGGGTTCAATCCCCAGTATCTCCATTAAAAAAAAAAAACTAAAAATATCATTGTAAATCAACAGTACTTCAATAAAGAAAAAAAAGGCATAAAAAGAAATTTTTTTAAAGAAACAAAAGAAATTAACTTGAATGTGGCATTTTGTTCAACTCAATATACCTAAAATGTCAACATTTCAACATGTAATCAATATAAAATTATTAATGAGCTAAAAAAAATTATGAAGACTGATAGGAACATGGAAAATAAAGTGAAAACAGCATCGTCAAAAATAGTGTGTACGTTATTTCATTTGTATAAATGTGTGTTTTTAGATTAGAACTTAAAAACTGGATTATAAGTGTAAGGTCATTCAGCAGACCTGTATGGAACTCCTGTTTTATACCAAGAGCTGGAAATAGAGAGGTGGTGACAATTTCTGTTCTCAGAGTTGAGTGGGAAAGACTGACACTGTATTTAGTAAGTGCACTGAGGTGGTACAGTGGGATTTTAGGTGAATTTTTTCGTTTGTTAAAATGTGTTAAATGCTGCTAGCTTGTTTTTAAGACTTTTTACAAAGAAGGCTCTTGATATTAATGCGGTGTCACATAATGCCTATCAAATAGTAAGTACTCACTAATTGCATAATGAATGAGCAGAATGACTATCAGTTAATGGGTGCTACTTTACTAGCATGTTGTAATTTAATGACAGTAATCCAGAATCTTGTAATTGAAAGTCTTTTATTGCCATCATTAAAAATCAACTAAGTTGATTATTTCTGAAACTTTTTCAGATACTTGATTGTCTAAATGTCTTGTTCGTTCATTGGACTGAAATACTGTATTTGATAATCTAGTTTTACAAACCACAACTTGTAAACTATTTTCTTGGTGTTTCGCAAGCTGTTCATTGAAAAACTTCCTTTCTGAATCTATAAATGATCACTTTTTAAATTACCTTTAATGCATACAGTGTAGAATACTTTACAAAATGTTTTATACCAACTAAAATCTGCAGTGATAGAATAAGTTTTGGCATATGTATCCATTAAAATATTTCTGCAGAAACTTTCTGATTTGGGAAAATGCCCCCAAATAATGCCAGATTAATAAAAATGTTACTGAAGAAGCTATGTGTACTTATTTACATATGAAGACACCTGAAAAAAATGCACCAAGGTATAAATGATGATTGTCTCTGGACGGTGTTTAGTATTTATCAAATTCTCTGCAATATATTTCTTTAATGACCAATAAAAATATTTAAATGCCATTTTAAAAAACAATAAAAGCTTATCAAGTAAAATATGATAAAGAACACATTATAGTGTAGTCCTGGAAATATAATTCTTATTCCAATGCTGCTTTCATTGTATATTTGGGATTCTATATTATTAGAGGTTTATAGATATCCTTTCTGGTTTTGTAATTCTTTTTCCTTACTGTAAGTTCTTATTGCCATGAACATGCTCTCCTTGCCTTGCTCCATCTCATCTGCCTCTTTTAACTTACTCTTTCATGTTTGCTGTGACTAGAGAACCCAGTAACTGAGCTTGATAGAATGATTTGTACTAGTCAGGCATTGATGGAGCCTGGTAAATGGGCTTTATGACAGTTTAGTTTTTCTACTGCTTGTGATGTTTTGATTTGCTCTTGTATCCTCAACTACTTCTTTAGTGTTGATGTAGCAAGAAGCCTGACCCATGATGATGTGAGACATTACTGCATTAAGTAAATATTTTCAGAGCTGGGCTAACCCCATTTGCAAGGTGTTGAAGGGCTAGCACTACAAAGACTGTCCTTGTGTTGAAACAAACTATTTTAACTCCACTTTAAATGACTTCATTTTTTTTCCAAGTAAAGTTATTTATAATATTATATAAAGTATTGTAATATTAGCCAACAAAATCAAAGACAGTTGTGTATTTAGTATAAAATGATTATTTCTGTAAATTCATGTTAAATATACTTTTTAACATTCTACTAATATAGCAGAGTTCAGTAAAACCAAAGTTTTGTACCAGCTATTCAGTACTTAATATAATTGGCATTGTTTGTTAAGTAATTATTGAAACTTGCCTGTTGCATTCAGTACATAAGTAATTATATGAGTTTTTTTGTTTAATGAGCATTTTCAGTTTGAAAAATAGTGCCAATTGTATGCAAAAAAGGACAGTGCTCTGTGCAAGCTGTGTATTAGGTTATTGCTAGCAAGACTTTTGGAGGGGGGTAGTAGTTATGTTTATTTTTTAATGGAGATATTGGGGATTGAACCCAGGACCTCGTGCATGCTCAGCACACGATCTACCACTGAGCTACACGCCACCCTCCCCACCCCCCACCCCCCCAAAGCAGGACTTTTCAATTACTGTTTCCACTCTGATAGACATAGTTATGGTGAAAAATTGTTCTGTACATATTTCAGATCCACCGCTCCACCACTAAGAAAGTTGCTCTCCATCCTTGTTTCTTTTAAACTTTCTAGTTTTTTATTCTTATATGTGGCATACCTTACTTAGCTTCAAAATGGATACAGCAGTTTGATACCTTCATCTACATTATTATAACAGTGATGCATTGTCTGTGACTTAAAAACTACTTCATGGCCTTTAGGCTTTGTTGAAAAGGCAAAACAAAACATGATTTTAAAAGTAATAATATGGAGGAAAGAATGGGCAGAGCAGGTTTCTTGAAGTGTATATTGAAGAAAGATTTTTAAGGCAAATCCAAGAAATGGCAGGAACAGGGCTAGAGAAGTGGTTGCATAAAAGAGCTGTAAGATCAAATGAAGAGAGACTTGGCAGGGAGGTCTGGTGTCCTGTAAATGAAACTGAAAGTTGAATGAACACATGGAAAAGAGAAAATGAAAAAGATAGGCTATATCCAGTGACTGGAATATGACAAGATTGGGGCAAAAATTATTTTCAAACAAAACACCTCTTATTTTTATATATAAGAAAGTTTGTAGTAAGAACTAAACTAATACTGCAAAATATCTACCTGTTACAGGCTACTGATTATTGAAATGTAGGTGAATTTCTTCTAATATGGAAGCTAGAGAAAGTTCTCATGGTATATTGTTAAGCATTAAATGATAAGGAGCATGATGTTTATTTGTCGGTTTCCACTGAAGTTCAAATTTTAGGCATCTATTTCATTGGTTAGCATCTCTTTAAAAACTTTAATTTGGAAAAGCTTCAGAATTTTAAAAAGTTTATAAACTCATAAAGGTTGTTTTAGATCTGGGGTGTGTGTGTGTGTATGTTTATAATCCTTTTGCCATACTAGAAAAAGGCAGTAGGACTTTGGAGACATTTATTTACTTATTTGGTCAACTAACATTTTTGAATGCCTACAGCTGCAGCTTATGAACTTTCACCTAGCAAGCATTTATTTAAATTATCATGAATTCTGTGCCTTATTATTTGTGGGAATAATCCCGTCATAGTTCATGATTCTCAACAGGTGAAGAGTAAATAAGGTAATAATTGAGAGCTTTTTGAGTTCTTCTTGTGCTAGATTATAAAGAAGCAATGATTTTTTTTAATTGAGGTGGAATTCACATAAAAATTAAGCATCTTAAAACAAACAGTTCAGTGGCATTTAGCAGATACATAACATTGTACACCCACCACCTCTATCTAGTTCCAAAACATTTTTATTGTCAGAATAAAGCCCTGTATCCATCAAGAAGATACTCTTCATTTCCTTCTCCTCCCAGCCTTTAGCAACTACCAGTCTGTTTTCTGTTTTTATGTTTACCAATTGTAGATATTTTGTATAAATGTAATTGTATAATATTTGACCCTTAGTGTCTGGTTTTTTTTTTTTCATCTAGTATAATGTTTCTGAGATTCATCAGTTGTAGTATATATTAGTACTTCACTTCCTTTTATGGCTGAATGATATTCCATTTTATGTATATACCATATTTTGTTTATTCACTCATTGATGGGCATTTGAATTGTTTCTACCTTTTGGCTATTGTGAATAGTGCTGCTGTGAACATTTGTGTATAGTATTTGAATACCTATTTTCATTTCTCTTAGGTATATACCTAGGAATGTAATTGCTGGATCATATGATAATTCTTTGTTTTTTAAGGAACCACCAAACTATTTTTCCATAGTGCTTATATCCATTCCTACCAGCAGTATATGAGGCTTCCAATTTCTTCATGTCCTCACCAAAACCTACTGTTTTCCATTTTTTAAAATACAGCTATTTTAGTGGGTGGGAAGTGGTATCTCATTTTGGTTTTGATTTTTAATTTCCTAATGACTAAGAATGTTGAACATCTTTTTATATGCTTATTGGCCATTTGTCTGCTTTGGAGAAATACCTATTCAAGTCCTTTGCCCATTTTTAAAATTGGGTTGTTACCAACTTTTATGTTATTTTTATTTATTATATTTATATCACATCTATTTTTAAAATATGCCAAGAGAGAGGGAGGGATGGAGAGAGAGAAGACGTGTACTCAGGCAGGTGATAGAGAGGGGCAGAGAGAGACACACATCTCCAGGAGGATTGTTTTCTTTTTTTAACCCCAGCCTTCTGGGCTTTGCCGAAATTTGAACTGTTGCTTCCTTTGAATAAGTTCTTGGTGAGTTGATGAGAGCATGGTGCTAAAGTTTGAATTCTGTTTGGACCAGTGAGTCATTTCATTCCATGGCCAGCTGTTTTACAAGTGCATGCAGTTGGTCCAAGGGGCACCTGTTGGGTTTTTGGCTGATCATTACCAATCCATTTTCACTGTGGGGAAAAAATAACCTAATCTTCAATAACAGAAAGACTTGTCATTTTCATATGTGAACACAATAGGTCTATACAGATATTATATTAGTATAAGATATTTTTGTTGTCCTATTGACTCCCCTTTTACTTCTAGTGTTTTTGTGGTCATGGTCACCAGAATGTAACTCAGGATACTTAGTCCTCATGTACACTGCACAAATCTTTGGTTGATTTGCACATGAATTTAACACTGTTCAAAAACTTATTGTTCCAGAAGTGGTTTTACCTAAGTTATTTAAATTTATAGATTCTTTTGTACCATGAAAAATTCCTTTATCCTCTTTGTTCATGAACAGTGTGCTGTTTGTTTTTAGTTCTATCAGGGTTATGATTCTTAATGCAGTTTACTATTTACTGAGATTATTATGTGTTCTAAAAGTTTCTCTGTAAGTCTAAAAATTTTTTTCCTTTTAAGAAATCATTTCTTAAAGCCACCAAAGTTATTTTTTTTCTTTTAAGAGGTCATTTCTCAAAGCCTTCCAAATGATTGTTTTCAATAGTAAGAACTACATTAAACTTTACTGTTCAAAATCCTAATTTGTAAAGATTTTTTTGAGGGGGTTGAAGGTTATTAGGCTTATTTAATTATTTTTTTAATGGAGGTACTGGGGGTTAAACCCAGGGACTCATGCATGCTATGCATGCACTCTACCACTTAAGTTATACCCTCTCCCCCTAAATCTATAAAGATTTGAATTTATAAGTTGTATTAATTGAATACATTATCTGAAAAGCTAACAGAATATGAAATCTAGAATACACTTTCCTTCTATTTCTTGATGCTGAATGCATAAAATTAGTAAACAAAATTCCTTGTTTACTAAGGATCATTTATTGTGAACGCTGTGATTAGGCTGTATTTATTCCACAAGGGTCTCACTTTTTCAAGTTGATATTGCCTTTTTGTTTCCCTAAGGAAGATAGGGACAGAGACCAGTTATAACTAAAAATATTAGTTCTTTGTATTTATCCAAAAGCAAGTTTAATGTGTCAAAGTGTGTAAGAGGATGTAGGAGAAAGAGATTTGGGGGATTGTGATGGGTGTCAGGCAGTGTTCTGAGTTAATTATCACACCATTTATGGTTGTTGACTGTGTATGTTGATTTCTTAAGTCAAATAAATAAGTAGATGTTCTAAAGGGCAAAGTAATTAGCAGTTATTTTCTGGGAGGTTATATATGAAATAATAGATTATGGCTGAAAAGTTATAGAAACTTTTCTATTCAGAGACAACTTTATAAATACTGGAATTTTTATGTAAAACCTTTTATGTTTGCCAAACTAATATTTAATTTTTAACTTGTTTAAAGTTTTTTGCTAATCAAAATACATGTCTGAGCATTTCTACTCAGTGACTTCCCTTTAACAAGGGAACTCTCACTTTTCCACTTCAACCAATAGCAATTTCTAATAGAGTTTGAGAAAAAGAGAAGATAATACTTTGGGTTTTTTTTTTTTTAAGTTGAGAAGAATGTATATATATATATTTAAATCAAAGGGTGAAATGCAGTATAAGTAATTTTAATTGGTTTCAGTGTTTTAATCTTATGACAGAAGAATCTATGTAGTCTTTTCCTCTAGGATTTGAATTTAAAAAATTTTTAATGTTTTAGTTTTCTCTGTTCTGTCTTATGTGCCATCATATTTTTGAGGCTCAGTAGTTCATACCTATTCAGAAAACATCTCAGTTGAAAACCAAAACTTTGAATTATTCTGTGATCATTTTTCTATATCCTGTGCACTCATAATTGAATCCCATTTTTTTTATTCAAAATTCATCTCATACTTTACCTTTTTCTTCCTGTTCTAATACCACTACCCAGTAAGCCCACACGACCTCACCTTCTGTTTGGTTTCCCTGACTCACTCTCCTTTACTTTTCAGATCCAACCAATCACCACATTTTGCTGATTTTACCTTCTGAATATTTCTTGATTTATCCCCACTTCTGTTTTTACCTCATTGTCTCTCACATGGACAATGGGAAGGTTAACAGTGGAAGAAAGAAGAGTATGAATTTGATAATAATAGTAGCTACCAATTTTTGAGCACTTTCTAATGCTAGGGTTATGCTAAGAGTTTTACATTCATTATCTCATTTAATCCTTATGACTATTTTAGGAGCCGTGGATACTGTTTCTATCCCTGTTTTATAGGTGGGAAAACCAGAGAGGTTAAGTAAATTAGCACAAAGTCATATTGGCAGAACAAGGATTCAAACCCAGTCTTTCTGTCCCAAGAGATTGTATTCTTGACTTCAGCCCTACACTGGCTTTTAAGTCCTTGATCACTGTTTAGGAAGGTAGGATTGAGAGGCCTTGATAATTGGTTGTAAAAGTTAGGAGAGATGCTATGATCTGAATGTGCCTGTCCCCTCAAAAATCATATATGGATAGCCTAACCCGTAAGGTGATGGTATTAGGAGGTGGAGCCTTTGGGAAATTATTAGATTATGAGAGCAGAGCTTTCATAAATGGAATTAGTGCCCTTACAAAAGAGAGACCCCTTGCCCCCTTCCACTACGAGAGGCTATAGTGAAAAGATGGCCAACTGTGAACTAGAAAGTGGGCTCTCACCAGACACCAAATCTGCTGGCTCCCTGATCTTGGACGTCAGAACTGAGAAATATACTACCCAGTCTATAATATTTTGTTATAAGCGGCCCAAACAGCCTATGATCAGACTTCAGTTTTCTGACTTGAGCATCTAAAGGGATGTAGATGCTGGTCTCTGAGACAGAGGAACATGGACAACTTTGGGAAAAAGAGCGTTTGAGTGAAATGGGTCTCTGAGATAGGAAATGTGACGTATTTGGAGGGTAACAAATATTTGAGTAAGATGAATATGAGTTTTGTTTTGGATCTGTTGAGTTGGAGATGTCTATAAGATATCCTATAGAAGTGGCCCAGTGTAAAGTTAAATATAAATCTGGAGTTTAAGACTCTCTAGGCCATGCTAGAGATAAATATTTGGCTTAGAGATAGCTGGCCATCTAGGGATGGGGAGTTTACTCAAGAAAACTAAGTGGGATGCATACTGAGAATTGAATTCTGTGGAAACACCCTTTTTATTTATTTATTTATTTATTTATTTATTTTTAAAGCAGATGGAGAAGTATCTGCAAAGGATACTGAGATACAAACTATTAAGAAAGCTAGGATATGATGTCTGGGAAACTAAGGGAAGAGTTTCAAGTAAGGAGAAGTAGCTGCTTGTCAAAAATGAGAAATCATATGTGATGGAGACTTTGAAAAATGACCTTTAGCTTCAGCAACAGTTGGTCAGAAAGGGAAACAAGGAATTTAGATTGCTGTGAGATGGGGAATGAATGGGAGTCAGGCAAGGGTGGTGAATGCTATGTACCTTTTCAAGGATTTTTTTTGTGAAAAGCAGTATACTTGTGGTTATAAGCTTGGACTAGACCAGACCTTCTGAGATCAAATCCTGGCTCTGCCATTTACTAGCTTTGTGACTTTAGGCAAGTTGCTTAACGTCTTTGTGCTTCTATTTCCCATCTGGAAAATGAGAACAATAAAAATAACTGCTTTGGGTTATTGTGAGGATTCAGCTAATACATATAGAGCTCTTAGAACATTTTCAGATTGTAAAAAATATTCAAGAAGTATTAGCCATTGTCATCATTCTCATGCCAGGGCATAGAGGATAAAGCCATATAGGAGAAAATTAGGTTGGAGAAATAGACTGGCATTGGATAATGAGGAGTCATACGTGTCAGTTGACGTGATATGGATTTTATCCTAAAAGTAGCTGAAAACTGTTAAAGAATGTATATTTGGCATGTTTAACCTCTGAAGAGTTTGTTTCCAAAAAATATATCCCATATTCAGGTAGGTATGCGCCTCCAGGTGGCAGCTGCATGTTACTGCTATACAGATGAAGCAGTAAAATCATGTATTTGTGTTTTTTAAATATAAAATATTAACTGATTAAAACAGCTAAATGTAGGGACGCTAATTCTAGTAGGGATCTTTTGTCCCCCTAAAAACTGATTAGTTAAGTGAAGGAGAGAAAAGCAGAAGGTTACTATAAAGATAGATTTTTAAGTAAGTTAAGAGAAGTATAGTTGGGTCTCATGGGAAACTGAAAAGCCATTTGGAACCAATGCCATTCTATCATCTCTTATTTCACTTTCATAATATCTGATACTCCTCTCTTTGCAGGTCAGCTTACTTTGCCTGTGTATCAATTTGCACATGATCAAAAATTACAGGATGGGTCCCCAAATCCATTCTATTCAATGGAATTGTTTCCTACTATAGACACTTAAATAATTTTTCTCTCCTTTTTTTTTTTAAATAGTGCGAATCTAGTCATGGAGTAAGCATGTTGCTTAGTGATTCCCAAACTTTGCTGTACATTAGAAGCACCTGGAAATATTGAAACAGTTTCAAAGCCTAAGTCATACTCCATCTCCAAATCAGGAAATCTCAGTTGGAGCCAGGACTCACTATTTTTTCAAGATCCTCAATGTGCAGTAAACTTTGGGACCCACTGACAGCCACTTTGTGTGATTCTGCTACACTAAGTATTATACATCTTAAATTCTTTTAAGCCAGCTACTTTACTTGGTGTGCAGCTGAAGAAGTAGGGGTGATTTAATGTCAGAAGGAAAACTATTTGTGTTGGTACAGAGAAAAGTATTTCAGTCTGCAACAGGACTAGTAGTTTGATCACGTTAAATGTACTTTGTACGTGATTTTAGGGATATTTGTATGATTATTGCATCATGCACTGATTTAAAAGTTCTTCAATAAGATTCACCTCCTCTCTTACTTTCTGGACATCTTTCCTAACTCTTTGTTCCCTCATTCCAAGGGATGAATCTAATTGACTTGTCTCATCTCATCAGACTAGAGTGGGAGGAGCGGCTGGGGTGTCCCGGATGGTAGAAGCTATGAGCACTGGCCACTTCCCTCTGGAGGAAGTTCTACATACTTTAAAAATACTTAAATATGTTTCATCTACAAAAGAATACATATCAAATATATAGATAAGAGAAATGATTTTTAAAAAACTACCTCTATGCCAGTTACCCAGTTTAAGAAATAGAGACATTCAAATACATTTGAAACCTTTCCCAATCTAATCCCACCTCTTCATCACCTCAGGTAGCTACAATTCTGAATTTTGTTTATCAGTGCCTTGCTTTTCTATACAACATATGTTTACATAAACAATATGTTAGTTTTCCTGTTTTAGAACTTAATGGTATGTGGTAAGCAGTCTTCAATGATTTGCTTTTTCTTCGGTATTATGTAGAAGACGTTCATACCTCATACTGTTCCTTTATAGGGATTTACCCCATTATATGTTCTTGTATTAATGAGCATTTGGGTTATTTCCAGTTTTTCTTACTATTACATACACTGCTGCTGTGTTAACTTTTGCCCATTTTCTGATGCATAACATGTGCCAAGGGCCCAAAGGTGTGCAGAGATTGTGAACCCATGGTTCCTCAGTCCTTGGGGAGTAGTGACTATGTTGTGGAATGGGGTAGGAAGAAGAAACGAAGTCAGAAAGCAAACTGATATTTGTGTGTTTGTTATACATCTGGTTTCATCACATGAATGATCTCTGACAAATCTACCTTGGAGATGCTGATGGGCACTGAATACGTGACAGGGCAGGATGGGCCATTGTACTGACCAGATACAGCAATTCTTTTCCTTTTTCTAAGTCAGTATGTCCTATAAAAAATATGTGAGTATCAGAGAAGATAGTAGTCTTACGGCTTATAAATGAATATCCTCAGCTAGTAAGCTGGCATGTATTTATGCTGCTGAGAGAAAAAGCATCTGTTACAGATATACCTTGTTTTAGGGATTCTCCTTTACATGAATTGCCATTTATTTACTAATTTTTTTTTATTTTTATTGAGATTAAGCTTTATATTATGTAAAAACTAGATAATTTCGGGGCAAAGTGCCATTCTTCTCACCATTCATTGTTAGCAATAAATGAGGTGACAGTGAAATGAAACAGAAGTAGGTGGCATCTAAACAGTGAGGTATGATGACCTGTCAGCATTGGAAGTTATGCTTATGGGGTGTGGTAAAGATGTCTGGAGAGGCTGATGAAAGAAAACAGCAAAATTCCTGGGACTTCTGCCTTATTTTTGTCTTGTGGGATGAGAGTTTTGGTAGATGTGTAGTTAAAAATAGTGATACTAACATACGGTCCAATGATAACTTTATTAGTGAATATTCTTTACAGGTCTGTCTGGGAGGGAGGCAGTGAAAATCTTTCAGAAAAGAAAACAGTTACCCATAGTTTCATAACCTACTAGTAATCACTGTTAACAGATTGTTGGTTCTTTGTTTCTATTTATATTTTTAAACTTAACTTGCATCATATTCTGTGTGCAGTCTTGGCTTCTGTTTTCTCCTGATTTTATGTTGAGAGCATTTTCCCATGTAAAAATTTTTTTGGAAAATATCTTTGACAGCTACATAATATTACATTATATGGTTGTGCAGTAATGTAACCATGGATCTAATATATCATTTTAGTTTTTTTTTTTAAGAAATGATGCAGGTATTCTGAACTTCTAAGAAATAAATCTGAAATTACTGCTTAGTGGTGGTGCCTCTTTTCTGTTAAAATTTACCTCTTTTGTACTCAACAGATATTTATTGAGAACTTACGTGTATTCACTGTTCTAGATTTAGAGTATTAATAGGCTTTGATTTTGATTAAAAATTCCCACCCTCCTGGAGCTTACCTTCTAGTTATTTGTTCTGTAATAATAATTTGGCTTAATATAATCACTAACATGAGCCTAAAACAGTATTTTGATAATTCTGTGTACTTAGAAGTGATTTGTTCTAAACATAGTATAATCATTCCACTTTGTATTCTGTAGCGTTGTTTATTTGGGATCATTTATTGAATGTTTATTGAATTGTTTCTTGAAGCAAAAATTTTAAAAAAAATTTTATAATATAGAATTCTAGCTTTTCTCCCATATGATTAAGTGAGAGTACAAGAAGAAAAAGGAAAAGGAACAGTTGATAAAAAATTTCCAGTGGGCATTAAAACTGGAAGATACTTTATTCATTTATGTATGTATTTATTTATTGAAATATAGTTGATCTACAATATGACATTAGTTTCAGTGTACAACACAGAGATTTAATGTTTTTATAGATTATACTCCATTTAAAGTTAAAAAATATTTGTTATATTCCACATACTGTATGATATATCCTTGTATCTTATTTATTTTATACATCATAATTTGTACTCTTAATCCCCTACCCTGTATCTGGCCCCTCTCCCCATTGGTAACCATAGTTCTCTGTATCTGAGTTCGTTTCTGTTTTGTTAATATTCATTCATCCTATTTTTTAGATTGCACATGTAAATGGTAACATACAGTATTTATCTTTCTCTGACTTATTTCCCTAAGCATAACATTGTCTAGGTCCATCCATGTTGTTGCATATGGCAGAATTTCATTCTTTCTTATGGCTGAGTAATATTTCATTGCATGCTCTCACACACACAAGCACACATATACCACATCCTCTTTATCTATTCATCAGTTGATGGACACTTAGGTTAGTTTCCATATATTGGCTATTGTAAATAATACTGCTGTGAACGTTGGGGTGCATGTATCTTTTTAAATCAGTGTTTTTGTTTTCTTCGGACATATCACATAGGAGTGGAATTGCTGGATCATGTGGTAAAACTGGAAGACATTTTAAAAGAGCATTCTAATCTACCTGTTCAATGTACAGTTGGAGAAACTGACTTCTGTTGAGGTTAAGTAGCTTGTCCAGTGTCACATAGAACCTTATTAGGGTCTCTGTAGATACAACAGTTCAGTACTTTATTATATGTAATCTATGTTCTTTTTGAAACACTATTTTCATTCAAAAAATATTTTGCCTACTATGTGCCAGACAGTGAAATGTGTTAAAATATGTAAACTTCAGATGATTTTTTTTAGGCTGTAGAATCTGTTTTCTTCTTAGATATGAAGATGTTTCAAAACTTTAAGGAAAAAATTCGCATTGAAGGAGATTATAGGATATAAAGAAGATTCCTAGCTCAATAATGTAAAGTTCTGTGGTCTTTTCCATATCTGATTTCCTCAGGTCTGTTGGCATTGTTATTTTCTAACAGTTTGTATCTTTGTGATACTTTTGGAAAATGTGCTTCAGAGAATCTTTAAAATGTTGCTTTTGTCTTCTTTGCTTTCAGTTGCCCTACTTCACCTCTACATACAAACTATCTTTGCGTCAGCTGTGTTAATCTTTCTGTTTTCATAGTTAGGTCCCTGGAATTTTGGTGTAATAGTTTCTACAGAATTCTTGTGCAACATTCATTAAGAAATATTACAGACGTTTAAAGGCAGCACTGACAAGTACAAATAGTCACCATAATTAGAATTAATTAGGGTTTTTGAAATTTTCTACAGCCAAAACATAGAAAATAGCTCTACTTACAGCTGTTTTGAAACCCAGAGAGAGAAAACATTTTTAAAAAAATTTCTAATATTCTTTTTGAGGTTTGTGTGTGTGTGTGGTGTGGGAGGTTGTATGTGTGTTTTTTCCCCAGTGTTTTCAAAAAATTATTTGTTGATTGGTGATTTCATTTGTTAATGCCTTTAAATTTCATATTCTAGGTTTAATGTTAGTGTTTTTAAGTTTAATGATGAAGGAAAAGAGCTCAGAATGCATGGAATGCAAATTGGTATAAAGGAAAGAGTACTGGATTTGGAGTCAGATGTTCTTGTTCTGTTCTGTTCTGCCACTTACTCTTGGACAAGTAACTCATATTTGTCTTCAAATCTTACCTTGTACATTCTGTTCTCAGTATTTCCAGAACCTCTCCCTACATCCACATCCAAATTCTTTCTGTTACAGACTTTCTTTAGTACCTACACTTTTTCTTCACAGCACTTTTTATCTCTTGAAATGACAGGTTTCTATGTCTGTGTTTGTTTAATTTGTTCTTCCTACTTGGATTACAATTCATAGGAGTAGGTTTTATATCTGATTAATTACTACCTGTCCTGTAGGTAGTAATTGGTAATTGTAGGAAGGCAATAAATATTTGTTAAGTAAATGAACTACTCACTACTACCTATAATATGCCAAGTTTTTTCCTTGGCATATATTCCTTCCTTTATAAAAATATAAAACTCTACAACCACACTTCTTATAGAAAGCCTTTTTTGGGGAAAATCAGGACAAGAGAGGTTCCCATACCATCTCCTTAAAGATATATAGGACTGTTGAGTTTACAGAATTGTACACTGTTACCTTGTTTCTCACAACTTTTATGAAATATTAGGCTGGCTGGACTAAGAGATCCTACTGTTAGGACTGTATATTTCGACTCATGTTTAGCATAGTGCCTGGCATATAAGTAAACACCTCATGAACTCTAAGGAAACAGAACAGATTCCAATTAGTAGTTTTGGTTTTTTTTTTGAAGTGACATTTAAAAAATTTGGCATTTTTTTTTACAGCATTTAAAAAGTTCCTTGTTTTATTCAGGATGATCGTTTATAAAGTAATTAGTATTGAATTTATGGAATAAATTATTAGTCTTTTTTACTTAGTCATTTATTCATGTTCTCGTCGGAGTAAGACATTTGCTTGAGATCTGAATTAGTTTTGAAAGACAAGGATATATGGACATAATATCTTTCCAGTAAATCTTGCAACTATTTCTGTGCCTACATATGTTAACATATTTATAATTGGCTTCCAAATAACGAACACAGATGGCTCTAGTCTGAATTTTCAGCATGTTTTAGAATAAATGTTTTCCTAGTAATTTAAAGTGATTCATTTCAGTATCAGATGATTAGCTAACTGAGTAGAATTTCTGATTTCTACTTGTCTGCTAGCTTGCCATTTTTCAGATTTAAAATAAAAATGGCTCAGCTACCTATAAGAAATTAGATTTATGAAAAGATCTTGTTCCCTCTATCATGGTTTTACAAAACAGAGCTCTTTCTAAAAAGCTGTTGTGGGTATTGTTTTTCTGAGAATTTAATTCTGTTATTTGTTTGTTTGGTTTTCTGTTTGTTTTGCCTAGTAGGGGAGAGATTATGGTGAAAGGGATTATTTTGTGTTTTAATTCATTTAATTGCCACCTTGAATTCTGAGACCATTTAACTTTTTTATATAGTGGAATTAGATATGCCTATTGTATCATTTTGGTTCTCAGGTTTTATGGAACAATGCTTAAGATGATTGCTTAGTAGTAATTTTTCTGTAAAAGATATATCATCTTTTTTCACTCAACATGTATTTATTGAGTACTGTTCTAGATTTTGAATATCTAGCAATGAAAAAAAGTTCTTTCATGGAGTCTACCTTCTGGTTAATTGTTCAGAAAAAAATAGTATGACTTCGTATCATCAATAACATAGGTCTAAAACAATGTCTTGGTTGTTTTATGTCCTTAGAAGTGATTAATTCTAAACACTATAACAGAACAATTCTCCTTTTTATTCCTTAAGTACCTATTATTAACTTTTTCATTTGGGTTCATTGAGTGATGGATACTGTTGTCTCAGACAGAGGTTTTTGTTTTTTTTTTTAAAGCAAGCTTTTTATAATGCAAAATTTTAGTTTTCTCCTGTGTGCATATAAATAAATATTAACTATAAAGTATATATAACCTAACAGAGTTGGAATTTTAAACAAAATCTTCATCTTTATCCTAATATCCTCTGCTCCTGAATATATATATATATATTTTTTTTTTTCTGAATATATTTTTAAATATCCAGAATGTCATTATTAATTTGGGGGGGGTGCATTTTTTTCTAAGGAATCTTTTTAAAATGATGTGCCTAGCCTTTTGATTCTATTTACAGATAATATATAACAGTGTTTAAGTTGGTTTCTTTTTAAGAATGAATTTGCTATCTAAAGTAGTTTAAATGCATTCCAGCAGCTTAATAATGTGCAAATAGAGGCAACTGGTCTTGCATCTGTTCCTTAAACAGATAGTAGAATAACCAGCTAGTTGCTAAACAACGGGGGAAAAAATTTAAATGTGAAATATTTTTATATTCTACAGGGTCAGTGATTAGATGTTTCTGATTAATTGGACATATTTATTAAGTAAATAGTACATATCTATATACTTTTCATCTACAGCAGATAGAAGTATAACATATACTGTATTATTCTGTAGATTCTAGTATTTGTCATATATTTTGATAGTTAATGATACCAGTATCATCAAGATTGCTTTAATACTTTGTAGCATAAGAAATTTACTGGCTTTCTTTGTAATTGGTCTAATTTGTAGTTTTATAATTAATATGTTAGTATATTTCTTCTTTTTAAGGCGCAAAGGGCTTATACCTAGTCCTGTCGTTTGTTTCTCTCAGAATGACTAAGAGCTCAAATTAAATTTAGGAGTTGGTGTTAAATAGTTACTTCGTATAAAATTTAGCAAATTTATTGCATGAAAAAGGACATTTCAAATGAGCATAAGGAAGGGTACCTGTAATCTCAAATTCAAAGACAGACCAAAGTTTTATAGACCAAAGTTTTATGGTTCTAGCCTTCTAGAATTTAACCATGCCTATGCATACAATGTTATTGAAATTCAAGGTAGATATAATTGTTGAAGACTGTGAGCCTGAGGCTTGCCTTGTCTTTGTTAAAAGAGATGCACATAATTTTCCTTTTATTAAAAAAGATTATATTTCAGTATTATACCTACTACTGTGTCATAAACATGTATTATTAATAATGCTTTACATTAATGTTTTAATATTAATAGTGATTTGCATTAGTATTATTTTTAATTGAGTTTATCCCGTGTTGCTCAAAGTATGTAATGCATACTTCTAATTTAGGTAGTGATGTTTTAGGTGATATCCTGATCCAGTATTAAATAACAGCAGATAGTATTGTAAAACAGTTATTATTCTTCCAGGTTTCTTTAAGTCCATCTGCTTATGACAAGCCAAAGTCTGCTTGATGCTTGTAGATTCTTAGCACCCCTCTAACGCTTGCCTATTTCTCTTAGAACCTTCAGTAGTATATCTAGCTAAAATTTTAATAATATAGTTCCATTTTTCATTGTATTCATTTTTGTTTTGTATTTTCTTTAAAAAAAAAAAAACCTGCAAGTGATACTGTCTTAATTTATAACAGGGATAGAAAGTCTTCTTTTAAAATAAATTTAAATAAGAGAAGTTTACTAGTTAAAACATATTAAAGTAAGTGATAAATCTAGGTACCACTAGAATGTGGCAAAAATCCTGATGATGGCATGCAACTGATTAAGGGCTGAGAGGCACTATTGTTTGAAATTGAAAATGTAATTTTTTCTCATTATAAGCAAGGCTGCAATGATCGTTTGTGTAGCTAAATCCTTTTGCATTGAATAATTAAATTTACTAGTATAAGTAAATAGAAGTCCCAGAAATTCCACAGAGCAAATGCATTTGGAGCTCCTATATTTTAAAATAATCTCTTAACTAGAGATTATAGTCTCACTGAACAGTGAAATGAGAGTGCCTGTTTTTCCTTTTTCCATTCAGCTCTGGGCTAACTTTTTTTTCTTTAGACATGATATTTTTAGTTCTTACTTCTCAATGTTTGCGTAGCATTCATTCAGAAGTACCCAGTTTCTTTGCAATTCAGTAGTCATTCTTATATTAAAGACAGTAACAATTGTCCTTTATGTTGTCATCGTTTTAGTGATGATTTGATCCTTTAGTGAAAGTGACTCCAAACCTGCTTTTTTCTGATGGTGGTAAAGAAAAATTATCTTTGATAATGATTTTTTTTTTTCTGTAGCTTGCCCAGTTTCGACAAAGGAAAGCTCAGTCTGATGGGCAGAATCCTAAGAAGCAGAAAAAAAAGAGGAAAACTTTAAGCAGCAAACATGACATGTCAGCATGCCATGCTGTGAATATTGAACAATCACAGAGTGATGAGATGTGCATAAATATTTCTCAGAGATTAGGATCAGCTGTGACTCCTGAATCCACAATAATGAGAACTTTACACAGTGGAGAAATAATTAAATGTGACCAGGTCTTCTCTGTCGAAGTAAGTATTCATCCAGATTTTTAAACATTAGCGTTCTAAATGAAAAGTTGTTGTAATGACAACACTCATTATTAGCACCCTATGCAGTTTCTGTGAGCTTGATTCAACAAACATTTGTTGAGCAACTATAATACACCAAGGATTGTGCACCAAGGATACAGAGGTAAATATGACAGTCTTTGTCCCTTAGGGGTGTCAGTCTAGGGGGGAAGGCAGATGTGTACTCTGATTAAAGCTGTGCTAGCAACAATGTCCATGGTGCCCTAAAGTACTGTGATTTGGGAAAACGCTCAAATCAGTCTTGTATGTGTTATTTGGGAAATTTCCTGGAAGAGTTAATAGATCTGAGTCTTGAAGTGTAAATTTAGAGTTAGCTAGAGGCAAAGAAGTAGGGGAGACACCCTCTGTGCCAAAGAATCAGCATTCGCAGAGACATGAAACAGTGTGATATGATTTGGAAACTGTAAGTAGTTTAGTTTTAAATGGATTACAAAGTGATGGGGATGAGGTGGTGGTAATAATGGTGAAGGAACAGATACTGTACCTGGCCCATAGAAAATTTTCCTCAATAAATGCTAATTTTCTTCCTCTCCTTAATGATGGAATTTTCCAGAACAAGATGAGGGAGAAATTAAGAGTGGATTGGTGGTAATGGGATGGTGGATCTACCAACTAAGACCAGGAGTAGAAAATGATGAGATGCTTACGAGGGAGAGTGTTGGATGAGGCACATGAGGATTATAATTTGGATTGTGCCTTGGCATATTTATGTGTAAATAGAAGGCTCAAATATAGGGATTTGAGCTTTATTCAAGAGTCAGATGTTATATAGATTTATTATTCATCTTAAAATGGTCTCACTGAGTTTTTCCAACATAGAGTCTCTTGAGCATTTTGGATATGTAGATAATGTTTTTGATCTTACTCAGGTATCTTCAAATACGCTTTCTGACCCTTTCCTCTCCTGAGTCTCCATTATGCATTTGTTAGTATGTTTGGTATTGTTGCACAGATCTCTGATCATCTGTTCATTTTCTTTATTCTTTTTCTCAGACTGGATAATTTCTATTGAACTGTGTTAAAGTTTGTTCTAATTCATTTTTCTTCCTCCTCAGATCTGCTATTAAACCCCTCTAGTGAATTTTACAGTTCAGTTATTTTACTTTTAACTCCAGAATTTCTCTTTTGTTCTTTTACAAGTTTTCTTTTTTTGAATATTCTCTACTTGAGAAGGCATTGTTTTTATAACTATTGTTACAATTTACTTTTTTAGACATTAGTTACTTATTTGACTTTTTAAAAAATAGCTAATTTAAAATCTTTGTCTACTAAGTTCATCTGTGTTTCCCCAGGAACAGTTTCTACTGACTGCTATTTTTCTTGTGTATGGGCTGTACTTTTCTTTTTCTTTGTGTATCTAATAATTTTTTGTTAAAATCTGGATCTTTTATGTAAAATAATACGGCAACCCTGGTGCTTGATTTCGTTTGAAGATGTATTATCATTTTCTGCCTAACAAATAAATAGCTGGGCTCTTTACCAGTAGAGTTTCAGCATTTCAGGTACAAAGAGTGTCTTGTTCACCATTTTATCCTCAGTACCACAGTTTATAGTACACAATATGCATTTAATCAATAGCTATTTAAAAGGCATAAGTGAGTGAACCATGAAGACTTGCATTATGAAAGTATTTTAGATTTAAAAGAGGGTCACGTAAGTTAACCACTGCTACAGAATTTTAGAATAAGGGTAGGCTTATTTCTGTTCCTGGCATCAATTACTACATCAGAGAGGAGGTAGACTTAGTCTTGAATGATGAATACAATTTCCGTAAGTGTAGATAAGAAGGTTCATATTTGTTGAATGAAAAGGTGAAATATCTGGGTCTCTTTCCTCACTTGTAAAATTAGATTCTTAGATTAAATGAGAGTGTGAACAGTGAACGCAGTGAAAATCTAGGTTTCCCCCTTGTCTCTTCGTAGTACTTCTGAGCTGAGTGAAAAAGCCATTCATTTCTTCCCCAAATCCCAGGGATGTAAGGATGAAGCAGGAATGTCTTTGAAAGTTTTTTGTAAGCTGAAGAGGTGTTAAAAGTAACAAAGGTTATTTTTCTTCAAGTTGTTACTACTTTTCTAGCATCAAGATTTGATGATTCTTCTTTTTAAAGAATTTGAACTTTTTTGATGAACATTTTAGGGCTTTGTTTTATTTAAGAGATGCAAAAATTTGAGGGATGATATCTTTTTTGGTGCTTTTGTCTTACGAGTGATTTGTAGTGTATAAAAGACACTGTGAAAGTATCTCTTGATAGTTTTACATTTAAAAAATGGCTAATAATAAATTTCAGTGTGTTGTTTAGCCATTGTGACTTATAGAGTGAAATTTTTAAAGGTTTGAGTAATTTTTTTACTTGTGTTTTAGTAAAATTTTTGTGAGTTTTCTATCATAAGTTACCAATAGTAATAGGGGCTAACAAAGTACAATATTTGGGGGTGCTTAATCATGTTTGTGAGTTTTCTATCATAGGTTACCAATAGTAATGGGCTAATAAAGTATAATATTGTGGGGGAGGCCTTCATGTAACCAATTTTTTCTTTTTGTTTTAGCCGGAAAGTGAAATTTCAACCACAGCAGATGATTATAGTTCAGAGGTAAGAATAAGTAATACTATAATTAACATTTTATATTATTTTTGAAATTATTATTGATTATTACTACTTTGTTACTTGCAACTCACATTCTGTATTTTTATAAATATAATAAAATATAGCATAACATGATATAAATGACCTAGAAAACCTGGTTTATGTTTTCCTGACATAACCCTTTTTTCAGATTATTATATGAAGTCTTAAATCTATTTGAATAGCTTGCTCCTTAATTAGAGGCTTTGTTTTAGTTTTTAGGAAAGTGGGTTTCTAAGATACATGATTGTTATAAGATATCCATATTTAACACAGTAAACATTTCATATTATAAGCTATTTTTTTTTGAGTAATGCTTTTTACAAACACTTGATTTCTAGTTGATTATGTAAATTCATTTATGGAACTTAGTGTTGCAATAGTGATTGTTAATTTAGGTAATAAAAGCTAATGTAGGCATTGGCCACTATAGGAAATAACCTTTTTTATGGGTTAATAAACATGTGTCATTTTATCTTTTTCATATTCTTTCAGATATGATTGTCATTTTTTTGGTTCAGTATTTGAGGACAGGACATGGAAAACTTTCCTACTCTAAATGGTTCACCAACTCAAGTGTATTCTATAAGTTTTGAATTACTGTAGGTTTCTAATGGAAAAAAGAGCTTCATGTACTTAAATGAACTTACTGTTTTAGATTGCTAGTGGGAGTAACAACTTTTACACTTCAAAAGTTTAATGTGTTTAAAAGGTGGAAATATACTTATTAGTGATCTGGTCAAGAAAATAATTAACCAACATTAAATAAATTAGTGCCCAGTTTAGGCTACATAAAGTTGCCTCTATGGGAAGTATGTTAATTTAGAATCACAGCTTGCAATTCAGAGAATCTGCCCTTGTGACTTTAAATTTGGGGATTACATATGAAAACACTGCTTTTCTCTTCTATAATACCTTAATTCTTATAGCTTGTCTATCTTGGTTGAAAGTTTAGGATGGTTTGGAGCTTAAATTGTCTGTCTTTTGGGCACCCCAGGACTCTACTAAGTACATTTTTTTCGTTACACTAAAGTGAAATTTTTTATAAGCCAGATGGCTGCAGGTCAGACCATCTCATACATGCCTGTGAAATTTGATCAAAATTTATATAGCCATTTTCTCACATTGGGATAAGACAGTAAAATTTAATTTCTATTAATGTAGATTTGACTGCAAAAGATATCAAAGATTGTTATTTTCAGGTTTTCTTAATGAAAGTGTAAATTAACAATATTGGAAATTCTTGTTACACTAAGACCTTTTTTTGCTTGAATTTTTTAAATTGAAAAACTAGTGAGGATAATATAAGGTCCATAAAAATGTGTTGAAACTATGTATCTGTGATACCTAATAAATATGGTGTGTTTCAAAAGAAGGTATAAATAATTTTAAAACATAAGTCCTAGTGGGTAAAAGTTAGCATGTTGACCATATTTCAACAATAAGAAATCTATCTTACATATATATATGTGTGTAATTTTATGTATTTACATATACATTACATATGTATATAGTTATATACATGAATAATTATGCACATGAATAAATTTGTACATATTCATCCATACATATTTTTTCAAACAAAAGTTTCAGGAAAGATACTTTACTATGTGACTAATCTCTGATATTTTTTCTTTTTAACGCAGGTTACAGAAACTAAATTGATTAGCTGATTCATAACTTGAAAAAATAGTAATTTTGAAGGTTACATTGAAAGATAATTATGAAATAATTTTTGACAGATTTGACCTAATTTTGAGTCATAACCCTTGTAATATTATACATGTTGGACCTAGATTTACAACGGATTATACTTTGAGAAACTTACATATCTCACTGTGTCTATAGAAATTAAGTAGAAAAGTTGATAGTCTGCAAAATGTTTAATGATGTCTCAACAAGATTGCTATGATGGATGCTGCTTGAAACCATGATATTCTGGGCTAGTTTTGGGTCCTTAGCCACTCCATTTAATGACATTGGACTGGTTTGACCGAGGTAGAATTTCAGGGGACTTCTAAGCCACGTTTACCCTTTCAGGAGGCAGAAAAATTATTAGTAGGTTAAATTTATAATACTGAGGAATAAATTTCACACTGTAATACTCTTCATATTAGAACTCATTTCTGAGTAACACCTCAAAAATGAAATTCCTTTCTAGGCAACATGTATATTATAACTTCACTACAAGTATCAGATTTGCGAAGTTTAATGATCTTGGCTATTCTAGTTTGTGTTTGAGTGTTCTTAAAATTTCAAAATTGTATAGTTTTAATCGTAGGCCACATAATTAGTTATCTTGTGCTTTATCTAAATATCATTGTCATTTTTCTGGTACATAGGGAAATAAGGTGATGTAAAAGAGCAGGGTCTTTGGAGCCAAGAAGTCCTGTGTTCAGATTTAAGCTTCATCACCTCTGAGTTGTATGAACTTGGACACATCACTTAAAATCTGAAATACAGTTTCCTTACCTGTAAAGTGAGGGAAATAATGTCTGTTTCATGGGGTAGTTTTGAGGTCTATTTGATATTTTTGGTATATAAAAAAACAATCAGCAAAGCGTGTTTTTTTTTCAACTGCCCTTCAATAGAAATATGCTTTTCCTCACACTAAGTTTATATGAAATGAGTGATGAGAATTCTTTCAACAAATTATTCTTAGGAGGATTTCAGATTCTGATACTATATATTTAATTAGAAATTATCTTGGAAATTTTATGTATATAGATATGATATGAGTTTAATGTTCTTGACTTCTGTGGCTAGTATGTTCTTTGGATTGAAAACTGGATTCAGGTCTCAAAAGAATTAGATGATTTTATCCTATGACCAACCTAAGATCTGTTCTGTATAAAAATATATCCAATTATATATACTAGAGGAATCAGACTAAATAAAAAATACCCTTCTTACAAATTAAATTATACATAGTCTTTTCAGTTCTCGATGAAGGGACATTTCATATGCAGAATGCCATATTTACATGAAAAAAAATTTTTTTTTGACTTAAACAGCAGTTGTTTATTTTCTCAAAGTTCTGGAGGCTGGGAAGTCCAAGATCAGGGTGTGGGCACAGTCAGTTCTTGGTGAGATCTCTCTTCCCAGCTGATAGATATTCATCTTCTCCTGTCTTCTAGCCAGAAGAACTCCTTCTGAGTCCTGAGCTCCCAGTAAAACCTGGATGAGTATAAACACTAGGGGATCCAGACTCAACACCATCTGTGATTTGAGAACCATGTAGCGCTTATCTCTGTGATACTACAGAGGCCACTCACCATCCCTCCTCCTCCCATGCATCCTGCTGAGTCTGAGATGCTGGTAGTGGCTACCAGATATGGAAACGATTCCTACTGCCTTTGCATGTCTATATTCTGGAAAACCTCAAATTGAGAATTTCATTTAAATTGATTGTGGGTAGGTGGTGATTCTGAGTGCCAAACAGCTATTGATTGAGTAGCTCCTATGCTTCAGGCTCTGGATAAAGCAGGATGTTCAGATAAGATCACTCTCCCAAAGCTTGTATGCTCATCTGCACTGGTAGTCCTGTTACTGGCTGTGGTCCTTGGGGTTACCAAACGCAAGTTTGTATGCCTGACACATAGTGAGGCCAAAAATACCGAAATGTCAAGAGTTTGAAGCAGAGAAAAGTTTACTGCTGAGCCGAGCAAGGAGAATGACTGGCTTATGCCCAGAAAACCCCAAACTGCGTGAAATATTTTTTATTAAACCCTTTGAGCAGAGTTATTTGGAGAAAGTAGGAGATGCTGTAGGCAACATACAGAGATAAGACAAGTAAATACGTTTTGCTGTGTACAGAAAGATGAAATGATAGTAGGGCATACACTCTTATTATGGATTTCATTAGATTATTCAGTACTTCTTAATGAAGTCACTTGTGTGATTCATGACATTTATGAAATGACTGGCTGGAGTTGGAGACATAGCCTATGGCAACAAATTAACATTAACTTGGCCTTTCAGCTTTTACTTGGGTTTCTTTTTTTTTCCCCTCTCCCCCTGCCTCAGCTTTATTGAGGTATATTTGACAATTAAAATTTGTATATATTGACGGTGTACAGTGTGGTGGTTGATATTCATCTTTGAATAAAAGACCTTAACCTTGTTATTTACTTGGCTTCAACTCAAGAGTCAGCTAGGCATGTTGAACTTCTATAGTTTTCATGAACTTTATGAACCATCAGATTCTTATTTTTATTAAAACATTCATTATTAATATTTTTGTATGTACTGCAAATTAAGTATATTAAGAATATGGTATTAATTGTAAATAGTGAGTTACTCTTTTATGTTTTTAAATTGATGTTCATTGAAAGGAAAAGTTTCTGTATTATGACCATTTTATGGTTATAAAATAAAAGTGACCTTTCCTCTGATTCTTTCTGAATAGCAATATTTTTATGAGAGGATACTTAACCTCTACAGAACATTTTAAAATTTATAATGTACCTTAATTGTACTTTCCCAAATCTTTAAGTTGTCTATATAGATTGAGTAAATCTATGAATTCAAAAAGAATGTGTTAATATAAAGGTTAACAAATGCCACAATAAAGAAGACATTGAAAAAGTTTAAGCTTTTTTTTAAGTTGAAGGAGTCTGTTAATCTAATCTTCATGTTTCATGTTATTAATTTACTTTCATATTATGGTTTACTGAACATTGTGTTAGAAGGCTAATATAAGAAGATGAGATAAATGCTCGACCCTTTAGATATCAGTAAAATAATTACCTATATTACATAGAATAATTTATTGCTAACTATTAATGATCCTAATAATCTGTTGAGTGTATTCTAACTTTGAAATATAGTTTGTTCTAGTTTAGTTCTGGCATATACTCTTTTATTACCTATTTACATGATACCAATTTTAAAAAATTATTAATATTGACAAGATTATAAGATGTTAGCAGGGATGAAGTTCAGTTGTACACTGTTAGGGGGAAAGAGAGAATTATTAAATAGATTAATTTGAAATTAATCTCCCAGCAGGTCAGCCCCAGCAACATTCTGCCATTCTGCCATGCTCCTCCTCTACCACAAAATGTCTGTGGTAGACATATATATTCTGAGAAATCTCCACATCTGTCAGGGTTGGCAGGTTATCTTAGTAGTACCCCCAGGGGAAAGTTGTAGAGGGAGGGTTCCTTACCTCTTCATCTCCTCCTACTTCTTCACCTTCTTAACCAGCCTTCAATGTATTTGCACAGTATGCAGTTTTACTTCCATATGAATAGGGCTTCATCAAAAAACAATTACTTAAATGATTTTAAGGCAGTGTTTTGTAAAAGAGGATCTAGTAACTTGAGGTTTATAGTTATCCTTCTGAAGACAAAATAGAAACTGCACTTAGAACTTTAGAACTTTAATTCACTTAAATGAAAATGTATAGTACAGTGTCTTTTGCATTGTAAACATTCAATTGTTTGAGGAGTTACTAGCATTTGAAATGGTCATAATGTCTTTTAGATGTTTAAATTGAATCACTCTGTCTGCTTTTCCCAGTGAGGCATTTTCCTTGGGCATAAAAAAAATGCATGAATACAGTTAGCATATATAATGACTATTAGCTTTAAATAAAATTCTATCTAAAATCATAATATTTCAGGAGATTGTTTTTATACAGGTAAATGGTTGCAGTTTTGTGATGAGAACAGAAAAGCCTACAGATTTATTAAGGGTACAGTATTTAAAACTGCTCATAATACTAATGTTTTATTCTATTTAAAACCATTTGGCTTACTAACGAGCTTTTTCTTGCATGTACTTTTTTCTGTGTGTGATTTCTAAATGCTTTTAATGTATAACACAACAAAGTTATCCACCTTTTGTGATAAAACACAATTGTAAGAGAATTTGCAGATGTCTAGTTTTTGCTCTTTTGAGGTATATGTATCACATTAACAACAAAGTAATTTGCCATATCAGTAAATTCTTAGGTGATGAGTGATGTTTTAGAGTGGACTTTGCTATGGGATTCAGTTTTTGAATCCCTCTTCCTAAGGGAATGTTGCTGGTACTCTATTATTAAAAATCTGGATTGGTTTAGGAAGAAGAATTTGGTGTTGATGATTCTTACTCTGAATACGGAGCACAGTACAATCAGACCCACCTAGAAATGATGGAAAATGAATTGGCAGAGAAACAACATGAGGTTGAAGAGCTAAACAGAGAATTAGAAGAAATGAGGGCCACCTATGGGACTGAAGGACTGCAGCAGGTATGTTTACCTTATGTGGCTTTTAGTTTGTTACAAAACAAAAGTAGGAAATTTGTGTGATAGTGTATATGTACATTCTTTAAAGATGAATTTTTTTAAAATGGTAACTTAAAGTCGCCTTATGATACTTGTCCTTTTACATGTCGTAAACAACCTCATGTAAAACTCGGACTCTGTTAATAGGGCTAATATAATGTGGATATTGTATTTAACTTTATGAGATAGCTAGGCTAAAATCACTTCAGTGGGGATAGATGTTTTTGTAATCAGCCTGAGAGAAAATTATGGAACCACATGAATATATTATGACTTAAGCTCATTAAAAATGTCAGTGAATCTTTGTAAAGTTAACTTCCTGTGGTTCGGATGACATCTATTGTTTGTGGCAGTCACTTTTGAAAACAAGGTGAAATAAGACATTGATTAGGATGATAAAGTACATTTCAGTTTCATACTCTCCAGAAATAAGTGAGGCTTAAACACGTCTATGATGATGATGCGTACAGATTGGGGCATCCCTAAAAGCAAAGGCACTTACCCTTCTAGAAGTAGATACATGGCTAAGTCAGACCTAATGTATTTTGTTCCTTAGTTCAGATAAATTTTTTAAAGTTGATTTGTAAGTAAAGCTAATTCCTGTAAGCTAATAGCTTTCAAGTATGGAAAAGTTTGCTTTACAAATTGTAATAATTCTGCCAGTGCCTTTTGAATATCATATTTTTGAAGGAGTTACCTGAACTAATATTTAATTTTGTTTGAAAAGTAAGTCTAGCACTTTTTATTTTCACTGATGTCTTTTAGTTGCAAGAATTTGAAGCTGCCATTAAACAAAGAGATGGCATAATAACCCAGCTCACTGCTAATTTACAACAAGCAAGGAGAGAAAAGGATGAGACAATGAGAGAATTTTTAGAGTTGACGGAACAAAGTCAAAAATTACAGATTCAATTCCAACATGTAAGTATTACTAATAAAACAAAATGTATTAAATTTTTAGTTATGAATTAACTTTTTTCATACTTTACAGAACAAATATAAATTTGTTTAAAAGCCATTTACTTATGATGTATCATGTTGGCAAAACAAGTGAATACCTCTTGTTATGTTAACCAGAAATTTAATTCATGCTTCTTGGGTGGTTTCATGCTATCGTTTTATTTGAACTTCTTCCTCATCTGTATTTTAAAATCCTACAAAATCTTGTAAGTCTGATAAGGTGAATTTTTGCAGACATTAACCTGTAGTCAACCTTTGCCAACTCTGGTATGATTTTATTTTACTTAAGTTCTAAAATCTAAGTGGACTGAATACATTCTACTTACCTTTAATTAGAGTCATGGCAATCTAATTGTATTAATCAAGATTTCTGATGACAAGTAACAGAAAATAATTTGAAATAGCTTAAACAAAAGAGAATTTATCAGCTTAGATAGTATACCCTTCTTATCAGCTTTGGCAGCATATTTGCTGGGTCTCAAGCGTGTGAATCTAGCACAGTTTCCAGAGAGCAACTGTGAGCTGAGTAACACCCTAAATGATGCCTGTTCCTTAGTGCCGTCACTTAAGAATTTAATACTTTGGGCTTCTTTTTATTTTCAAGTTACAGGCTAGTGAAACGCTGAGAAACAGCACTCATAGTAGCACAGCTGCAGATTTACTACAAGCCAAACAACAGATCCTCACTCATCAGCAACAGCTGGAAGAACAAGACCATCTATTAGAAGATTATCACAAAAAGAAAGAAGACTTCAAAATGCAAATTAGTTTCTTACAAGAGAAAATTAGAACATATGAAATGGTATGTTTATTTTAAGGAAATCAACCAGTGTGTTTTACAATTAACTTTAAAGTTTTTAATGCAAATATTTATCTTTCTGTTATACACATGAATCATAAAATTTCATAATTTGAGAAAAATTCTTTAAGTATGTAAAATAATTTTATTTCAAAGCAATTGGGAATCTCGATAATAGGTTTTAAGATAATACTCATAACTGAGTTCCTTGAAAGTGATCAGCCTGTGTTAAACTGAGTTTTCAGGAGAATCTATAACCAGAAGTTTTGTCCTTTTTTTCTTTTCATGAAATTCTGAGAATGTTTTCTTCATGAAATGAAGTTTTATAGATTTTAATTAGAAAAAAATCAGATCTCTTTATTCACGGAGTTATGTTTTATAGAGTTGCCTGGAACACTTATTTAATAAATAATGCTTCTAAGGGAGATACATATACACATACATACACACACATATATGTCATGTAGATTATAGTCTTAAATCCTAAAAACAACTCACCCTGGTGGATTATATTTTGTTTAATTTTCAGAAGAGAAAATGAAGGTTAGAAGTATTAAGTGTCTTGCCTGAGGCTACCCTCTTCCCCCCAACAGTTGCCAGAATCAGGATTCAAACCCCATGCAAGTGACCCAGAGCCAGAATTTTTTACATTACACTGCACTGCCCCCTACCTTCGCCATCCTTGCAGTGTCCATCCTTGTCCTCTCCACATGAGAGATAAAACAAGAAGACAGTGTGAGATCAAGCTGCCTTGATGTCAGCTGGAATCATGTTTAGCAACCCAAATTTTTTACCACCTTGTAAACTTCCGCAAATGACTGCGAGTAATGATTTGGGGATTACAAAATAAATGTAAGCAAGTAGGCAAATTTGCAAATTGAAATCTGTGAATAATGAGGACACACAGTACACACAATGCAGTACTTTTTATAAACTTAGAAGGTTCTTCTGGAGGAGGTTGAGAAATTAACAAGGAAGACTATTGTTTGGATAATAATAAAAGTATTAGCTAGCATTTATTTTTATTTACTTGGTACCAGGCAGTATTCAAAGCATCTTACACATATTGAGTCATCACAACAAACTTATGAGGTCAAGATACCATTATCATTCCCCTTTTACAGATGAGGACACCAAGGCAAAGCATGATGAAATAAATTGCCCAAGTATACAGGTAATAAATTGGTATAGCCAGATTTCAAAAATAGGTAATCTGATTTCAGAGACTGTCTCTTAGGAAAGTAGGAAATATACAATTGTAAGATATTTAAATTATGAAATGGACATACTTGACAACCATGGTAATTTTGAAATCAGAATGTTTACAGAGTGCCTGTTTTATATCAGGCTCTTGAAAGAGAGAGTGATGCTTAGATGTGCTTTTTTTTCTTCACTGAAACCAATGGTTTAGTAGGGCATGTATGCAAGACACCACAAAACAAGGATACGGATGAAAAGTGGTTTGAAAGTTCTTGATAGGTCTGGCTTCATAAGGGAGGTGATTCAGTAGGCCTTAGCAGGGAGTTGATATTCGAGGTAGGTCTGTAACTTGAAACAATTCTCTTTTAATTGTGTTTTGTTTCCTCCATAATTGGTATAATAAATTGGCACATAGCATATACGTAATACTTAATTTCATAAATAAGTGACTAAATTATTAATCTGAACTGATGAGATGGGGAAAACATTTTAGACAGGGTGGAGTGTGCATAAAGATCCAGACCAAAACACGTTAAAACATATATAGGAATTAAAAAATAGTTTAACGAGAAAACAGTAGTTTTTGGAAGTGAGTCTTCAGGAGATAAGAGTTGAAAGGAAGTCAAGGCCAAGGTTGGAAGAGCCTAGAAATTGGATTTTATTGTATTTATTAAATTATATTCAGTAGGCTGTATAATTTGTGATTATTTAAAGTTGAGGTAATTCATTTTCATAGGGGGAATAACCTTTGTTTATTTGAATGTTAGCAAGAATACTTCTGTTATCAGTCCTTTTTTCATTAAATGTATTTTTTTTTCCTTTTTTCCCTCTTTGAATTAATCCTCCTGAATAGTAGTTTCATTAGAACAGCTGAGGGAATATGGCATTAGGATGGTAGTTGGAACTGTCTTGGTCTCTGAAGCAGCTGCATTGAATGTTTCAGTAGCATTCTTATTGTCCTAATCCTCTGAACTTCACATGGTGCATTAGTCACAGGCAAAGACTGTATTTCCTACTCCCTCAGGTCTGTTTCCAAAAAATAGAAGGATTGTATCCTTAACCACAGAGCTGTCTTTTTTTTGTAAAACAATATAAGTGGTTTAAAGCTATGTACTTTGAAGTAAATGGCGCTAAAAGAAATGAACCATGAATTTGTATTATTTAATAGTTGAAGGAAGAACTGTTTGCAGTAATATTAGGTGTTGCACAATTTTGAGTTGAACTGTAAAGAATACATAGTACTCTAGCTATTGAAAATACTAATTACTTAGATTATGGATCAGTTAAGGATGAAAATATGCTGGTTTAGACACATTTTAATCCAACTGAATTTTTAAATTAAAAATGTAATCATAAAAATGTAAGAACATTTCTTCCTCCCAAGGAGGCCAACCCTGCTGTAATGTTTGCTCATAAGTAGTGTTGGCTACACAAGTCCTGTGTCTCATTGACTTGAGAAAAATTAAGGGGCAGGCCCAGCAGTTACTTTTATAGAATAATGTAAAAAGTATTCTATCAGTCTTTTGATAATGGGGTTAAATGATACAAGTTACTAGGAACTAAAAATGCCATTTTTATATTTACCTTTTTTCTGTCTAAGGAACAGAATAAAAAAGTAGAAAGCTCAAATAAAGAAATACAGGAAAAGGAGGCAGTCATTGAAGAATTAAATGCAAAAATTATAGAAGAAGAAAAAAAATCTCTAGAGCTAAAGGATAAAGTAACAACTGCTGATAAATTACTAGAAGAATTACAAGAACAGGTTGTACAAAAGAAGCAAGAGATAAAAAATATGAAATTAGAGCTGACTAATTCCAAGCAAAAGGAAAGACAGTGTTCTGAGGAAATAAAGCAGTTAATGGGGACAGTTGAAGAACTTCAGAAGAAAAATCATAAAGATAGTCAATTTGAAACTGATATCCTACAAAGAATGGAACAAGAAACGCAAAGAAAGTTAGAACAACTCCGGGCGGAGCTGGATGAGATGTATGGGCAGCAGATAGTGCAGATGAAACAAGAGTTGATAAAACAACACATGTCACAGATAGATGAACTGAAAACACGACATAAGGGAGAAATGGAGAATGCTCTAAGATCATACCCAAATACTATAATTAATGAAGATCAAATAAAGTTAATGAATATGGCAATAAATGAACTGAATATAAAATTGCAAGATACTAACTCTCAAAAGGAAAAACTCAAGGAAGAACTAGGAGTAATTTCAGGGGAAAAGTCTGCTTTACAGAGACAGCTTGAAGACCTTTTTGAAGAATTGAGCTTTTCAAGGGACCAGATTCAGAGGGCTAGACAGACAATAGCTGAACAAGAAAGTAAACTCAGTGAAGCACACAAGTCCCTTAGTACAGTGGAAGAATTGAAAGCTGAGATTGTTTCTGCATCTGAATCCAGGAAGGAGCTAGAATTAAAGCATGAAGCAGAAGTTACAAATTATAAGATAAAGCTTGAAATGTTAGAAAGAGAAAAGAATGCTGTATTAGACAGAATGGCTGAGTCACAAGAAGCTGAGCTAGAGAGGCTGAGGACACAGCTTCTGTTTAGTCATGAAGAAGAACTTTCCAAACTGAAGGAAGATTTGGAAATTGAGCATCGAATAAATATTGAAAAACTTAAAGATAACTTAGGCATTCACTATAAGCAGCAGATAGATGGCTTACAGAATGAAATGAGTCAAAAGATAGAAACCATGCAGTTTGAAAAAGACAATTTGATAACTAAGCAGAATCAATTAATTTTGGAAATTTCAAAGCTAAAAGATTTACAGCAGTCCCTTATGAATTCAAAATCAGAGGAAATGACTCTTCAAATCAATGAACTTCAAAAAGAAATTGAAATACTCAGACAAGAAGAAAAGGAGAAGGGTACCCTTGAACAAGAAGTTCAAGAATTACAACTTAAAACTGAATTATTGGAGAAACAAATGAAGGAAAAAGAGGAAGACCTTCAAGAAAAATTTGCACAACTTGAAGCAGAGAATAGCATTCTTAAAGATGAAAAGAAAGCCCTTGAAGACATGCTGAAAATACATACTCCTGCTAACCAGGAGGAAAGATTAATTTTCATAGACTCCATTAAGTCCAGGTCCAAAGACTGTAACTGGGAAAAAGAAATAGAAATACTTACAGAGGAAAATGAAGACCTCAAAAAACAATGTATTCAGCTAACTGAAGAGATTGAAAAGCAAAGGAACACTTTTTCATTTGCTGAAAAAAATTTTGAAGTTAACTATCAAGAGTTACAAGAGGATTATGCTTGCCTTCTCAAGGTAAAAACTGATTTAGAAGACAGTAAAAATAAACAAGAAGTAGAGTATAAAAGTAAGCTTAAAGCTCTTAGTGAAGAGCTTCATCATTTACAAAGAATAAATACAACTACAGTGAAAATGAAAACTTCAGTCTTTGACGATGACAAAACTTTTATAGCAGAACCTTTGGAAACTGGTGAGGTTGTTGAGAAAGATACAACAGAACTTATGGAAAAACTTGAGGTAACTAAGCGAGAAAAATTAGAACTGTCGGAGAGACTGTCTGATCTTTCTGAACAATTAAAACAGAAACATGGTGAGATTACTTTTCTAAGTGAAGAAGTTAAATCTTTAAAGCAAGAAAAAGAGCAAGTTTTATTGAGATGTAGAGAGCTAGAAATCATAATTAACTGTAATAGGACAGAAAATGTAAATTTGTGTGATGTCCATTTAAGCTCTTCAGAAGATGGAGTTTTGAGAAGCAGGGATTTTGGAGGGTCAGTTTCTAAAATAAATAAAGATTTTGGTGAAGATTCAGAAATAATGGAAGAAGAGAAAATTGCTTTTGAAAATATGACTCTTGGAAAAGAAAACAAACAAGAACAGGTTTTGGATCACTTGCCGTTAGTGACAAATGAATCATCTCCCGGGGCAGCTGAACCAAGTGAAAACGATAAACTTCAGCTGGAGCTCAGTGTACTTAAATCAGAACAGGTATGTTTATTATGTATATATGTTAAAGTGTACACTTCATACTAAAAGTGTTCATCTTCGTAAAGCATAAATAATTTCCTTACATGAAAATGAAAGTAGACCCTGTAGTCTAATTCTCATTTGGGCATGTCATTTATTTCTCATTTTTTATTTATTTTTTTCTTAAATGTTGTTGCCTGTCATTTAGTTAATCTATATTATACATTCTGCTCAGGAAATAAAACATAGTAATGGTTCCACATTGTCTCTGAGAAAGGAGTTTAAATAACTTTGTTGAGAGTCTGAGCTTTAGAAAAGTTATTTTGTAATATTGTGTGGTAATCTCAAAGATTGGTTTCAGAGTTTCATACTCATATTTATATTGGTGTTTTTTCAAGATTCCACAACTAAAAGTGAACTCTTAAACTTTATGGTACTCCATATAGTTGTTCAGTAGTTATGAAACTATATTTCTGAGGGAAAAAAAATTCAATTTAAGTCCTAGAGTTTTCTCAGAGTTTTGTTATACCTAAAGAGGGGGGAAAAAAAGTAGTAGTCTACAGTTAAAAGAATGCATGTAATGAATAGTAATAGATTACTCTTGACAATTTGTATTTGCCAGATACTGAAATGAGAAATAACAGGAAAATTCTGTCGTGTATAATGGTGCTAACTAAAGCTTTATTGTGTCTTCATTTCTGCAAAAAGTATTTATTGAATCTCTTGCCAGGTATAGGAGTACAGTGGCAAAAAAGAGAAAGAAGATTTCTGTTCTCAGAAATCATATATTCTAGTAAGGGAGGCAGTCAGTAAATGAAGACATCAAGTAGAATAGTTAGAAATAGTGGTATTTTTTAAAGGAAAGCGAAACACATAATGTGATAGAGAATGATTGGTAGTGGTGGTGGCAGTATTAAATAGGGTCGCGAGGAAAGGGCTCTTGAAAGAATTGACTTTTAAACTGCTATCTGTATGACAGGGAGAAGCCTACCACATGCATATTAGACAATCGTGAAGACACAGATGAGTTTGAGGAACAGAGTAAAGGCATGTTTAGATGAGTTTGAGAGAGGGAGAGTGAAAGAAGAAGAGTTAAAAGAAGGAAGAGACCAGATTTTGGAGAGCCTTATAAACTTTATAAGAAGTTGAGATTTTATTCTATATATAGTAGGAAGCCATTTGAAAGTTTTTTCTTTTTACTTCTAATAAATATATTCACATTTATGATGTTATATCAGATGTAAAAATATTGTACATTTTAATCACCAAAATAGAGTTAAGAAGTTGAAATTGTGTAACTATTAATGATTTGTTAAATATTTGAAATTGTTTTCAGAATCATAATATGGTTTTAATTTAATTACTCCTTAAAATGCCAGAGATCATATAAATTTTTTTAAAAAATATTACTGGAAGAGGACCTAAATTTGAAGCTGTCAAAATGGTCAAATTTTCTCAGTAAGAATTTTCTCTTAACTAGAGACGTTTTCAATGACATTCAGATACCGTCTCTTTAATATTAACTTGCATGAAGTAAAGGGAGGCAAACTTGTATGCTGTCCTTGCCCACTCATCACTGCCAAGACAAACTCCTCTAATGGTAGGGTGACATGTTAGGTGTGTGTTTGTGGAGGGAAGCTCACAGAAGAAATTGAGCAATAATTTACACAACAATTACACGTAAGAGCTTAGAAGTAATGCTGAGATGACAAAAATTACTTCTACTCTTGGGACTAAGCCAGTTGACTGATAAAGATGAAAAGATACTTTCAGGATTATAATTGACATAAAATAGCATTTTATACCTTTCAGATTGGCAAAATAAGTCTCAGTAAAAAATGTGATGAGAAGATGGGGAGATGAGTGCTCACCTACACTATTAAATATTAGTGTAAATTGTATATTGTATAAAATATAAAATCATATGAAAGTAATTTCTTAAAATTTTATGTACTTAATGTACATTAACTGTAACTCAGCATTTACATTTCTAGGCAGTACTCAGTATAGTCTCTTACCAGCAGCATCAGCATCACTTGGAAACAGGTTAAAGTTCAAATGCTGGGGCCCACTCCAGACCTCCTGAACCAGAAACTCTGGAGGAAGGGCCCAGTAGTCTGGTTTAATAAGCATTCCAGGTGATTCTGATGTGTGCTAAAGTTTGAGAACCACTACACTAGAGAACCACTAGCATATCTGTACAAGGGCATGTGCATAAGAATTTATTGCAGTGTTTTTTGAAATGTCAATATGTTAGAAATAATTCAGTTGATCTCTAAAAATTGTGATATATTCATATGTATTACATTAACCACAGTTAGAATTCATCTGTATTACAGGTTCAGGTTGGAGGTAAATCTTAGAAGCATTGAATGAGAAGGGCAATTTAAAATAAATATTATTTTGCACCATTTATGCACATTTTTAAAAACACAAAATATAATGTATTGTTTATAGGTGCATTAAGAAGTAAGAGTATAAGAAAATAACTGAAATTGCAACAAATCTGTGAAAATCATGGCCTCTGGGGAAAGAGAAATGGGAACATAGTAGATTAAATTATATCTATGTTTTCTTTCTAAACCAAAAAAATGTGTAGCGAGAAGAGAAAAAAAAGGCAAAATAATTGTTAAATTGGGGTGTGCATACATAAGTGTTTATTAAACTTTATTATAATTTATAATTCATTATTATAGTTCTCTATTTGAAATATTATTTTTAAGCAAAAATTAAAGATGAGGCATAAAGCTATACCACATACCAAAATTTGCTGTGAAGTTAAAGCAATGAAAATATGTGGCTATTTTCCTTGAAAAAGACAGCTAGATCAGTGCAAAAGAATAAGTGAGAAAAAAATTAAATTAGACTTCTCTTATATGAAGTTTTTAAACTGATTTCATGTATTTCCCCCCTTTGTAATAAAAAAAGATAAATCATTTGACTTGTCATTTAAAAATTTTCTAACTGATACATTAATTTGCTTTAAGAATGATTTAAGGCTACAAATGGAAGCTCAGCGTATATGCCTCTCTCTGGTTTATTCAACGCATGTGGATCAGGTTCGTGAATATATGGAAAATGAAAAAGATAAAGCTCTTTGCAGTCTTAAAGCGGAGCTTATTTCTGCTCAAGAGGAAAAGATCAAGGAACTTCAGAAAATACACCAGCTAGAGCTACAGAATATAAAAACAAAAGAAACAGGTAAATGGTTTCTAACAAAATTATAAGTACTATGAAGCAAATAAGTATCACTTAGAGCCTGCCACTCCATGATTCTGTTTTTACCTTAGACCCTATAGAGGAACATGACTGGATATTTCAATCCTGGACATTTGTTCATATAATCATTGGATATTCATTTCAGTGCTTGAAAAATCTAAAAATACTGCATCATTTTCCTCCAGGCAGTCAACAATCCAATGGGAAAACAATTAAAATAAACTCTTAAATATAGACTATTTCTATAATAGAAACAGGACAATTTCTGTAATAGAAGAATGAACAGAGAGAATGGAAGAAGAGAGGAGAAAATCTAGTACTTCCTGAGAGGATGAGTAGGATGAGGCAGGAGGCAGGAGTAGAGAGGTTGTAATTTTAGGGAAGGCCCTTGAATCTTAAACGTAGAGGTGTGATACACTGCATCCATTTTGAAAAATTGAGAGTTTAACGTGTATGAAAAGTAGTGGGGGATAAAGCTCAGAAGAGTGGCAGGAGCTTGATCAGAAGAAGCTTCATATACCCTGACTGAAGCATGTTTAAGCTTTATGCTATTGATGATAAGACCTGCTGCAGGATCTTTAAATAGTGGGAGTAACATAGTAAGACTTTCATTTTAAGATGATACCATTGCAGCAAACTAGGGGAGGTGATAAGTGATGGGAAGTCCAGTTAAGCAACTTTGATAGTGATTCTGTTAACAATAAGATGTTGAACTAAAATGTCATTGGGGATGGAGAGAGAAGGAAAGTTTGAGAGTTAAAGAGGTAGGTTGTAGCCTGCAGTTAATTTTTTTGTTGTTGTTGTAGGTTTTTTTTTTTAATAGCTGTTTATATTAACTCTTAATGTCTTTACCTACTAATCTTTTTTTCATTTTTCAGTTTTATTAGGTAGCATTATTACAGTTTGACTACACATATACAGTATGTTGCATGTAAATACACATATACAATATATTGCACATATTTTTAAATTTACATATATGTACTGTTCATTGTTTCTAAGAATATTTAGAGCTTTAGCTTTTTAAACTTTACATAGTTATCAAAGGAATAAAGCCAACCACAAAATAAGGATTAATTCAAAAAGATACATACACCCTACTATTAACAGCAACATTTATAATTGCCAAGAAGTGGAAGTATCCTAAGTGCACATCAGTAGATGAATGGATAAAGAAGATGCAGCATATATATATAATGCAATACAACTCACCCATGAGAAAGAAGGATATTTTGCCATTAGTCTGCAGTAAAAGGAAGAGAAATTGAGAATGATCCCTAAATTTCTAGCTTGAGTAACTGGATAGAGGATGGCTCCCGTCATAAAGAGGATATAAGGAGTAAATTTGTGAGAAAAATAATGAATGCAGCTTAGAACATTGAGTTAAAAATACCTGTTGAGTTTGAAGAAGAGATGTCTAGTAGGCAGTTAAAAATAGATGACTGAAACACAAGAGGGAGGATTAGACTCAAGATAAAGATTTTGTAAATCAGGCGATCATTTGAGGCCAAGGACAAGAATGAGGTGCCCTGGGAAACTGTAGGGTGAGCCAAAAGAGTAAAATGGCACTGTGGGAATCAACATTTAAGGAACTTCCCGTGGAAGACTAGTTGCAGTTGGCCTTTATCCCTAATAATTATTTAATTACTCAGTTAACTAGACTTCCTCTTTACTCTTGACAGATCTGCCTTTGGGAATGAGGTATCTCGTAAGTTTGGAATTGTTCTGTTGAACAGAGTAGAATTTAAAGAATGGCTTAAATAAGAATACCATACTTTTTCACTTTAGGAATTCTTTGAGTTTGAATTTAAAAAGATTTTAAGCATGTGTTGTTTTTATTGGTATCCTCTTCAGATAGAATCTGTCCAGTGTTTCTCAAACTACATGTTAATTAACAGGTCCATTAATGGGCGATGAAGTCACTTTAGTGAGTAATGACCAGCTCTTTTTTTTCCTTTCTTAATAAATGGAAAAATAGAGTAGAATAGAAAACATGAGAGTGCATAGCATATAGAAAGACTAAACATTGATTCTTTGAAATTTTTGTTTTAGTTTTATATGGATGTATGTAATAGGTTATGCTGTATGATGTGTTTCTTGGATTGGATTGTAGTAAAAAAAAATATGTAAGTCACTGCTTTGTACCATTTTGTAGGATATAAATTGAAAATCCTACAAATTATGTGAGACAGTTTACATTGAGTAGTACAAAATAATTTTGAAAGAAATAAGGAATTTAAAACTAATCTTATTTCTTGGAAGCTTCTAGTTGACAGGTTTAATATGAAAATATTTTTTAAGTGTGTAAATTGAGCATCTTAATGCAATATCTCTTCTTTTAGGTGATCAAATGAAGCCTTTACAAATACTTATTGGAGAACTTTGCAAGGCAGTGTCTGAAGAGTGTTCTCATTTTACACAAGTAAGATATTAATTACAAAGTACTTTTAGACACAAAATGCTATATTTTAAGTTAAAATTAATTTGATAAGCAGAGCCATCCAAATTAGTTTTCCCTACTATCTCACTTCAGAACTGCACTTAGAAAATATTCCTGAGTTTTTAAATTTGAAATGAACATTTAATTTTTTTTCCTGCTAGTCAGTTTGCAGCAGAAGAAATTCAGGTAATTTATCTCAGCGGCAAAATACACAAAAAGTACACTAAAAAAAAAAAATAGAACAGTAGAGCCTTAAGCGGGTCTGTTTCCTACCCCTGCCCACTTTGGTACTTGAGTGAATTTGATGACTTACCTGAGTATCTTGTACAAGACCAGTGAGAGAAGATTTCACACTTCAGATTGCCAGTATTTGAAAACTCTAATTATACTGAGTATAATTTTATTTGTGATGATTGGGTGAAATCGGAGATCTTCTACATAGCTGCTGGGAATGTACTATCTTGAGAAGCAGATTGGTAAGGTATATTGTTAAACATATGTACATCACACAACCCAGGCATTTACTTCTACTTAGGCTTATATATGTGCACAGCCAGATGTGTTCACTGCAGGAGTGCCTGTGTTAAAAATTGGGAACAGCTCAGATTTCCATCTGCAGGCAAATGAATGAATAAATTGTAATATATCCATACAATGGAGCAGTGTTTGGTATGTGTACTAATGTCAATAAATCTCAAAAGAAAAAAGTATAAAAACATGTGTGTTAGAGTAATCACCTCTCAGCAGAGGGAGGTGAATGAAATGGGTAAACATGCTTAATGCAGAGAGCTTCAAATCTATATGTAATGTTCAATTTCTTTTTAAAAGTATGTATATAATATGACAAAATGCTAGTGTTTGTTATAGCTAGGAGATAGATGAACTGTTTTTCCTGCATGTTTGAAATAGTTCAAAATTTAAAATACATACCTAGGCTTGTCCCAGATCTCCATCCCCGCCTGTGTATTTGTAAATTGAAGAGGGAGAAGGGTGATATTATTTGGGACAGGTAGAGCTGCCTTACTGATTCTGATTACCTATAGAATAGTAGAAAAATGGTATTCAAAACAACAAAAAAGTCAAAAATAACCACGCTAAATGTGTGAATTATTCATTCAGCCTGTACCTCTGCTGAAGGGTTCTGTCATGGTCCTTTCATATCCATTATTGATAGTCAGTACATATGGAAAGAAGGCCCCAGTCATAGTAGTTTATTTAAAAGCTGACTGTATCTTATTTTCTTCCATTAATATCTTTACCTGACCCCTATCTCAAGTTAAAATATGAATCAGCTTATTGTAATGGAGAGGTCCCCTGGAGTTCATCATGAAACCTGATTTGTCACTAATCATTGATGTTACCATGGACTAGTTACTTCATCTTTCTGAGTCTGTTGCTTTATCTGTAAATTGGGTGATCATTCAGGTTTCTACCATCCTTAATCAATTTATCAATTTATGATAAAATTCTACCTTCGGGACTGTGTTGAAAATTTAATGAACTCAATTATTAATAGACAATGTAGTTTAATTTTAAGGCAGATCTCAAGAAATAGCAACAATAAACAAATTGATTTTTATTAGCCTAGAAGTTGTTGATTGATATTTCCAGTTGCGTGAGGGACAAAGGTGAAACTTATTTAGAGGGTTTATCAGATGATTATAGGGCATGTGTCATAAGTGATGATAGAATTGTCTGTTGCTCAGGAGAAAAACCAGAATAATTTGTCAAATATTTTTAATTTTTTTGTGTGTATAAACCACAAAATACTGTTCTCTTATGTTACTGTATGTGACTGTAAAATATGTGACTGTAATCTCCTACTTCATATATTATAATTTCTGTAGAATTTGTAGACTACTTTCTGGTCATCATTTTTGAACTCACATCCGTTTGGTATTTTTTCAAGGATAGTTGACATTACAGAGGTAACATCAGAAAAGTGTCCAAGCTAGAAAGTGGTAAAGTGCAAGATATACTCATTATTAGAAGCAGAAAGAATTATAGTTTTGATAGATATATTTGATATATTTTGTAGATAATGAATATTATCAATATTCCTGGTATAAGAATAATTTCATGTCCTGTATATAAAGAGAAAAGACTTGGACTATTATTGCAGATTGATTTGGTGTGTATGGAAGAGTATTTGCTTACTGATTTTTCAGTGCCATTTTGACTGCCTTTTACATACAGGAAAATAATATTTAATGAGCTTTAGAGGCAAAAATCAAAATTTTAATTCCATAAAATACCTAATTTTGTTATCAACAGACTTTTTGCAACGTGCTTGGTAAACATACTCCTGCTCTGAAATGTGAAATAAATGTAGAAGAGAAAGAGACTTCTGGTGTTCACACTCCTGAAAATCAAGAACTAGAATTGCAAGATTATAGATGTGAAGTTCAAGGTAGTAAAGGCTTTACCATATTATTGAACAGATTATTTAATTTTCTTAAATGACTTGATAAACTTTTCCCTTTGATTCATTACTTAATCATTTAGTCAGTTTGAGTTTATCATATAAACATCTTATTTTTTCAAATTTCGTGAAATCTTATACTTAACGTACATTTTTATTTTTACAATGCAATAATTGTGGTATAAAGAGAACCAAAGCTGTCTACAAGTTTCCTTGTCTCTTTATCCTCTACTCCTCTATTTCCATCTTTTTCCTCACTGTGATTTGTAATTTTATACCATAATACAAACCTTTAAATGTTATTGTATTTATTGCATAAGTTTATGTCAGTGCTCTATTTTTTTAAAGAAATAAAAAGACATACAATTATCTTTCTTAATAAGAATCCTATTTTAGTTTAGTTTTACAAATTGCAACTTCAATTTTTTGTGTTCCTTCGCAGATAAAATGTTTCCTATCTGTTTGTATAAATAATGGACAAAATGTGTACAAATTAGTGTACAAAAAGAAATTAACATTTTAATATGAAGTTGTTGGGTTATTTGTAGCAAGTGTTTCATATTAATGAGATTTTAATTATTGGCTACTAAATATATGAATTTTACTTCTAGCTGGCAACTTTCTAAAATTAGGAATAGAATAATCCTTACTGAAAGAAGCAGACTCTTACTGTGGAATGAAATTATTATAATTGTTTGTTTGTCATTTAGATTTTCAAGAAAACATGCAGACCCTTCTCAACAAAGTAAATGAAGAATACAACAAACTCTTGGTACTTCAGTCACAAGTAAGTAAGGTCTGTGAAATGGAAAATATAATGTTTGCATTTATTATATTACATGCTATTTTGTAAGCTGCTTCTTCAACCAAGAATTTCTAAAATAAGTGAACATGAAAAGAAAATTAGGGAAAAGTGATACATGTTTATAGTATAAGTGAACTGAAGGAATTTCTGCAATTTGAATACTCTATCCCTTTAGAGGATTTTTGAAATCATGATAAAGTTAAAATATATATAAAATGTCAAGCTGTGAACTTTGTCAAGCAGTTGCATTTAATTTTACATATAACATTTTAAAGCAATGAATCTGTTTTTAAAAATAGTAATTAGTTTAATTGTTTAGAACATAGCTAATTAGTTTCACATGGTGTTATATATATATAATTTCCTTTAAGCAGTTGTCTTAGAAATGTGTGCATAGAAAGAAAACTAGTTAAGAGAGTATAGATGGCATAATATAATTTATTAACTGTATCAGAAAACAACTTAAATAACATATATTAGCAAAGATAAGCGTTGGAATCTCATGTTCTTCTTCTCCTTCTCTTCCCCTCCCTCTTTTTTTCCCTTTCTGTTTTACCCCCATCTCCTTTCCTCTCTCCTCCTCTTTTTGTGCAGTTAAAGCACAACCTTATCCAGCCTTTCCTAAAACTTGTAAACCTGTCCCGGTTTCTTATAGATAACTTTTTTAGGAGGGCAGGTGGATAGATAAAACCCCTTCTTTAACTCTACCTTTCTCTACAATCGCTAGTTTTCTTTCTCCTTCCCTTCACAGCCAAAACTTTGACCCCTATTTAGAATCACCATACCATTTTCTTACCAATACTCTTTGTAGTCTAGATTTCTTCTTTTTCTGCTACTTTTATTGTGCCTCTAAGCACCCTTCTTCTCTACTTGGACTTGGGTTCTGAGGGCTGCTAAGAAAATTAGATGGTGATGTGATTTGGTGACATTACATTATCATGGCCTCTGACCTCAGGATCACTTGACAGTTCTTTTATGTGGCCATTTATCTTCTCATAATCCCCTCAGTAGATACTACCTAACTTTACAACTTTCTTCAAGTCATGCATTCCATTTCTAGTCCCCTTTTTTCTTTGCAGATGGCCTTATTTCTTATTTTTCTGTGAGTGTAAAAGTGAGCTGTCAATTATAAATGATCTCATCTTACTACATCTAGACCAGATGTATTTCTTTAAATCTGCAAATACCTTAATTTATTTTCCTTCTGTCTCAGAAGTTATCCCTTTTCATAACCAAGATTATTTTATTTCTTGTGCTTTTGTTAACATCCTCTTCTACCTCCTCTAAAATTGATAACCTGTTTCTCCTCTCACTTTGATGTTTTCGGCTTCTTTGTCACTGTTTTTCTCTGTTTCTGTCTTCTTTCCCCTTGCACATTCCTCATTTCTCCACTGTTGAGAACTTAACCAGTCTTCCCTCAGTCTGACATTTCCCTTTGTGATTCTCTTTCTCTTTCATTGTCATGTTGAAGGAAAGAATAGACAATAGCCAGAGTTTCCCATCTCCTCCTCTCCTACTCTCTTCTACCCACTATAAACAAGCTCCCAACTTCCACTTCACTGAATTTTCTTTGAAAAAATTTATCAATGAATTCATAATTATCAGATTTCCTTTCTGCCTTCTTACCTTCCTTCTTTGTTTTCTCTTAAAAATGCGTTGCTTTTTCTTATGGCAATACATAGTTGAAACTATCAAATAGTGTAGGAGGGCTTACAGTAAATGAGTAACCTCAGTAATGTTTGTCATTTTGCCTCCCTTTTTAGGACAGTGAGTGGGGAACAGTTTGCTTTGATGAGACACACACCTCCCTTCCTCAGTGCCAGAATGTGGGAGGCTACTCTGGAACACATACCCGCACTAGCTTGTTTAGTTCTCCCAGATACTTCTCAGTTTCTTTTGAGAAGAACTTTTACCTGCCACTAGATTTCTGGCTGGCTGCGTCAGGAGAAAGGGCTATACTGTGATTAATTAAAGGTCAATATATTTATTTTCTGATCTACTCTGTTCCTGTCATTGCACTCTCTTACTGAGTCTCAGGCCTTTTTAGGGTTTCACTAGGCAAATTAATTGTTTCCTGTAACTGTGGTTCCCTTCATGTGTGCTCTAGGCCACTGCTCCCTCCGCCCTGCTTAATCTGTATTCCTCCACCCCTGTCTGATGAAAGCTCTCTTGGTCTCTTCTCTTATTTTCTTGTTTATTATGGATTTGTGCTTTTTAAAGATTCATCATTGTTTTAATTGAATCATAGGGAGGAAGGAGAAGTGTATGTCAAAGATCATAAACATAAATACCTATGTAAGCTTAGCACATAAAGTAAATGAAGAAAGCCAAGTGAAAACTGGATGAGTGAAACCTGGAGAAAACATACCTCATCTGAAGAGGATAGGGGCTGCTCAGCTTCACTTTGTTGTTGTCACGTGTAAAATTGGGGCTCAGTGTTGTTAATTCTTTCAACTTACCCATTTTTTGTGAAGTCTTTGCTTTTAAAAATGTTAAAGGCAAATGTGAAGTGGGGTGAGGGTATAGCTTAGTGGTAGAGTGCATGCCTAGCAAGCATGCATAAGGTCCTGGGTTCAATTCCCAAGACCTCCGTTAAAAATAAGTAAATAAACCTGATTACCTCCCCTCGCCCCCCCCCCAAAAAGGAAAAAAGATGTTGAGAAGTATTAAAAATAAACAATTAAATAAAAATAAACAACAAGAAAAACCACTTGGTACCCAAAAGAATACTTCTGTATTTTGGATTTAAAATCAAGCCTCTACTTTGCAGCCTTGGGTATAACACATGCTCAGTGTATCTTGAATTAATTTTCTTTTTAATTTTTATGCATTTTTACTTTGTAGTCTCTGCTGCTTTCTTAGAATATTTTATTCCTTTAGCTTCTGTGACTTCAATTCTGTGTTTTTTTAAGCCTCATCGTGGTCTTTGCCCACCCATTTATAATCACCAAGAATCTTTACGTGATCCTCTAATTATGCTGTATGCTGCCCTTGTCTACTTCCGTGACTTCTGGATCTTCATGTCTAGTTAGTCCTTACTCCTGAGCTGTAGGGTTGTATTTCTAATTGGGTGTCTCTACTTGAGTATCCTTTAGGTATGTCTCAGTCAACACTAAAATTTAAATTTATTAATTTCTTTCCCTTAAACCAGCCTCTCCTTCCTTCTAAGAATAACTTTCAACTAGAAACTTGGGGATAATATCATCCTAGACAGTTCTCGCCCCTAACCCCTGATCTTCCATCATACTGCAATATACTCTGAAGGGAGTACAAAAGAATGAGAGATGTATACCTTGTACTCATTCACTTGTCCAGCCAGTAATATTTATTTGCTAATTATATGCCAGGTTGTTCTGTTTACTGGAAATAAAGCAGTATACAATGTAAATAAAGTCACAAGCTGAAAGGAATTTATAAGTGGATGGACTTCATTAAACTAATTCAGGTTATATATATATCTATATATATATGTACATATATATATATATTAGTTATTCAAGGCAACATTTAATTGTTTAAAAGAGAAGTACTTTTGGATTTAAGCAAACAAGTAAATGAGTATAGGCACGGATAACTGAGAAAGATTTCTTGGAGGAAGTGGGACTTGATTGGACCATGAAATATGTGTAGGTTTTGATAAAGAAGGGGAGGGAGAATAGCATTCTGGGTGGAAGGGGTGATATGATAAAAGTCTTGGCGTTGTAAGTGTGGTGTATTTGGGATATATTGCTCGAAGAATAATGGACTCTAAAATTAGAGAGGTTAGATTGTACTAAACTTTGAATGCTAGGTGGGACTTTTATCTTGTAGACATTAAAAATCTGTTAGAAGTTTGTGATAATGGGCTAGACATCATGAAGTTGAACTTTTAGGGAAATTAATCTGGTGGCAATGGGAGGTAGGAAAGAAGAAGGGATGATTCGTAAGACATTTTAAGTAGAAAAAGAACCTAAAGAATTTGATAACCAGTTAATGTGGGAGAAAATGGAGAAACAAGGCTAAGCTGAGTCTTATTTTTCATTTCCTGTTTCAGTGAAACTTACACCTTAGATGTATGCAGAGTATGGTTGTGCTGAGAGTCCCCAAGACCACTCCCCAGTTCAGTGGTTCCCTAGAAGGATTCATATGATTCAACATATAGTTGTACTCAAGGCTAAGATATTACAGCAAAAGGATACAAAGCAAAATTGCCCTGTAAAGGTTTGAAAAGGCACATGGGGTGAAGTCTGGAGGAAAGCAGGCACAAACTTCTAAAATCCTTTCCTAGTGGAGTCACAGGACACACTTAATTCCTGTAGCAATTGTGACAGTATGTTTTGTCTGCTGAGGAAGCTCACCTGAGCCTAGGAATCAGTGGTTTTATTTTTCAGTCAGGTTGTCAGTGACATAGCATCCTCTTGCTTAGAACATACCAAAATCCAGTTCCAGAAAGAAAACATGTGTTCAGTGTAAACCATATTGCTTGTACAGTCTAGGCATGAGACACTCTTACCGTTTAGGGAAAGTTTTATGTTAGTGTAGGGAATTGTTTACCAGCTAAGTTCCCAGATACCAGATAAGAGTGCCCAGATGCCAGCCAAGGGCCAAACTTGCAAGCAGGACTTTCTAAAGAAATAGGAGTCTCTTTTCTACAGTGGGTAAAAAGTGAATTTCACATTATAACCCGGTAAGTTAGTTACAACTGCAGAGGCATCCCAGAGGTTGGTTACCATCAGAATCAGCACTGCTGTACATTACGGCTTAACCTGTTAACCTTGTCTTCTAATTCTCCTCATTTTAACCATATTGAAATAGTTAGAGTTTCCCAGATGCACTCATATCTTTCAGACCCCCTGTGCTTTTTTGGGGGGGCATGCTGTTCTTTCTGCCTAACACTGCCCTTCACCCCCCAATTTGCTTAGTATGTTCATACTTCTCATTCCATTTGGTTCAAATGTTCCTTCTTTTGTGTCATCTTCTTTACCTAACTTCCTAGACTTAGACATTTCTTTCTCCATTCTCTTAGTATCTGTACAAGCCTTTGCTTTTTGCACTTATCTTTTTCCATTTTATGTTTTGGGGGGTTTGGGGGAGGTAATTAGATTTATATATTTATTTATTTTTAATGGAGGTACTGAGGATTGGACCCAGGACATCCTGCATACTAAGCATGCAGTCTACCACTGAGCTGTACCCTCCTTTTTCCTTTATTTTCAATACTTCATTAACTTCCTTTCTTCCTTGATCCTATAGCTCCTTGTACAAACTTGAATTTGTATCACATTACTTTCCATGTTATATTTTTTTTTACTCTTCTTGCCTCTTCCACTACACTAAACCCTGCTAAAACCTTTAGAATCAGGAAGTCTTCTCTTTTTGGGGGGAGTGGGTAATTAAATTTATTTTTTATTTATTTAATGGCAGTACTGGGGATTGAACCCAGGACCTCCAGCATGCTAGGCATATGCTTTACCACTGAGCTATACCCTCCCCCCTAGGAAGTCTTCTCTTTTTTTTTTATTTCCTCTTCTTAGCACATTGGTTTGTTTAGCACATGGTAAAGGCTTACTAAACGTTTGCTGAGTGAATTAAGTGAAGATATAGAAAGGTTAAGCTAGAAAGTGAAGAATTTATCTGATGGCTTTATTTTCTCTGGGAAGTAGGAGGCAAGGTCCTATGCTGAAATGTAGTCACGGGGTAGGAGTAGGGTAGAGGACTTGATAGGAGTAGTCCCAATTGAAATAGTCCTCATGGGAAATAGCTTTTATCCTGTTGTTCACTTGCTTCTATAGTATCCTTTGTTCATCTAGTCTAGCAAGTCCAAATTCCCCCTGTTTTTAAGATGCTCTGTAATCTAGATCTGTCTTATTTATCTAGCATGATTCCCCCATCCTTATCCAAATTAAACCCCTCCTGACAAAATTATTGTCTTCATTTCTTACATCATAGGTCAGTCTCTCTTTCACAAATGCTCCTATTCTTTCTTCCTTGTAGCCTTTCCTAATTATTGCCCCAAATGATCGAGGCCCAAATGAAATCTGACTTCTCCATTATTACTCAGACCCACATCAATCTTTCTTTTGTTATTGCTCTTTAATCAAACTTTATAATTAAGAGCTTCTCTAATTGTTTAATTTTATTTCCCCAATTAGTTGATAAATTCTGTGAGTGCATACTTTTACTGATTTTATATTCTTATTCTTCCTTGTCACAGTGCTAGCCACATAGTAGATTATTATTTGAGGAATGACTAAATAATATACATAAATGTCTGGCATATTGCTGCCTAGTTTTCATAGTTAAAAAAATAAACAGAGATTTATGTGTTTTCAATGTTTTCCTTCCTTTTTTGAAAAGAGCAGCATATATTTGTCAGTTACATGGTTGTGCATAGGTTATATCCAGAGATTAACAGCAGATATATTATCAAACACTGATAATATAAAATTTGCTGTTTGTGAATTGAAATTTCAAAGACCAAGTCATAAATATTGTCATGAGCTTTATACCAAAATTCTGTGCAGCTCCTGTATTTGTAGTTAAAATGAACTTCCTTCTGACTACAAAAAGAACATTATTCTTCCTAATATAATTTCAGTGCTATGAAGGTATGGGGTGTGAGTCACTGTGTTGAAAGAGAACATGGAATAACTTGGAAAGGAAAATATTTGTATTAGAGTGTCACAATTTTAGATGATTTTGAAAAAACATTTTAAATGTAGAGTTGCTTTTATATAACTTTTACAATACTAGGTCATATATTTATGTCACTGCTTTTCTCCTGTTATGTTCAATAGATTCAAAGACAGCAAACAGGTGATGTGAAACTTGAATTTGCAGAAGAAAACCTACCAAAAGAGGAAACAGATTTTTTACTTACCTGTTCTCAGATGACCAATTTGCAAGACACTGGTAAATCCTGATTATATATCATAATGCAGTGTTTTTATACCAATACTCAGTAATTTGATGTTTGACTTTAAAATTTGAGACAAGCTAGTACCTTCAGCATTTCACTGTAACACTCTGGTCTCAATTTTCTAATCCTTAAAATGAAAGGTTTAGACTACTCATCTCTCTTCACTTCTCTGTGGTTCTAAATTGTTTTCAGTTTAATAGATTGGTAGAGTTAGGGATACTGAAACTATGAAGGTAGAGCAAATGATCTTGAATTACATTATTCATGTTTTCTTGTTTTCATCAGTCAGAGTGAGTTTAAATTGAAACTTAGGTAAAAATTAAAAATGTTTGGAAAAAAAACAAAAAATGGGGGAGGAAAGGGCTCAGTGGTAGAGCTCATGCTTAGCACACACAAGGTCCTAGATTTAGACCCCAGTATATCTCCATTAAAAATAAATAAATTTTTAAGACATAAAAAACATTATTTTTCAAATAAGAATAAATATTCTCTGCACATCCCAAAAAGTGATTGTGGTATTTCACAAATAAATTTGTGTTGAAATGTGTGTTTTCTTCTGTTCATGTAACGTAGATGCCAGTCATAAAAGCAAGTTATCTACTCTACAAGATATCCAAGCAATTAAACAACTTGAAGGACAAGTTCAAGAATTAGAAAACCTTGTATCTTCTTTGCAGCAGCAATTGAAAGAAAATGAAGAAAATTATGGGGTAGAGATTCATTCTTTGCAGGAAAGGCTTCAAGCTGTTAATGAGTCTACAGTTCAACAAAGGTATTCATCTACTTATAATTTCATATTATAGTATTTGTAGCTTAGTAACAATCATAGTATGGTTATTCTAAGAAAAAAATGTCATAAGCAAATGTATGTGAAAGAGATGGGCTGCAGGATTATCAAGAAATAAGAGCTAGAGATAACTCTTTATCTCTGAAATGTGTGAATTAAATGTTAGTTTAAACCAAACACATTTTATAATGGGAATTTTACTTATACTTTTATAAAGATGCTGGTTGGTATGAATACCTGCTAGATTGAATCAGGCAGTATTTGTTTTATTTCTGTATGCCTAATCTTTCCTACATTTTTTACTATGACTTTTTCCCTTTTTTTTCATTTTTCAGTTTTTTAGGTAGAATTGTTGCAGTTTGCACATTTACAATAAATTGTATGTACGTACGTATATACAATATATTGCGCGATTTTTTTTTGGATTTACATACATGTATTCTTCATTGTTCCTAAGAAGTTTAGAGCTTTAGCTTTTTAAACTTACATAGTTATCAAAAGAATAAAGCCAACCATAAAATAAGAGTCAACAGAATGCAGTAATCCCAATCATAAAGGACAGTCAAATGTGCTTACACATATTCAAGAAATCAATCATCTAAGTTATAAATAATAAATAGTTCATTTGTGTCTTTTTTTTTTTTTTTTAGATGCCACATATAAATATCACATAGGTATCATGGCATTTTTCTTTCTCTTTCCAGCCCACTTTACTTAGAATGACGACCTCCAGGTCTATCTGTATTGCTGCAAATGGCATTATTTTATTCTTTTTTATGGCTGAGTAGCATTCCACGGCATATATACCACATCTTCTCTATCCAGTGATCTGTTGATGTAGTCTTTGCTGCTTTGATGTGGGGAATACACAAGGAATATGTGGTCATTCCAGTCATAGCTAGACTTTTTCCACTTGGTTGTCTAATGCTTAGATTCACCATGTCAAAGAATGGAACTCTGGATCTTCCCCTCAAAATTTGTTCGTGCTGCAGCCATCTGTGGTGACTCCTCTTTCTCTCATATCTTACTTCCAATTTATCAAAAAATCCTGTTACCTTTACCTCCAAAATACATCCAAACTTGAGCACTTCTCACCAGCCCCCTGGTCCCTGCCACCATCATGTCTCACCTGGATTACTGCAACAGCAGATCTCCCTGTTTCTACCCTAACTCTTCCCTAAAGTTTGTTCTCAACACAGTTCAAAACTTTGCTTTTGGAATTTAAGACAAATTATGTTATTCCAGTGTTCTTCTGTCCTTACTGTGCCTTACTGGGTTCTCCATAATGAGTCCATGTTACCTCTCTGAATTTATCTCCTACTGACGTGCATGTCACTTACTATTCTGAAGCCACGTAGTCTCCTCGAGATCCTTGAACTATTGGTATGCTTCTGCTGTAAGGACTTCTCTCTCATTGCTATTCCTTCTACCTACAGTGAACTTTCTCTAGGTATTTGCATGCCCAACACACTCACCTCCTTTGGGTCTTTACTCAGATGTCATGTTCTCATGGGGCCTATCCTGATCACTCTATTCAAATTGAAATCATCACTTAGAACTCTGCGTACTCATTTCCTGTTTCATTTTTCTATATTATTTAATATTATCTGTTTTATATATATATATATAAAACTATATATAAAATGAAAAAAGGTCTATATATATATATATATATAACAGGTCTATATATATATTTGAAGGGGAGGTTAATTTATTTGTTTTTATTATTTATCTCCTCTGAAGGACTTCAGGCTGTGTAAGATTTTTGTCTGTTTAATTCACTGTTTCCCAAACCCTATAGTAATTCCCTGTGCATAGTAGGTGCTCAGTAAATATTTGTTTAATGAATGAGCAGTTTATAATTCAGGAGAGGAGCATGCTGTAGTATTTAACTAGCTCTATAAAACCCTCTGGGATTTCACCTAACTTTGGCTCTGCTGCTCTAGGAGTGATGTCTCCATAGGCATCTGTTATTGGAACCTCAAGAAAATTTTATTTTTTGAGACAAAATACTGAATTTCTATGCTTCTTTGGAAGCATTCTGTTTCTCCTTCTTTTATTCAAGATCTATATGTAAGCTTTGAAATTTTTCATCCAGCATTGGTGCACAGCCTTATGAAGCTTCCATTTTATTTGAGAGCAGTATTCCCAAATTTTACCATGCATCAAAAGCGTTGGAAGTTTTGAAATTTAATGTTATTTTTCAAATACTTAAAAGTACAAATTACTGGATTATACAGTATAGATTCTGGATTATACTCAGTCACTTTGAAATGGACCAGACATTTGTATTTGTAACAAGATGATTCTGGCAGGCAGTCTACAGATTGTTATTTAGAAACTATTATTTTAGGTTTTTTAGTATGAAAGAAAATAGATAGTAAGAACTTTCTAATAACCACTTCCAGTATTTTCAAGTAACCTTTCTTTAATTAATGATGCTTTTTTCCTTGGAGTATGAAAAAAAGGGAATTTTCTAAAAATGTAGACTTTGCTATTACTGCGTTTGGTCTTTTGCCAGCTCATTATACTTTCTCAGAGTTTCTAAAATACTCAATGGAAATATGTTAACAATACCTTTCAATTTAAGCCATCAGTTTTCTCCCATCATCCCCAAAATGAGGTTTATTGACTGCCTTGTTCACTCCTGTGAACAATAATTAATTCCTTGTTAAATGTCATCGCATATTTGGACACAACTCTAGCACTTTCTGAATAAAGAGTATACTGTTCTCCTAAGATAAGCTGAACTAGTTTAAGAAAAGTAAGTCATTCATATAACAAATATCTGATGGTGTCATATTCGAAGCCTCTTCGAGATATAGTATGGAATTGAAATAACCTTGGGCTTTACAGTCAGACAGACCTATATTTGACTCCTGATTTGAGCTTTTTCTGGCTATATAATCTTGGGCAGATATTTAAACATGTCTAAGTAATATTAGGGACTATAAAAACTACTCTTAATTTAAGATCATGAAGATTAAAAGAAACAGTAAGTGACAGTATTGTAAACTGACTATACTTCAATTTAAAAAATGCAAAAAAATTAGATCACACCCTTAAAAAAAAGAAAAGAATGCAGACTTTTTGAGCAAATCAGGTGTCTAATTTTGACGTACAGTATCTGTATTATTAAAGAAATGGTCAGGAGTAGAATTAGGGCCACATGACAGGCAGACATATATCTTCTGATTTTATTCTTTGATCATGTTTAGTAGTAATAGAAAGAAAGAAAGAAAGAAAGAAAGAAAGAGAGGGAAAGAGAAAGAAAGAAAAGAAAGAAAAGAAAGAAAGGAGGAAGGAGGGAAGGAAGGAAGGAAGGAAGGAAGGAAGAGTGACTGGAAGAGCCTTGGCTGGATACTGTGTAAGAAGCTTTCGATGTGTATAAAGTGGCCCTTTATCTTAAGGGACTGTAATCCAATCACTGAAATAATACTTATTCACAAAACAGCAATTCATAAAAACTAGTGGTTGGGTAGTATAACATGATGATACAGCCAAAATACTGGAATATAAACCCATGTCTGTGTGGCATTTTTCACTGCCCATCACTGCTCAATTCTGTAATATTGCTTGTTGGAGTGGCTCCAGAGGGAAATGGAAATGAAGGGATGAATATAAGACATTGGGATGAAAGGAATCTTGGGAGCAATGCAGAGGGAAAAAGCAAAGATGACCTTGTGTTATTTGAGCTACAGAATATGGAAACTAATGGTGCATTAATATAAATAGAAATCAGGCAGGTGAAGGGTAGGACCTTAATTGTAAGAAGGGAGGAGTGAATTTGGTTTTAGCCAGATTATTTTTTGAATTTGGAATAAACACTATCAAATGCTACAAAGCTACAGAATTGAAGAAAATATGATCAAAGAATAAAATCAGAAGATACATGTCTGCCTGTCATGTGGCCCTAATTCTACTCCTGACCATTTCTTTAATAATACAGAATTATGGACTAAGCAGGATTTTTTTTTTTTTTGAGTTTGGGTCTTCATAGCTGGATAAATAATCCAGAGGGTTTTCCCTGGACTTTGAAAATAAGAAGACATGAAGCAGAGGATCAGAATCCTGTATGCAAGAAGCTATGAGGAAACAGACAAAAATGATGAGAAAGATAGAAGAACCAGGAAATGGCCGAGAAGAAAGACAAGGAAAACAAGTTTTTATGATTGTTTAACATGAATATAGAACATTTATAGACAATTCACAGCAGAAGAAACTTTCACAGCCAGTAACATTTGAAAGGCTCAAAAATAAAGACATACGTGTTCTAACAAAGTTTTAAGACTGTTATGTTTCCGTGTTGCTGAAGTTTTGAGAGAATATTTAAGTGGTACTCTTAAGGCGTAAAACTAAAGTAACTTTCTGAATATGGCATTTTTAAATTTTAAATATTAACAATTATAAGAGTTTATCATATAGAAATATCAAATGTGTGCAAAGATATATTTATGAGAATCTATATATGTAGCATTGTTTGTTAATAGTGAACATTTGGAAATGGCCAAATACAATATAGAATAAAGACATGAATAACAAAAGATACATGAATAGGTTAAAAAAAAATCCAGAAGTGGTTGTATAAATTAAAAATCTTCCTCACTGCCACTGCCCCGTGTTTCAGTAGAGGTATCATTGTGACTTTTGATGTGTATTCTTCAGACTGTGTGTTTGTGTGTGTGTAAGTACTTTTTTAATAAAAATGAGTTTTTCCAAACTTTTTTACTCAATCATAGCATAGGGAACTTTGTAAAAATGTCTGTACTTATAAATAACTCCGTGTTACACATTTGCAGTAGACTTTATAAAATGGCGTAAAATTCAGTTAAAATATTGTCATTTAATGCTGTTACTTAAAGTGGAAAAATTCATCAAAAATATAACTTAAGTTATAATACTTTTAACTCTTGACCTATCATTCTTGTTTTTACTACCCCCATACACATATTGTCTGCTATAAATCTGGACTAACAGTAAAGTTTGCACACAACTCTAATTCTTTCACCCCCTTTTATTTATATTTAGCTTCTCCATTGATTCGGTGGTAATTACTGAATCTGATGTGCAGAAAACAGTATACCCTGGAAGTTGTCTGAAACAGAACGTTGATGGTACAACAGAGGTAGTGTATCTTTAGATTGTTATGTACATTGATTTTATTTTTGTTACTATCATTTTTGTGTCTGTAGTTTAATATTTATCAAAAAATAGTTGCTAACAAATAAGTATAACTATAAGGACAATATCTTATATAAAATATCCAGAAGGATATATAAGTAAAGAAATTTAATCTATTTTCATAGCATAGGAAAAATGCAAAGTTTAAATTGAGAGGTTTTTTCCCCTGCCTAAAGACGTTCTAGTTTAATTCTGTCTTATTTTATATACCATGGGCTGTATAACAAATTAGCTTCAGAAAAGAGAAACAACTTTTCTTCCCACCAAGGGAAGTTGGATCAGACCATCTCTAAAATAGTGTTTAGGGATCTCCAAAATTCAGTGTGCTAGGGCTGGAACGATGGACGAGGCTTTCTTTAGCACAGGCCGTATGATATATAGAAAAACCCGTCATCTTTTACAGTGTATCTCATCTAGCTAAGCCACTTTTGCCTCTCCTCCACACTGTACATATACCTAATTTGTGGCCACTTTTCTGAAACTTCTAACTATAAAACCCTGGCCTTCACTCAGTAAATTTTTAGTTCTTAAGTCTAGAGGAAAAGAGCATTGTTCTCTCTCATTCTGGATATAGAAGAGAGATGTTAGGCACGTTCTTGATTTCTTCCACATTCATCCCATATGCAATATCTGGCTGACATTCAGATAATTGGCAAATAAAGAAATATTTTCTTACCAAGAATATATTTACATTTAAATAGCCATTTGGTTTGCTTCCTTTTCATAAAAATAGTTTGTATTTGTAGAAAATTGGATAGTATTAATAAATACCAAGGAGAAAAGAAATTTGTTTATAGTTTTAGAGCAAAGATAGCCACTGTCAAATTGACATTACTTAAAATGAAATACACACACATCTTACTAATTATATTTAAGAAGTATCTTTTTCCCACTCTAGAACTGTATGTTAGTAATTCTAAATATGTAAATATATTTCTCACTTTACATCTTTGTTAAGTGCACAGTAGTAAGTACAATTATTTAGTATTCACTAGAATTATTGTGTATAATTAAGGGAACAGAAATTTATTTATTAAAACTTCTCAGAAGTTTTCTAAAAAATAGTTATCTTTTTATGATATTTGAGATTAGAAGCTTAAAAATAAATGGTGTATAATTTATGTAAATATGTCTGTTTTATTTTGCTTTTTAATTTAGTTTTCTGATGAGCTTGGAGTAAAACAGGAAACAAATATGGTTAAGTTGCTGGAAAAACAGTACCAAGAACGATTAGAAGAAGAAGTAGCTAAGGTAGGTTTATAGTTTGTCTGGAGCATTGTTGTGGTCTGTATTCTCTTTTAACCTTCAAAAAACCCGAGATTTTATTGATGGTAATGCACTTTATTTTTTGTTGTAAGTTTTATATGTAGCTCATTTAAGTTGTCAGATACTGACATTAACCACAGTTGCCTTTAAATGAAATGCTCTGTGATTTTTTTTCTCTGAGAAAAGCACTGTTCTCTTCATGTAGAATAGTAAGTAGAAACTTTTCAAGTTATAAATGTGTTACCTTATGAATAGTACCTCAGGAAGGAGTTTGGCTGTTCTTAAAGATGGAGGATATAGTAGGAGATGAGAAAGAATGTGGTTGGTCTTTTATATATAACCTTTGCCTGCCTTCTCCCAGAGAAGTTACTGTGATGTTAATGATTGTAGATACTTTTAGCCTCTATGCACAGAGCCATTCTTGTAAACTCCTGAATACCAGGCATATCACCTAGTCTACCATTATGATTCCATTTCTTTTGTCTCTATATTTGCTTTTATAATACATAAAATACCTAAAATTCCTGATTGGGTTCTTATATTGAAACAATTGAATTCTAAGCTTGTTTGAGTTTATAATATTTCAGCTATTCCAATCTAATAATCTCAGTGGAATATATACATTTTAAAGGGAGAGGATTGATGGAAATTATAGGAAATCAAAAAAGAATTAGATTAAACATAAATTAGATGAGGTCAAGACTCAAGAAACTGTGTGGAACATAAGGACCTTCTCGCTTCTATGTCTGAATTGAGTATTTAGTTACTGAAGATGAAAGTAAAAAGTGAGACACCATCACTTGTATATAAGCTCTCACTATCTAATTCTTCAGAGAGTTGCAGGTTTTCTCTTACACCTGGCCCTTTCATAAATTTCTCAAGTGGAGTGTTATAGCAGGGCATAATAGCATTAATAGTTAAGACCATGAGGTTTGATATAGGATTTACTATACTTTAAATTCTTCTTCTTTTGGTTTACTTAGATTTGTGATCTTAGGAGGGTTACTTAACGTTTAAGTCTCAGTTCCCTCTGTGTTGAAAGAGGAGAATAATAGAAATAATAGTAGTTCTTATGAGAATTCAATGAAGTAATACATATAAAGCACCTAGAAGATAATCAAGACTTGGAAATTACATTTTTAAAATAGTCTTATTACTGTGATAATCTAAATATGTCTTGTAAAGTATCATTCATCCAAGCTGATAGCAGATCACCAAATTGCAGGTCTGTAAAAACTGTTCCAAAGGCAGCCAAGGTACTCTGACCCAAGAGACAACATTTGACGGCTCAGCTCTATTCTAGAATAGCGTATATAGATTGTTGACCTTAGCCACCAGTACAGATGGAATTATGCTCTACCCTGTACCCCTGAGATACGTGGTTGGAAAAATATTGAGAAACATTGTTTTAAAAGCACAGGGTATACAGAAGGAGCCCAGTAGAGGTAATGATTCCCAACATAGATAACATTAGATTCAACTGTGATTTGGGTACGTACTACTGAAAAAATAGACATTCATTAACATTTTGTCGCCAGAGTTCTGAGTGCTAGGGTATAGCAGAGGAAAAAGAGATGAAACCTTTGCTCCTATGGACCTTGCTTCCTAGTTGGTGCAAATAGATAATATACAGATGGCAATAAATACTATGAAGAGAAAACGAATCAAGGTACTAGAACTAGGAAATTCCATGAGGAGTGAAATGATGTTATTTTTTTTTGTAGTTTAATCACAAAAGGCCTCACTTTTAAAGTGATATAGGGGAGAATCCAGAAGGAAGTGAGTGAATAAATCATGAAGATAACAAATTGAGCACCTTTTAGGAAAATGATATGCAAAAAAAAAAAAAAGAGAGAGAGAGAGAAAAGTCAGCAGTTCTCCAATGGATATCTCCAAGAGGTGGCCAAGGAGAATTGGCAGGAGTGTGAAGGCCACCTGCCCAACTGTCAGCTCTGCCAAGTTGGAGGACAGTTTGAGTCATTCCTGCCACATTTTCATGGGATCCATTTGGAGAAATACTGTGAAATTCTGGTGCAGATTTATCTCCTCAGCAGATGTAACTGAATATAGGAAGAAGAAATATGGGGAAAGAGGGCAGGGACTTGCCCTTCAAGGGAAAATAGTACTCCAGGTAATTTGACCTAAGCAACTGGAAGAATGGAGTTACTGTTTACTTGGTGTCAGATGTGGATGAAAAAGACAACAAAGGAGCAGTTTTTGGAGAGGTGTGGGAGACTTAAGAATTCAGCATTTGACACATTAAATGTAAAACACTTATTAAATGTGTAAATATAAAAGTGTTGAGGAAGTGATTAGATGTATAAATTAAGAGCTCAGGATCTAAGATAAAACTAGACATGTAAATATGGTAGTATCTAGGACAATGTTTTTCAAACTGTGAGATATAATTTCTTTTTAAGTCATGAAATCAGTTTATTGGTTTAGGACCAGAATTTTAATATTAAGGGAAGAGTTCAATTATATAAACACACATGTACACAGAGGTACCTACGTATGCTTTGGACTACAATATAAAATGTTTTTTTTAATTGTTGTATGTGTATGTTTACCATGGCTGCAGTGAAAAGATTTGAAAACTATTAACACAGTGAGTATAAATAGAGAGGGGGTCTGGGAAGTAAGCCTGGAGAATTTAGAGGTAAGAGAACTGAGGCAGAACAAAGGAGATGGAGAAGGAGTGGTAAATTAAAGGACAAAAGATTACATCACAGAAGTCAGTAATAAAAGTATATCAAGAAGAAGAGAATGTATTAAACTGTGTCAAATGTTTCTAAGTCAAGAAAGATTAGAACTGCAAATTAACCATTGGATTTAAAATGTGAAATCATTGGTGACTTTCACAAGAGCACATCTGATGAGATGGTAAAGATAAACTGATTATATTGGATTTGAGAGAGTGAAGAAGAATGAGGAGTTGAGTTATTTTGAGTTTTACTTGAAAGAGGAGGAGAGAAACACAGTGGTAGCTGAAGGGTGACGTAGGGAGTCAAGTGGTGGATTTCGTTTACTTTTGAGTTCTCATGTAGTTTGCTGTTGTATTTTGTTCATAGTTTTTGGTTGTAATCCGTGGGGGAGAGAGGCTCTATAGTGGATTACTTTATGCTGACTAGAATTACAAATCTCTGTCTAGTGTTTTTTTATTCCACAATTTAGATGAAATGATTGCAGTATTTAGATTAGTCCACATATTTACCAAAAACATTTTAACGTTCTAATCTTTTTTGCATCTTAGGCTTTCTTTCTAGGATCATTTTTCTGCTTTCTAAGGGACGTCCTTTAAAAGTTCTTTTATTAACGATCTATTCAGAGTGAACCTCTTTTTGTCTTTATACCTTTATTTTGTTTTTATTCATGAACAATGACTTTGTTCACCATTTGAATCTGGGTCGACAGTTATTTTTATATCAGAGCTTTAAAGATACATTCCATATTTTTCTGCTTCTCTTGTTTGTGCTGAGAAAGACCTTGTCATTTTAGTTGTTGTTCCCTCATAGGTAATAAATCTTTTTCTGGAATCTTTAAGGTCTTCTTTTTCTTTTTGGTGTTCTTTTTATTTGTTCTTCTGTAATTCATTGATCTTCTTGAATCTTAGGAGTAATGTCTTCTATATTTAGTCATTATCTCATGAAATGAGATTTTCCATTGTTCTCTGGTTTGTTCTCTTGAAACTCTTGATTAGATGTTGGTTGAACATTCTTACTATGTTCTTCAAGTCTTAGCTTCTGTTTCATATTTTTAATCTTTTTGTCTTTCCATGTTGTATTCTTAGAATTGAGAGACATACAGGCAGGTCAGGTTCAAGACAACAGATTAAAATAACAGCCAGTGTTAAGGTCTTGACCACCAGTTAGAGAAGGTTGAAGGTATATTTTGCTAAGTTGTATTGCCTACTTCACTAATTCTTCCATCTCTGTCCTTGACATTTTGTTGTAATGGGCATGGTTACTGGATGACAGTGTCCAAAACATTATTTACAAACCTTGGTTCTATCTAAGCATAGGCATCCAGGAGATCCAGTTTGGTAGGGAAGACGTAATAGTGGGTTGTCTGGGCATAAGCAGTATTATATATAGTGCTTAGGTGCTTGAGCTCTATAATTAGACACAGTTTGATTCAAATCTCTTCACAAGTTTATTACATATGTGACCATTGACATGGCTCCTAATCTTGCTACACTTCAATTTTCTTAGCATTGACTATTGGTATTTGTCCTAATTCAATTATAGCACTTTACTTGAAGGCAGATGTGGAAGTAACAGTATAATGTTACATTTTAGAAGGTAGGCTTAGGTAAGACAAGATTTTTTTTTTTAATTTTTATTGATTTATAATCATTTTACAGTGTTGTGTCAAATTCCAGTGTAGAGCACAATTTTTCAGTCATACGTGAACATACATATATTCATTGTCACATTTTTTTCTCTGTGAGCTACCATAAGATCTTGTGTACATTTCCCTGTGCTATACAGTATAATCTTGTTTACCTATTCTACAATTTTGAAATCCCATCTATCCTTTCCCACCCTCTACCCCCTTGGCAACCACAAGTTTGTATTCTATGTCTGTGAGTCTATTTCTGTTTTGTATTTATGCTTTGTTTTTTTGTTTTTGTTTTTGTTTTAAGATTCCACATATGAGCAATCTCATATGGTATTTTTCTTTCTCTTTCTGGCTTACTTCACTTAGAATTGACAGTGTCTAGGAGCATCCATGTTGAGGCAAATGGCATTATGTTGTCGGTTTTTATGGCTGAGTAGTATTCCATTGTATAAATATACCACATCTTTTTTATCCAGTCATCCATTGATGGACATTTAGGCTGTCTCCATGTCTTGGCTATTGTAAATACTGCAGCTGTGAACATTGGGGTGCAGGTGTTATCCTGAAGTAGGGTTCCTTCTGGATATATGCCCAGGAACGGGATTCCTGGGTCATACAGTAAGTCTGTTTCTAGTCTTTTGAGGAATCTCCATACTGTTTTCCACATGGCTGCACCAAACTGCATCCCACCAGCAGTGTAGGAGGGTTCCCCTTTCTCCACAGCCTCTCCAGCATCTAAGACTACAAATTTTAAACCCAGTTTTCACCATTTATTTGCTTTGTGCTGTGGGGGTTAAAGAGACAAGTAGATCACTTAATCTTTTAATTTATTTTATTTCTCTCCTTGGTTTCCTTATCTATTAAATTGAGGTAATAATTGCACCTATTTGTAGGGTTTTTAAATGAAATAATACTAGGCCTTAATAAATGATTGTTGCTGCTTTATTGTTGTTCTATTGAAGCAGGACTTCATTAGCAGCTAGAAGGCTTAGCAACTGGAAGGAAGGAGGCTAGCAGGAACCAGGTGGGAATCAGGACCCCAGGTAGGCAAATCAAGTTCAAGACAGTACATTAAAGTGATAGTCCAGTTAGATAGCCAGGACCAACAGTGAAAACAGAAAAGGTTGAAGATCAGTAGACACAGAAGTTTCAAACCCCAGGAATGCTGTATCTTACACTATGGCAGTCAGGCTTCCCCCACTGCAGATTATCTGTGGAGATGGGACTTAAAGTTATTGATACAGTTGGTTCCCAATGGCTTAAACTTAGAGCCCAGTACCAGTGGTGGGTGGAACTGAAATAAGCAGAGATTCTGAATCATAGTTGAAGTGGAAAGTGAAATAGATTGGATTGAATTGTATCATCATGTTTTACCAATAACACACATTTAGTGCTGTACCTCTGGGTATTTACTATAAGGAAGTTGGGAAGAATATGTACAAAGATATGGTTTAAAAGATTTTATCACAATGATGTTTAAAATGGTATTAAGAATGGATTCAGGGTGGGAAGGGATAGACTGGGATTTCAAAATTGCAGAATAAATAAACAAGATTACACTTTATAGCATAGGGAAATATACACAAAATGTTATGATAACTCACAGAAAAAAAATGTGACAATGAGTGTGTATATGTCCATGAATGACTGAAAAATTGTGCTGAACACTGGAATTTGACACATTGTAAAATGATTATAAATCAATAAAAAATGTTAAAAAAAAAAAGAAAATGTATTTACTGAAGTGTTAATAGTGATTTTTCTTGAAAAAGAGACATATAAGTGTTTTTATTTCCTTTCCAATTTCTGTGCTGAACATTTATTGCTGTCATAGTAATACATTTTTTTATTTTTAAAAGTCAGACAATAAAATACTTTGACTTTAAATTCATTGTGAAATAGAGAATCTTTTATCTCCTTTTCACTTTATCATAGGATTTCTTTTAGTTTAAAACTACAAGACCATCTTTTATTAATTAATGTAATTTTGAGAGGTAACTTGCTTTTTTAATTCCTGCTGGCATTTATAAATCTAATCCTTTTTTGTTTGCTTTATTTTTTAGGTCATTGTGTCAATGAGTATAGCATTTGCTCAGCAGACTGAACTATCTAGAATATCTGGGGAGAAAGAAGATGCTACATCATCAAAAGAAGCATCTCTCTGTCATCAAGAACAGTATCATTTAAATGAAATGAAATTATCAGAGGGTCGAGTTTGTTTTCAGGCTTCTGAGACAACAGACATGAAATCTGAAGAATTTAAACCTCTTAGTAAAGAGTTAGGAGGAGATGGAAAGGAAGTTCTGTTATCAAACAAGGATAATCTTGATACACTGGAACCAAAGGACCGTGAACTCACTATTTCAGAGGAAATGTTCTTCAAAGATAAAACATTTATTGTCAGAGAACCTGTAAGTATGCTTCCTTAAGTTTAAAAAATTATAAACAATATTGTGACTTCCCTCACTATAAAATTATTAGTGGTAATGTTGCTTAATGGAGAATTAAGTATTCAGTCCATTCGTGGCTTAGAATTTTTTAAGTTTTTGAATAAATGACTTAATATTATTATTAAATAAACCAAGTCTGTTCCATAGTGTTCTTGTTTGTCTTGCACACATTGCATGATAAAACCTCATTGTAAATTATACCTATATTTTGTTACAGTCAATTCAAGATTAATCATACTACAATATGACTACACACTACAATATATGAGTAAAAAATTTGCTTAATTTAATATGATAACATTTCAAGGAAACAGTTACCTGTTTGAGAAGACAATTTAAAGCATTCTACTCTATATATGTTAATTCTTTTCTTTATTCATTAATGGAGGATCTAGCCTGTCTGTACCTCAACTGTGCCTTTAACAGAACATAATTCTATTTCTTTTATAATTATCTTAATTTAAATTTATTAATGTTCATGATGGGTTATGTCTTATTTAGAGGCATATTCAAATAAAATTGTCAACTCTTTATGAAATACAAAATTGTGAGATATTCGTGAAAACCTCCTTAATTACCAGCAACCATTCAAGGCCAAATGATTTATCATTTAAGTAGTAGCTCTTCAGGAGTTGAGGTGCTTGTAGAAATCCATTAAGGAGTTGACTTCTTATGAATATGAGAAGGGGAAATATAAGGCTTTTATTTCCAAGTAAAAATTATTGAAGATTGTTTCTTATCAAACAGTTCTCTGTAGTACTCTGATGACCACTGCACAATATAAATTAGAAATAAAATTTCTCATTTTATAAATTTAATTTTGAAATAAAAATATTCTGTTTACATTATTTCCTCATCATAAAATATCAAGAGGAATAACAGAGTTATTCATTAAGAGTGGAAGAGATCTTGAGTGTCTTTCCTTATTCTCCTTCCTTAGAATTAGATTACATCTAAACTAACTGATAAGTGATGTTTTACTTTTGGAGAACAACATGTATAATGAAAACAAACTAACTTCACATTGATTTGGAATTACAACTAAGACAAATATCTTTAATTACTTATGTTTTAGTTTAATGGAATAAAAAATGAATCGCTTTGAAAAAATAATAAAATTTTTAAAAATGACTTGCTTTATGGGGTTAGTATTAGAATTTCTTTCATATTTAAAATATCAGTGCTGACAGATTTCCACAAAATGTTTTATGGTTGAAATTTTTATTTACTGTTATAGCTCCATGATGAGATTTTGGTATCAAGCATGGACGCATCTAGACAACTGATGTTAAATGAAGAACAGTTGGAAGATATGAGGCAGGAACTTGTACGACAATACCAAGAACATCAACAGGCAACAGAACTGTTAAGGCAGGCGCATATGCGGCAGATGGAGAGACAGAGAGAAGATCAGGAACAGCTACAAGAAGAAATTAAGAGGCTGAATAAACAGTTAGCCCAGGTATAGGACCTTGAGTCCCTTTTTTCCCCAATTAAAATGGCAGTACTCTTTATATAGATTTTTTTAAAGTCAAAATTATTGCCAAGATCTGAGCATATACAAATATTTAACAGGAACAGATTTCACAAGCACAGCAGCCTTAGATCTTGTTAGGGTCACCTAACTCAACCTTGGATTGCATTATCTTTCTACCATTTGATTTTCTGCCATTAAAGTCACTGGAAAAGTGGTCACAAGGTTATTTGTTTGCTTTTAATCATTTAATTGATGCTACATGGCAAAAGTACAAAGAAATTTAGGAAATTCTTTGTGCTGAGGTGCAGTTGGTATTCAGTTTAACCATATTTATATATAGTTTTGTGAGGCCACCAATTAGCATCTCCAAGGTTTACCTTTATCTTTAATCTGTCTTTTTAATCATGAATGGAAATCTGAAGTAGTATGTTTCTGGAATTTTCTCCAAGGAAACATCTCTTCTTGATTTGAGAAATGCAAATTTACATAATGCTCTTCCCTCTTTCTTGACTAAATTTACATACTTGGTATTTGGGAGCTGAATTCTTATCAATTGCTGTATGTAATATACTCACAAAATCATTGTAGAAAAGCAAGAAGTAGTTCTGTAAAAGTTCTTACGAAGAGAAAGCTATTCAATTTATTTTGAAAAGATAGGCTAAAATAAGGGATAAGAAATAGAGAACTCTTGAAATACAGTTTCAGATATAGAGTAATATGAAAATTGGGTCGGGAACATTAAACATATCATTTGGAAAAATTAATTTTGCTTTTCTTCATTGCATTTTGTGAATTTAAACTTCTGGATTTTTCAATGCAAAATTGGCATATAATAATACTGTTAGTTGAGCAACACAGATTCCTGAATATTTAGACCTAATTAGCTTTTTTTTATAAGTTTCAAATTTTGCATTGAACTTTATTATATATGCTTTTAACCCGTAATCATGGAATACAAATCAGGGTAGAACCAAAGCCTGTTGGTTCTAGGGGTTTAAAAGAAATCTGCTTAATATTCCTGCTTTCTCCTTCTATCGCAAACAATATTCTCTCATGACCTTTTTTCTTATTTAGAGATCCTCAATAGATAATGAAAACCTGGTTTCAGAGAGAGAGAGGGTGCTTTTAGAGGAGCTGGAAGCACTAAAGCAGCTATCTCTAGCTGGAAGAGAGAAGCTGTGTTGTGAGCTGCGCAACAGCAGTACGCAAACACAGGTAGTATGGACTTTGGCCCATCTAGGAGCAATGGATCAACAATGCAGTAGGATCTGTGTGTCTTTGTTGTTGGTGTGAAATGTATTTTTTTATAGATATGAGCTTAACATATTTGTAATTGTGAACATGTAAGGTAGGTGGAGCCAAGATACCTTACATTCCATTTAAGGTAATTTGAATCTGACAGTGGGTTAGGAGCAACTGTTGTTTCACCAAAGAGCTGAGTAACTTAACAGACTTGTCACATTATAGCATGCTTTATCTTGAACCCATTAATATTTTTTTCACCTTTGCACCAGACTGTTTTATCTTTTTTGATAATGCTAATCTCTTGATAAAATATAGTTAAATATTATTTCAAACAGTATCTATTTTGCACGCAGAGGTTCTGTTTCACCTTGTAACAATATAGAAGAATGTCGCACTATTTCCAAGATGACCGGTTTTCTTTCTGTCTTGTCCTCTCTGCCTTTACACAAACTTGAACAGAATGAAAGTGAAAATCAAGAGGTTGAGAAACAGTCCTTTAAAGAAAAGGAATTGGACAGAAAACCTGAAGAGGTGCCTCCTGAAATTCTGTCCAATGAAAGGTATACAGAGTATGTATTTTTTCCAAGCAAAGTGAATTTAAATAATTGTTTCAATGCTATTAACTTTATTTGTCTTTACTTTTATTTTGTACATTTATTTGTTCGTTGTACTCTGTATGTAAAGAATGATCAGTTTTGATCATTAAATAGATGAGTTTTTAAAAATCATTTGTATATAGAGTAATTTTATTGGATATTGATCATATACTTAAGTCAGTAAATGATAGACATTATTTGGTTATTGAACCTTTCTTAATTTAATTTTATTCTTTGATTTTATTCTGTTCAGATGCCATTTTTTATCCAAAAAACAAAGTTGTGCTTGTGAGTTTATCCCTTCACTGTGTGGACATACAGTTAGTGTAAACCACCCCCTGGTTTGTTTATGATGAGAAAAAATAATTAAATGTGATAGTCTACACTTAGCTTCTTTCATTCACTTAGTGCATAACATATGAGAACTTTTAATCCATACCCCATTTTCATGGAGGAATAAATTAATGATCTGATGTTAACAAAAATTTCCCTTAGTTTGATTTTGTACAGGTTAATAGAAAAAGGAAAATAGTTACCCCACATTAATATTAAGAACTTTAAGCACAATATTTTAAAGCTTGTTTTGTTCAAATGAAAGTAATTTCTTTAATTTTAAATTAAAACTAATATCTACTAACTTAATTTCCTCCTTTTCCAATTTCTGTGACTGTCATCCCTCTGTGTCCTCCTAACCTCCTTCCTCAGCTTGCATGGAGGAATTTGGCCCCTAAGATTTTGGCTTCCCCATTGGATCATCAGTATGGAACACAGTCAGTATGGAACTCAAACAAGAAAGACAGTGTATGAAAATTAGAGTTACCACAGCAATATAAAATAAACAAAATGTTTATTTTATATTATTTATCTCCAGTTGATATACTTTTAAAATTATACAGTGTTTAGTTTTTAGGAATTTTTGTAGTGAGTGCTGATAAATGAGTATTCCTATTTATTGTGTTTTAACATCATATTAATTTTAATCACTTCTCTTATGTAGATGTATTTTCAGATTATCCTAGTCCTGGAGTGTTTGGAGCTTGACCAAAACCTCAGAAACAGTTAAAGAAAGAAACCCTTATTTACTTCCTATTAACTAAATTATTTAGACTTTTATTTTTAATATCCTTGCTTATGTAAGCAGACAACTTGATCTAGGTGTAAAAATAGAACTGTCTTTTTCACTTGACAAATGCTGAAGGAAAACTGCTCCATTTATTACCTTGTCTTAAAATAGTTATCCTTTGTGCCTGTGAAAACAGATACTCTTTAACCTGCTTATTGCTGATCTCCAACAATGTGAAGTTGAAAGGGAAGCTGTTTTAAGCAGAGGACCTTTACTGTGAAAGTCTCTTATTTTGTCTTCATGTATTGAATATATAATTTGCTGCTGTAATGTCATTTTTGAATTAAGCTGTTAGGACAAGAGAGTTATTTAGTTATTAGAAAGATTAATTAGATAAACTTCTGAATCACCCTTTATGGAAGTCTGTTTCTTGACATGTGAAGATGTTTGTGTTAAGCAAAAAAAAAAGCATACAAAAACACTTTGTCCAAGACCATCCCATTTTTGTTTTTTAAATATATATATTTATGAGAGAGAGGGAGGAAATGTCTAGAAGGATAGGCGTTAAAATGTTAACAGTGATTATCTCTGAGTACTAAGATATTTTTCTGGGTCGTTAGGAATATTTTCTAATTTTTAAAAATAAGAATGTCACTTGTCTTGTAAAGAGATGCACTGTTAATTCCATTTGGTTGAAAATAGGTTCCTTCTGTTGGCTGAAATGAGTACAGTATATGTAACAAGAAATTTCTGTCTCTGGAGCAAATATTCCCTCTGGTTTTGGCAGATAGGGAAATTGTACTATCGACCTTTTTTAAAGCAGATCTCTGCCCCCCTTTTTTTTTAAATTAGTCATATAGACCATCACCATTAAGCGATAGAAATACTAACACATTTTTTTCTGTTGGTATTTTAAAATTATATTTTAAGATTGTATTTTAAAATATACTGTTTGACCTATACAAAGATTAAATGTAAAACATAAGAGTAACCATGAATGGTATTAACTAGCTCAATAACTTGCATATGCTTAGGTTCTGCTACAATTTTTAAAACTGAGTTTTTGCATCTCTCTGAAATTTTCTTCTGTTCTGGAACCTCTGGCGTAAAACTTTAGTTATTTGATTTCTTTCAGGTCAACAAAATGTTGCACATTTTTAGAAAATATTATAGTTCACTAAATGACCAAAATTTTTCAGAAGAAAACAAATTTTATAATTATAAAATAAATAGAATACAAAAAAGCATTTGATTTTAAGTGCCATTGTATATTATTTTAATAGAGTCACATGAAATTTTTTTAAGTCAAATATTTTGTAGTGTATTTTTTGCAGAACATAACTGAAGTGTTTGCCTTAAAAGGATTAAACATTTTAATAAATGTTTCCTTATCTATACAGATATGCACTCCAGAAAGCTAATAACAGACTTCTGAAGATCCTCTTAGAAGTTGTAAAGACAACAGCAGCTGTTGAAGAAACAATTGGTCGCCATGTCCTTGGTATTCTAGATAGATCTAGTAAAGGCCAGTCATCTGCCAGCCTGATTTGGAAGTCAGAAGCAGAGACACCAATAAAGTCATGTGTCCACGAAGAACATACAGGAGGTACCAATTTTATATGCTGTTGTAATTATCATCATCTTCAGTAAATCTTGCTGAATTCAAGGCACTTTACTATGTGTTGGAAACGCAGAAGAGAAAATATTAAAGTATTTTCCAATAAAAAGACCTCCAAACACAAAAACACTAAAGCCGCTGTTCTCAAAATACCATTATTGTTAAGCATTTGCAAGTGGGTGTCTTAGAGTTGTCATTATACATACATAGGCTTATTAATATGCTACATAAACCAAAGGCTATTTAATTTCTCCACCAATAAAAAGTAAATTCCACATGACCACTCAGGACACTTACCAATATCCATAAGGTATAGGCAATGTCCTGAAACCACCCTGTAAATTAAGGAAAGCTTAGAAATAAAGAACTTTTCATAATCAAGCACTAGTTTCACATACCTTTTGAGATGGTGAAAAGGAAGTCTTTATAAGAAATCCAAGGTTTGAGCTTATCTTTGGACTGTCCTCTGCTAGGTCCTTTTTTCCTTTTGGAGAAGTGGATGTTTGCATATCCAGGAGTTAGGTCCTAACATGACATGACCTGTTTTCCCAGCTCTCTTTTCTAGCTGTGTGGGTTGGGCTCTTCTTTGAATTCCTTATGTTCACATTGCTGACCTTACAGTCTCTCTTGCTTTTTCAATTCATAATTCCTTGCTGGAGAGGGAATCAGAAAATCAACAGTGGAAAAAGTTTTTGTCAGATAGGGGAAAATACGGTCTGGAAACTTCAACTATGAGATCAAGGCCTTCCTTCACTACCATTCCATGCCCAACAACTTCTCCCCAGTTGGAGACCAGTCATCTTAAGAATAAAAATGCCAGTTTATGCAGTTTTGGAGAGCATTCTGTTTGTTAAGTTTCATGTAGAGAAATGAGAAGAAATTATCCCACTTAGAGAAGATTTGCCTAGTTACAGTTTGACCAATAGCATTTTTCTAAGTGCAGAGAAAAACTTGATTTGAAATTTTAAGTAAAATTGACTTTAAAAACCTGTTGATTTCAAAGATAATTTTTAAAACTGCTTTCAGTAAAGTAAGAGCTCAAATAATACTGTAATTTTAAACTTCCCTACAAACTGGTTCTTTTCAAACTTCGTAGAAGTGTTTTCTTTAATTTCTTGGTTAAGCTCTCAATCAAGGGCTGTTTTTTTGCTTATGGATCTTGATGTATAGAAAAGCATTAGGTAGTATTTTCTTGGTCCCATTGTGAAAGTGTTTATCATATTGTGCTTTTTTTAAAAAGCAATTATTTCATTAACCAGTTTCACTTAACCATTTGGGAAAGGGGACATCTTTGCTCTTCTACAGGTAAGACCTGCTCCATATTCAAAAGACACTTGGAGAGGAGGGTATAGCTCAAGTGGTAGAGCACATGTTGGTAGAGCACATGTTTAGCATGCACAAGGTCCTGGGTTCAATCCCCAGTACCTCCTCTAAAAATAAATAGATAAACCTAATTACCACCCCCCAACAAAAAAAGTTAAAAGAAAAAAAAAAAAAAGACACTCAGGAATGTTCTGTAGGTCACAGAAATACTTTGTGCTTTTTTTGTTGGCAGGTCTCTTAGACATTTCTCAAAGTTGTTGTTGAAGATTTCAGCAAATGACACACCTTAAAAGACCACAAACTCACTTCCAGAGCAGTGTTCCCATACTTATGAAAAGGAATAAATTGGTAATTTAATTCAAGCATAGAGGGTTATATTTATGTTCTTTTTCTATGAGAAAGCAGACTCAAAAGGACATCTGATCTACTAGCCTGCTTTCTTGCATGCCTGCATCTAAATCTCTCATCATAGATTAAATATGTCTCTATCCTATTTTGAGATATCTAATAATAGAGTCATTTTAAAATTATAAGCAGTTTTATCAGTTCAATTCTACAGATATTTATTGAGCAATTTCTTTTTGCTCTCTGCTTTACAATTCACAGTCTAGTGAAAGAGGCACTGAAGTTCCAATTCATGGCAAAATAAAATCATGTTACTTAATATTTTAATACCACTATATATATATATTTGAATCAAGCCTTTTAAAAAAATTTATTTAACTGTTAATGGATACTGAAAATAATATTAAGATCCAAGAGGAAAAATTAAATCCACAGTTAAGAAATATAGTATAAAGAATATTAAAACAGAGATAAGAATTTTGGTAGTATTAGCATCGTTGATTATAATGTGCATTTTCCATTTAATTACTCAGTTTTTATGTTTTTGAACGTGGCAATGATGTGTTAGTCTTACTAACAAAATTAGAATGACCCCTAATACTATTTGGAGACTCTTAGATACAGTTTTCATCTTGAAGGAAATACTGAATTAATAGAATTTATAACTTTGAATTTGCTGATAAAGTTTGAAGAAAACATTGTCTTTAAAATATTAACACTGTTCCATATGTAAGAATTTTTCTGGATGTTTCTTCATATTTTTAATGGAAGTAGTATTGTAAAAACTAAAATGAACTTTTGAATTATTTATTATATGTCTTATTTAATGTAATGGAAAAAGTTAAGTCCAAATCTGAATATGAAGCAACTTTTTGCTTTTCAGTTTTTACATAGGACTTTCTGTTGCATATAATAGCACTTGTAATCTGTTTTCAGCCTTCAAGTCAACTTGTTTAGATTTTAAGCGTGTATGGACTTGTTAACTCTCTAAAAAAATAAATAATTGACTTGCTAATGTTTGCTTCCTCATAAGAATAACCTAGTTTATGAAACTGAAGGGAAATTTGAGCCAAGGTGAAATCACTTGAACTTCAGTGAATATTAGATTTGTTCATAAAAATGAATTCCCCCAGGATGTGTCTGAAGAAATTGTCCTGTAGGCCTATACTCTGATGGTTCAGGGATAAAATGCTTTTTACCTGTCCTTTAGGAGGCCAGGGACTGAATCTCATTTGTTGCAGCTTTTATTTGGAGCAGTGTGATGTTACAAAAAGAATGCTGGATTAATGAGGTGGTCTTTGATTTTTGTTCTAGTTTGCTCTGACCTTGGGCAAATCTCTTAGCCTCCTGGGGCTTCAGTTAAGTTTACTTATCTGTCACAGATGAGAGTCAGACTAGTGATTTTCAGTTGGAGCCCTAGAAACCTTCAGGCCATTGGAGCAGGGGAATGCAGTGTCATATCACCCTTCCTAAACTGAGAAGCTTATAGTTATCTATATGGAATGAACATGCTATAATCCATAAAATAAACAACTAAAGAATTTTTGAATAACCATCATCTGCCATATTTAAGACACAAGTCTGAGTGTCTCACCAATCTGAAATCATGTTTCTGTTCATGAAACTGGTCATTCTGAGATTTCTATTGGCGTTCAATGAAATTGCCCTGCCAGTTTATATTTTTCTTTGATTTTTGTCCTGCCAAAGGCTTGTTATTATAAATACAGTGTAAGTTTGATGCTGTTCTCATTCCTTTATTTCATTAGAATAAACAAAAAAAGTTCTATTTCTTCATTGGAATGTACTCAGATTATTTTTGTTTGTTTATATCTTTAAAATGTTGTCAATCAAATATATTAAGCTGATTGACATCTTTATCTTTTCTAGGTACTCTGATGTTTATTTTTTCATTAGCCATTAAAAATTTAACATTCAGAATCTTTATATAAGCCATTTTATTTTATATATCCTTTGTATTTTGTGTTTGAGATTTGCTTCCATGTAATATATAGTACCTTCAGTTTTTTTCCTCACCATTGGTTCCTTCTCTGCACCCTAAAACATGCTGATATCTTCATAATACAGAAAAGAAAAACATTAGTTTTTCTCAGCTTTGCTCCCCCTTTAATGTAAACCTCAACAATCTATGAGAGATTAGATCAGTTCCTGCTTCCACCAGCTTTGGTTTCTGTTTCTACGGTACCGAAGCTGCTCTCCTTAAGGACAAACGTGATCTCGCAATTGTCAACTCCAGTGGTATCTTCTGAGTCCTTGTCCTGTTTGACTTTCTAGACAAATAACAATATTGAAGTCTTTCCCTTTTTGAAACATTCTCCTCTTGTCTCTGAGAGCATCTCTCTCCTGTCTTTTTTTTTTTTTTTTAAATAGGTTCTTTTTTTGACTTATTCTGTGCAGGGACTCCAACTGTGTTTGTCCTTCCCTCACTAAATATTGCTCCCAAAACAAATATGTCCACTTCCAAAGTTTGATTCTCACTTTCTACAAATGATTCCTAAGTCTCTGCAGACCCAAATTTCTAAAAGTTGACTTCTCTTCCATATAGCTCATTACTACTTCAGATTCCTCATTTTTCATGCTTACTCTGTTCATTTTCTCCTGATTTTAGAGTATTTTCTTAATGACTCTTCTATCTAAGCTGGAAACCGAGAGTCATCTTTTACTACTTCTCTTTCTTCCTTGTCTTACACATTCAGTCTTTTCCAACCTGGGCCTAGACTCCATCCATCTTACTTAATGTCCTTGACACTTCTTATCCTGGCATTTGAAATAGCATTCTAACCAGACTTTTCTCCTCAAACCCTTCCTCTGCATTGCTACAGTTTACTTCTTGATTCATGAATTTGATGTTACCTTCCTGCTCAAAAATTTACTTCCTCATAATTTCTAATAAAACCCCACATTACTATAAAATGTAAGGGCTTTCACAACTTGGATCCAGCCTACCTTCTAGCTACCTTGTTTCAGCTCTGTCCGCTGCCTTATCCTTACTTCTCCACATACTTTCATCTCATAGAGCCTTGACTTCTCATCATATTGCATCATGTTCTCTTTCCTAAGATTTGTCAGATACTCTTTGTCCATTAAAAGAAAATGTTCCTAGAATGCATTTAATTTCTCAGATAAAAATGCTATATAACATAGGTATTTTTAGCTTTTTTTTAACACCAATTATGAACTTTTAATACCTTTTGCTTCTGTAGCTTCATCAAAAATTTATTTATTTTCTAGACTGCATTATTTAGTGACTTTGTAATATACATTGTGTTGTACTGTATCTGAACTTATTTTGAATTCTAGGTCATTTTGAACTCATGTCTAAAGTATTAATCCCTATTATCAGGAAATTCCATTATGAATGTATGGAATAATATAAGTAAATACTAGTCTAGTTGTTTTTTAATTTTGAGAATAAAAATACAAAATGAAAATTGTATTAGCTGTTATACTAAGAATTAGATAAACCTATGTAATAGCAAACATTTAAAATCTTTTTCTAGAATGCAGTTTGGATTCTTCAACCAGTGACATACAGAGAACGTGCTTAGTGAATATTGAATCACGCTGAATTTGAATCCTCTATCTGAAACTGCATCTGATATCATTACTACATTTGATTGAGAGACCTCCATATGGCACTATCTTCTTTAGCAAGATATCTTAGTAAATAGCTCTTTCTCCTGGGTGACTGTGTCAAACTCAATGTTTATTCCAAGTACTTTGAAAATTAAAGTTTCCTCTGCTTTTAATTTGTTAACTCTGTAGAGTTACTGATAAGATGTATGTACTACTTGTAATAAAAGAATAGGTAATTCCTGTTCAGGAAGTTTCATTGTTCGATTGTAATATGCTGCCACAGATGAGAACTGTATTCCATGGCAGTGATGAATAACAGTTTCAGTTTAGAGAAAACACTTCTAAAGCTTTATCTTCTGCCCATGTAAATTCAGTTTTCTTTACATAAGATAAAAGAATAGTGTGGGTACCTAAGTCCATATTTAAAATCCGAACTGCTTATTAGTCTAACCTCTTCCTGGTATACTTATTACAAAAATTGCAAACTACAAAATGATTTTAAGTCTCTTTTATTGCCTAGCTGAACAGGTAATACTGCCCAGGATAGTGCTCAGAAATCCAAGGGTCTACTCTAGACAAAGTCAAGCACTTTTATCCTTCCATACATCTGGAATATCCCATTGCACAATGTTTTTCTTTTCATGTTGTTATGTGCTTTTTTCATTACACTGTGTGTAATGACCTTGAGGATAGGAACCAGGTCTTGCCACCTGTGTGTCTCCATTACTTAGTATTTAGTGGACATTAAGGAAATACCTGTCGAAAGGTGTTTTAAAATTTTTTTAACTAATTGAAAATAATACGGGGAGGGTGTGGCTCAGTTGTAGAGCACGTGCTTAACATGCACAAAGTCCTGGTTCAATCCCCAGTACCTCCATTAAAATGAATAAATAAATAAACCTAATTACCTACCCCCCCAAATTTTTTTCTTTAAATGAAAAAAATTTTTTAAATAAATTAAAAATACTGACTATCCCATGTATTAATTTATGCAAAGCTCTATTGGCATAGCATTATTCTTCCTATTTTTATACCTGGTAGGTTATCAAATAATATTACATTCTATATTTGCCTATTTTGTGTTTTGTTGCAAAGTTATTAAGAGACCTTGTGGCTCCAGTGATTTCAAGTTTTAATTTGATTTTATTTTGTAACTTTTTAAAAACTATAATTATTAAGTATAATTGATTCATACCTTTAAAATAATGTTATTCTAGTTACAGATGATTCTGTACCCTCTTATTCTGGAAGTGATATACCAAGAAGTGACAGTAGCATGTGGTCAAAAGTAACTGAGGAAGGAACGGAGCTATTACAGCGGCTTATGAGGAGTGGTTTTGCTGGAACTGAAATAGACCCTGAAAATGAAGACCTTATGCTGAATATTAGCTCTCGACTGCAAGCAGCAGTTGAAAAACTCCTAGAAGCCATAAGTGAAACTAGTAATCAGGTAACCTCCTTATATTGCTAATATGTACTGAGTTTAAAGTATTTCTTTCAAACCAGGGAATGACAACTAAATTTTTTCTCTCTACTGTCTCACAAAAATTTAATTTTGGTCCCCTTTATTTATTTTTTTTAATTAAAAATTTTTTTTTAATTAAAGTATACTCAGTTTACAATATTGTGTCAATTTCTGGTGTACAGGATAATGTTTCAATCATACATGCACATATATATATTCCTTTTCATATTCTTTTTCAGTACAGATTACTACAAGATATTGAATATAGTTCCCATGTGTTATACAGTAGGACTTTGTTGTTTATCTGTTTTATATATAGTAGTTAGTATCTGCAAATCTCAAACTCCCAATTTAGTCTCCTCTGATAACCATAAGTTTTTTATGTCCATGAGTCTGTTTCTGTTTTCTAAATAAGTTTATTTGTGTCTTTTATTTATTTATTTTTTTAGATTCCACATATGAGTGATACCATATGGTAGTTTTTTTATCTTTTCTGGCTTCTTCACTTAGTGTAATAATCTCCAGGTCCATCCATGTTGCTGTAAATGGCATTATTTTATTTTTATGGCTGAGTAGTATTCCATTGTATACCATAACTTCTTTATCCAGTCATATGTCAGTGGACATTTAGGTTGTTTACATGTCTTGGCTATTGTAAATAGTGCTGCTGTGAATACTGGGGTGCATGTATCTTTTCGAATTAGAATTCCCTCTGGATATATGCCCAGGAGTGGGGTTGCTGGATCCTATGGTAAGTCTATTTTTAGTTTTTTAAGGAATCTCCATATTGTTTTCCATAATGGCTGCACCAGACTACGTTCCCACCAACTGTGTAGGAGGGTTCCCTCTTCTCCACACCCTCTCCAGCATTTATCGTGGAAGATGATACCTTATTGAGTTTTGATTTGCATTTCTCTGATAATTAATGATACTGAGCGTTTTTTTCAAGTGCCTATTGATCATTTGTGTGTTATCATTAGAGAATTACTTGTTTATGTCATCTGCACATTTTTGGATTGGGTTGTTTGTATTTTTGTTATTAAGTTGTATGAGTTGTTTATATATTCTGGAGATTAAGCCCTTGTCAGTCATACCGTTTGCAGGTATTTTCTCCCATTCTGTAGGCTTTTTGTTTTGTTTATGGTCTGCTTTGCAAAAACTTGTAAGTTTAATTAGGTCCCATTTGTTTATTTTTGTTTTTATTTCTGTTTACCTGGGTAGACTGCCCTAGGAGAATATTGCTAAGATTTATGTCAGAAAATGTTTTGCCGATTTTTTCTTCTAGGAGGTTTAGTCTCTTGTCTTATATTTAAGTCTTTAAGCCATTTTGAGTTTATTTTTGTGTATGGTGTGAGGGAATGTTCTAACTTCATTGATTTACACATGGCTGTCCAACTTTCCCAACAACACTCGCTGAAGAGACTGTCTTTTCTCCACTGTATATTCTTGCCTCTTTTGTCAAAGATTAATTGACCGTAAGTGTGTGTGTTTTTACTGGGCTCTCTTGTCAGTTCCATTGATCCATATGTCTGTTTTTGTGCCAAAACCACACTGTTTTGAATACTGTAGTTCTGTAGTGTTGCCTGAAGTCTGGGAGGGTTATTCCTCCAACTTTGTTCTTTTCCTTCAGTTATTTCTTTGGCAGTTCTGGGTCTCTTGTGATTCCATATAGATTTTAGGATTATTTGTTCTAGTTCTCTGAAAAATGTCCTGGTTAATTTGATAGGGATCACATTAAGTTTGTAGATTGCTTTGGAGAGTATGGCCATTTTAATAATATTAATTCTTCCAATCCAAGAACATGGGATATCTTTCCATTTCTTTAAGTCATTTTTAATTTCCTTAATCAGTGTTTTATAGTTCTCAGGGTATGAGTCTTTCACCTCCTTAGTCAGATTCATTTATAAGTATTTTTTATGTGATTTTTAAAGGGATTATTTCTTTTACTTTGCTTTTTTGATATTTCATTGTTAGTGTAAAGAAATGTAACTAATTTCTGTATGTTAATCTTGTATCCTACTACGTTGTTGAATTGTTTTAACAGCTCTAGTAGTTCTTGTATGGAGCCTTTAGGGTTTTCTATATATAGTACCACGTCATCTGTGTATACTGACAATTTTATGTCTTCTCTTCCAATTTGGATCCCTTGTATTTCTTTTACTTGTCTTATTGCTGTAGCTAGGACTTCCAAGACTATGTTGAATAGAAGTGGTCAGAGTGCACACCTTGTTTGATTCCATATTTTCTCAGGAAGGCTTTCAACTTTTGACAGTTGAATATTATGTTCGCTGTGGGTTTGTTATAAGTAGGTTTTATTATATTGAGATATGTTTCCTCTGTATCTGTGTTAGTGAGAGTTTTTATCATAAATAGGTCTTGAATTTTATCAAATGTTTTTTCTGCATCTGTTGAGATGATCATGTGCTTTTTGCACTTTCTTTTGTTGATGTGGTCTGTCACATTGATGTTTGCGTATGTTGAACCATCCTTGTGTCCCTGGGATGAATCCAACTTGATCATAGTGTGTGATCTTTTTTATGTTGTTGGATTCTAATCAAACAACCATTAGTTTATCTATCAAAGGAACATCAGTTTGCTAATATTTTGCTGAGGATTTTTTGCATCTATGTTCATCAACAATATTGGCCTGTAACTTCTTTTTTGGTACTGTCTTTTTCTGGTTTTGGTATCAGGGAGATGGTGGCTTTATAGAATAAGTTTGGGATTGTTCCCTCCTTCCTCTTCAATCTTTTGGAAGAGTTTGAGAAGAATTGGTTCTTCTTTGCCTGTTTCATAGAATTCCCTAGTGAAGCTGCCTCGTTCTGGACTTTTGTTTGCAGGGAGGTTTTTTTGTCTTTTTTTTTTTTTTTTTTTTTTTTTTGCTGATTCTGTTTCACTTCTAGTGACTTGTCTGCTCAGATGCTGTTTCTTTTGATTCAGTTTTGGTGGACTGTATGTTTTTAGAAACTTGTCGATTTCTTCTAGATTGTCCATTTTGTTGCCATATAGGTGTTCATAGAATTCTCTTGTGGTTTTTTTTGTACTTCTGTGGTGTTGATTGTAATTTCTCCTCTTTCATTTTGTATTTTTTTTATTGTGTTCTCTCTCTCTTCTTGGTGAGCCTGGCCAGAGGCTTGTCAATTTTGTTTACTCTTTCAAAAAACCAGCTCTTGGTTTGATTGATTTTATTCTGTTGTTTTTTTATTAATCTCTATTTTGTTTATTTCCTCCCTGATCCTTACTATTTCTTTCCTTCTGACTTTATGTTTTGTGTTTTCTTCTTTTTGTAATTCTTTTAGGTGGGGTTTAGGCTGTTTATTCAAGATTGTCCTTGTTTTTTTTAAGAAGGCCTGTATCGCTGTGAACTTCTCTCTTAGGATTGCCTTGTGTGCATCTCATAGATTTTGTGTGGTTGTGTTTCCATTGTCATTTGTCTCAAGGTATTTTTAAATTTCTTCTTTGATACCATCATTGGCCCATTGATTTTTTTTTTAGTAGCATGTTGTTTAGTCCCCATGCTGTTGTTTTTTTTCTCATTTTTCTTTTTGTGATTGACTTCTAGCTTCATGCCATTATGGTCAGAAAAGATGCTTGAAATAATTTGTATCCCCTTAAATTTGTTGAGACTTCTTTTGTGTCCAGATATGTGGTCTGTCCTAGAGAATGTTCCATATGCATTTGATAAGAATGTATATTCTATTTGGAGGGGATGTAATTCCTGAAAATACCAACTAAGTCTTACTGTTCTATTGTATCGTTTAGTATCTCTGTTGCCTTATTGATTTTGAGACTGGAAGATCTGTCCAGTGATGTTAGTGGAGTGTTGAAGTCTCCTACTATTACTGTGTTCCCATCAGTTTCTCCCTTTATATCTGTTAGTATTTGTTTTATATATTTAGGTGCTCCTATATTGGGTACATATATTTTAACGAGTGTAATATCTTCATCTTGTATTGCTCCTTCTATCGTTACATAGTGTTCTTCTTTATCTTTCTTTATGGCCTTTGTTTTCAGGTCATTTCCTGTCATTTCCATTTGCAAGAAATATCTTTTTCCATCCTCTCACTTTCATTCTATGTGTGTCCTTCACCATAAAGTGGGTCTCTTGTAGGCAGCATATTGTAGACTCTTGTTTTATTATCCAGTCTGACATTCTGTGTCTTGATTAAAGCATTTAGTCCATTGACTATATGGTATTTATTGATAGATGTGTGTTTATTGCTATTTTAAACTTTGTTTTCCTGTTGATTTTGTTTCTTTACATTTTGTTTTTCCTTTTGTGGTTTGATAATTTTCTTTTTGGTTTTTGTGACTCTGTTGTATGCTATTGATTTGTGTTACCCTGTTTTTCAAGTATGTTAACCCATTACTATTATCTGTTTGCTTTGGACTGGTAATCATATAGGCTCAAGCACAAACTAAAGAAGAACCAAAAAAAACTATATATTTTTTGCTCTCCTCTCCCACATTTAATGATTTTGATGTTCTCTTTTACATCTTCATATTTTTTCTCTTGCTGTTCATTGTAGTTATTGCATTTCCAATTGTGGTTTTCTCTTTTTTTATAGATTCCTTTTTTTTTTTCTATTTAAGGAAGACCTTTCAATATTTTTTTAGAGTAAGCTTAATAAGCTTTCAGTTTTCGCTTGTCTGTGAAAATGTTACAAAGACAACCAATACTGATATCAGTAGTCTTCTTTTTAGGTGGTAAGGGTTAATATAAGATGCTAACAGACTCTTCAGGTTTTAAAAGTCAGTGTTTTAATTTTCAGGTTTTCTGGATTCTTACACATTGCTCTTTTTTGATACCATAAGAGAATTTAACTTTACCATTGTATGAAATATTCCACTATAATATGTATTATTTACTTGAAAGAGTAGTATAAGGAATTTATAAAATAAACCTTGAGCTCATCGAGTATGTCATACATAGTACCATAATATATAACAAAGCAAACCTACAGTTCCTTCATGTGATTTTTACATCCTTTTTACAAATATGATTTGATTACCTCATTTTACTATCTTGGTAGAAAAATTAGAGTGAAGGACAGTTTTCTACATTAAAGTATTGTTTTTATAGAACTTTTGAGGGTATATACCATTATATTTATAGCTTAACTTGGAATTTTCTTTGTGAAATTTTTATACCCTGTATGGTAACTGTCTCTTAAGTTACTGTATGTAGAAGTTTAAAAATTATATACTGCTTTAGAATGAAGGAAATTCACTTATTTTAAAAGTATTTAACTGTTAAATCATACTTGTCATGTTACTCAAATGAGTGCTTCATTGTCATCAGCTACAGGACCAATATTATTAACATTTTCACTGATACCTTTATTCAGAGTATTCTAGACCCATGTACATTTCAAAAAAATTGAGAAGATAAAAGACTATCTTTAATTTTTGTTGTTTCTGGTGTCTGGCTTTCATTGATGCTACTTTTTTAAAGAAATTATTCTGTGTGGTGTATTTCTACAATAGCAGTGACTATTGGATGTAGCAAATTTGACAAATACTGTTATATATTTTGTGTTTTAATGTCAGATTCATTTACTTCTAGGTTAATTTAGTGATTACACACCATTTCTTGAGTTTTCTTTACTTTTTTTTTAGTTTTTCTGGGGGGTGGCAGTAACTAGGTTGATTGATTTTTAATAGAAGTACTGAGAATTGAACCTAGGACCTCGTGCATACTAAGCATGCGCTTTACCGCTTGAGCTATACCCTCCCCTCCCTGAGTCATCTCTTGTTTAATGACCTTGGTAATATTCCTGAAAACTGATATTTTGTATATTTACTAGTAGAAAGGATGATTGTTTCCACAAACAACAATGGGGGTCCCATCTTTCACTAAAACCACAGTGAGTTATTCTGCGTTGTCAACATCCTAAGTGCTACTAAGGAAATGGCACCAATTAAAACCAGCTTCAATTGTGTTATTAATTTAATACCACATTAAATTATACTCTTAGATCAAAGAATTTTAATGTTCACTGCATTTTTTTTAGGTCTCAGGTTCAGCCAACTTTATTTACACTTAGACATTGAAATTATGAATTTTATGTCATTATGTGAATTTCCATAAGTACAATTGAAAAATACATATTTTCTACTAAGATTTAGTATCCTTTAAAATCTTTGCTTTTTAAAATTAGCATAAGCCCTGGTTCAGCTTTCTTTTAGAATACTTATGCATAAGCCACTTTAACAATGTGCTGTTCTGCTGAGCGAATTAAGGTGCTTTTAAACTTGCTTGTCAGCCCATTTAAAGCTTGAATGTGGGTACTTCATAATTTTCCCTTTTATTATATGAAAGTTCTATGGTACAGATAATTCTATACTAAATTTCCACATGATTCTGCTTTTTTTCCCTTTTATGCTTATTTCAGCCTCATTAGTGTTTAATTTCTGTGACTTGTTATCTTTTATACCATGGAAACAACCGTTAATACTTTCCCTTTCTTGACCACTATTAAGTACTTTTGACCTGGATCTTGAGCACTGTTAATATAGCTGTTGCTGCTACCTGATACCTGTTGTAATTTATGGTTAATTTAGTTAGTGCAATATAATACTTGTCTTTTGACAAGCTCCATGGAAAATGGTAAATAAATCAGAAGTGAACAGTGGTTGGACTTGTTTTTACAGGCTACTAAAGAGAAACTTCCCCCATAATTCATTAATACTGTCAACAGACAAGTGTGGGATATCCACCTGAAACACAGTTTCCCAAGCTAAGATTAAAGCTCATCACATCTGGTGATGTGACCAGGTAGTGAGGTACAGTGGGAGCCTGATTATTCTCAGTTTGTTAAATATTAGAGCAGAAATGTGTTATCTAGCTTTTACTGTATTATTTTAGTTTAAATATCACTGAATAGATCACACAGATTTTGCCTAGAGCAGTAGTTCTCAAAGTGCAGTCTTTAAAGCAGCAACATAAGCATCACTAAGATTGTTCTAATGTAAGTTCTCAGTCCCCACCCCAGACCTTCTGAATGATGAAGCCCAAGCAACTTGTGTTTTAACAAGTCCTTTACGTGATACTGATACACACTAAAGTTTGAGAACCCCTGATCTAGAAAATATTTTTATAATGTTCACATTATTCTAGCTGAATTTTGAAGTGTTCTACTAATACCTGTTATATAAAAGGTTGAAATAGTTGTTTACATTTTATATAAAAATCAGATATTTCTTAGAATTATGTTTTTAAGGCAGTGGGAATAGAGGCTTTGTAAATCTTTCTTTAAATTTTGTTCAGTTATTACTCTGCCATGGAGAGATGTTTAAAGACGTTGACTGCTTCAGAATATTCTCATTAATAACTAAAATTATTTTGATCTTAATGAATATTTTTAACAGATTGATAGAAAATCATGTATAGTCCTCTTTGTGAAATAACTAGTATTTCATTTTCCTTTTAATGTGTCATTATTTGGTTCTTCTTCATAATGGAATACTTCTCTTTTACCGTGATTTTTTTTTTAACTTGTCATAAAAAAAAATCTTAAAGAGAACTGATACCGTTGTTATATCTTTTTTGCTTGCAGTGAAAGAGAAATTCAGGTAAATAGCTTTGCACGGGATACCCTGAGACTAGAAAAGAGAGCAACATCTGACAGTTTAGAGTAGGGTGGGAACAAGTAAAGCTTATTGGAGGACTTGATGCTTTGAGATGAGTCTCTCATTCATCAGATTTTTTGAGCACCTACTCTATAACAGTTGCTCTTCTAGATATTGGAGGTACAACACTGACAAAATGTACAAAATCTTTGCTTTTACAGAGCTTATAATATAATGGAGACCAATAATAAATAAACACGTAGTATGCCAGATGTTGATATCTGCGGTGAAGAAAAATAGAATGGGGGAGATAGGTGATGGGGGGAAGAGGACATTTTATATAGGAAAATTAAGGAAGGCCTCTCTTATAATGTGATAGTCAAACATATGCCTTAAGAAACTATAGGAGACTGCCACATAGATAATTAGGGGAAGAATATTTCAGGCAAAGGAATAGTGAGGATAAGGCCCTGAGGTGGTCATGTGCTAGCTCTTTGTGTGGCCAACAAAGAGATCAGTGCAGTAGGAGCAAGGTGAGTGGAGAAAGTGCGGGAGATGGGGTCAGAGTGATACCTGGGAGCCAGATCACATGGAGCTTGGAATTTAATTCTTAATGAGGTGTGGAGTCATTGGGTACAGTTTTTTTAGCTTGTTATTTTGAAATAATTTTAGACTTAAAGAAAAGTTGCAAAAATAGTACCAAGGGTTCCCATGTGCTTTTCACTTAACTTCCCCTAATGTTAATATCTCGTGTAACCATACTATAATTGTCAAAATCTTAGAAGTTAAAACTAGTACAGTACTATGAACTACAAGCTATTTGGATTTTACCAATTTTCCGAGTAATGTCCTTTTCCTGTTCTAGGATCTATTCCAGGATCCCATGTTGCATTTAGTTATCATATGGTCTTCATCTTCTCCAGTCTTTGTTAGTTCTTGAGTCTTCCTTTGTCTCTCATGACCTTGACACTTGAAAAGAACTGGCCAATTATTTTGTATAAGTTCCCTCAGTTTGAATTTGCCTGATATTTTCTCATGATTACTTGAAGTTTATGCTTTGTTTTGACAAGAGTGCCACAGAAGTCATGTTCCCTTCTCTGTGTGTCAAATTGAAAGGCCCGTGTCTTATTACTGGTAATGATAATCTTGATTATTTGTGGTATCAGCTGGATTTCTCCACTGTGTTATTACCATTTTCCCTTTGTAGTTAATAAATATCTTGGGGGAGAGAGATAGTTTGTTAGTATGCAATATCCTATTTCTCTTTGAACTTCCACCCACTAATTTTATCATCATTGATAGATCTTGCCTGCACAGTTACTTACTGTGCTTTTCTAGTGGTGATTTTTCTGTTTTCTTCATTTCTTTATTTATTAATTGGAATTATTCTGTAAGAGCTGTTTATTCACTCACATTTTTTATTTATTTATTTAACTAATCAGGCTCCATATGGACTTATGGCTGTTAATTTTTTCCAATGGATTTTAATCTAATACTACAGTAATTTTTGTTCCAGCTTTGGCATTAACACCTTTTTCAGGTTGGCACTTGCACCCTTTTGAAGTGCTTACTCTTTAGATGCTTTTGCACTCTCAGAGGCTTCAGGCCCATCTTGTATTTTCCCTGCCCCAGCCCTAGAATCAACCATTTCTCCAAGGAGTTCACATTCCTTTTACTGAAGAATGATATTTAGAATCCAAGATCTGGGTGCTATATGTACTCATTGTTACTAAGATGTCATGGTCCTCTCAGCAGTTAGTTTGAAGATATATGTAGTATCTATATTGATTTCTATGTCTGTCTGTGTATATAGTAAAAACATAAGTTCATGCTGATACCTCCAGTTCCTATCTGGTACCACAGCATTCATTGTATCCTTTTCCCTTTCCTTTGTAACTTAACTCTCCAACAGTGAGAAACCAGGCTCTCATGCTCTACAGTAGTTTCACTGATTTGTTAAGCCATATATACCCATAAAGTAATTTTGTAATTGTTAACCTTTGCCCCTGTGAAAAATGAATTTACTAACTAGAGTATTTATATACAATACTTTTTTGTCTTTAGTCTTAGAGTGTAGAATCAGAATACTGCTGTTCAAAGTATCTTAGGTTCTTTTCTTCCCCACCTCTTCAGTTTGGTTTTGTTATTAATTTTTAATACATTTAGAATCATTTGTTACAATTATGATTTTGTTTTGGGTTCCCCTACATTCTGGTTAATTTTTTTAAATTTACATACAGTAAATTTTAGTTTGTATGTGAACAGTTCTTTTGGTTGTGACAGATGCATAGAGTTATTCATCTACCACCACACACATAATATAAAATAGTTTCATAACCCCAAAATTTCCTGGCTCTGCTCTGCTCTTTTATAGTCAGCTCCTCCTCCACCCCCTGCCCTTGACAACCACTGGTTGCTTTCCATTTCTATTGTTTTGACTTTTCCAGCATGTCATAAATTCTTTTGGGTCTAGTTTCATTGTCTTAGCAAAGTGTATGCAAGATTCATCCATGTGTGTTAATATTTTTTTTTATAGCTGAGGAGTATTCCATTGTATGAATGCACCGATTTGTTTTTCCAGAGGATATACAGATTATTTCTAGCTTTGGGTTGTTAGAGATTTTTCAGTAACTGACCTAACTTTCATTTTTCAAAAGGATCATTTTGACCACCTTGTTAAAAATAGACTAGGGGAATGGAGGCGTGCAGGGCAGAAGCACAGAAACCATTTAGAGGACTTGCTCAGGCTTACATGTTAGGTATAAGTTAGAATGTGAACTCAAGCAATCTGGCTTCAGTCTGTACTGTTAATTGCCATTCCTTTGCCCTTTGAAAATAAAAGGGAGTGAATCACTCTGTCAATTACTGCTGAAGGTAATATTACAGCCTGAGAAATGGATTTTGCAATCTGGGGAGTCATTGGTAACTACAAGAGCAGTTTTAGTGGAGTAATGGAAGTGAAAGCATAATTCAAGGGAAAATGAGAGGGAAAATCAGTCTTTCAAGTAAAGACTTAAAAGACAAGTAGAAACTAAGTGGGTAGACCAAGAAGAAAATTTATGGAAAAGGAAAGAGCATGTTGGTGTAAATAGCATGATGTATGTGAGGACAGTGGACAGTTTTGTGTTGTAAACATCTGGGGTGGAATGTGGGAAACTGATAGAAGGTGAAGGTAGAGGGATAGCAGTGGTTAATCCACATAGCCCTTTGAGGGCTAAGTTAAGGAGTTCTAACTTTATGCTGAAAAGTGCGAGGAGTCATTGAAATATGTTTGGTTGAAAATAGTAATATCAAATTTGTGTTGTAGAGAGATTCCTCTGGCAGCAGTGTGATGAGTGAATGAGCAGGAAAATAGAGGAGAGATGCTGAATTTGCAGAAATAGGAGGCTTAGACTATTCTAAGTGAGAAGGGATAGAAATCAAGTTAGGGCCAGAGGAAAGTGATTTAAAAACTATTAGGAAGTTGAGTTTGATAGAAATTTGTGTGACATTAGATATGGAGAATAAGGAAGAGGAGAGGAAACTACCTACACATGAATCCTTGACCAAGCAGGTTGTTGGTGTATTTCATTTACTGAGATAGGGGATTCAAAAGAAGTGAGTAATGAGTTCAGTTTTAGATAATCTGAGTTTGAACTATATAGAAGGGGGAAAATATTCACTAGAGTCTGATGTTTGATGAGACCAGATTAGAAGTTTTCATCACTTAAAGATATTTGAAGCTATGGTTTTGGAGAAGTTAACAGCTTATTTGTTGTGTTGGTAGAATGCTGAAATTTATAAGAGAATAAAAATATGTAAGTCTGTAAAAGAGACTGAGGCGTAAGAGGAAAATCAAGAGAATAGTGTCATAAAAGCCAGATGAGAAGTGTTTTCCCCAGAGTGGCAGATATCATGGAAAGGTCATGGATGCTGAGATTTTGGTGTCCATTGAATATTGGAATATGAGTGTCATCAGTGACCTGAATGAGAACAGTCTCATGGAGTTAGTAGAGGAGGAATTCAAAATTAAGACAGGTAAAGAAATAGAGTTAAAAAAAAGAGACACAGCAATTTGATGACACCTGACTGTGAAGAGAACAGGAGAGCACTAGCTGGAAAAGGGGAGAGTACTTTTTTTAAGGTTGAAATATTTGTATTGACTAGCAGTGGAGAAGTTGAAGATGCAGGACAGAGGGGATGGGCTTTGTAGAGCCAGATCATTGGGGTAAATGAGCATGGAATCCAGAACACAGGTGGAAGGTATGGCCTTTGGATCAGAGAGAACTTGCTTCCTTGAAGATTGGAGAGATTATTGCTGGTGATAGTGGGCTTTTGTTTTGGGGTAGGGGAGGAGTTTCATTGAAAAGGCCTTGTAGTCTAAGTAAATGTTGTCAGATATTCAAGATTCTTTCCTTTTTTTTTTTTCTTTTTAATGGTATGGTTTTATATTTTATATAATTTTAATGAAAGAAACATGATTAAACTTTGTTTTAGTTTTAAGTTTGGGGGCTGCTTTAGGTTCCATGGACGCATCTTGCTTTAATCAAAGAATTAGTAAAAATTTTCTCTACTAATCATCAGAGTATCTGCCTTTATTACTTGATTTCATAATATCTGTTATAAGTATTTTACTTTCTGTATTTGATTTCACAAGTGATTTACCCAATGATATATCCAAATCCACATAATAATACATTTATTGTGATGGATTTTACTTCTGCTGAGACAGGCTACCATAAATACATTCAGGCTTATATTCAACCTATAGCAGTTTCCTGTTGGTTGGGATAGCTTTTGTTATATGAGTAAAAGTGCTTAGAGACTGCTCTCAAGCCCTTAGAAGGGTAATCTCTTTAACATTGTCTTTACTTAGTACTTACTTTGTGGTTCTGCAGAAAAGTTACCTTTGAGAATGTGGTTTCAGATTCTTGATTGAATCAGGTAGAAACAAATCAGTCTGTTCTGTGGGAAATAGGCTTTCAGCAATTAAAGTTTCCCACAGTGATCCAGAGGTACTGTTTAGAGCCATAGATTATTTTCTTCTAGTGCCTAAAGTAATCTGTTGCCAAATAACGAGTAAGGAATATACTCCTAGAGAATGATTATTATTATAGGCAACTCTTATGAGTTTATTAATCATCATTTTTGAGAGTAATGGAACCTTAAGCTACATTTCTATATTTTCTCAAAAAAAAAAAGAGACTTTTTGTGGTGGTGAGGATGAAATAATAGTAAGTTAAGATTTTGTTTTGTCATTGCTGTGTTTTAAACATAAACTGTAATTAAGTGTTGAAATGCATTTGCCATTAGGTGTTAGCCCTGGTGTACTTATTATAAGCATTGGTAAGGGCATTGTCAGGGTATTGTGTCCATGATTAAGCCCCTCTATTAAATAACTTAGAAAAATAAAAAACAAATCAAAATATAAGAGAGAACGACAGAAGTGTTTTACAATTTGAGGGGAATATTTATGGGAAAAAAGATTAAATAGCTTGACATTGTACAATTAAAGTAAAGCTATTTTATTTGGGAAATAAAACCCAGTACTACAAATTAATAGCCTTCAAATATACATTAAAATCTTGATTATCTGAAACCTAGGGATAATGAGCTAGCCTGGATAATTAAAAAGGTGTCCTCCTAAAACTTGAAGTACTTTTATTTAGTTTTGATTGCAAAAAGTTTTATGTGCTTTCTAAAATTAAAAATATATAATTTGAATTATTCCAATTCAGAGTAATCTGTGTGAACATCAACATATATATAATATGCCACCAGTTAATAAACTGTTTTGGGAAGCATTATTTGCCCCATCCTGAGTTATCTTTACTGCTGTCTTGAGTCTTTTTCCCCTCCTAATTTTACTGTGTTTTCTTTGTGGTTAGTTTTTTAACCTTGAATCTATATTCCTAGTTATAAAGGGACCCCTTACTTACAGATTTTTGTTTTACATAGATAAATTCTAGTTTTATATGCTTTCTAAAATGGGAATAGACTATAATTTGAATTATTTTAATTCAGAGTTACCTTTCTGAACATGAATTAATGTAATATGCCATCAGTTAATATACTATTATTACGAGGGCTGTTTGCCCCATTCTGAAATCACCTTAGTCTGCTGCTTTTTTGAGTTTGTTCCTGCTTAGGTTTCTCTTTCTTTTCTGTGTAGTTAGTTCCTACCTTGACCTAAATGTTTCTATTTATAAAGGGATATGTTTTACTTTCAGGTCTTGTTTTTGCTTCAAATAAGAGAAACTGGACACCAGATTATCAGAACTGTAATTTGCAGAGAGAGCTGAGAAAGCATATTTTGAGAGGTATTTGATATGCTAAGCATGGGTCCCACCAGTTCATAAAGCTGAGCCTCTAGCATATTGATGATTTGGTATCTGATGAAGCCCCAGTAAAGTGAGATTTAACTGCACCAGTGGTGAGGTTGGACCTTCATCTTGTACAGATGTTGAGATGTCTTTACAACTTAACTGGAGACCTCACAAAAGAAGCCATAATAAACAGAAATTTGTCATTGGCTACTCCAGAATTGGAAGAGACAGCTGCCCCTCCCCTACCCCAAACCGTATCCCTGTAGATTCTGGGCTTTCTGTAGAAAATCTCATTTTCTCTGCCCTAATTGTTTACTGACTATGAAGAGCTTGAGTACTGGCTCCTCTAAAAAATTTTGTGTAGTGAAAGTGGCTATAAAATGGATTTTTGTTGATATTACCTACTTGCTTTAGTATGGGTTTTTCCATTGTAGTTAATGGTTTTGTGAACTGAGGATATTTAGTTACTGGTTAGAGAAAAGACACCACAGTGAAAGCTTTTTCATTTATTTAAAACAACTTTCACTGTTGAGGATCTTTTAATATTAAAAAGTATGCTGTTCTTTTTAAATTCTGAGTTAACTGGTTTATTTACTATTGCTGATAGTTCTGGAGCTACTAGGTGGCTTGCGCTTTTAAGTTTTAGTCAGAGTGCATAGGATACCTTAAGTGGTATAATTATCAACAATTATATACAACGCAGCTTTTAAATAAAAGGAAGGGATTTTTTGCTTAACGTTTACTCTGTAAACAATTCAGTGTGGAAATAGGTTATAACTGAGCTATCTATAGTTAGTTCCAGTGACTGCTTAAAAGAATGAGTATTATTTCTAAGGAAATTTCAAAAGGAAATACTTTGTTTTCCAGAAGTAATTATGATTATTTGATATAATTGAAGAACTGATTGATAATATGGACTCAGACCTACTTAATTTCAAATTTTTAAATTAAAACCACTTTTTAATTGGATGGAAAAACACTAGCTTATCTTAGAAGCATTATGGACTTATCTAAATATCCTTTTCAAAGCTCTGACGTGGAACTTGGATCCTGTTAGTCAGGCTATTTTGTGGGCGTATGAATTCACATTCCACCTGTCAGTGTACCTATAGGTAAAGACATTAAACCACACCCTCTGTTCTGACCTTTTCCTCAGGGGACACTGACTAGAATCCTTTGACTCAGCGTGAGAGGTTATTTGAATAGCTCAATTCAGAAGAGCTTTTATTTTTGAATTGAGTGAAGCAGCAAGAACAAGGGAATGTTGCAACTACTTTTCTTAAGACTGCTACTATGGAGATTTAAAACTTGACCTTCCCTGCCAGGTTCTTCTTGGAAGGGTTTTATTTCCACAGGCATATTTAATACGGAAAGCAGTTTTATTGCTCAGCTAGTTAGATGTTTATATTTTTATTCTTCCATTCTTCAGTGATTTAGCAATTCTAATTTACACTGTTTTTGCTTGCTTGTGGTTTTGTTTTTTGTTTTGTTCTGTTTTTTGTTGTTTTTTTTTTTGATGAAGATCGATGAAGATCTAGGGTTTTTTTAGATTTGTGTTTTTTTTCTTTTGTTCATCATATGAAATAAATTTTATAATGTTAATTTGATAGTGATAAGCCATTTTCATACTGCTATGGTATATCTTGATAAACTAAGCAGAACTTTTTAATGTAGTGGAAAACTGGTAAAGCAAATGAGGAAAATTGGCAGCTATATCTTCTAGAATGGATTCTTACAAGACCTATTTGGCAACTGTCAAACTTAGTGGCTCGTGGTTGGAAAAAGAAGATGAAGACATTTATGAGGTTGAATCTCGTGTGCCTTTACCACATCCTTTTCCTCTTTGTGAACATTTGGATGAAAATAACTCAGTAATTATTAATACTACTATTTTTCATTTTATTCATAAAAGAAATGGGCACATATTAAAGCTTATTTCTAAAATTTCACTGCCTACCCCTCCTTATTCAGTAAGTATAAAAATTTGGCTTTTTTAAAATAGTTTTGTGCCTCCAGTTTTTATACACTTAGTTTAAAAAGTATAATGATTAATGAACTTTAAATGTCTTTGGTAAGGATAAATGGGATAAAACATTGCTTTCTTGTTGTTTGGTGTTACTACTCATCCTGTAATGATGAACGTATTGAAGGGCTAGATTTTGTCTACAAGCCCCAACTTGGCTATGTTTTTAATTCCAGAAAGCAGAATAGGATCATATTTCAGTTCTCTCATACCAGGCAAGCTGTTTTTAAAAATCCTGCTTGCCCTTAAGAATCTTGCTTCTAAATGTTCATGATGTCAATCTTGAGTAAAAATGTAATGATTATTCTTGAGGGAATAGGCATTGCCATACCTAAAACAGCTAAGTGAATTGTCATTGAGCCAATTAGGAAATGTTTATAATCATACGGTATATTGGCTGTAGTTCCAGAAAAAGAAAAAGGAAACCTGGATTCTAATTTCAGGGGAGTTGTTTTTTGCTAACTCCCTAAGGAACTTATGTTTAATATACTTACTAATCCTGTGAGAAAATATCTTTTTCTGCTTTTTATGTAAAATGTATTTTATAAAGATTGTTAAGGATATTTAACACAGTTTTTCAGGTTCATTTGATACCTAAGTATGTTGTGAATGATTCACTACAAGTTTCAGTATAACTACAATTTACTCAGCACTTTTTATGACTTTCATGGCTTTAACTATAATATACTAGCTAATATTTAACAAGACAGATGGTCTTCAAAATAGTTTTTTGTCACCTCCTCTAAAACTTTTAAAGTGACAGAATATTTACTAATACTTTATACATACTTTTAATGTAATGGTAAGTTTTCTTAAATTTGAAAATATTGAATATGATATTTTTATATATTTTATGTTATTAGGAATAGGCATAGATATTATGAGATATTAGGAATAAATCATAACTTAATTGGATAGAAGAGGTTTTCTTAATTATAAAGTATTTAGATAAATAGTAAAGTGTGGGTGCCATCTACTATAATAAATGAAATTGTTTTTCTAGACTTGCTGTATTTGAGTCTCAGTTTTCTCGTTTTGCTTTGAAAAATTGGAGTTATTTCTTGCGGTTTTATGGTAATATTTAAACATGGCAGGTTTAGCTCTTGTCAAGAAATAGAATGTAGAAGGAGACTTACTTAATTGTCTTACCTAAAGCAAGTATTTTATTGTTTAGTGCATTGTTGTATTTATACAGTAAATCTGAAAAAGGAAAAAAATTTCATGTCCTAGTTAGAGCTTTGAACTCTTTTAAAGATTTCATATATTTATCAGGCAATCATTTAATAAAGTACAGAAAATAATTACGTATGTACATATGATTAGCAGTTGATATATTTTTAAAATATAGATTGTGACTTGAAGTTCAGTAGCATGGTTGTGTAAAAATTAGTTCATACTTTATGGTCTTTTTTTTAAAATAAAAATTAATGTATATATCATCTACATTTAAAGGAAAATACTCTTTTGCCAATCAAAAGTAAATATATATATAAAGTTTTATCTTTGTTGAGGTAACAATATATTATACAGATATTTTAGGAAAAATTTTGTAATTAAAATATTTGTTTAATTTTCCATTGTGAGTCTTAAATGTGTATTCATATTATTTACAAGTAATAAGTTGTGAAGGATATTTAAAACATTCTATTAAAAGAAGAATTAATTGCACACTAGATATTTTGGATATTGATTTAGGGTTACCCTAAAAATAAAATTTTACTTAGTAGCTCTAAAATCTGTTTGCTATGGTAAATACTACTCAGATGTGAAGAGCAGAGCAGAAGTCTCTAATAATAAAATATTCTTAAATATTATCATAATTTTATAATACATTATTGGTATCTGACTGTAAATTAAAAACCACCACATTTGATTCATATTTTAAACTTAAAACATGGTAATAATGTCTTTCTAACATACTAGGTACTTCATATATAAATTTACAAGTTCTTAAATTGTGTGAGCCTGTTATTAATGTATGCAATCATTGCCTTTTTTTAAAAAAAAAGTTGATCATGTAAATACTGAGTACTAGAAACATTTGAGTTCAGTTTTTTCCCCATGTAGTTATTTCAATAAAAACAGATAAAGCAAGTGCTAACAGTAAGAAGCCCAGAAAACTAAAGCAGAGATAGTGCTTTTATATAATTTCATGCAGCTGATAACAGTGATCACTGCTTTTTGAGAGCTTTGGCCTTGTGTCTGTACTTGACTGTTATCCTAAAACTTATTTAAGAATGTAGTCAGTATGTGCCAATGACAGCATTTTAAGGAAGTTGTGTTTATGGGTAATGCCTTTATATTCTAAAGTTGAAAATAAACTGAATATTCATTTAAAGTCTTGTAGATGTTTCACAAATGGACAGAAATATAAAGCTTTTAGTTAAAACATGGGTTATAATTTTGTTGTGCCACTATTTTGTTTACTGATGTCATTGTATTACTCATATATTATTAGTTCCCTACAATGTGCAGCAGGAGTTGCAGTCAATAAATGTGAAATATAAAAGAAATAACATTTATCATAGAACACACAATTATATAAAATTCTTTAGCAAATAAAAAAGAACCCATGTACTATTAACTTTATATCTCTCTTAGTAGGATAGGATGTAGATCTAGTGATGTAAAGTGGTTTGTTTTCCAGAGAAGCAACTTTTTGTGTTCAGTACAACTAGAGTACATCTCTTACAGAAAGTGATACACAGCTAATCTACTTATCTACTGACTTAACCCTATCTACTGATATTAACATGCACCAGAAATATTAAATGACTACAGTTCAACAGTATATTTTCATTTAAAATCCTATTTTTTAAGCTTTAATAACTTTGTCTTCATGTGTACTTTCCCTCTTTGTTTAGCTGGAACATGCAAAAGTTACACAGACAGAGCTGATGCGTGAGTCATTTAGACAGAAACAAGAAGTGGCAGAGTCTCTTAAGTGCCAAGAAGAACTGCGGGAGCGCCTTCAGGAGGAGTCCAAGGCCAGAGAACAACTGGCTGTGGAGCTCAGTAAGGCTGAGGGTGAGCACCTTGCCATTGGCAACTGAGGGTGGAGAAATTTCAAGTCTTAAATTAGATTTTGATGCAAGCTCTGTTTGAAACCACCAGTCTCCTCTTAATTTTGAGTGATCATTGAAAAGAAGTTGTAATTGGTCTTTAAAATTCCTCCAAGCAATTTTCAAAACTATATGTATATTTCTAATTATAAAAAGTTCTTTAATAGAATTATAGAAAATATATAAAATTTTAGAAAATGCAGAAATGAATAAAGTGAGTTGTTAAGATAATCCCTCTATCCTAAGACAACTCTTATAATAATTTAAAGATGAGGAAACTAGAGCAAAGAGATGTTCATAAATTGTTCAAAGTCACCATTAAATGGTGATTCCAGGCTTTAAGCCTCTAAAGCCCCATGGTTTATATTCCACCATGCTGTTGTGAGTCTTGGCCTTCTACAATCACTTAAAATATCAGCTTTCTCTAGTATATTTAAAATGTGATTCAGTTCACAAGCATCTGATTTATATTAAGCTTTCCAGGAACCTATCTGTTTATATCTGTTTAATAAAGTGAATTACACCTACATAATGTTATTTATTAGCACAACAGTTATTATTAGAACGTTAAGAGAAATTTCATTTTTAGACAGCGTGGTTAACAAAAAAAAGACTGTTGAACATACCATACTTGCTCCTATCATCAGCAGCAAATTCATTCAAGATGTTGGATAGGTTGGAATGATTTAAAGTTTGCTAGCAGTATACCTTTTATTGTTTATGTAAAACTAATGGTAAAATTTGAAATACGTAATAATTGCATTCCTTGTTTATTTTATAGGTGTCATTGATGGCTATGCAGATGAAAAAATGCTTTTTGAAAGGCAAATTCAGGAAAAAACTGACATAATAGATCGTCTTGAGCAGGAGTTGTTATGTGCAGGTAATAGGTTACAAGAATTGGAAGCAGAGCAACAGCAGATCCAAGAAGAAAGAGAATTACTGTCCAGGCAGAAGGAAGCTATGATAGCAGAGGCAGGCCCAGTTGAACAGCGTATGTATTTTTTTAAATTTTATATGAAGCATTCCTTAAAAGTTTAAGATGGCTTTTTTCCCCTTTCAGTGCCATTATTTATGTATTTTATATAGGGCTTGAAAAATTGTAAGAAAATTCCCCTTACTGGTAAATGTCTTATAAGCCAACTCTGTGGAATCAGATTTTTTTTCTTTTTCCTTTGGCTGATTTTAACAGGAAAAGATAATTCTTCACTCTCAAATCTCTACTGAAAGAGAAAGCTACATATAACGAGGCAGAATATTTTGTAAACTGTGTGAGATTTAGTTCTCTTAATTGCAGAAAAGCAGCAAAAATGTATACTTGGATTAACCAAGAGCACTGATCTGGCACTTGTGAGCAGTTGGGGTGGATTTCAACCTGCATTACAATAGGTTGAAAAGGTCAGTGGCTGACATCTAGTTTAAAATAAGCAGGATTTCAAAGAATAAATAAATTTACAAATAAAGTCATCTTTTCTTAAATGAGAAATTAAGTTAACATCTTAAAGTTTGTTTACTGGTAAACAAAATAAATAAATAAAGGTTAAGACTTTGTAACACTGGAACTTTAAATCCTTTTCATCACATCTTGTCACTTTTGTATTACACATGAAGAGGAATTATAAATGTGTAGTTTCACTAATTGAATTTGCACAATTTAGAGAGACCACATACATTTTTGCATTATGGTGAAGTTTTTCTGATTGCTCACATTTGTTTAACACAGATTTAGGGTTGGAATTTTTAATTTGAAAAGTATACTTATCAGACATGTAAAATAATCAAGAAACTGCTAGGTCTCAAAATGTTACCAGTGGGGTGGGAGGGTGTAGCTCAGTGGTAGAGTGTGTGCTTAGCATGCACAGAGTCCTGAGTTCAATCCCCAGTACCTCCATTAAAAAATAATAATAATAATAAAATAAGATATAAAAATAAACAAATAAATAAACCTAATTACCTCCCCCCACAAAACAAAAATGTTACCAATGATAATAATCAGTGGTTTCAACTTTTACTTCTGTTTTTTTGTGTGTGTTTGTGTGTATTATTCTGTTTCAGGAAATAGAAGACATGTAAATTATTATATTTTTGTTCTGTGTATGTGTGTGTGTGTTTTTCTCTAATAGGGCTAGTAGATGCTGCAGTTGATGCAGCACCTGAAGCAGGTGTGTTTATACAATTGCATGACCATTGTTTGGGTGACAATCTCACAAATGCAAAAATTGGATGACCCTTGGATTTTTCTACCAACTAACATATCTCTAATTTTGCTTTTGTGTTTCATACTTACAGTTTTCCTCTTTAACACCAAAAAACTTTTCTTGTGATAAAAATACATATTTATATTTGGAATTAACAATTGAAATTCATGGTTGACATCATCTTCTTATTTCCACAGAGCTTAAGACCATTCTGTTTTTTTTTTTAAAGAAAAGATTGTTTTATTAAAACAATCTTTTCTTTAACAAATATATTAAACTCTTGTAGCCTGTGACTTTTCAACATGCTGTTTCTAAATCAGGAAGTATATAAGATGATGGTGTCAATAGGATCAGTGAAATTTAGTAAAGAGACTTTCTGGCTGATTTACTTTTATATTAACATCTAAATTTGTACTGTTTTAAAAGGAAAGCTATTTTCTGTAGCTTCCTAGTCCTGAGCACACTGTTGACAAACTAGTTAGTATGAAGACTCTAGAATTATATTCCTTCCATTGTCTTCATTAGAGATTTGTTTCACTTTGCTATATATACATTATGATTAATATTAATAATGATAGCTAACACATATACAGTGCTTACCATACTCTAGGCACTGTTGTTCTTCACATATATTAACTCTTTTTATCCTACAATAACTCTTAGAGATCAGTACTGTTACTATCCCCAGCTTACATATAAGGAAATTGAAGGACATCATGTTAAATGTCACAGAGATAAGTGGCAGAGCCAGGTTGTAAACCCACAGTCTTTGCTCTTAAACACTACACCACACTACCCCTCACACTAATCAGTTTTCCCTTGATACACATACATGTGAGCATGTAAGATTACCTCAGGAATATAGATCTAATAAGGAGTAAGACTAATAGGAAATTCTGATTGTAGTAATTTCTTTTCTGTAACTCTTACTCGCTTTTGTTAAAGATTTACAGTATTTGATCTGGGTGTGTATTTTGTATGACTTCATGGGTTTGGAATGAATTGATTTTCGCCTGGAGTGAGTTATTTTTATGCTTGAATCTAATTAGACTTTGCTCTTTTCCTTGCAGTGAAAAGGAGTCATTTGCTATGCTCTTTTCACAAAAATACTATTTTTAGTGACAGGACATCTTTTTGTCAGTTCTGTATAATTTTATTAATCAATACTGTTGATAGCTTGCTTACTTACATAGGAATATGTTATTTTGATATATTCAGAGGACTTTTTACATGTGTTTGAAATAAAACTCAGCTCCTCTATTTCATGAAGGTAAAATTTGAAAGTTATGGATGCTTTCACTATCATAACATTAATTGTGATCTGACTTGGTATATTTTTGCATTTATAAACAGAATTACTACAGGAGACAGAAAAACTAATGAAGGAAAAACTAGAAGTACAATGTCAAGCGGAAAAAGTACGTGATGACCTTCAAAAACAAGTGAAAGCTCTAGAAATAGATGTCGAGGAACAAGTCAGTAGGTTTATAGAGCTGGAACAAGAGAAAAATGCTGAACTGATGGATTTAAGACAGCAAAATCAAGCATTGGAAAAGCAATTGGAAAAAATGAGAAAATTTTTAGATGTAAGTATTCCCTACTTGAATATTAATTTTCTCAGTGGAATGCTACTTGCTACTATTCTAGGTTGTGGATTTTAAATTATGAAGAGATTCTTAAATTCTAGTATTTTCATCTATATGTGTCACCTACCAATTAATTGAAAAGTATCATTTCAATTAAAAATTTGAGTAATTTTTATTTTGCAGTTTTCAGAATTAAAAGCTGTAGTACAGGCATATTAAGAATAAGCCCTACCAGTTAGCCTTTCCAGAATCATAGTTAAGAAACTTGTAGTCTTTTTCTTAATCAATAGCCAAAGCAGGTGAGGATCCTAAGAACTAATTCGCCACCACTGTCTCGCCCATGAAAGATACACACACAGGTAGCAATGTGCCCTTGGAAGTAAAGGACTGGAACAGTTGTCATGCTGTCATTACTTTCTTGCAAAAAGATGTTAAATCCCTAATTTCCCTGAATTTTCTTCTTTGGGGTTTTATTTAAGCCTGATGTTCCCTTCACAGATCACAGAATCAGATTCTTACACATCTTATAATTTTAGCTGCAAGACCTAGATTAAGATGAAAGAAATTGATTTGCTAAACAGTTTGTTCTACTTATTTTGTTTAATGACTAAATTAATAGTGGAATTCCTTCTTTGTTCCAAAAACTACATTTTAAGGAGAGTATTTTTTGTATCATTCTGTATTTAACATTGCTTAAAATTTTTAAAATGTTGTGCTTCAAATAATATTTAAATGCTTAAATTTTTGTTGAAGAATTGTACAGAGGCTATGTACCATACAACGAATATTTTCTTTTTAAATCTTTCTGGTTTGGGATATTCTGTGGTCATCAACTGTTTGTCTTCAAGTAAAACTGTACCTATAATTAAAGGGAAGTAAGAGAAGTAATAGCTTCAGTGAATACTGTTCCTTCAGTTACTATTATTATTAAACTTCAGGAACAAGCCATTGATAGGGAACACGAGAGAGATGTATTCCAGCAGGAAATACAGAAACTAGAACAGCAACTTAAGGTCGTACCTCGATTCCAGCCTATCAGTGAACATCAAACTAGAGAGGTAAGAATTTTAGTGATACTGTCCACTTTACAATATATTTGTATATTGTGTGTAAAATAAGATGTATATTGTAAGAAACTTGAGTTCTTTGTATAGTATATGTCTTCAAAATGAGAAACTTAAATACTACTTTAATATGAGAAGGATCTTGAAACTCTAAAAATTCCAAAGAAGTATAAAATAGCAATAAACTCATTGCAGTAAAATGTTACCTACATTTTCATTGAATAGAAGGAATCTGATGTAGAACAGCCTTGCCTACTAGAGCAGTAGAAAAATTATCAGTCCCCACAGAGTTTATAGTTACTGGTTTTGCCCCTAACATATCTTTAGCTTTTGAAAAATAGCCATGTATTTGTTGCAATGCAAAAGAATATTTAAGCTCTAGAATTTACTGTCATTTACTTTCTTTTTTCTAACTTAAAATTGTGACCTGAAGATTCATGAAACTTTAAGAAACTAACAGGGATATGTATATTTGATTTTCTCCCAAAACATTGTGATCCAGTCCCTCCTTACCTTACCTTGCCAGATCTGATTCCCTAGCTTCTGATTTTCTCAGGAACAACAAAAAAAAATCTAACTGTAACAGCAGTATATCATGCCATTTTGCTGTGCCTGCTTTGTGGTCTTTTCCCTTGATCTTACTCCCAATCTCAGTCCACCTTTTATTGTTAAAATTTCTCCCCAGTGGCTGTCATCCCTGAACCTGTAATTATAGGTAATCTTGCATTTCTTTTAATGTTTTGAGAAATAAGTGCCGTTTTAAAATAATGTCCTGAAAGTGTCTCACTGAAATAAGGTAGAATTCTTTTTTCTTACCATTACATTTTTTTTTAAGTAAGCTTTGTTTCTTCACTTGATTAGAACTAATTTCATAAGCTGTCTTATTGATCCTTCCTTTGCACTTCCATTACAGAGCCATTCATTTGAATGGTGCTGCACGTCAGATCACTTAGGAAAACTTTAAAGATGCACAGATCCCTCTCACCACCAGGCATTCTCATCTCTGTTCTGGACTTGTGGAATGTGTAGGCTGAAAAAGCTTTCCAAGTGACTATATTAGTTTCCTAATCCCCTCCCATCCCTGTGGTATTTAGAACCATTATATTATTATTTGTATCGATTATAATCATTTGGGGAAAGAAAAGTATTATCCATGAAAGATTTTTTTAACTCATCTTATCTCATATATGAGGGTAAGTTAGTACTCGGCAAACTTGCTGTCTTTATTAGGTTTTAATGTGGTTGTGCCATTAGAGCTTATAATTCAACATTCAAAAATGCATTGTTTTCAGTTTAAAAGAATGCAAAAAATTTTTTTTAAATATTGTTTTCTCCTAGCTAGAGAAAATCTTAGTCTTAAGAGAAATTTTGTTAAAGGGTTGGTAAAAGCAATATTATTTCTCTTTTACTAGTGCTGCTTGGTTTTATCAACTCAGAAAATGTTGCTTTGGTTTGAAACAATAGTTGCTATTCATATCAAAAATTTCAAAAAAAATACCCTTTTTGAAATGAGGATAGATATGGTGTTAACTTGCTGACATTTTTCAAAATTACAGTTTCTGCTTATTATATTTCTAGGTTGAACAGTTAACAAATCATCTGAAAGAAAAAACGGACAAGTGCAGTGAGCTTTTGCTCTCCAAAGAGCAGCTTCAGAGGGATATACAGGAGCGAAATGAAGAAATTGAGAAACTTGAGTTCAGAGTAAGGGAACTGGAGCAAGCCTTACTCATTAGTGCAGACACTTTACAAAAGGTATGACATTATCTTTGTGTTAATTTTATCAGCTGTTTTAATGCAGATTACTTAGACACTTGAACATCAGTTCTTTTAAATAAAAAATTGCTATTGACTATGTTGATCTTATTGCATAATGTATACATCTTTATGTCTCATTGGCATAGCCATTTCTGTTTATTCTTACCTCCAAGTGTTGCTTGCATATCTGAGTCCTGATAAAGGAAGATTAATTAAATCAGAAGAATTAATTACCCTTTTATCCATCACTAAGGCTGTGATTCTAAAATAATAGCCAAGTGGAAAAGCTATAGACAACAGTTTAGGCAGATGCTTTACCCCAGACTCAGAAGTAATGAGATTTATTCCTGTTATGCTATAGAAGGCAAAAATGAATAAGAGAAGGATACGGAAATGTGAGAGGGGAGCAGATGCGGGGATAGCCTTCATTTTATCTGAGAAATGAATTTTAAGATTGTCAAACATTCCTGCTTGAATTTGTATGAAATGCGTTCAAGACTGAATATCTGTAACTTTTAATTATTCACTAATGTAAATTATCCACTTCTAATTGGAGAAATAGAATTGCTGCAATTAAGAAAGTAGAATGAAAAGAAATAGAATTCTCCAATTAAAATGAATAATCAAGATTTAATGTCTGAATTTTTGAGAAGATTCTTATATATTTAAAGGTAGAGGACCGAAAACAGTTTGGAGCAGTAGAAGCTAAAGCGGAATTGTCCCTAGAAGTACAACTGCAGGCTGAGCGAGACGCCATAGACAGAAAGGAAAAAGAGGTAATAAGGAGTTTACTTTTAACGACAAAGTGTGGTTTGAATTATTTTAGAAAATGTCATTTGAACAGAATGGAATTTATGGTTTAAAACCAAAGTTTAGATTGTTTCTTAGTTCATTGCCTAAGTTGACCCTGAAGACTGTAAACATTTGAACAAATAAACTGGAATGAGGGAGAGTGTTCAGGTAGAGGAGACAGTGTGAAGGCCTTGACACGGGAGGAAGATATATATATAAATGTGTTCTTAAAATAAAAGATTAATAATAAAGTAACTATATAAAATTCTTTTATGTTTTTCTGTTCCTTCCCTTCCATAAAAAAAGTGCACTTTTAAAACAGTAGTAATTTCCAATTCCTAACTAAATTACAACTTTATTTAAACTGTCTACTATTTCCAAAGCATTATTTTTTTATGTAAGTATCCTCTACATTGTCTGTCTATATCATATCATCTAAAATGTTTCAAATTTTTTAAATTACATTTTTATCTCTTTCCATATAATTTTCTCAAGACGTTTGATATATTTTAACAAATATTTATTGAATGGAAACAGTGCGTAAATATTAATAAGTGCTTTGAAAGATAGAGTGATTCAGATTCAGCTAAAACTATAGCTCAGGGAACTTGTAGTTTAGAGGAGAAACAAGCCATTTATATAAATGACTAAAAAATGATCATTTCCATGAGAAGGATTATTTTCTCACTATCACACAGTACTCAGTAATGTTTATCTAAGAGGTTTCTATTTATTTTGGTTTTTGGTTTTTGTTTGAGAGGCAGGGAACGCTTTTGTTTATATGTAACTACTGTGTGTTCAAAAACATTAACATTTAAGGATTTACCTTACAAATAATCAAATGAATTATCTGCTTTCTAAAGAGATGGAACTTCAAAACTGGGCCCAAAGGCATTGATAATTGAATATGGATATTTGATTAAGTTTAATAATTTTATACTTTTGTTATTATTTGAATTTTATGTAACACTATTTAACACTTTAATTTCTTTTATGTAAGTATCCAGTAACTGCCTACCTTCTACCTAGAATCATGGTTGTTAGAACTACAGGAGATCTTAGAGAGCTTCTGTCAACCAACTCCCAGTTTTTAGATGAAACAGAGCCAGAATGTTGAACAAGTAAAGGATTAAACTGACAGCTGATCTTGGTCTACTAGTTTTTAATTACGGTGACAAGTACTCTGTCAGAACTCACTCAGTAACTGGAGAATGAAAGACAAGAATGTAAAGTTGAAACATATCTCATAATGAAAATAACTTCTTAAACATTCTGTCTTGCACTAGGCAAATGTTTTCAGATATCTGACAGAGCATAAATATCAGGTGTGTCTCATTATATTTGAGATACTTCCTATTTCTGTCATAGCCTAAATATGTGTAAAAGTAAGTTTACTACAGTGTTTAGAAATGCAGGATGAATAGAAAGAGAAGAAAACCTTAAAAGATAAGAGTCTCAGGATGATAAGAGGAGATTAATGTGGAGAGAAACAGAAGGAAAAAGTTCTTTAAGAAAAAGATGCCTGCAATAGATTTCAGCTCTCTGTTGAGCTAATGAGACCTAGCTTACAAATCGCAGTAATAAATAATAACTCTGTTGAAGTCTGTACTAGAAAGTGCTAAGTATTTTCAGTGCCTTATGTCATCAGTCCTTATACTCTCCCTGAGGATAGATTCTATTGATGAGTAAACTGAGTCTTAAGGGAGGTTAAGTAATTTGCTAATGTCACATAGTAATTGGTTGAGCAAGAATTCCTCCTCGATTTCTCTGATTCTGGAGCCTTGTGATACTAGACTGCCAAAGCATCCCAGCATGTTTTGCTTTTTTGTGAGACGTGTTACAGACTGTCATTCAACATTTATTGAACCTCCTGTGTGTAGACCACCACTGTCCAATTGTAAAACTAGCTCTGGCCTTCAAGGAATCTACTGTCTAGAAACTAGGAGATTTATACACACACATTTGAAAGAGGTGAGAGTACTTAGTAAGAAAACACAGGTAGGTGCAAATTAATGTAATCCAGTCTAGATATCATTTGGTAGCTAAATTAAACAAGTTTAAATCAGAAAGCTGCCATTTTGTTTTTAAACCTTAATAACATTTTTCTGGTTTTTGGTTGTCATAGACTCAGTAATAAGACAGCTAGGACTGAAACTAAAGTTTGGCTAAAAAAGAGGAAAGAATGCCCTACAGTGTCATTTTGGGAATTGAAGCCTCTGTTTTGAGGCCTCAAGTTCAACTGCTTACAACAGGAATGTTAGTGCTTGCGACCAGTGCTTCTCAGTCTTTGTGCATATGAATCACCCGGGGATCTTGTTAAAAATGAAGAATTTGATTCAGTTGGTCTAGGTTGGGGCTTGAGAATCTGCATTTCTAACATGTTTTCAGTTCTGCTCCAGGGACCACACCTTGAATATCAAGGCTAAGAATTTGAGCATAAACTGTTGTATCAAAAAAGAAAGTAAATATCAGGTGAGGCTGGGCAGCAATTTTAAGCTTAGGTATCTATGTATTTGTTGAAATAATGCCTTCTTCATCAAAAGTAGTTGTAGAAAATAAGGATAAGTGTAAACACCATTATATTACATAACTTTGAAGATGACATAATCATCACAGTTTTCAACAAATTAACTTGATAATTATATATGCACAACTACTAAATATATTTAAGGTGTGCCTACTGAGTGTAATACCAGTGTTACAGAAAGTAATTTAAATATAAGTCTTAGACATTAGTTATTAGAAGCAGGATAAATGATAGTTAATGTAAGGTTCCAGAGGGTAAATTCCTGAGGTTCAAGGGCTGACTTCCACATAACTAGCCTTGTGACTATAGGATGAAGTACTCTTTTCTCAGTGACTCCCTTCCTCATTTCCCTCATTTGTGATATGAGGATAATCCTAGTAAAGATTTCCTAAAGTTGTTGTTATTAAAAAATAATAATACATATAAAGCATCATATGCAGTACTTAGCAGTTAATTGTCTATAAATGATAGCTGTTATTTTTAGTATCAGTACCGTTTCTGTTAAAGAAATATTAGGCTAAATGATTTTGAAAGTCTTTGCCTTGCTAATGCCAAAAAATGATTGTGATTACGTGTCGGTGTATAATCAGAAAATGCTCTCTTTCAAGTTCTGAGGTAATAAATGATTTATAGGTGCTTTCTGAGCCACCTGCCACTAAATGTTGCTCTTGTATCTCAGGTTGCTTTTAATGCAGCAGTTTTGATCATCAGGTAAATTACACATTTGAAAAGTAATTCATTAAAAATGTATTGAGAAGCTACAAAGCACTGAGTTAAATGTTCCTGTCCTCGGTCAAACCCAGTTTTTTAAATATAACAATAACTAGCTCTTAATATTCATCATTAGTTTTAGTCTCTTTATAATCATCAAAGAGCCACTTTTTCCTTTAATCTGTGCTCAGAAATGAGCTTAATTTCAATTGTCCTACATATGGCAGCCCTCTAATTGTCTCCTAAAATGGTTTTAATAAGTTACTCTTTAAGTTTCTGTATTTCAGATCTAAGGATCTCATGGTCTTTGTCTGCCCCCGTTCCCTTCTGCTCCATGGAGACACATGGCCGCCACACCTTTCATTGGGTTAATTATTAATATGAACTAAAGTGAGCTAGTCTCACTTGGTGGCTTAATTCTACAGCTTTCTCAAGCCTTTCTGATAGCAACTAAATTCAATGTAAAATAAGATTTTAAATGTAGACTCTTACCCTTCTTTCCATGGCTCTTTTCTGCTTTACCAGAGGAAAAATTTTAGGTAGGAAATGGCCCCTTGTATCCTTCCTCCAAAGGTCTCCTCTTTGCTTTGGGCTTGATGGTTTAAAGGTGTTCAGTTTGAAAATGTCTAGGAAGCACAGTGTGGCTTAGAGAAATCCCTTTCCTTTATTCTCATGGCTCACGTGTTTTAAGCATATACATTATAGAACCAGTAAAGCACTCTTCATCTTGCTTGACAAATACACATTTGTGTAAACAGGTTTTTCTCTTTCCATTTCATAATTTTTGTATCAAAGATCACAAACTTGGAAGAACAGTTAGAACAGTTCAGAGAAGAACTGGAAAATAAGAATGAAGAAGTCCAGCAACTACACATGCAATTAGAAATACAGAAAAAGGAATCTACTACTCGCCTACAAGAACTTGAACAAGAAAACAAATTATTTAAGGTAATTAGTTAAGAAAAACTTTGCCTCTAAATAATTCATTGTTTTTCTCTTGTGTAGCTGTAGTATTAAGCACTTGCTAAATCCAGCTGCTAAATAATACTTAACCAGAGGAACACTAGCTGCAAATAGAATTGCATAGAATTTACCTTAAACGCAACATAAATATTTGAATTCATCACAAATGAAAAAATTTGGAGACCTTTATCAAAGCATTTTAAGAACTACTGGTGATATCTCTGATTTTTTCCATTTGTACATTTTGGGCACTATAGCTTGAGTAAGAGTTAATTGAAAGAATGTTCCAAAAATCACATGTAATGCTCTATTCAAGTGGGATGGTTATTTTTGTCCCTAGGATGAAATGGAGAAACTGGGATTTGCCATAAAGGAATCTGATACTGTCTCTACTCAAGACCAGCATGTACTGTTTGGCAAATTTGCTCAAACAATGCAGGAAAAAGAGGTAGAAATTGACCGATTGAATGAGCAAATTACAAAACTTCAGCATCAACTTAAAATTACAATAGATAACAAGGTATACTAATTTAAAATTGATTATTACATGAAATTATTTAAGCTAGAATTTTACTTTTTTTATTGAAGTGTGGTTGATTTACAATATTGTGTTACTTTCAAGTGTACAGCAAGGTGGTCCAGTTATATTTATTTTTCTTTCAGATTATTTTCCATTATAGGTTATTACAAGATATTGAACATAGTTCTCTGTGTTATACAGTAACTCCTTGTTGTTTATGTATTTTATGTATAGTAGTTTGTATCAGTTAATCCTACACTCCCAATTTATCCCTCCCTCACTTCCTTTCTTCTTTGGCTACCACTGATTTCTTCTCTCTGTCTGTGAGTCTATTTCTGTTTTGTATATGAATTCATTTATATTATTTTTTAGATTCCACATATCAGTAATGTCGTATAATATTTGTCGTTCTCTGTCTGACTTACCTCACTCTTAGTATATATTCTCTAGGTCCATCCATGTTGCTGCACATGGCAGTATTTCATTCTTTTTTATGGTTAAATAATATTCTATTGTATATGTATGTGGAATCATATCTTAAATCAGTCTTCTGTTGATGGGCACTTAGGTTGTTTCCATGTCTTGGCTGTTATAGTGCTGCTGTGGACATTGGGGTACATGTATCTTTTCAAATTAGAATTTTCATCTTTTGAGGATCTATGCCCAGGAGTGGGATTGCTGGATCACTTGGTAGCTCTGTTTTCACTTTTTTAAGGAACATCTATGCTGTTTTCCATAGTGGCAAAATGATGTTTTTCAGTTTCACCTTTAATGTAAAAACCAAATAAAACCTTAATTCTCTTTTACCGAGTAACTTTAATTTATTAAGACACATTGGTTTAACAAGCTATGTGTATTTTTATCTCCTCCTAATATTGCCAAAGATTTTTGATGTTTTATAGAGGGTCTCTGGTGACTCAGATTTCATCATCTCATTCTAACCAAATCTGTTAAAAGTTCTTCTATTTAGTATGAGTTAAATAAGATAATGACATTTGGGCACTATCTGTTATGGATTGGTTTATTTCAATACATCTTCCTTTTCAATTAGAATATATTGGTATTGACTATTTTCCCTATAGGAAATCATATACTGGAAGTATAAATCACTGTATTTAATGACTTTCTGAATGAAGTTCTAAGTAAGGTCCTTGTTTGACATGAAGAAGGATTTAGTATGTCTGAGAAGTATATTTGAGAAGTTAATTTTTGTGTGTATGATCAACCCTTTAAGATCTTGTCCTAAAATGAAATAAAATTCCCAAAATATAAATACATATTGATTATGCGTTACTTTTTTCATTAACTAATAGGTTATCGAAGAAAAAAATGAACTGATAAGGGATCTCGAAACGCAAATAGAGTGTTTAATGAGTGATCAGGAACGTGTGAAGAAAAATACAGAAGAAGAAATTGAGCAGCTCAATGAAGTGATTGAAAAACTTCAACAGGAATTGGCAAATATTGAACAGAAGACATCAGTGGATGCTAGTTCTCTCCCTGAAGAAGCAGATAGTTCAGAACATCAATTGGATATGGTAATAGCTGAAAAACTGGCCTTGGAGAAGCAAGTAGAAACTACTAATGAAGAAATGGCCTTTACAAAGAATGTACTTAAAGAAACCAATGTTAAAATGAACCAGCTAATGCAAGAATTACACAGTTTAAAGAGAGAACGTGAAAGTATAGGAAAAATCCTTAGTATACCAGAGCAAAGTATTAACATGGCTACAGATGATCTGAGCAAAAACAAACCTGAGCTAGAAGTAGTCCTTACTGAGGATTCTCTTAAACCCCTAGAAAATCAGACTTACCTCAGATCTTTTGAAGAAAACAGCAAAGTTTCCATAAGCAGTTTGAAAACAAAGGTGCTACAACTTGAGAGCACTGTGAGTGCAAAGGACTTAGAACTTACCCAGTGTCATAGACAAATAAAGGATATGCAAGAGCAAGGCCAGTCTGAAATAGAAATGCTTAAAAAGAAGATTGTAAACCTACAAAATATACTTGAGGAAAAGATTGCGGCTGCTCTTGTGAGTCAAGTCCAACTTGAAGCAGTTAAGGAGTATGCAAAATTCTGTCAAGATAAACAAGCAATTTCATCAGAACTTGAAAGAAGAAATATGCAGAATTTAAATCAACTAACAGAAAATGAGATGGAGTCATATGTGTCAGCATTAACCTTAAGAATATCAGAATTAGAAAGCCAGATGGTTGAAATGCAGACTAGTTTAATTTTAGAAAAAGAACAGGTAGAAATTGCAGAGAAAAATGCTTTGGAAAGAGAAAAGAAGCTGCTAGAACTACAGAAGCTATTGGAGGAAAGTGAGAAAAAACAGAGAGGCAAAGAAAGGAAAAGATGCCCTGAAGGAGATTTTGAAGTTCTTAAGGTTAGTTTGTATTTGATTTTTTCACTTAAATACCCTAAGAAACACTTTTATTTTGTTCCTTAAACTGACTACTAATTTACTAAATTAAATAATGATTTTTTTACATCTAGCAATTTGTATGTAAATGGTTCTTATAAAAATTCTGTACAATCATATTATTATCACCAGAAAAATGGCTACAAACTATATTTTGAAGTCTTCAAATCACTTAATTTATTTCACTAGAATAATCATTAGGTAGAACAGTCAGAAGAGACTTAGAAATGTTAAGTTCAGCAAATGTCCTCTGAAACTTGTTTGGCTTTTTTCCTTTTTCTCCAATATGCATGTTATACGGTCACCTTTTAAATAATGAAAAATATCAAAATATGTTAGTGTTCTAATGTATGAATGATAAGTCATTAATTTTGGCAGATTTTGTATATGATAATAGATTTCATCCTTTCCTAGGAAAAATTTATATTTCATCTTTGCAAGTCTACTTAAAGATCTGAGATTGCAGTTATTTCTTAGCATAAGACAGATGTGAAAAGACTTTAATTTTCAGATTCTCACTTCATACATTTATAATTTGGATAGTGAATGTGTAGTCTTATCTGAACACCAGAAGATTAACTAATATATCAGGATTCTATAAATATGTATTTCACAAAGAATAATCTTTCCATTTACTATACTTTTTCCTCCTAGCTCACTGAAACTATATAAATTACTGTAAATAATATTTAAAATTGTAATGTGACTTTCCAAATATGTAAAACTTCTAAGAAATATCTTAGTAAAATCTGGTAGCTTTTGAGGAAAGTGATATAAGTATGAAAATGTTTTGAATGGTAACAAAAAAAATCTTCATTAATTATAAAATTTTAGGGTATATATTTGATGACATACTTTACTTCTCATTCCCAGAAAATCATTCTTTTCTCACTGTCTCAAGACTTTAGAATGATGGTTTCAAAGAAGTTTCCCTATTTGTTGAAAGAACATGGATCATTCTAAGCCCCTTTATCTACTAGGCAGTCATTCCTGCAAAACTTTATTAGAATGTACAAATGGCTTGAACTTGTCTTTGTTTTTTGAAAATGATGTGTTCATGTTTTCCACTGCCATTCAGACAACTACTGAATTGATTCATACCAGTGAAGAAAGTGGATTTTTTGGTCAACTTGAAGCTCTGAGAGCTGAGTCAGCAGCTACCAATGAAGAACTTGCCAGTTTTAAAGAGATAGCAGAAAAACTTCAAGAAGAGCTTTTGGTAAAATAAGTAACATAGCCCCTAATTCAGTTATTTTTACCTATCTTAACTTCATTTCAGAGTGTATTCTCTTCTTTGAAAACAAACCCAGATCTGTCACTTCACAGCTAGAAAAAAATCTGTGAATTTGGTGAAATTTTCACCATCTTACTATCACCTTTCTTGCTTAGTTTTCCTTGGAATTTTTTGTCAGGGAGATGCTTTTAATCTTTAATGAAGGAGGAGAAAGACAGGTGTTACAGAGAATTGTATATCCTCTAAGAACCAAAATTAGAGGCTGATAAAATGATTTCACTTCTATGGTAATCTGTATCTACACACACACATACATACACAAATACATAACGTATGAAAACTGTGAGCATTCCTGAAATATTTTTCCTGTTATTCTGAGGAAAGTGAACATACTAGCATGAATTATACTGCCCTCTGTATCCTAAATTCTATATGTGATATTTTTAACTGAATGTCCTACTGTTCTATTCATTATGTTTTTAGGTAAAAGAAACAAATATGGCATTTCTCCAGAAGGATTTATACGAAGTTAGGGATCAACTCACAAAGGCAGAAGAGAAATTATCCTGCTTCTTAGAAAAGGAAGATAATACTGAGGTACAAGAAAACAGAAAGGTCTGCATATTAGAGCCACTTCCTATAAAAGTGGATAAAAGCTCCGCATCCCAGACAGGTGGGACTCTCATGGTCCATAGCAGCAGTCAGACTCCACAAATTCTTGTTAGAAATACAGGAATCCAAATTGATTTACGGAGTAAATGCTCATCAGAAGAAGTCACTGAAATAATTAATCAGTTTACCGAAAAAATTGAGCAGATGCAAGAACTACATGCTGCTGAAATTCTGGATATGGAATCCAGACATATTTCAGAAACTGAAACCTTAAAGAGGGATCACTATGTTGCTGTTCAGTTACTGACAGAGGAATGTGGTGCCTTGAAGTCAGTGATACAGTGTCTGAGATCTAAAGAGGTATTTGGTTTTCATAATACGTATTTTTTCGACATTCCATGATTTTTTTTCAAAATTCTGTGTTTTTAAGACAGAAATTTGGGGCAATCTCTTCCTTATGATAAAATTACAGCTTAAAATCTTTCCATTGTATAGAGTCAGATAATAATATTCCACAGAGTTCCTGTGCAGATTTACAACCTGATGTTACCATTTTTTAATTTATTAATGTCTCATTATGATAATATCCATGAAGAAAAAAATTAGACTTTTTATAAAGCATGGATAGTTTCATTAATTATGAAATGTGTGACATATTTAATTGTGGGGGTTTTTTGGACAGCATTAGAAAAGAACAAAACTATTCATTGAACCCTATTATCAAAGCAAAAAAATTATTTTTTATTTGTTTTCTCCAATTAGGGATCCTCAGTTCCTGAATTAACACATTCTGATGCTTACCAAACTAGAGAAATATGTTCCAGTGGTAAGTTATAAATTCCTGGAAACTGTGTAGTACTTGTTTAAAAAGAGTTTGTTTCTCTTTAATAGTCAGTGGTGTCTTCTTTATTTTAGATTCTGGATCAGACTGGGGTCAGGGAATTTATCTTACACAAAGTCAGGGATTTGACACAGCATCAGAAAGCCGAGGAGAAGAAGGTGAAAGTTCAACAGATTCATTTCCAAAGAAGATAAAGGTACAAAAGACATACTTCTTTCCATAAAACTTAGCCAGTGTGGTTTCTGTATTGAACATAGTAGTACATTACAAGTTACCTTAGAAGAACTTACTGTAGTAAGATCCTCTCTGAAGAGAGAATTGTATAGCTAGAAGGAACCTTGGAGTTCTACTTATATTTCCAAATTTTGTGGGTGATAAAGTACAAGGTACTTAATTATTTTATAAATTTTTTTAATAACTTATATTCCTACTATTTTTGTTTGCCAAAATTATTCAAGCAGTCTCAAAAACTACAGTGTATCTCCTATATATTCCTTTTGGTCAAATTAGTGCCATTAAATTAAATCCAAGAAGAGCACATTAGATAAATAAAAGGAACTTAGAGATGAGAGCTACACAGAGTCATAGGCCGTCTTTTGGGATTGGCTTACCCCGCCACAGGAAGAAGGCGTTCAGCAATGGTAATCTGATGTTTCCTTTCTGTAGTGGCTTTTCTAAGTCAGTCCGACTGGGATAAAGCTATCTTAAAATTTATTTGTTTTCCTTTGTCTGACTTTGCAATCTTTGAAGAAAATTTCATAATTTTGTCTTTTGGGTTATGGTTTCCAGGGATTACTGAGAGCTGTCCATAATGAAGGCATGCAGGTGCTCTCTCTCACTGAGTCTCCCTATAGTGACGGAGAGGACCATTCTGTTCAGCAAGTTTCAGAATCTTGGCTAGAAGAGAGAAGAGCTTACCTTAGTACAATCTCATCGCTTAAGGATTTAATTACCAAAATGCAAGTGCAGAGAGAAGCCGAGGTACTCAAAGAATATTATGCATCAAAATAGTTTTATATGATTTTTATCAATAATAAGGCACTTTACAAATTAAATTCTTGTCTTTTATGATGTATTTTCTTATGAATTACTATATATTGCTTAAATGCCCCAAGTCACACACTTAAAAATAAATTCATATCTCCTTAGGCTTCTGATACTTATTTTGGTTAGTAGATAGATAGATCATTTTTAAAACTTTTTAAAGCATGCTTATTTGAAGACTAACTTTTGTTTTTTATACTCTGCTAGGTTTATGGTAGTTCTCAATCTCATGAGAGCTTCTCCGACTGGCGAGGTGAACTTCTGCTTGCTCTTCAACAAGTTTTCTTAAAGGAGCGTAGTGTTTTACTAGCCACATTTCAGACGGAGCTGACAGCTCTAGGTAGTAGAGATGCAGTTGAATTATTAAACTGTTTGGAACAGAGAATACAAGAACAGGTATCAAAATGAAACTTTAAATAAAACTTTAAAACATAAAGAATGCTTTTTAATAGTAATGAGAAAATGAGTTGTTGCTTGGTTTTAGAGTAAGTCTGAAGATTAAAATTTTAATAGGAATCACTAAAAATATGTAGGAGAAGAATTATTACCTTAAATGTTTTGTGTTATGTTATATTATAAAATAAGACTAAAATTTAATGAGCTAAGCCTCCAACTTAGGAAGTTAGAAAGAAAGCAACAAAATAAGACCAAAGAAAGTAGAGAGAATAAGATACTTTCAGTTCTCGTTATTTGCAGTAGTTAGATTCTGTAAAGTTGCTGAAAATGCTGTGCCATTGCTACTAGGGGAAATACAGAGGTAGATTCCTCTGAGCCCCTGGTGATGACATTTTTGTTAACCGGTCAATATATAACCTTGTTTTATATGTGTTTCTATTTAAAGGCACTTTATTTCCTATATTCTGTTGACTCATTAAGACTGAACTCATGGCCTACAGCACTATAACTTATACCTAAACTTATACCTTATCTAACACATGCATTTTCTCTGTAATACACCTTACAGTCTTCTTCTGCTTAGGAACACTAGACAGTACTTCATATCTCTCCTTGGGGACCATGTTAAACAGCAAAATCACGAATAAAAGTCACAGAAGTACAAAAAACACAGCACTAAATAGATGGCAGAAAGGACACTTGTTTACAGTATAAGAGATGAAAGAAGGCAGAATTCACCTGGTTCAACTTCAACCAGGAACATATGCATCTGGCAATTTAAATTTTTGCTACTCTGTGCATTTTTGAGAATAACCGTTAAGAGCACCACAAGTATTGAGTTTGGGGTTATAGACAAATTTTAATGAATAGGCAGATTATTCTTTTTTTAATTGAAGTATAGTCAGTTTACAATGTTGTGTCAATTTCTGGTGGATAGCATAATAGTTTAGTCATATATATATACATACATACATTTGTTTTCATATTCTTTTTCATTATAAGTTACTACAAGATATAGAGTATAGTTCTCCGTGCTATAGAAACTTGTTGTTTGTCTGTTTTATATATAGTAGTTAGTATCTGCAAATCTCAAACTCCCAATTTATCCCTTCTCAGCTCCTTCCCCCACTGATAACCATACGTTTGTTTTCTATGTCTGTGAATCTGTTTCTGTTTTGTAAATAAGTCCATTTGTCTCTTTCTTTTCAGATTCTGCATATGATTGATATCACATGTTATTTTTCTTTCTCTGGCTTAATTCACTTAAAATAACAGTCTCCAGGTCTATTTTTTTTATTCTTTTTTATGGCTGACTAATATTCCATTGTATAAGTATACTACAGCTTCTTCATCAAGGCATTTGTCTATGGATATTAGGTTGTTTCCATGTCTTGGCTACTGTGAATAGTGCTGCTATGGACATTGGGGTGTATATATCTTTTCAAATTAGAGTTCCCTCTGGATATATATCCAGGAGTGGGATTGCTGGATCCTATTATAAGTCTATTTTTAGTTTTTTGAGGAATCTCCATTCTGTTTTTCATAATGGCTGCACCAAACTACATTCCCACCAACAGTGTAGGAGGGTTCCCTTTTCTGCACATCCTCTCCAGCATTTGTCATTTGGACGTTTTAATGATGGCCATTCTGACCAGTGTGAAATGATACCTTATTGTAGTTTTGGTTTGCATTTCTCTTATAATTAGCAATATTGGGCATTTTTTTTCATGTGTGAATAGGCAAATTCTTAAATACATAATCCACAAATAATGAGGCTCAACTATAATAAAGAAAAAATAAGTTGGTGAAATGCATACACTGGTACAATAGAATAAAAACACTGAAAGTCAGTTCTTTGAAAGGTTAATAAAACAAACTTCTGGAGAATAGGTTAAGGAGAATTCTTTCTTAAGAATTAGGAATAAATATGAGATTATAAATAAAGATATAGTTGAGACGTAAAAATAATAGAATAATTTTATGTCAGTTCAAAAACTTGAGTGAAATGGACTGATTTTTTAGAAAAATATTGCTTATCAAAACTCATTCAAACCCAGCAGTTCCACTTATGGGTATATATTTAAAAAAAACCAAAAACAGTAATTCAAAAAGATAAACGCGCCCCAGCAGCATTATTTACAATTGCTAAGATATGGAAGCAACCTAAGTGTCCATTGGCAGATGAATGGATAAAGCAGATATGTGTACACACACACACACACACACACACACACACACACACACACACACACAATGGAATACTACTCAGTCATTAAAAAAGAATGAAATTTTGCTATTTTGCAACAACGTGGATGGACTTGGAGTGTATTGCTCTAAGTGTAATACAGACGAATACTGTATGATACCACTTATGTGGAATTTAAAAAATAAGAGCAAACTAGTGAATATAATAAAAAAGAAACAGACTCAGATATAGAAAACAAACTAATGGTTACCAGTGGAGAGAGGGAAGTGGGGAGGAGCAATAGAGGGTTAGGTGTTAAGAGGTACAAACTATTATGTATAAAATAAACAACAATGATATATTGTACAGCACAGGAAATATGGCCAGTATTTTATAATAACCATAAATGGAGTATAACCTTTACAAATTGTGAATCACTAAATTGTGCGTCTGTAGCATATAATATTGTACACCACCTATACTTCAATAGAAAAAAAGAATGAGAGAGAGAGATAACTTCCAAAAACATACCAAAAAAACCCAAAACAAAAACAAAAAACCTCATTCTAGAAGAAATGGAAAACCTAAAAAGACCTAAAACTAGTAAAACAATCCAATCAGTAGTTAAAATCTACTCACAACATTTAGCAGTCAGATCTTGATTTTTAACTACATCCTCCATTAAAGTAAACTAAGACTCCTTGGAGAAATGGCTGATTCCAAGGCTGCAGCAGGGAAAATACAAGATGAAACTGGAATATCTTGTTTAACAGACTAGGAATTGCTCAAAGAATGAAGGAGATAGAAGGTCACAAAAGCCAGCTTGAGCAAATTCCCACTGACTACATTTGGAACAATTTGGACATCTAAATAATGATAATGATATTATAAGCCAAGAGGTAAACTGAGAATCCATGAATTACTTCTGATGTAAATAAATGAATAAAAATTCTTCCTTGCAGTAGAATAGCAACTAGTGTGTAGAATAAATGTTGAAATCAGTAGATCAATTCATGAAGTAATCAGCAGTGAATGCTAAAATAACTATAAAAAAGTTTGATCAGAAAAGTGTATTTACATAGTTTCAAAGTAAATCCCCATAAAATCCTTTTTAGTTACAAAAGGAAAACAGTAACTTTACAGTGGAGAAACCTTGTAGGTAGCACCTTAACCAAGTGATCAGAATTAATATCACCAGTAATGGAACAGACATACATGTACTTCCTATATGAAAAACAGAAACATCATTTTTGTACAAAACCAAAACCTATTCATAGGGACATATCAGACCAAAACAAATTAAAACCACTACACATAGATCAGAATGGCCAACATAAAAATTAGTGACACCACCAAGTGTTCATGAGGAAGCAGAGAAATTTCATCTCTCTTACTGGATTATAAAATGGGAGAGCCACTCTGGAAAATTATCTAGCAGTTTCTTAAAAAGTTAAATATACGCTTAGCATATGACCTAGAAGTCACACTCATAGATGTTTATCAGGCAAAAATGAAATCTTATGTCTCCATAAGAGCTTATATATAAATGTTCATAACAGTTTTGCTTGTAATAGCCAAAAACTGGAAACAACCCAGATGTTCTTTGAAAAGTGAATAGAGGAACAGTCATAATACATCCACACAACTAAATACTACTCAGCAATTAAAATGAGACAAACTATTCATAGCCTCAATTATTGTGTAACACTCCTTCTTTTGGTGGTAGGAGGGATCAAACTTTTCTCGAGGAGTTTTGGGGAGGGCTGAGAGGACAGTGGAATTTGACATCCTCAGCCAAGTTAGGATCTCCCCAGCTTCACTGTCACTGAAGGCATGACACTTTTGAAATGACAAGGTTATAGTGATAGAGAACAGATCAGTGGTTGTCAGGGGTTAGAGAGTTGGGGAGAGGATATTACTAGAAAGGAATTGCTTTGTGGTGATAAAACAGTTCAGTATCCTGATTTTGGAGGTGGTTACATGAACCTATACATGGGGTAAAATTTCATAGTTCTTCATATCAAGAAAAAGAATGGGTGCATGTAAAAACTAATGAAATATGAATAAGCCCTGTCCTTTAAATAGTATTGATCAATGTCAGTTTCCTGGTTTTGATAATGTACTATAGTTATACAAGACGTTATCAGGGAAAGCTGACTGAAGAGTACATAGGAACTTTGTTTAAAATTATTCAGAGAAGTTTTGTAAAACAGAAGGACATACTGTCAAAAAGTCAAGGCCACAAAAGACAAAGACTTATAAATAGCACTTTTCCCCCCTTTTGCTATTAAGACATTTAGCAAAATTTAAATAAGCTTTGTACATTAGATAATAGTATTGTAGTATGTTAATCTTCACTTTTGATAATTGTACTGTGGTTTGTAAAAGAATGTTCTTGTTTTTAGGAATTATAAACTGAAGTTTTTAAAGGTAAAGGAGGATTTGCAACATATCCTCACAAATTTTGGAAAAGAAAAACGATAGGTGCATGTATGTGTAGGTAAATACACACATATGATATGGGGTGGGGAAAGAGAGAATGCGGAAGCAAAGATGGTTAGTATTTGGGAAATTTGGATGAAAGATATAAGATTTCTTGCACAATTTTCGGACTTTTCTGTAAGTCTGAAATTACATCAAAATATGAAGTTACAAACAATTTGCAAAAAATCTACCCACAGGAATTATACCAAATCCAAGTGGTTTTATAGGTGAAGTATACCAAACATTTAAGGAGCAGCTAATTCCAGTGTTATACCTATGCTCCCATTGTAGGATGATTGGAGGAATGCCCTTTTTATCAGGAAGGTAATAAAAATAGTAGTAATTACCCTGTTACCAAAATCAGACAAAGATAATACAAGAAAGAAAAATTATGGGCCTGTTTTACTTACGAATATAGATGCAGAAATCCTAAACAACATACTATGTATATTTTTTAAAATGATATATTTTTAAAAGACACAATCACCTTACACTTATCCAGGGATGCAGAGGAAGCATACCAGTAAGAAAAACTCATGTGACTCATTACTTTAACAAATTAAAGGGGGAAAAAAGCCCAATGATCATCTCAAGAGGTACAGGAAATAAAGAAATACCTATATACCTATATACATACATACATATACAATAAAATGAAGAATTTCATACTTTAAAACACCTTAAAAAATAAACTAAAAACAAAAAGAAATTTCTTGAACTGAGTTAATGTTATGTCTTGCAAAAACTACAGTAAGTATTATATCTGACAGTTAAATGTTAACATTTCTTCCCTAAGGATTCACTGTTTCAGCTGTGTCCAAAAGTCTTGCCAGAAGAGCAAAGCAAGAAAAACATGTAAAACGAAACTGGATTTTTTTTAGAGAGAGAGAAAGAGAGAGAGAGAGAGTGAGTGAGTGAGTGTGTGTGTGTGTGTGTGTGTTTGTGTAATGTAATATACAGAGTACATGAGAATAACACCAGCCTCAGAATTTGGTTATTTCTTGAGCACATGGTGCAGAGGATGTTCAGGGAGCCGACATGGGGACTTCAGCTGTATAGGTGCTGTTTCTTAGGCTAAGTTCATGGGTGTTTATTACATTATTCTTCATGTTTTATTGAGTGTTTGAAGAATTTTGAAACAAATGTAAACGTTAACATCTGAAAAGTAAATCCTAATTAGTAGGAAGAAAAAATTAACATCTTTCCAAAATTTTAGCATGCATAATCCATTCATTCTTCTTCAAACTTCCTGGTTGTTAATTTTATTATCTTTAAAACTCTCCTCACTTTTTTTTTATAGAGTATTGAATATCAAGCAGCTATGGAATGCCTCCAGAAAGCAGATAGAAGGAGCTTGTTATCTGAAATTCAAGCACTGCATGCTCAAATGAATAATAAGAAAATGACTCAGAAAAGAGAACAAGAAAATGATCAACCAAGCCAAGGTATGCTATGTGGCAGGCTCATGTGATAACACAAAAAGATCAGACTGTTTTGTTTCCCTTATTATTATTCCGTTAAAACACATTTCCTCTTAGTCACATTTTCTTCTCATTCTCCTATCAAGGAGTTGATCTACTTGCTCTGGGGATTAAAGAGTTGTCCAGCTTGTTTTAAGGTATATATATGTATAACAATATTTTTTAAAATAATATTTTAAGATAATATTTTTTGAAATTTTTTTAAGAGTTGAATAATATTTCCATTAGGGTTCTCTGACCAGGCACAAACTCATACTGAAACTTTGGGAATAGAAATAAAATATGTTCAGTCATGCTGTGCCATCTAAGCTTATTTCTCCATCTTAAATAAAAGCAATAGTTCTTGAAATTGGGAGGAGGTAGTGGTGGTAGAGGTAAGGGGTTATTGCTCAATTACAAGAGAGAAAATGCTGTGTATGCCAAAAAGGTCGGTAAAGACATGCTTTAAAATAGCAAACAATTGTGCTTTGATCTCTTAGAGTCTGAAAATGACTTTAGCTGTTTGTGGAAAGAGAGTGACAGTAACTCTTAGAATATAAATACAAATAGTAAATACAGAATAAATACAAGTAACTCTTACAAAATAAATTTAAAAAAATTAGAGTCATCAGTTTTCTGACATAAACAGATCTATTTAATTTAAAATGAACAGGCATTATCTTGATCAGGTTGTTTAGCACATTAAGTTCATTATCTTTCTTTGTTTTGAAGTTCTGTGTGAGTCTAATCTAAAGGAAAAAGGAATCCACAATGAAAGTAAACATTTCTTTTTTAATACCTTTTTTAAAAAATAGTGAACTATAACAGACATACAGAAAAGTGCAAAATGCAAAAATATATACTCTATAACAAATTATTAAATGACTATCTGTAGAAACATCATCCATATCAAATATTCCAGAAGCCTCCTTCTACTCCTCTGTAGTAACCTAGAGGTTACCATTATCCTGACTTCTTACTACCTATTTATATATTCCTAAGCCACATAATTTTAAAGTTTTTCCTGCTTTTGAACTTTATTACTCCATATATTTGTGTCTTGTTTCTTTCACCTCTCTGTGCCATTTTTCTGAGTTACTACATTTATCTCTAGTTCATTTGTTTTTCTTACTGTATAGAATTTCTTTGTGTGAATATTCCACAATTTATATCCATTCTGTGGTTGAATATTTTGGTTGTTTTTAGCTATTGAATCCAATAGTATTCTGTACATTGTTATGCCATTTTTCTGATGCATACATGCAAGAGTCTTCTGGGTACATATCTAGGAGTGGGCTTGCTGGATCATGGAATGCGTATCTTTAAAGGTACTAGGCAGTGTCAAACTGTTTTCCAAAGTGGTCATATCAGTTTGTGCACTTTCCAGCAGTGTATGAGAGTTCTGTTGCTTCATATCTTTGCCAACAGTTGATATTGTCAGCCTATTGTTGCCAGTCTGGTGGGTGTGCAGTGGATTGTTACTATGGTTTTAATTTACGTTTCTCTAATTACTGAATTGGCTTAGTTCTTTGTCATAATGATTAATCGACTAGCTTGATTTTTGGTTTTGTGATGTCCTTTTTCAGATCTTTCCCTCACTTTTCAATGGAAATGTCTGTTAATTTAAATTGAGCTGCACCTAGAAATTATTAAAGTGAAATCTAATTTGTATCGTATCTACTGAAGGCACATCTTTGTCTTCAGTTCTGTTTAATAGAATGATAGAAACACCTGTGCTTCTGCAAGTTTTGAAAGTTATACCTGTCTCACATTTGTCATTGATAAGCTGAAGATTTTAAATAGCTTTAAATATTTCAGAGAAAATCAGTATAATGAGGTCACAAATTAAATATATCCCATATATTTAGACACAGGAAGAGTATTTTTAGAAAATTTATTAGTATTATTTTACTTAAATAGAACCCCATTGAAAGCTTAATTAGTGTCACATAGGGACATATTTATGAGTATAAATCCTTAGCCTCTACTCCCCAAGAAATAGTTTTAAAGCCTAAATTAACATAAATTTTCTCGAGCCAGTGTTATTCCTGTCTCCTAACATCAGTAATGTGAAGTATGAGATGATGAACTTCAATGAAATTTTTTAAGTTAAAGATACATTTATGGTAGAATAGAGAAACGAATAGAATAAGAGTCACCCCGAGAATCTCCTAAATCCTAAAATAATGACTAATGACTATTAACACTCAGATAAATATGTCTTCAGATTTTTTCATTGTGCATATGTATGTAAGTTTATATTTTTCACAAAAATGAGTTGTGATATATATTTCATTCATTTTTCCATTATACTGAGGGATTTAAATATTTCACTTTGTTTTCAGTGAAACAGGCATGTAGCAAAGGTTTGGTATGTTTTTAAAGAAAAAACCATAATCCCAACTGGTGTTAGGACTTCCTGTTATAGTGAAGTTCCTAGGGACTGTCTATGAAGGAATGCTGAACAAAACGAGCAGCAGTGCTGATCATTATAGTCATAATTACATGGATAATTCCTGCAAGTATTTTGGCTATGAAAAACCATTGGCATTTTTTAATGTGAGCTGTTGAAATTTTGAATGAACAAATACAAGCTCCTATTTTCAGTATTATGTGAAGACCACAAGTTTTTTTTTAATTTCAAGTCTTGCATCCAGTGATGAATTCTGTTAAACTTTTATCATGTGTTTTATATATATATACTTCTGAAATCTTGACCAAGTTAGCACTATGAGGAAAATATTTTAAAATGTATTTATATTAATTGCTAACTTTGGGGGCTATAATCTTTTCATATTTGCTTTGTAGAATTCTCAAGTTACAAATCCTAAATTACAAATCAGTTCTTATCAACAAAATATTTGGAAACCAAATATGAGTTGCTAGATTGTATTTTAAATATTAACAATTTTCTGCTTAGACCTCCTAGAATATAATATGCAGCAGAAGCAGTCTCAAATGCTGGAAATGCAGGTGGAGCTCAGCAGTGTGAAAGACAGAGCAACAGAACTGCAAGAACAACTAAGTTCTGAGAAGATGGTGGTCGCTGAACTGAAGAGTGAACTTGCACAAACTAAATTGGAACTAGAAACCACACTCAAGGCACAGCATAAGCACCTAAAGGAATTAGAGGCATTCAGGTGTGCCAAGTTTCCTCACTAGAATCCTGTATTGGGGAAGGACTTGGAGTAATTTTGTCACAGACATTGTGCAGATCTTACAAAAACATAGAATTATATGTGATGTTTACATAGCATGAAACTCTTATTTATACGAAAAACTGCAGTGGAAAGGAAACACTCCAAATTTTTCCAAATGATAAACTCATGATTAGGTTTTGGCATATTCTCCTCGTGGCTTGAGTTCTATTTGAGACTTGTATAAGATACATAATTTTGACCTTTATTTTACCAAATAATTTGAAGTGATATTTATGAACTCAATAGAATTCATGGCTTAGTTACCTAAAATATGCAAAACGTTTAAAAGATAACACTTGTAAAAAGGATAAATTTGTTGGTGTAAATACTGAGATATTCTGCTTGCCAAGAACATATTGCAAGTATAGGCATTATTTTGAACATTGTTTCCACACAAAGGATGATTCCCACTGTTCAGTAAAAGACAAAGGAAATTTTTTATTATTATTTTGTAACAATAAGTTGTTCACAGTAGTAAATAATAGCTAGTAGCTGTATTACTAGAAACAGTTAATTTGAAATGAACCACAAAGATCTTTAATCTTTACTTGGTTTATATTTTCCTATTAGCTGATTTATAATATGCCTTCACTTTTCAGTGGACACTGTTCTCTTTCTCTCTCAATATATACTTGGTCAAAGTAGTTCATTTTTCTCTCTGATTTAGATTGGAAGTTAAAGATAAAACAGATGAAGTACATTTGCTTAATGACACATTAGCAAGTGAACAGAAAAAATCCAGAGAGCTCCAGTGGGCTTTAGAGAAAGAGAAAGCCAAGCTGGGACGCAGTGAAGAGCGGGATAAAGAAGAACTTGAGGTATTGTTACCTTTGTCTTTAAATATCTGTGAAAAAATCCAAAACAATAGAAGAGAGAGGCGATGTTTCTCTTCCTAAAATTTTATCCTTAGATCCTTTACTAGGTATTATGAATTGTTCACTATATGTCAGATATTATAATGTTATCTAAAGTGTATTATCAGGAATTGCTAATAGTATGATCCTTTTTTGTAAAACAACAAAAAAAATTCAAGGATGCATAGAGACTGTTCTGCTACAGCTGTGTTTCAGGAATTTGAATTAGTGCATGTACAATTTGATAAATGCGGCAAAATGTGTCAATTTAATACAGTAGTTTTAGTCCCTGTTTTCTCTAGGGAAGGGGAGCAGTGATATTTTTCTGGCAGTACGAACCCTTGCTGCTGTATTATATCAGAAATATTTGTACCTTTAATGGTTATTAATCCTAGGAGAAATGTACCCTGCTTTATATTCCTTAACCAGATATGACTAATGTTTGGAAAGAAAGTATTATTTAGCTTAATTCTATTGTTTATAATATTTTATGAAAATCAACTGACTGTCCAAATAATTATACTCTAACCACTGAAAATATGTTAATAAATTGGATAATCAGTTCTGTTACCAAGTACTATCAACTTAGTGTTAATAAAGGCAAAATTATGTACTTATAAAGTATTTTCAATAATGTTAACAAATTTTTTAATTCAATTTTTTCCTACAAGGATCTGAAGTTTTCACTTGAGGGTCAGAAACAGAGGAATATTCAGCTAAATCAACTTTTGGAACAACAGAAACAACAACTAAACGAATCACAGCAGAAAATAGAATCACAAAGAGTGCTACATGATGCCCAGTTATCTGAAGAACGAGGTCGAAACTTAGAGCTTCAAGTACTCCTTGAATCTGAGAAAGTTCGAATTCAGGAAATGAGTAGTACCCTGGATAGGGAGCGGGAATTCCATGCACAGCTGCAGGGCAGCGATGACAGTGGGCAGCCTCGACCATCCTTGTCCTCTGAGGACCTCCTTAAAGAGCTTCAGAAACAGCTAGAGGAGAAACACAGTCGCATAGTAGAATTGTTAAATGAGACTGAGAAGTATAAACTGGATTCTTTGCAAACAAGACAGCAAATGGAAAAGGATCGGCAGGTTCACAGAAAGACATTGCAGACAGAACAAGAGGCCAATACTGAGGGACAGAAAAAAATGCATGAGCTTCAGTCCAAAGTGGAAGATCTTCAACGCCAACTGGAAGAGAAAAGGCAACAAGTTTATAAGTTAGACCTTGAAGGAAAACGACTGCAAGGAATTATGCAGGAATTCCAAAAGCGAGAATTAGAACGAGAAGAAAAACAAGAAAGTAGAAGAATTCTGTATCAGAATCTTAATGAGGTAAATTGACACACTGTTTTAAAATCCTTTTTTTAAATAGATTTATTGTAGTTTTTGAAGGGGAGGAGGTAATTAGGTTTCTTTATTTACTTATTTTTTTTTAATGGAGGTACTGGGGATTGAACCAAGGACCTTATGCATGACTAAGCATGTGCTCTGTGGCTGAGCTATACCCTCCCCCCTAAAATATTTTTTTAAAGAATACTTGCCCTGTGATCATACAATTTTGATACTGAATTAAATTATTTAAATACCTATGTACAGATCATTCAAAAAGGAAATTTATAGAAGTTTATTTAGAATATAAATAATAATTGTGTTCCTTTATGAAAGAATGTAATGTGCTATTCATTTATAATTGTTGCTTTTTCTTTTTCTGTCCAAAATTACCAGCCAACCACATGGAGTTTAACCAATGATCGAACCAGAAATTGGGTTCTTCAACAGAAAATAGAAGGAGAGACAAAAGAATCAGGCTATCCCAAAATGATTGAAATGAATGGAGGGGGAACTGGTTATAATCATGAATTAGAAATGATCAGACAAAAACTTCAACGTGTGGCTTCAAAACTACAGCATCTAGCCCAGAAAGCCTCCAATAGGTTAGACTTTTATACCTACCTTTAGAAATAGCATTCTTAGACAAGCTGGGTAGAAACTGTCCCTCTTTAGTACCTAGCCAAGGGTGGGGAGTTGAAATTTTAAAGTTAATGCATGTTTACATTAGGAGGTGATATTCTTTAACAAAACTAACACACCTGAAAACAAATACTGTTAACACCCTGACACAGAGAAAGAAACCACTTTATGTAAAGGAGAAGTAATAGGTGGAGTAGTGTCTCCTGACCTGTAATGTTCATGCTAGTCAGCACTGATAATTGAGATGATATGTTTTTACTTTCTGCCTTTTTCTTGAAGACTGCAGTATGAAACAGCAGATGATGAAGATTTTGTTTGGGTTCAGGAAAATATTGATGGGATTATTTTACAGCTAACTGGCCAGCCAGGTGAAGAGGTAAGACTTTTTAAAAAGTCTTTGTAAAGTATCAAGAGCAAAGATTTAATGGAAATTGTATGAATCATTTGAAATTGGCATCATATTTTCTAAAGAGTATTAATTTTATCGTTTGATTTATTTAAAATACTAATATTTGCCTTCTCTCAATAGAAGATAGTGAAAGTTTGAGGGGAAATTAACTTTCATTATCATTATTGAATAATTACAGTGACCTTGTATTATTGTATGATAACTAAGTTTCTTGAAAGAGTAGTCTGGCTTCTAACCTTATCACTCCATGAAACCACCCTCAGAATGCCACCAGTGTCCTCACAATTGATTAATCTGGTGGATCTGTTCAGACTCTGTCTTTCTTGTCTTCTTTGCAGCATTTGACACTTTTGACCTCTTCCATCTTGAGTACTCTCTCTTTCTTTACCTTGTGTGCTAATATTCTCTCATTTTTTCCATTTCTTTCATCAGTCACCTTCATGAGTTCCTCTTCATATGCTCATCCATTTTTTTCTCTATAACTGTGAAAGATCATTCAGTCCCATAGCCTGAGTTCTCAATAGATTTATTTACTGAGCAAATACTTATATTGGGCACCTACTGTGTGCCAGGCACTATACTAGGTTCTGGGGCCATGGAAAGCAAATCTGGTAAAAATCTCATCCTTACGGAGCTTATCTTCTTGTGGATTGTGGTTCTAGTCTAGACCTTTGTCCTGTTGTCTAATTTTCAGTTAATTACTAGACATCTTTCCTTGGGGAAACATGCACCATATGACCCCTTAGGAACCTTACAGGCACGTTCCAAACTGATCATCATCTTCCTTTTCTCCTTCCTATCCCAAACCTATATTTCTAGTCATAAGATCACCCAATTTAGAAACCCGAAATTCACTACAGACCACCTTCCTTCACTCGTACTTGCACATCTAAGCAGTCACTGAGTCCTTTGCCTTCTACTTTGTAAATATCTATCCCACGTGTCTTTAGTCATTGCCTGCATTCAGGCCTTCAGCATTTCTCAGCTGGACTGTCAGCAAAAAGTTTCTGATGTGTCTGCCTGACACCAGGATCTTTCCTCCCTAATTACTCTACTTTGCACACTACTATCAAAGGAATCTTTCTCATGCATAAATTTTATTTATGGCATGCTCCCAGCCTAAAGCCTTTCATGGCTCTTCACTACATACATTTAGGTCTGTTATCCATAAGGTCTTGAAGGAGGCAACTTACTCTAGCCTTAACAAGCGTCTTATAACTCCTTTAAAAGCAACACACTCTCGTTCGAGGCTTTGTGCCTTTATACATGTTGTTGTTCCTTCTGCTTAATATGCCCTTCTTTCCTGCTTGCTAGATTCCTACTTATTACTTAAGACTCAGCTTAAGCACCACTTCTTCATGAAATCTGTTGTTCTCAGTGACTGTTCACATTTCTGTATGCATTATTCACAGACATTTGTGTTTACATGACCTTATGCCATTTTATCTTTCTAGCCTGGCTTAGTATCCCCAAGTCCTTCTTGTGGCTCGTTAACTGAAAGACTACTGAGACAAAATGCTGAGCTGACAGGACATATCAGCCAACTGACTGAAGAAAAGAATGATTTAAGGAACATGGTTATGAAGCTGGAGGAGCAGATCAAGTGGTATCGACAGACAGGAGCTGGCAGAGATTATGTATGTCTGTTTTTATCATGGCCACATAATAAGTATTTGGTATTTAGGAGAATCATTGGAAAAGTTTATAGGGATGACAGTAATAATAATAATAATAATAGCTATTTACTTATTTTTATTTATTGGGAGCCTTCTCTGTGCCAGATTCTGCATTGTATGTGTTCAGAATCTCTAATTCACACCCAGCCTTGCACATGAGAAAACCAAAGTCAGTAGTGAAACCAAGATCTACTTACCTCCAAAGCCAGGTACTTTTGCCTTCTATGGACAACTGCAGACACATGAAAGAATGTTCAAATGTGCATTCTTTCTTGTCAGTTATTTATCAGTTATTGTGTTCATAACTCAAGTGAAAGATACCATTAAATTATGTATTTCAGTCTAACAAACTACTCTGGCAATTAAAAAAATTTTTTCCATTAAAAAACTATAAAACACTAAATTGCTAGTTTTGTTACCATCTAGTATAAAGATAGGAAAGACCTGTAAGACCAGCTGTGTGGTGGTCAGATACATAATAACACATCCACACAGCTTTTGTAGAGATCTACTTCCCTAAGTACATGCTGGGGTTTTCCCCCCATTTCTCCAGTGTACTGTGTCAGCTACAGGCTCAACATTTGGACCTAGATAGACTTTTTTAGTTCAAAGCTCTACTAAACCTGAACACCTTCTCTGGGGCCAGGCTTTCACAAGGATTTTTAGTTACAAAATTAATCTTCACAGCAAGACCATAAACTTGAAGTTTCTGGATATTCTTTAATGTCAGTTGAGGTTGGCTTTGAACTTCTCTATCTGAGGTTGGAAAGCTGAGACTTCTGTATCCCCCATAGGGATACATTTAATATGTTTAATTGAGTTTTTTTTTTCAGAGACTTGTCCTAAAAAATCATATTAAGTAAACTCTGGTTTCTACAGTCTTCCAGGTTTTCATTCAGTGGTGGCCCCAACATTGAGGCTATCATTGCTTCAGAAAAAGAAGTCTGGAACACAGAAAAGTTGAGTCTCCAAAAATCCTTGAAAAGGGCAGAAGCTGAAGTGTACAAACTAAAAGCTGAACTAAGAAATGAAGCTTTACTTCAAAATCTGAGCCCTGATTCTGAGCACGCCACTATAAAGGTAAGAGACATCTTCCATCTAAACATATACTGAAGCTGGCCCTCTGCTTTTGCCTTATTTCATCTCTCGTTAACCTTAATTTTTCAGACTAAAGAAATTTAGGTGGCACTTAGGCTGTGTCTTTAGGTCTCACTACATAGTCTGTCATGAAGGCAGGTCTCTAGCTGGTCACAAAAAATTTGTGGTGCAGCATGCCCAGGTTTGGGACCAGATTAAGCTCTGTTAATGGTCACAGTATCAGCACCCTGAGCTCATGGTCCCACTTCCCACAGTCTCATCCTGAGAGTCCAACAGAAAGTTAGCTTTTCAACTCCCAGCAAAAGCTCTACCACTATCAACATTAGAGGATCCTTCTTTGTAAAACGGTCAGCCTCTGAATAGCCTCTCTAATGACTAATAATGGGTATTATAGTACAACTGCCTTAATTAATTAATATTAAAGTCCAAAACAAAAAGAAATAAAAGTGTTTATTTATTGGGATGTTTATTTATGGGAATATTTATTCCAACTATGGAATGAACAAAAATTTATGACTCTTAAAAGGACAGAAAACATTAATACTGAAAAAGTTAAATAGATTAGTGATGAGAACGATTAAACTAGCTTCATACAATTAAAAATAAAAACTTAGGTGATAATGCAAAGACAGAAATATTTGCAATACATGTGATGAACAGAGGCTAAAACCCATTGACTAAAGGGAGGCCAAAGTATAAATGTAAATTACCTTTTAACTTCGCTGATAAAGTAGAAAACAGGATAGGTTCCCAGCCATTCTACTACTACTACTTTTTAAAAATGAAATCTAGGTTATCTTCCCCTAGAGAAAAATTTGAGTAACTTCTTAATAATGTCTTTACGTTCTTCCCTTCTTTAAACATAGAGAATTTATGGTAAATACCTGAGGGCAGAAAGTTTTCGGAAAGCTCTCATTTATCAGAAGAAATACCTGCTGCTGTTGCTGGGTGGCTTCCAGGAGTGCGAGGATGCCACCTTGGCTCTGCTTGCCCGGATGGGGGGGCAGCCGGCCTTCACGGACCTGGAGGTGATCACCAACCGTCCAAAGGGCTTCACCAGGTTTCGGTCAGCTGTCAGAGTGGCCATGGCTATTTCGAGGTAAAGCACTCGAAAGAAAATGCATTTTAAAAGACTCCTTAAAAAGATTCGTTATTTTTAATCCTCTCTCTTTTCTCTGCCTGTTGTGCTCTGTATTCATATTGTATGAGACATTTGCCATCACTGAAACATGCCTGCTTCTCCCTAGGTTTTCATCCTTTTAGCAGGGGTACATTATGTGGTACTGTAGAGACCCTATGAAAAGGGCTCTCCTACCTGCAGATAGATAGCTGGTGACTTAGGGCTGGCACATCCAGTCTGGATTGTCTCTCTCTCTTTTTAATCTGAATGAGCCCACGAACTTGTGTGGGTTTGTCACCAGTTGTGGGTTCTGGCCAGCAGAAGTCCCACCGAAACAGTATGGATTACTCAAGACTGTGGAAAAGTCAAGAGAGCGAGAGGGAGTCGGGAGCCAACTCCACGAACCTCTCAAATGCCCCCACGTTTATTGTGTACAATCAAAGGAGAAATCACTGACAGTTGTGTGATGGAATGCAGGAATTTAGGGAAAGACAGGGTGGGATCTAGATTGCAGAGTGTGGCTCAAGGTCAGAAGACCCTTTATCTTTAGGTAAGTCATGTTTATGTTGACATCAGCGAGCCTTACAGCTTATCAGGGCGGAACGTCTGAGAAGAAGCTGCTTAACATTTTTCTTGGACTCAGGCGGCTGTGCCTGTCTTAGGTTGCCCACCTCTGGGGGGGGGTCTTACCAGTCACTGGCTAACCAGCCTTCTCACCTCTGAGTCTGCATCTTTTTATAACTTGTTTACCATTCCAGCCCAGACTCGTTCCTTTGGGGGCCTACAGTTTACCTTTCATGGGAAGAGGGGACCAAGATACATTCTTATAGATATGTTAAAGCAGACCACCAGCCCAGCCAGTTCCTTGCTTTGGGGATAGAAGACTTAACAGCAGGCACGCTCAGCGCTTATAGCCAAGGGCCTGGGTCATTGCTTTGCAACGAGCAGAGTGCTATCTAAAACCTCAACTATGCAAGCAAGGCAATTACTAAGCATATTTGCTCTTCTTTAAGGAGACAAGCGGCTGGGGTCTGTTACAATTTGTTAACCCAATCATGGGCTTCCACAAACTTGCTCACACATAACAAATAAAAGAGATCATAAGAGAGAAAAATGTTTTTTGAAAAATTACCTACGCTGATAATACATTTGTTTTCTTCATTACTAAAATAACCCACTCTTGCAGTCCATCTATAGAAAGCCCTGGCCTAACTCTTCACTGGACTCTACTAGTGCTTTTGTCACTTCTTTTCTGGTAGTTCCAAGCTGGGGACTCTGGTGCTCATTCTGTATGTGGTTGAGATGGAGCCAAGAATCAAACTGACATGAGGACCTAGCCTCCTGCAGTCCTCTCATCTGGTTGGTTTGTACCCAAACACCTAGACACCTTCTCCATGCTTCCCCTCCCTTTTAATTCTGTAGGAGCCAGTTTCAAAGGAACTTTTTTTTAAAGTATCTTCCAATTCTGTTGATTTCAAGTTATTTACAAGAATAACAAAAGACCGCAAAGGCATAGTAAGAGGTATAATTAATGTTTTTGTGTGCTGGGAAGCATCTGCTGGCTTTCACTTCTTAACTGCCCCTCTAGACCAACCTCTATACTGCCAGGGGCATACAGACACAGCAGACTGTGTCTCCCACACTCCCTACCAGATGACTTGGTTCAGTTGTGTCATTTCTTAGCACTGGCACAAGAAGTAGAAGGTTGGAAAGAGCAGAGAGTTTCCCTCCTCGTCTTTTCCTTTTCCTTCTTCGTCTTTGATTCCATTTATCACCTTGTACAAGGTTAAGTGCTGGGAGATGCATTGATGAAGAAAAAGACAGAATCCCTCCCTAAATCCCTGACGGCAGCTTACTTTCTAGTAGGGCAGACCAATATGTGCATAATTTAGGAAACACTAAATGAGAGGTCACAGGAGTCAGCTATTAATTTTGATTAGAAGAATTTGGGAAGGCTCCATGAAAGCCAGTTGCCTTTGAAGGACTTAACCTCTGTCTTTTTTCTTATATGGTCATTGTGTTTTGACCCTTTTATAACTGACCTTTTTGAATTTGATTGGAGTTAAGAAATCAAAACTTGTGTTCACAAAAGCTCCTTGGGCCAGGTTGGGGCAGGCAGCAACTCACTACAGCTGGTTTGTGATCCTTCACCCCGTTCCCTTTTGAAGACAGCTTGTTTTTCATCCTTGATTACATGCTGTCCCTGCTCTCTTGTTCTCATATTGCCAGCTTAAGGGTCTTTCTGTTCTCTTACCATCTCATCTGCCCTTTAGTCTCCTTTTTTTCCTTCTCTTTTCCATATCTTCTTGCCCTGTCTTTGCCCATCCAGTTTTCTCTTTTCTACCTTTGCTTGCCACCTCTCTGTCCTCTGTACCTCTAAAGCCAGACCCTGGCACTGGCAACAGATGAGACCTCTGGTGCCCTTTGGAAGCCCTGTTCTTCTGTTCCGATTAATTTTGCCACAAACCCAGGGGCATTTGCATAGTTTTAGATTAGGCAGTCATGTGATTATACTGAAATTTGTTCTGTGTTCACATTTATTTATTTATTTTGGGGGTTTTTTGTTTGGTTTTGGGGGAGTTGGGGAGTTTTTGTGTGCATATTTAAATGTATGACTTGATTTTTGTGGGATGTGTAAATTTACATTATATTATTATTATATTTACATTGTAGATGTTATGTGAAATTTTTTCTTGGAATCTTTTTTAGAATGAAGTTTTTAGTTCGACGGTGGCATCGAGTCACAAGTTCTGGTTCCATCAATATTAACAGGGATGGCTTTGGATTGAGTCCAGGTGAAGTCAAAGTAGAATTTTTTTCTTATGTTGATGATTCTCTGAAAATACTGCATATGTACTACCTTCCAAATAATGTGTTCTGGGACCTATGTTGTCCAAAGACAGAAACTTTTTGTAACTAACAAAGCTGGGGACTTTGCTCTTTTTAAAGAATAATAGGAGTTGATTTTTATAGAGCCCTCAGTCCACACTGGGTCCCACTTTTTTCCACAAATTCTCATGATGTAAGTACAGTTACTATTATTTTTACTTTACAAATGAAAAGCTGAGATATGGAAAGCATTTGCCACTTGCCTAAAATTACGTAGTAGGAAGTGGTAGAGCTGGCATTGAACGCTGGTGGACTGGCTCCAGAGCCCACTCTCCTTAGGGCTGCATTTAGGCTCTGGTTTAAGATAGGATTGCTGATACTGTGTCATGTGGAAGTTTTGGCTTGAAGTTTTCACAGTTCAGCAGTATTCAAAGAGGTTTCTGAGTTTGCCAATAGGTTGTGTAATATAACAGTTAAAATTCCTTCTCTGTACACCCAAATATAAAGGCTTCAACATTTCTGGCAAAATGAGGTCAGAAGCTGAGAAGCACAGTTACAGACACATAGCATAACTGCTATGTTCTGGAATTAAACCACCTTTACATGTTCTACCAGTAGCTGACCTATATATATTTGATAGTCTAAGCAAAGTGTTTTTGAAATATGCATTCTTATATACTGAAACAGTTGAAATTTTGTGCCATAATAAGTTCTGTGTTGTAAGTTAGCAAATCTTGGTTTCAAGTTTTTTCCAGTAAGTCAGTAGAACAGGACTTGGTTATATTAAGTCTAGTATTTTTTTATCTACATTGTCTTTTTCTCTAAACCACACACATACTCAGACACCCCTCACCTCACCTCTAGTTAAAACTAAGAGGTCTTTTGAAAAGGAAATACCTAATTGGTTTATTTTCTTAGAGGTACAGTTCCAGATCATCAGAAATGCTAACACTGAAAGATAAATAATAGTTGTACTGTTGTTTCTCTCCTGTAGTAAGAATAAATGAAAATGACTATATGTAGGAGATAGTGTAGTGTGGTACACAGAATAATAGTTTTTAGGCCCTTATATGTTTTGTAGAAAATTTTCAAGGGCTTGGTATTTTTTCCTTTACAAGGTACATTTTGGATTACTTTAGGTGCTGAAAAAACTGACCCATTTTATCATTCTTCTGGTGGGCTAGAGCTATATGGAGAACCAAGACACACTACATACCGCTCAAGATCAGATCTGGACTATCCAAGGTCTCCTTTACCATTTCAAAATAGGTAAGAATTTGATATACCTATATTGATACACTAATACTGAACAGAGAAAGAAGGACAGTGTTAGGGTTTTGACTGCTTTGCATTGAAATAGCTAACTGTTTTTAGTTATGTGTGATTTATATACTAAAGCTCAGGATCAAAAACAATTTTTGAATTTGTAACTAGTTTCCAAGGATATAGGAAACAGCTGATCAAGTGTTTTTTAATACATATGGTGTGGTTAGACATTGTGAAAGTATTAACTAAAATTGACAGTCTCTGGAATTGTGAAAAATCCTCTGAAGTTTGCATGACAAGATGCATTTATACATCTGCAACACTTATTGATGGCCGCTGTAACAGGCAGTGTGCTGGACATTTTATGATTTAGTAGCTGCTTTGAACTTACTGGAGTTTTTTTCCTTTACACATGGCAAACTCAGAACATGGGGGATTCGAATAGGCAGTGTACAAGTGTTCCACCTTTTGAGGGCAGGGTGGAGGCAGGTTGGTAAGTTACTTGCATTGTTTCTGGATAATTTGGATTCATGTTCACATTTTTAATATCATAGGTACCCAGGCCTTCCAGCTGACTTAAATCCTGGTTCCTTAGCATGTTCTCAGCTTCAGAATTACGATCCTGACAGAGCCCTGACAGATTATATTACTCGTCTAGAGGCACTACAAAGACGACTTGGAACTGTACAGTCAGGTACTCTCAGCTTAACTGAGTATTGGCAGCACCATAGTGATAGACCTAGAGTTCTTCGTTCTCTTTTTTGAAACACCTTGACCTTCCTCATTAGGATAATCAAATATTACAGTTCAGTGTATGAGTTATCAGACTAGATTTAGCAGTTTAAGCCAAAACATGATTTATCACTGAGGATCCCACTCTCCCACCCAGAAAAGATCCCTGCTTGTTTCCATTCAGATTGATTAAATGAAATGCATGATGTACATGGATGTGCACAGTACTCTAAGGCTTACACAGTTGACCATGTAATATGTGGTGAAACATGCAAATAAGGGGTACGGAGAGGAGAGGAGGAAGATAGTACTTTAAGCACCTAATGACCTTGTACTTTTACATATGATCCAAGAAACCCATCCCATTCAAAAGACTTACTTAAGAATGACCTTTTATTTTTCTATGCTCAAAAACACACCAAAAAATTTCATACTTAGTAAAAGTGGATTCGCTTCCCTGTTCATTATGGGAAAAACCTCTTTTCCTTGTCTCTCTTTGGTTCACTCCTGATTTAAAGATTTTCAGTCATTTTAATGAACTTTAAGTCAACTTATATCACTTTTATTAAAGGTATTTTTAAATACTATTTCCATAAAATAGGTAAGACTAGTCTTTTAAGTTAGTAGTTTAAGTTAGTTTATCTCTTCATAGAAGAAATCATCTAACCCAGGCAACTTGTAGTTGTAGGAAACTATTACCATCATAGCTGGACTTTGTTGGTTTGAGCACCTAAATTTCACAAGACCCAGATTCAAGACCAAAAGACTTTTCAAGAAGTATAGAACATTCAACCTGCAGGGCGCTTTACAGAGAATTTTAACATTAATTTCACTTACCGTGCTCTGGAGCCAGCTTCAGTGACTTTTTAATATATATTCGAAATCTCTTTTTAAAAATCAGTTCAAGTCTAAGACTTTAGGTGGGGGAAAGCATTTTTTAAAAAGGGTGGGTAATAACCTTCTGCCCTTCATGAACTAGTTAGTCTGGTATAAGTCACAATCTGATTTGAAATCTTTAAAATATCCTGTTCCTGTCTTATAGGTTCAACTCAGTTTCATGCTGGCATGAGAAGATAATCCTTTGAAACATCATGAATCGAAATGATTTTAAACAAATTCCCTTTTGTAAATCAGTCATTCTTTTGTGCTTTTGTATTGTGGATATTCAATGGGACCAATACAAACACAGCTTATGATTGTGCACAGATCCCTTGCCAGCACATGAAACAAACTGGAATTTGTACATATAAGCATTGTGTATGTATTCATGCACAATAATCATTAAATTACATGTATAGTTGTGGAATGCTAATTTAAATGATTAAATTATAAACCTTGTGTATTTATCAAATGGGTGAAAAGATTAAACTTTTGCTTATTACGATACTGTTGAATGTGTAGCTTAAGGTGTCCTGCACTTTTCTTATAAGGCTACTGAAGTTACATGTTTCTGCCTAATATATTTGCTACTGGTGATGAAGACAGATACCACTTGTAGAGACCTATTTTTGTATAATGGTAGAAGTTTTGAATTTTATGGGGTATTTTGTCAAGTACTGAAATAAAAATAACTTCACCATTTTAACTACACCGTATTTGAACCTTCATTTTTAATGAGCCATAGCTCTTGGTGCATGTCTTAGTCTGTTCAGGCTACTCTAACAAAATACCATAGCCTGCGTGGCTTGTAAAAACAACAGAAACTTATTTCTCACAGTTCTGGAGGCTAGGAAGTCCAAGATCAAGGTGCCAGCAGATTCGATGTCTGTCTGGTGAGAGCCCGTGTCCTAGTTTCAGACTGCCAACTTCTTGCTGTGTCCTCACATGGCAGAAGAGGCAAGGGTCTCTTTGCTAAGGGTGCTAATCACATTTATGACAGCTCCATCCCCGTGACCTAATCGCCCCCAAAGCCCCACTTCCAGATACCAACAGATTAAGGATTAGATTTCAACATATGAATTTGGGGAGACACATTCAGCCTATGGTAGTACATGTCACCTCATTATTTATCTCAAATATGAAGAACTTAAGAGTTTAGAAAGTGGTCCTAATTTTAGAATTAGCTACATTAGGATTTTTCTCTCCCCACACTGAGGAAGAATTTTTCATGTGCCTTTTACCAGTTTTTAAGTCTATACGTAATGTTTTTTAGAAGTCATATATTTTTATTTTCATGATTAATCCATATTTGTCCTATTATATTTAGGGTAACTTGTATCCAAAGATGTGTCCTCACAAAGCCATGGACACTAAGATGATGCAGAAACCTTTTAACTCAGACCATTTTAAATTTTATTAATCACAGTGCAAAATTAAGCAGTAGAGTCCTGCTGTCCAAATTAAGAGTGAGGTGCTCTCACAGAGATAATATACATCTCAATGTTACTTCTACCTATAGTCCTCCCTGAACATGGCCATCACTAAAACAGCAAGAGGAATAGTATTTGAAGCTTAGATCCAGAGAATTTTGTCTTACCACTGGATATTCCATGATTTATACCAACTCAAACAGGCTGTCTACATTCTTGGAAATTTCAAATTACCTAAATTTCCATTTTAGCAGCTAAGTTCCAGTAAGAGGAGTTCTACAAGTAACAAATGTATTCTAAAGCAGTTAAAGGAGGGGAGGTTTAGGTAAAACCTTTTTAAGCTAAGCATAGCTTTCCATTCAAGGTGATTACGCTCTAAGAGAGAATGGAGAAAAAAAAGAGCAGATAGACAAGCGCTCCCATTAGTCTCATTTCATTCCCATTGTCTGACCTTCAGCCCTTCTATGACATCAGGCCTTTGCAGTCAAACTTGTTGATGCTTCTCAATAATTAGTCTGTGCTTAAAAACTAAATCTTATTGAAGTCTTAAAACTATTCACTAAACATAGACCAGCCTTACCAGTTTTAACTTCTCTGTGCCATGAACCTCCCTAGCAAGTCTTGTGACTTACAGATCCCTTCTCACAATAATACTTTTAAAGACTTAAGGTGTATACCATTGCAGAGGAAACCAATTATATAAAAATAACCAAACCTTTTGAAAAATTTTTGTGATATAACTAAAGAAATAAGATCTAGCAGATCTAATAACTACCATAATTTCAAAGTAGTGATGAGAGTTAAAGACATTTCAAGAGATCTGCAACATCTATAATGTGATATGCAAATAATCTATAATTTCTGTCCACATCATGGGTACTGCCAATACTAGTGTGGTTTGTTGCCTAAATTCATAAATAAGGAAAATATTACAGTTTGAAATTAGTAAAAATAAAGATGGAACTTTTTTCCCTTCCAAGTTCCTAGATTCCTGAATTTTACTCAGTGAAGTATACTCTTTATAATTCATGAATGCAGGCTGTATTCTCAAAGATAATTTTAATGTGAAAAACTCAATAGCAGAGATTTTGCCGTCACAAATGGAGTTTAACATGAGTCCTCCAGCCTTTTAAACCAAACTGTAAAATACATAAGGGAAAATATTTTGCCATATCTATCTGGTTAAATTATATGTATCATAATAATTTGAGGTTCCCAGTTATAATTTGATTCTTGAACACAGGCTTCATAGAATCAGACCAGTGATACACTCCCAAGGTCCCTGCTTCCTATTACCCTATCTTAAAGCCAGAGTTCCCTGATCTCAGATTTTGGTTTTTTTTTTTTAAAAAGCTGTTAACCTAAATTAACAGAACTACTTAACATACATCCCTAATTAGATTCTGGAGAGGATGCGGGAACCACCTTGAGCCAAAGGGAACAAAAATTAAATTATCCCACAAGGGGATAATTTTGGACTTACATATGTCAAGATGTGTAACCAGATACAAATTTATCAGGCATATAACTATGTAACATTTAGTAATTAGATCAAGTTACAGGAGCAGCCTTTAATATTAATTATTTTTTAGGAAATATAATTAAGTCATTGTCATAGATCTCTCTCAATTTCCTATAGACAGTGCTTCCAGTTAAAATTTCAAAGGACGTATCTTCCTACAACATAGCTCTATCTTTGCTAAGTATCATCATACCAAAACTGTAGGATTCTCTTTTATCCAAAGCTTTAAATGTGAGTTTATTTCCTGCCCACCCATCCTCACACATAAATACATTACCCAGCAAATGAATAAATAACCTAAGCCTTCCACGAATTGCAGTGGGTTTTTATACTTGCACATCTAGTCCAAATTTGAATACCCTAAACTTACTTGCCAACAGCTGTGTTTTAAAATTAATACCTGGAAATTGTGTGATTTAGAATCTGCCAATTACCAAAGATTCTGTTCCCTCCCTGCAGACTGATGAGCTTATAATTTCATTAAATAAAAGATGTAGTAAATATCCATCATAAAACTATTAGGAAATTTCTGAAATGCCATTAGATTTCATAGAATTCAGGTAAAATATAAAAACCATTAAGCTGGCTGTCTTTTAAAATTACACACTCAAAAAATAGTACACTGGGGGTTTTTGATAAACTTCATTCTCTTCAAGGCTTTTGCAGTTTACAGTGATGTATCACGTATTAGTTCCTTGTAGCCTTTTTCATTTTGATCTTCGTTTGTATCGGATAACTGGGTTTTCAGGAGTGTGAATCATGGTCGTATAATTCACAGTGGGAAAATATCCATCAATGAGATCAAATTCATATAAACGAAGCATAGTGGACCAAATTGTCTTAATTTGAACATAGGCAAAATTCTCCCCAATACAACGATGGCGCCCTGTCAAAGAAGAAAGTTCTCGTAAGAATTGGTTGGAATTCTTTCTCATTTCTTTCCATCTGGTGTGATAAATTTGTTTATCTATCTACAGTTAAGGTGAACAGCAGATACACAGGTATTATAGTAAAGAGATGACATAGTCTTTTCACAAGAATATAAAAAATAAAAATCCTAAAAGATTTTCAATGTCTGTTCTTAGAGGAAACAGCACTTGAGTAATTATAACTTTTCCAATTTTTTTTTGAAACCTAACATCTATCTAGGTTAAGTATATGTAATACAATGGTAATCTAGTTTGGGAATATACTAGAATATTCTTAACTTCCATCCTAAGAGAGCCATAGTTAAAAGTTAATGTGAACCTTCCAAATCAAAACTTTAAATGCCATTGCAAATGATAATGGAAGAAAAAGGGATTTAATACACCCAAGTTACTAACACAGGTGTGATCAAAACAAGAGTTATATGTATGTAAAAACTGACCATCTAATTCTAAAATGCATATGGAAATGCAAAGGCCTAGGTTATCCAAAGCAACCTTGAGATGAACCAAGTTGAAGTACTTAAAATGACTTCAAATCTGACTTCAGTACTAAAGGTATGACAACTGTGATAATGTGATTTGCAATAAATACGTATTTGGTCTTCTATTCTTGGCACAGAGCTCCTCAAATCTTGGAAAATTTCTTAAGTGAAAAAGCAGTAAAGGTCAAAGAAGAAAAGAGCCTTTTGTTATTCATAAAAAGCCCCTTTCCGCCACACTTGACTTTGCTAATGAGGTGACTTTTGGCTGCCAGGGGAAGTAACCACGTTATTAGAGAGTTGGAACTTTCAGTGATACCCCTGACCTCCAGGAGAGAGACGGGCTGCAGGCTGAATTACTCACCAATGATTAATGATTTAACCAATCATGCCTATGTAATGAAGCTGCCACAAAATCCCTTAAGTACAGGGAAGGGACAGGATGGGGGACTGTTCAGAGAGCTTCGAAGTTAGTGAACACATGGAGGTGCTAGGAGGGTAGCATACCCACAGAGGGCATGAAAGCTCTGGACCCCTTCATTCTTCTTTGCCCTGTGCTTCTCTTCAGTCAGGCTATTCCTGAGTTGTATCCCTAATAAACCAGTAATCTAGTAAATAAACTGTTAGAATTCTAAGTTCTGTAAGCCATTCTAACAAATTATGGAATCCCAAGGTGGGGATATAGAGAACCTCGAGTTTATAGTCAGTTGGTAAGAAGAACAGGTGACAACCTGGCCTTGCAGATGGCATCTAAAGTCGAGGGGGTGGGTAGTCTCGTGAGATTGAATCCTTAACCAGTGGGGTCTGCGCAAACCCCAGGCGGAAGCCAGATAATTGCCAGTTTAGAAGTGATTCCTTTTGGGGGCAGAATCTGGGCTAGAGTACTAATGCCCCTTCGAACTGCTTAAGCCATCTATGACTCTTCTGTTATTTACACCATATCACTGAATTTGTTTACTGAACAGTTTTGTAAGATCTGAAGTTCCCTACAGACTTGATACTTTCCTTTATATGTGGAAAAAGTGTGACCAATCATAAAAAAAAGTCATGTCACATAAATGATTTTTGGAAAAACTAAATCAAAGTCATAGAATATAGTTTAATCTGTGCAGAGTACCAGTGGATAGAGAAATTATTGCAGGAACAAGGGTCTGCCTCCATTATTTTAGGATCTTAATTGAAATGCAGAATTTTGCAAACCTATGCACAAAGGGCCCATATTTAAAGACTGTCTTATCATAAGGATGTAGACAGGGAACCAAAAAGCTGAATAACAATCCAGAAAAATCTTCACTTCTTTAAAAAAACTTCCTTTGCTCTTTCCTAAAATGTTGACAGTCTCTTATATTTAGCCTGAGATAATGGTGTGCTCACTATAATGGCTCATTAAAACAGAATTCACAAAGACCTTTAAAAACTATTATAAGGGAAAACAGGGTGGACTATAAGAAATAGAACTGAGAAAACGAGATAGGTTAGAAGGTAATAGAGCATTATATAAGGATTCACAGAACTATTTCCTTTAGTACAAATGAAGTATTTTTTCCAACCTGCAAAGTTAATTAAACTCCTACAAATATTTGCAGGAATGTCCCTGTGAGGAAAGGGAAAGATATGTAAAAATAAAATTCACATAGATTATTTTGCCAGGCACAAGTACGTTATCAAAACATTTCCTTTGTAAAATGTAATCATCTTACCAGCTCCAAATGGCACATAGGCAAACTTCTCTCCTGATGCTGGATTGTCCTGTAAGTAGCGATCAGGATTAAAGTCCAGACGTTCTACCCATGAGTCTTTAAGCCTTTGATTGACAGTGGGAGAAACACACACCTGATGTCCTGGAGGAATGATATACCCAGCAACAGTCTACATATAAAAGCAACACATTACATTAGATAATTTTAAATTTTCCACCAAATAATGAGACCATTGTATAATAAGGCATTAATATACATGAAATTTACATATTTAAAAACTAGCCAGATGATAGACCAGTTAAAAATTCTTTTAACTCAAGATGACGTCCCAGTGGCACAACACTGGGTTGGAAGTATATACGCAAATGTTTTTTGAAAGCGGTAATGCCTTGGGGTTTAGGAGTGGGATTTCAGGGAGTCTTTCCCAATCCAATTTATACACTTCCACATGGTTAGAATTTTTTTTTTTTTACAACACACGTTAACATGTTATTTTTAAAACCAAGAAAAAAAACCTCTCATTTAAAAAACCCTAATTGTTAAATAAAAGTGTAGGGAACAGACTGGCATGAATACTGCTGGAATGATGTAAAAATATTTATATATTTAGAATATGTAAAATTGAAAATCATGTAGGAAAAATGGAAATCATTCTATTTTTAAAATAAAAAACTTCTCTTTGACGTTACAATATTTCTTCTTTTTGATAAATAAATACTGAGGACACGAAGGGGAAGATCTAGCCAGGAGACTCACCTGAGGAGTTTTGGCCATTCTCATCATGGTCATGATAGGAGGTCGAAGTCTTAACGTTTCTTTTATGCAGCGATCAAGTAAATTTAGATCTTTGAGCTAAAAAGAGAAAACATTTCCTGAGTTTTACAAATCTTTAAACATACTTCAACAGTATACAAAATTATTTTAACTTCTGGGTTATTACAAGATAGCATATATTCTGGATAGAAGTGCAGAAGTAACAGGTTCAAGGTAGCTGGTATTTTATTACTGTCCATGGTCAGCAAGGAAAAAGAAAGCAAGATAACATCACTCTGAATGGCATGGTAAGGACCTGCAAAAATCTAAAAAATGAAAACATTAGCAAAAATCATCAGTGTCAGCTTTTTCAAACCCTGTATACAAGTGCTTAGAGTAGCATTATTCGTAACAGCCAGAAGGCAGAAACAACCCCCGTGGTGGAGGGTATAGCTTCGTTGTAGAGTGCCTGCTCGGCATGCATGAGGTCCTGGGTTCAATCCTTAATTCTCCATTAAAAATAAACCAACAAAATAAAATAATAAATAAACCTAATAACCTCCTCCCCACTACAAAAGAAGATAAAACAACCCAAATGTCCATCAACAGAGGAACAGATACCATACGATGGAATGTTACTTGCCAATTAAAAAGACTGAAATACTGATACATGCTACAACATGGATTAACCCTGAAAGCATGCTAAGTGAAAGAAGCCAGCCACAAAAGACCACATACTGTATGATTCCATTCATATGAAATGTCCAGAATAGGCAAATCCATAGAGACAAAAGGAGATTAGTGGTTGCCAGGGGCAGGGGAAATACAGCATGACTGCTAATGGGTACCTGCTCTCTTTTGGAAGTGATATAAATGTTCTAAAATGAAACTGATGATGGCTTCACAATTCTGAATATAATTTTACTTTTTTCTGAATATAGTTTTAAATAGGTGGATTTTAGAGTATTTTGAATTATATATCAATTAAGCAATCACATTAAAAGTTACTAAAATCAGGAAGGAAAGAGGGGACATCACTATTGACCTAATAGGAATAAAAAGATGATGAGAGAATACTGGAAAGACAAACTGCCAAAACTGACCCAAAAATAAACTATAAATAAACCTGTAACAAGTGAAGAGATTGAATTAGTGATCACAAAACTTTCTACAAAGAAAGCACAGACCTAGACAGCTTCACTGGTGAATTCTACGGGGCATATAAGAAATAATATCAGTCCTTCACAAAGTCTTCCAAAAAGTAAAAGATGAGGGAACACTTCCAGACTCATTCTGTGAGATCAGTATTACACTGATACCAAAACCTGTCAAAGACATCACAATAAAACTACAGACCAATATCCCTTATGAATACAGAAGCAAAAATCCTCAACCAAATACTAGCAAACCAGATCCAGCATTAGGACATGCCAGGGAAGGCTATGAGGAACTTTCTAAAAAATAAAGAATCGAATCAATTTAATCTACAGTATACAGAAAATTTCAAACTGTCCCCTTTAAAAATTAGCCACACATACTCAGTGTCCTAAGGCAACAATGAAACTGAAAATCCAACAAACCTGGTCATAATTTAAAGGAGGCAGATCCTTTCCGCAGACTGTTATCTGTTCTAAATAACATTTTTCTTGAAGTGTTTTGTCTCTGGCCAAAAAGAAGCCCATCCAGGCACTGGTAGTTGAGGATGTATGCTGCCCTGCCAAGAGCAGTCCAATAAGCATGCCTGCTACTTCATCATCTGTCAGAGGACGCCCATCCCTACAGAATGGACCACATGTACAAATTTAACATTTGGCAGACACATTTCATGCCTCAAACTCTATCTAAAGGGTCATAGTTCATTTTTCTCTTGCATTTGCTTATTACAAGTCAGAAATTTTTCTTTTCTTTAGGGAAAAGAAACCAATAGAAAATGTGATTTTTGGTTGCAAAAGTCTTCATTGCAGTTTCCTAACAAACCTTTCACCATGTGCAGTCACTGGGACTTCCAGTAAGGCACAGGATCCCAGTAAATTACGTTTCATCCAATTAAAAAGTTCAAAGATCATAGCTACTAATTTTGCCAGCATTATTACTTTTTAAAGGGACATATTATTTAACTATGTTTTAATATGTCATCTCCTGCTTCAGCTTAATATGTGATCTGAACAGCTCTTACTTGTAAGTAGAATCTAGCAAAGTTTGGAGAATGTCATCAATTTTTTCTTTTGACTGTCTGCGTTTCTGGATTGCCTTGTAGAAAATATTCTTGATCTCTCGATGAGCTCTGTCCCTGCGTCTGTAATTCAAAGATGAAAATGGCTTTAAAAAATAAAGCAATACTTTCAGGCATCAAATTCATTTAAAAATAATCAGGACCTAGCTAAAAGCAACCTTATTTAACTAGCTTTAATGATGCTAAAATAACTGACAAAACTCAGAACCAAGAGAAAAGAAGCCATGAAAATCATATTGTTAGGAATTTCTAGGGTCCTAAAGGGCAATAAATGTGTTTTAACATATATATCCCTGATTTCTTAACACACTATACTAAAGATCTAAAATAAGACTCAAATGATTACTCCTTTATAACCATTTTCCACTTTGACAGAAAGCAAAGTACTTTACATTAACATGAAATTTCAATTTTAACCAAAATAATTTTTGAAGCAGTCAGTCACTCTAGTTCTTCTATAGGATTTAGGATTTGAATAAGCCTAGGATTCATCTATTATCTAAATCTAGGATTTAGAATATGACCACAATATATAGGATATGATTCTTCATTTTCTAAGACAACATAATTTTATAAGGGGCAAAAATACTAGTAGAGTAAGAAAACAAACTTCAGTTTCCAAAAATTTAAAGTAAAGCGATGCTCACTAGGTAACAGGTACTGTAAGTGAATTGCTCACTTTGACCTCCCATGAGGGAGATGCTGCTATTCTCACTTCACAGGTAGCTGCTTAAGATCACATACCCAGTGAGCAGTGGAGCTGAAATTTAAAACCAGGCAATCTGACTACCTAGCCCCCTCTTAATAAGCCTTCTAATGAAAATTGCTGCCTTTCTTTGTTTTTAAGACTGTTACTAAGTATCAACTGAGATATGGCAGAAGAGAAGATACTGAAGTTTAAAAGTATGAACACAGCAGAGCCAGGAAAACATAAGGCCTGTATGTGAAAGTGAATAAAGTCTGGTGAAATCAGTTGGTTCAGGTAAGACAGAGAAAGACTGGGCTAGGGTGTGAAAGGCCTATCATACCAAGCTCAGGAAATTCTGACTGCATCCAAGAGACAGGGAAGATGGATATAGGTTCCATGCACATTCATGGAGCACCCACTAGAGTCAAGGGCTGTGCTGGATGTTTTAACATAATATGGATGAAAGCATTTTGAAAACTTACAAATATAAGATATTATGAGTTCCAAAGAACTCCAGAGAGCCTTTCCAGACTTTCCTTTTATTTCCACCTCTCTTTATTCTGTGACTGGATGGAAGTCGTGGACATAGAAGGAAAAGGAAGTACCAATTTAACTCCTCCCCATTTCTCACCTCAACAGAAATTAATCAACAAAGGGACAGAGAGCCTACTAACATGCAAGACACCAAGCTACAAGTCAAGTCCTATGAGCAATATTGCTTTATATTATAGATGGTCCCTGCCATTAAGGAGATCACAATAGAGCTGTCAAGGAGACACAGAAAAATAAAGACAGGTACTAATACTTCAAAACAAAGAAAATTTTCCAACTTAAAAAAAGAAGAAATTTCACAGTATACTGAAAATTAGGGAAATACTCTCAAGTACATAGAAGGCTATATCACTTTTAGGTAGAGTTCAGAGACTTTCCTGAGTACAAAGAATATATGACATAAGTAGGCTTTAAAATATTAAAACAGATAGACAACACATTACTTTTCTAATAAACTGAAACTTACCTTAAATGAGCTCACCATTTAAAGAAAAACTGTCTTGAATTCTTACAGAAGAATTCTTCCCCAACTTATTGGTTTCAGATTTAATTTTTATCTTTGGTTAACAAAGCATACCAACACTATAGTAATTATACACGGTGGAATGATCAAGTATAGTTTCTTTATCCATACCTGAAACTAGGCAAGGGGAGCCAGCCTGGCAACAGCCAGGCTGCGTGGCTAAAACCTCCATCCAAATCTGCATACAGTTGTGCCACCTTCTCATTGAGTTGACTTCTGATTTCCTTCCCATGTAAACAATGGCTAGCGGTTAAAATTATGAGCTCAGAAAGCGCTTCAAACAAATCTAGAGGGAGAAAAAGATGATTCCCATTACTATGGCCAAAAATTCTTTTGAAATGCTCTGTTTTCTTAGAGATAAAAGTACTGTGAAGGAAAATGAGAATAAAAACTCAAGAACTGACAAGATCCTACCCACACCATCAAAAAAAAGCCTGTAGACAGATACGTGGTTACAGCAAAGAGAAGCAAAAAATCAAATGATGGGATATACCCCATCCTTTTGGACAGCCAAAATAGATGCCACAAAGGCATCTAAGAGCCCTTAATCTTGAAAAGATAAAATGAAGAGAAAAATGAATGTGGTTATCAGAGGTCCAGGTCACATATAACAAAGGCAGCAAAAAAGGTTCTTTAGTGCCTCAGAGGACAATAATGAGGTGCTTCCCATAGAAGAGCAGTCCAAAAATTGAAGAATGGATTATTCCCCAGGTCAAAAGTCAGAAAGTCGGTACTAAAAATTGAAGTCTTGACCATATATAAAACTGTAACTAGTCACCAATTTGTACATCCCAACACTAGAGACAGCTGCATCAGGCAAGTACATCTGGATGACACTTCAAAGTCATAAGAATTATCCAATCACTGTCCTGTTCTTTAATTCCATGTTCACCACATGAACTATCAATTATCATTTGGCTTTCCAATGAGATAGCCAATAAAGAGAAGTTCAGCAAATACCCTGGTGTTCTTGGTCCTGTAATTATATCTCACTTGTTACTACTTGGCATTCTAGTTTATACATCAGCTTCTTGAATAGTAGGAAATACATCACATAAACTTTAGGTGTCTTAAAATCAGGTTTCTGAACCTTGTGGGTATTTTAACTTCATGGTAATCATAACATGTTAATTTCATGAAATCTAAGGCAGTTTTACATACGTTGCACTTTGCTTTTTACACACACACACAGACACTCTTAAGATTTCTAGTTACAGAAAAGTAGAAATAAATACTAGGACAAATCCAAAACCAAAACATTTTGCTTACTTTTTTCTCCACTTTCTCCCCAGCTTTGAAAGTATTCCTTTGTTTCTTTTTCAATTATAGAAACGTGCTGTCTAAAGTGGACTATGTTAAGGCCACTTTTTAACATTTTCTTCTGCTCCAAGAAAACCTTCAAAATATTAAAGGTATACAAGCATTAAAACATAATTTTCTTTTATCACAAGATTCATTTGAGTTATTATAAATCTTTAACACTCAAAGAAAACAACCTTCTGAAAAACTGAAAAAAAAAATCATTTTATAAACTACACCAGATATGGGACACTTAAACCATTCACGCATACATCTGAATTAACATGGAGAAGACATGGGCTATGCAGGCCCAAGACAAGTGATAAATTAGGAATCCCACTTCCTGCCTTCCTTCTTGTACATACACCCTTTCCCCACTCCTGACTCAGGGCTCTCTCTTCCTATCCTGTTATCTTATAGTCTTCCAGCCCAAACCAGATGCCAACACAATCTCCCAAAGGGCCTTTATGCTTTGCTTATATTTTTATCCTCCTTCACATATCTGCCCATCTATTCCTATACAAATATCATTTCTCACTGACACTACCTCCCATGAGTTTAATTAGAATGTAATATAATCTGAATAAAATAAATTCACAATAAGACAATGAATGGTTTTAGCCCTATGGGGCAGTTCTATTTTAAGAATCTGATAAGCCGTGTGAAATAGATATACCGACCAGAGGGATTTTCCAGGGCTCTTGCTTTTGGCCTTGAGGAAAGCTATTCATTCCTCATCTCCCCTACTCCCAGAAGCAACACTTAATGTCAATTCTCACCTGCTATCCTAGGATACTGGGTAATGTGTGATTTGTTCACCACCAGAGCCCAGACCAAGTAATTGGGCCAGTTATCTGATTTGTACTTTAGATCAACTTGCAGCACTTTAGTATCTGACTTTAGTGGGGAAAAGAAATCACATGAACTTCTAACATCAATAATCTCTAGCTCAAAAGAGCTCTTATGCTAGAATTTCAGGTGGGAGTCGGAAGGTAGGAGGCCCTTCTGATTAAATAATGGGATTTTTATTCTTACCCACTCAAATCAAATCACAGTATGCTAAGTTATCATTGATTCTATTTCTTTGTACAGGAAGCCCTTTAAAGTTGCTTAGCCCAAGCCAGCAACTATAAAAATTACCCATTCTTTGTCAGTTACCCATTCTTTGTCAGTTACCCATGGTTTTTATTCTTTTAAGTAGCTCATGATTCTTCAGATTTTTGAACCAAGGAATAAATTGCTTCTACATTTTAAATGTATTATATTACACTGCTAGCTATAAATTTTAGATTATAGACTTGTCTTTCTTCAAGATAACAGTGTCACCTACCGGATTAGGCACATCGTATGCAACTCCTTTCCCAAACACGGGTGTGGTCAGACGGCTATAGACATCTTCTGCATTCAGGTCTTCATTTTTACTATTAAAAAGCAGCGCGGCAGCTTCACTCCCCAGAAGGTAGGTAAATGTCTTGCCCACCATGGTAAAACTAAATACAGGTCCATACTGAAGAGAAAAGTACCCATAGTGAAGTTACCAAAAAATCCAGAGTGCTAAGACACTCATGTATTAAATCACAAAACAGTAATGCTTTGGCATGTTGGAAATTAAAACATTCATAAACTTTAATGCAATTTTTCCCCCAATTTCTGTCCAAATTTATAATTATGTTCATCTAAGTGCAAGTAAAATACAAATACAGTGTCTTATTCTGCTTTTTTCACCATTTATGTAGAAAATATTTTCTATCTTTTACAAAGACATATGTCATCTGCTCTTTCATTACTGGATGTATGGGTGATGCGTCCACTTTTTAACTTATTATAGATGATTATGTAACAAATATCTCTCAGAATATAGATTTTTCCCCCTTTGGTTAAAGGTAAATTTATGGGAGTAGCCAGTAAACCTCTGGTGCCTTCACATAGCAAGTACTGTAGGTTTATTTAGTTATCAGTTTTACCACTATCTCACCACCAATGATTTCACTTTTAATTATATGTTAATCTGGTTAGGTGTTAACTGCTTTACTTTGCAGTTTTCTGATTATTATTGAACACTAGGTGCTGGGGAGACAGTCATGAACAAAAATACTGTCCCAGATTCATAAAGCTTTGTCTATTGAAAAAGATACAACTTAAATAATCACATCAACCAATGTAAAATTGCAAATGTGACAGATACTACACAAAGGAAAGCAACTCTGTGACGAGAGAACTGATAAAAGGGAAACCAAAGAGAGAAAGGACACCTGAACTGAGAGCTGAAGGGTGGGTAGGAGTTAGCCTGATGGCTGAGTATGTGCAAAGGTCCTAAAGGTGAGAAAAAGAGGGAAAGGATGAGATGAGGGTGGACCTGGCAGGGCCTAGACCATAGGGAGCCTCATAAGCCATATTCAGGAAGTTTGATCCCTGCAGGCAATAGAATGCTATGGAAGATTTTAAATTGCATGGGACACTCATCTGTGCATATTTTAAAAGAAAGATCCCTCTGGCTGTTGTACGGCAAGGAAGGAGGGACCGGAGCCAAAGGCCAGCCAGAGGACCAGTTAGAACCTGTTACAGAAACCTGATGAAGAGCCCCTGGTACAAGGTAATGGTGAAGTGGAGACAGAAGCAATTATTTGGGGGAAAGGATATTCAGACTTGGCAGTGGATTGATAGATGGAGAGAGAAGGATCAAGAATGACTCCTAGGTGTCTGGAACACTGCAAATTAAGAGAACAATGGTGAGAAGAGAGAACAGGACAACCAGGATCGGAGAGAGAAAAATCAAGGGTCAGACTTTAGAAATGTTGGATTTCAGGTGCCTCTGGAACAACTGAGAAAGAATCATGTGGGAGTTGGATATTCAGGTCTGAAGCTCAGAAGACAGACCAGAACCAGAGACATTAATTTGGGTGTCATATTCATGTAGCTGATAATTGAAGCTACAGGTTAAAGATCAAAGCATCTAGGAAAGAGTAAAGGCCAAGAGCCAAGCCTCAGTGAACCTCGACAGTAAACGGCCAGGTGTGAGTCCACAAATGAGTCAGAGGAGAAGCAGTCAAAGAAGTATAAAGAAAAAATGAGAGAAGCCACATATAAAGGAGTGGTCATCAATGATGAATACAGCTGAGACATCAAGTTCAATGGATTAGGACATGGAGCTCATTAGTGAAGAGGCTCAAAGACAGACTGGAAGGGACTAAAGAGTAAGTAAACAGGAGGTGTCGAAGTAGAGACTAAGTGCAGACAACTCGCTGGAAGGGGCACAAAGAAAGAAAGCTGATAGATGAGAAAGTCAATGAGACAGTGGACTGAAACAGCTAATGAGGTCAAAGAATGGTAAAAATGGAAGGCTAAGCAGAAGTAGCTGTGGTCTGAGAATCGGGTGTCAAATTAATATTGTGGAAGTGAAACAGGTAAGAATGGCGCCAAGTCCAAGGTGGGACTGTGGAGTAAATAGCTGAACTGGTACAGGAAGGTGCACTGGGGAGGAGAGGGGTGAAGATCTGAGTGGCCCTGGTGTCATGTGGGTCATCGAAGTGGAAGTGAAGACATGCAGAGCAAGTTCAAGAATTCCACAGATGCATGGTTAAGAAAAAGAAGGGTCAATATGTATCAATTTTAACTACAACCAGTGATTACAAAATTGAGACCAGTGGTTTTTAAACCATAGTTGCCGAAACTACAGGTTTCCTCACAGATCATCCCAGGACACAGGAGAAGAGGGTCTCCAAGGCCCCTATCTAGCTCTTAAACTGGAGCAGCTTCCAATTCTTTCTGTTTCCTATAGCTGGGACAGCATAAGATTACATTTTTTTTTAATGTTCTGCCACTTAAAAAGGAAATGGGGAAAGCACGAATTTCTTTTCCTCTTAATGATTTAGAAGACTTACCTTCTCGTATGCATTTTCAAGGAATTCAATTGGACTGTTCCCAAATGCTATAGCATGTCCAAGGAATGGAATTGGAGAGAAAATGTATGGTGGACTTTTCTGCAAGAGAAAAATTTTTTTTAAAACTTCAGTTTACAGAAAATACCCAGTTGAGTTTCACGACCAAAAAAATGAAATTTGCCATTAATACTAAAAAGTTACCAAAAGATGAAGCATCAAAAGTAACTTGCAAATACCTTATGAGAGTAGCCATAGTGAAAACAGAAACTCAAAACATGGTGTAAGATAAATGACTAGACAAACACAAAGGCATTGCAATTATATAAATGAACACTTTCCAGAATATGTCCAGTATTATTGGTGGCCCTAGGCAACTTTCTTAACTATTACTAGCAAAAAACCCAGAAAAGTCAAACTGGTTTCTTTACCACTTCTACTACCACTCAGAATTTTAGTTTCAGAATATTGCCTAAAGAATGTATGGAAAAGACAAAGTAACTTGAGGTATAGAAAGAAGGGAAATGTTTAAAAGCTATATTATCAGTAAACAGAACACATCTCATGCTTCTCTCAACAACTAGTTCTACTGTTTTTAAAGGGAGAGTAGGTCAACTCTAGAAGGAGCACTTAGCATTCACTATAGAAGGTATTTTATTTATTTTTTTAATTTAAGTATAGTCATTTACAATGTATCGATTTCTGGTGTATAGCATAATGTCCCAGTCATGCATATATATATACACACACACACATATATACATATATACACATACATACACACACAGAAGGTATTTTAGATGCCCCAAAATGAGACTTGCATATTATAACATTAAGTCTCCTGGAATTCAAACTTGAAATGATGAAAAAGGATGATACTCCAGATCTTGCGTGGTTTCAAATAGTAAAGACTACAAACTCACTCTTCAGATAATAGTAACAACAATCTTAAAATACTAAAGCTACCTTTTTTTCTCTCCAAGGACAAATAACACTTTCTCAAAAAACCCGTATGAAGGAAAAATAACTGCCTCATGCCTGTTATTGTTCAAACAAATTATTTTTAAAACTACTTAGTCAATAGTTAGTATTCCATTCAGTAAAAGGGTAGTTTTAAAAGCTACTTGGTTTTGGCTGGTTAAGGAAGCATGCATCCGATATATTAGAGAAGTATGAAGCTAGTGGTCAATAAAGCCACTAAGTTAAAGAAATTATTTTACTAGCACCAGAGGAAGGTGTCTACAACACTCCAGTCACTCCCACGGTACCAAACTGAACATTTCCCCCTTCATACTGATGTAAATCACATTAGGAGCAATGCCACAGCTCATAAGACACGGAACCACACAAGGGTCATCACCAGGATGATGGCCACCAGGGTCGAAGGTGCCAACAGCATTACCACCAGGGCCCTCACCAGGTGGGCTCACAGACATAGCCAGGGCCACAGCCCCCACTCCGGCCACGGCCATTACGGCCACCACCAGTGCCTTGGCCAACACAGCCATCACCACGACCACAATCGTGATAAGGACCCCGGCCAGGACAAGATATGCGGGCACATCAGGGCCACAGCACCAAGGCCAGCAAGGTCAAGACAGCTGCGACCGCCAGCGCCACCAGCATCAGTGCCGCTGCCACCTCAGACTCAACCTCCAGCGGGTTCGCCGCCACCGCCCAGCCCAGCACGACCGAGGTCCCAGCCCCCCACCAGCCCTTCGGCAGTTGTGGTCGCTACGCCCCGCGCCGAAACCCCCGATAGTGCACATACCGACCCAGCCGGCAGTGGGGCCAGGTGGCTGATGGCGAGGCGAAGCAGGTAGACCAGGCTAAGCGTGAAGGCGCAGGCGACGAGCAGCATGGATAGGAGGTTGCCTCCCGTTACCTGCTCCATCGCCTGCCCCAGCACCGACCCGCCCGCTTGCAGTAAGCCCAGTAACACCATCCTGGCGGCCACCCCGCGTCAGTTCCCGGGAGACACTGGAGGCCGAGGTCGCCACTGATCCCCAAAATCTACGGAAGGAGAAACGCCAGCAGATGGGCGTCGGAAGGCGGCCCCAGCCTCCAGCTCTAGTACTCAATCCAGTCCCACCCACTACTGCCGGCTCGCTCGCGCACCACCCTGTGCGTCACAGAACGGGGTGGGGCCTGGCCCTCACCACGCCCGAAAACTAGGTCACCACGCCCGAAAAATAGGTCTCCACACCGCCGAGGTATCCTTACGCCGAGAGAGGGGACCTGAAGCGGCAGCCTGCCCCTAAGACACGGGTGATACGAGAGCAGAAGAGAACGTGGGCTCACGAGGAGATCACCTCCTGAGAATCGCGTGCCACCCGAGCCTGGGTGTCCTGGGTGTGGAGAGCCAGGATACGGCGCTGGGATGGAGCCGGCGGAAGGATCTCAGGACGAGAGTTGCGGTGAGATCGACAGCGGCCGCGCGCTCTATGATTGCACCGCGCGCGCCTGAGGTGATCTCGGCTTATGTCGCGTCAGCGGGGCGGGTAACTTGAGCACCGCCCCCTGCTAGGGCGCGCTAACCCTCTGCACCTGATCCTGGTCCAGGGCCGCGAGCGGGGGACTCTGAGAGACACTCCCAAATATTCGCGAAATGGGAGCTTGTGAAAGATGCCGCCTGCACACTGACGGTTGGGACCGTGAGGCCAGTCCCATCCCACCCCGAGTAAAACCAGTCTAACAGGTATTCATATGCGGGAAAATGGTAATAAATCTTGGTGTTGGGTATTCTGCATTGTACGGATCAGGTTTTCCAAACAAAACCTGTAGGTTATAGGCTGTCGTAACCTTTTTGAGACATTTCCCAAGAGCGCCGCTTATTCTGGCCGTTTAGGACCAGAAAGATTTGGAAGCGGGAGTTCAATTTTGTAGTTACAGTCAGTCAACCTGATCTCTTCTACTCCTGTGATTTCAAAAAAGCACGTATATAAAATGACTACCAAAGTTAATCCTCCTTTTAGCTTACTGTCACGAGCTCCTGACCAGATTCATTGCATTGTTCAATCAACGTTAGGAGCGGAGTACTGTGCGAGTGAACGAGAGAACTGAAAGGCCCTCGAGGAAGGAGCAGTAATATAGCCGGTTGCCTGTGCTGACTCCCCTACCTAGAAATCTAACATCCATCTCACAGTAAATCGAAGACGAAACTCATGTCCTCCCACCTCCCTGCCAACCTGCCCTGTAACGCCTCTATAGGAAGGGCATCACTATCCACCAAACTGACCACCTACGTCACATCTAACCAGTCAACAAGTCCTATAATTCCACCATCTTAAAAGTTTCTCCATTCTTAATGCCACTACCTTAGGTCAGGCCCTCCTACTGCTTGTCTGTATTACTGCAATAGTATCCTACGTTGTATTTCCAGGCTTGCCTTTAATCTATCCTCTACACTGCTGCCGTTTCTTAAATCACTAAAGCTATATTGTAATCGTCTCAATAGGTTTCCTCTGCGACAAGATGAACTTGAAGATAGGGATTGAGTCTTAGTTGTTTTTCTAATCTGTATTTATTCTAATACCTTCCATAGCAGTTCCCAAAAGTGTGATTCATGTCCTTCTGGGGGATCCCCAGGACCCTTTCAGGGCATCTGCAAAGTCAAAGCTCTTTGTAATAATAGTGTTAATTACTCTTTTTACTGCTGGAATTTGCAGTGGTGGTGTCAAATCGATAGTAAATAAAACAGGCCTTAGCACAGATCAAGTGGCACCAAACTCTAGTAGTCATTGTTCTTCACTGCCATGCACTTGCAGTAGGGAAAAAAATTGCCTGTTTCACTTAAGAATGTCCGTGATGAAACTGTGAGCATTAATTTTACTTAAGTTCAATCACTTAATACATGTTTTTTTAACTAGCTACTTTTTTTCACGGAATAGCATTTTTTTCTTGAAAAAACAAGTGACAAATTAATGGTCATTCAGATTTGAGTATTTGACAAATATTTTCTTGAAAATGAAATCAGTCTCTCCTTTCAAGGAAAATCACTAGCAGTATTTGTTGTCAATAATAAAACTAAAGTTTTCAAATAGAAATTAATTTTTAAAAAATTATCTACCACTATGAACTTGACAACTTACTAATTCTTAAGGCCTTTCTACAGAAGAAAATGTATTATCAAGTGGAGTTTGTATAATAAAATGTGTCAACGTTCTGAATCCTTGCAAAATTCACAGAGCCAGTGTTTTCAAATGACCAGTGCATGATGTTACAAAATCATGTGAGTAAAATCTATTCAAAGTACATCTTAGACCAATAGATTTCCATATAACAAAATACAAAAAGCTCATTGATAGTTTCAGATTCTACACTGCAACTAACTTTTAAGATACTACCAATTGTGAAGAATATCTAATTATCTGAAAAAGTTATTAAAATATTCCTTTCTCCAACTATACATCCAGGAAGCCAGGTTATCTTAACGTACTTCAATCAAAACAATGTAGTTAGCACAATAGATTGAATACAGAAGCCCCTGTGAGAATTCAGCTGTCTTCCATTAAGCCAGGTGTAAAAGAGATTTGCAAAAATCTAAAACAAAGCCACCTTTCTCACTAATTTTTGTTTTTGAAAATCTGTGTTCATAAGGATACATTATTTGTGTTAACATGGGTTATTTTTAATAAATTAATAAACATTTTCATTTCTCCACTTTAAGTTGTAATACTATAAATACTTACAGATATAACCCACTTTTTAAAGAGTTCTTAATAATTTTTAAGATTGTGAAAGTCCTGAGATCAAAAGTTTAAAAACTGCTAACCTAGAGTATATATGGTATTTTCAATTTTTTTTCTCTGTGGAACCATGTCCCATACCACCAGTACTACCTTTCTGTGAAATCATTTTTAAGCAAAACCTTTTTTATTCATTGAAACTTCAAGGTAGTTCCATTATATAACCATAGCTTTTTAGATATTAATGCGAATTTTCCAAGGTAATGTTTCAGAAGCACATCATAAAATGAAAGGGAGATTGTTGATTCACTGTGGATTCAAGCCTATTATTATTAGTTGAGTGTGGTAGTTCAGCTTTTTCCTATCCTGCCCATACTTCTCATCTGACCACTCTTTTAATATTATTGAATTAATCTTGATTCCATATTGTGATCTAAGAATGCACTGAAATGCTGGGTGATTGATAAAGCATCTATGATCAAAGTTTCCTTTTTTAAATATTTTTTTAATGTTTATGTAAATAATAAGATACTTGACTGACAATAAACTTGTGATTATCTCTTTAAATTTTTTTCCCTTTTTGTAATCTTTCTCTTCTATATTTGGGAGAGGGAGGAGGATTATATTAAGTTGACTTCTGAATCGGTATAGATTACAGCCATTCTTCCAAAGAGCTCATCCCCTCTCAGTTTTCTTGGCCTTGAGCCTCTGCTCACTTTTCCATAATTCCTTAGTAAGATACTGTTCTCTGACAGAAGGGGTGAGTCCCTTAAAATCCCCAAAACCACACTTCAACATATGACCTTACCTTTACAACTTTACTGAAGGATTATAGATAACAAAATGAATCTTAGAACCCAAGAGAAAAACTAAAACCAGATGCTAAATATGACTATTTCTGAAGTCAAAGGAAAAGAAAAAAAAAATCAAACATTCCATGGGGACTGGGAGTTCCCTTCATGCACACAGAACAGTACCTGGTTGTCCTGTATAAAATTTACTTCCCTGTTATTCTTATGTGAATGAGTTTTCCTTAAAAAAAACTCCATTTAGGATAACTCTAACACCTACTAACAGCAATCAGTTTTACCCAACTCATGCCCAAACTCATGCCCAAACTCCAGCCCCACCACAGCAGGGCAATTCACGGGACACAATTCTGCAAAACATTTCCCTAAGTCTGAGTTTTTCAATAATAGGCAGTTAAGCAAAACTGCCCCATTTGGCACCTCAGGTCTTAGACTCCTAAAGTCCCTACACCAGTATGAAACACAATGTATATCTTCATTTCTCCTGTAGTTTTCTGGAAACTTACTGAACCAAAGACAGACACACACACACTCCAAGGACAAATATTTCTCTGGGACAATGGAAGAGAAACATTTTCTTAAACATTTTCCTAAATGATGGTTCCTAAACATTTCCAACTAAATTTACACAGATTTCCCTGCTCTTAACAGAGATGGCCACTATACATTATCACAACAGTTAAAACATGGAAGCATCTCAAATGTCCATCAGTGGATCAATGGATAAGCAAAACGTGATATATACATACAATGTAATATTTTTCAGTCTTAAAAAGAAGGAAATTCTGCCCTTTCCTCATCTGCCACTAAGGTGCTTGGTCCCTCTGAGGAAGCTAAGGCCATGCTGGGGTGAGGCCCTCACTTCACTGGTCTAGTGCCATGCCCTGTAGTGCTCTCATTTTTGGCTTGCCCAGTAAAATACACAGAAGCATGAGACCCATGGAGGAACGTCTCCCAACAATGCCTGCCCTTCTTTATATAGCTTCTTGTTATGGACTGAATGTTTATGTCCCTCCAAAATTTGTATGTTGAAGCCCTAATCCCCAATGTGACTATATTTGGAGACAGGGCCTGTGAGGAGGTGATAATGGTTAAATAAGATCATAAGGGTGGGACCCGACTCTCATAAGGCTGTTGTCCTCATCAGAAGATGAAGAGATGTCAGAGTTTGCACTTTCCATCATGTGAGGACACACTGGAAGGCAGCTAGCTGCAAACCAGAAAGAGAGCTCTTACCAGGACCCAGATTAGCCAGCATCTTAATCTTGGGCTTCCCAGCCTCCAGAACTGTGAGAAATTTCTATTGTTACACCCAATCTGTGGCATTTTGTTATGGCAGCCCATGCTGACTCATATACTTCTTATCAGGAAAATTGTTCAGGACAGTTCACACCTGCTCCAGGCAGCCTGTACTGGCATTATGGTTTTAAATATTCCTGCTCTGTGTTCTCATGGTGCTTTCTTTTTATCTCTGTCCTAACACATGTCACACACTAATTCATTCACTTGAATATCAAAAAAATACTGAGCTCTTACCATATGCCAAAGCATTCATCTAGGTAGTGGGTACAAAGTTGTGGATAAAAAGATAGTCTCTCTCCTCATGGAGCTAATAAACACATAAACTTAAGTGTAAGATGAGCAGGGCAGTTTGATGGAGAAAGTCTTGGGTGAAATGAGCTACTTTAAATTTGGGGGTCAGGAAAGTCTTCGTTAAGGAGGTAACATTTGAGCTGAGACCTGGATATTGAGAAGGAAAAGTCTGGGAGGTAAAAGGAAGAGGTGTTCTAGGTAGAAGGAACAGCAAGAACAAAGACTCTGGGTTGGGAATGGACAAATTAGCTAGTTCAAGAAACAGAATAGATGGAAAATGTGATTGAGTATGGTTGGTGTAGGAAAGAAAAATCAGCAACATAGCCACAGAACCAGATATAGAGCTTTTTGCTTTGGTGTGTGTGATTTAATTTAAATTTGAAATATTTCAAAATAGCAGTGTGATACTATGTGTTAGTATGTATGTGAACAATTGCTATAATATGGGATTTAATTTTCAGGATGGTCAGCTAGAATTTTAATCAGGAAGGTCATACTCTGTAGGCAGCTACTAAAACCTAGATTACCAGAGGCTTTGCTAATTTGCATAGTAAATATTAGAAATATGTTCTCATTGGTAAAAGTATAGTATGTAAATATACAATAAAATATTATTCATTAGAAATGGATTTTTAATTGTAGAAATTAGGGGCACGAGAACATTGCTCCCATATTAAATCCACACTTCAAGGGAAAATTTGTTTTCTAAAATCATAGCTTTCTTTTGAACCCATTAGAGAACTGTGGTTGCAAGATAACCGAATGACTGAATTGTAAGTATTGGTGAGCTCCTCTAAGGAGAGATGGGACTCTCGAACTATTTCAGTTTTGGGAGAGCCAAGAAAAATTCGGTGGTCACTATAGAAGCATGTAAGAAGTAATATGCTAACATGATTGAAATGAAGTCCTGAAGGCCAAGCTATTTTTTGTCAAATATAACAGAAAAGTCACTGTGAGAAAATTTGGATTAAAATAAATATTAAAAGAAATTCTTTAGGCAGAAAGAAAATGATTCTAGATAGAAGGACAGAAGTGCAGGAAGGAGTGAAGAACACTGGGAGAAATAATTTGTGTGTATATATACATATATATTAACTTTAAAAACAATCATAAATTTTGACAATTTTAAACATTGAGCTAAATGTATAATAACAATGACAAGTGAAGGGGAGAACATGTATTAGGAGTTTTAGATCTTTGGACTACAATGAAATTGGTAAAAGTAACAATGTTAACATTTTTGCTATATGTGTATTGAGATATATAATGTAAGCTCTAAAAATTATTGATCAAATTAAGGCAGGTGAAGAGAATAAACACAAAACAGGTGAGACAAATAGAAAATATGTAACAAGACAGTAGATATAAAACTGAATATATTGAGCGATGTCAGTAAAATTGGCAGTCAAAAGTCCCTAAAATTCTCCCCTCCAAAATAACAAGCAAACAGACCTCAAAAATGTCAGAATCATTTTCTTTCAGAATTCTGAAAATTAACCAAAGTCTGTCAGTAATCTATGGAACATTTATTAAAGAAAATCAGCTGTATCTTGATAAGAACAGCAAGCTTAGTGGTGTTTTAGCTTACTCTACTCCCATCCTCAGCAGTAGCTTTGAGAACTAACCTTCTGCATTCATGGTGAAAACCAGCTACTTACAGTCACTGGGGGGAGCAATAGGATTTACATTGGTATAAATCCTATTAATATAGGCTTACATAGGTATACATCTTCGTGATCTTGGATTAGAATATGATGGGTTTTTGTATGTAACACCTAAAGCGTAAGCAACAAAGAGCTAGACAAATTGGACTTAATCAAAATTTAAAACTTTTATACCTCAAGAGACACTAAGAAAATAAAAAGAATGGGAAAAAAATTTTTGTAAATCATTCATCTGATAAGGGACTTGTATCTAGACTGTAAAAATAGCTATTACAACTCAATTCAGAAAGACATATATGACCCAGTTGAAAAATAGGCAAAGAATCTGAATAGATAATTCTCCAGAAAGATATAAAAATGGCCAGTAAGTACATAAAAGGATGCTCAACATTATTAGACATGAGACAACTGCAAATCAAAACCACAATGTAATGTCACACTAAGATGTGTATAATAAAAAACAGTTTTTTAATGAAAATAACAAGCATTGAAGAGGATGTGAAGACACTGAAACCCTCATATATTGCTAATGGGAATAGAAATTGGTTTAGCCACTATGAAAACTGTTTGATGGCTCCTCAAAAAGTTAAAAAGAGGTATCCTATGACCCAGGAATTCCACTTCTAGTTATAGACCCAAAATAATTTTCTTAAGATGTTTTAACAAAACTTGTACACAAATGTTCATAGCAAATGAAAGGTAGAAACACCGCAAATTTCTATCAACTGATGTATAAACAGAATGGATATATCTATACATTATACATACATTATACGTTTCATTCCATTTTATGGCATGAAATGGAATGAAATACTGATGCATGCTCCAAAAAGAGGCCACATAATATATGATTCCATTAATATGAAACATCTATAGTAGGCAGATCCATAGAGAAAAGCAGATTATTAGTTGCCAGGGGCTGGATGGAAGGAAAAATGGAGAGTGATTGCTAGTGGGTCTGGGGTTTCTTTTTTGGAGTGATGAAAATATTCTGGAATTAGATAGTGGTGAAGGTTGCACAACTCACCTAATTATACACTTTAAAAGGATGAATTTTATGGCATGTGAATATATCTAAAAAATCCAAAATATCAGTAGTTAAATAAAATATAAATAAATAAAAATAAATAGATTAAATCCTCAAATCAAAAAGCTGAAGTTGTCAGACTGATTAAAAAACAAAATATAACTATACAAGAAATTTTTGATGGGAATTTTTCAGGATCTGGACATCAATTTCTAAGATATTGATACGATATAAAGCCCATCAAAAGTAGGAGAGGAGGAAGTTCAGTTGCAAACCACGCAGATTCTGTCATGTACCAACATAAACACATAGTTAATTACAGTTTTTACTGCTATATTAGAGATTTAAATTTTCACCTGTCATAGCTTTTATATTCTTGGTCTTTGAGTCATGGTTTGCTGTAGCATATGCTTAATTATTTCCAATTGCTTTTAATCTTTCATTACTAATTTTATAAATATTATTGTATAATATATGCAGAGCATGATAATTAAAGAAATAAGTTCTCATAACCATTATTGTCTAGATATTTTTGTATTTACATTGCAAACTTTATCTTTGTTCCAAATTTGATTCTTAGGGAGAGGGAAGTGGATAAGATTTGGGCTAAGTCTTAGGGAGGAGACATGGAAATTAGCTAGGAGAGGTAGGTACTCAGAGAAAAGGAAAACACATTCCATGCAGAAAGAAAAGTAAATGCAAAAGAGAGAGTTCGTAGCATATTGGAGAAGTTTTCAGTAGTTTAGCTTGACTGGAGAATGGAAAGGGAAAGAAAGGAGTGATCTAGGCTATACAAGAAATAATTTAAAAATTTGATCAGAAATTTGATATAGTTAGATCTGTGTTTTTAAAAGATAAAATCTGGCAGCAATGTACAGTGTGGTTTGGGTGAATCTGTAGGACAGGTCATTTGTTTAAAAGGCTATAGTAGCAGTTTGTCAAGAGATGAAAAGAACTGGGAACTATGAAAGTGCTTTCATTGTTGTGATGTTATCCAGATTTCTTTCTTTTTTTTTTCCTCCTCTCTCTAACTTCAGACCAGTTTCACCTAGAAAATTTTTTGGTCTTTATATCTTTATCTCTGAAGGAAGGGTAGAGACACTGGCTTATATCATTTAATTATTATAGGTTTTAATTTTCTTATTTATAAAATGATAGACAGTTTCCAAGATTCCTCCCATTTTAATGTTCTATGAAAGTACCTTGCTGTCAGTTGAGAACATTAACAGCAGCTATTCTTAAGCTAACATAAATCCTTAGGCAATCTTATCCCTACTGGAAAAGGTTTAAAAATAGAGAAGGGCTGGAGACATAGGCATTATAGTTGTGAACCAATATTTCATGTTGTACTTTCAAAACAACAACAAAGACAAAATACAGTGTTTAAATCCAACCTGCAAAATTAAGTCCTTTGATTAATTTGATTTCACATCACAAACTGTATTGTATCTTTCAGGTAGAAGATTATAAAGTTAACAAAAACTATACTATGTCTAGAATCTTCTTAACCATTTGTATTAGGTCTTATTCCATTCAAAGTTAGGGAAATCGAGGTCATACTAACTTAAGCAAGTGAACAGAGTCCAGTAGTATTGTTAGTTTCACGTGTGGCTGGTGTGATGCTTAATTTTATATGTCAACTTGACTGGACTGAGGGAAGCCCCAGAGAGCTGATGAACCACTTTCTAGGTGTGGTATCTTTGAGGGGTATTTCTGGAAGCGATTAACATTTGATTCATTAGTGTGAGTAAAAAATTTACCCTCACCAATCTAGCAGACATCATCCAGTCTATTGGGGTCAAATGATTCAAAAAGGCAAAGCAGATTCTTCTTGAGTCTGAGATATCCGTCTTTGCTGCCCTTGGACATTCGAGGTCCTGGTTTTCAGGCCTTTGGCCTTGCACTGAATTGTGTAACCATCTTTCCTGGGTCTCTGGCTTGCAGACGGCAAACTGTGGGACTTCTCAGCCTCCGTAACCATGTGAGCCAATTCCTATAATAACTCTCCTTTTATATATATGTATATATACACACACACACATACATATACATATATATATATGTACCCTGTTGGTTTTCGGGAGAACCTTGACTGATACAGCTAGATTTGTGTCTCTCTCCATCCAGCTCTCAGACAGACTGCCATAATCTGTGTATGATAGACCAAGACTCCAAGACTCATAACCTACCAGCATAAGGAGTGCATCTTGCCTAATAGCTGTGCAGAAAGGTACAAGGGAAATTCTTAATGGCCTGGCTTGAGTCAAATGATTTTCCCTGAATCAATCACTGTAGTTAGATGGGTAGAATACCTTGGTGTCACTGGCTACAGGGGAAGGGGAGGGGGGTTCCAAATTGCAAAGTCACCTCCACCTAAAATACATGAAATGGGTTCCCCATATGAAAGAAGGTTTCTGACATCAGAAGGAGACAGACATGCATGACAGGCAAGACAACAGATGGCCACTTTATCAGCCCTGTCTGGACACTCGGCTAGAGGATTACTGACTGTCCTTGGTGTATTTTTAACAGAGCTATCCTATTTCTAACAGAGAAACAGTAGGGTTAGTACATTCATTTCCGTTTTTAAGCCAGCATCTAAAATGAAACTCTTAACTCCACTGATTTCTAACTCCAATGAAAGTTACTAATAACCTTATTACCTATAAATCTTGGGTCGTATAGAACCATGTATAACGAAGAATTTTTAAATGGAATTATTTCTTTTAAAAACTCATTATTACAATTCCAAGGAAACAGAACAAATACACAAGATGGTGCCTGAAATATTTTATTATGATGATTCTAGAGTGGTAGCCATAAATTGTCATCATTTCTTAGGAATGCGTGAAAAAAGACATGGCATGCAGTTCTCTTGTATCCAGTTTCAGTTATATAAGTGCATCATAAGTTCTCAGTTCTTGTTATGAATAAACTGTTCAGAATTTAATTGCACATGTAAAAAGTTTTAAAGCTGTTATTTTGTCCATAATTTCATATGCTCCTATCATAGTTAGTGCCCGAGTTAGCTGGTCTCTTAGAGCAGCAGTGGTTACTGACAAGTTTTCCGTTTTCCATCTATCAAGTACTTGATGGACTGTCTCACTTAATGAAACAGTGCTGAAAATTTTTTAAATAAAAATTAATTATCAATCAAGAACTTTGTTTTAAACTACATCAGTATTGTATATGTAGGTTTTCAAACCAATTTACCAAATTGAAGTGAGGATTAAATGAACTGATGAAGATGATCTATATAAAATTTTAGCAGAATATGGCACATACATAGTAAGTGACTGTTAATCCCATACCATCCTTTGTTTCCTTGTAGAAAATCAACAATTAACATTTGATTCTAAGAGAGATTTACTCAAGATCTCAAAGTAATTGTTGATTATTTACTATAAACTGGTACGTTACTGCTACAGTACTCCATGCTTTATAATTTTACCTCATGACAGCTCTCTTTGGTTAGTCTATCCATTTTACCAGTGAAGAAACTGAAGCATAGAGAAGTTAAGGGACTTATCCAGGGTTACAAAACTAGTTGGGATTTAGAGCAAAGTAGTCTATCCTCAGGGTATTTGCTTTAAAATTAAAACTACTATACCCACATGGATCTCAAATATATAATAAACTAAAATCAGTCTTTTACAGCAAATCAAAGTTCATGTTCCATGAATGTTTCAAAACCATGTAATATCAATATGATTTAAATTAGAACATGAGAATAAGCTTATACTATATGTTGTCATTCATACATACCTCATTGTAGACTTATCAGTTTCTGAGATTGCCAGGTTTAATTTTTGACACAAAAATTCAAAATTTGCTTTAGTAATATTGTTGGCAACTATCTTGAAGATCTTCTCTAAGATTTTCTCTACATTAGAACATAAAAGAAAATTTAGGCCTTCTCTTTTGAAAAACATCTATTTTGAGTCAATATCTATTTTGAGTTAATATTATAAATTGGTTTCTTACTTCTGTGCTCCTATAAGATGTATATGTCAAGTAGAATTGAAAAGTAAAATCAAATCTAATATACAGACTGGAATTTGAATGATTTGCTCCATTTCTTCTAAAATCTGAATAACCCTAAACATAAATAATACAAAATGGCTATTTAAAAGGATATTAAGAGCAATTTCAGAGTGATCATCAAATCCTTTAATTTATTCAGGATTTGAAATAGATTTAACTCCATCATTCAGTTCTAGCTTTTTAATATGCTTCTTTAGGTAACCATCCTGAGAAACCAAGTTCACATCTACCATAAATATGGTGTATATATGCTTATTTTATATTCAAATCACTTATTTAATGAATGGTGCCTTAGATATAAGTAGAGTGTCTTTAGTTTGTTTTTTTTTTAAAGCTTCTGGCTAATTTGAACTAGATCCATTTTTTTTTTTGTTAACCAAGATAATTTGGGAATTTTCAAGAACTAGCGATCTGCCACCCCTCTGTAATCATCTCAAATATGTTCTATGCTTTCTGTCTTTTAAATTTTATTCATACTATTAATCCCTTTAGGCTAGATTGTATGTTAATGATATAAATGAAAATCCAATCTCCTAAGTAAAATTTTAAGGAGGGGACCCCATGTTCTTTGTTAGTTGCAGAATAAAAACATCTCCCATGATGGTTTCTCTCCACACTCTCTGGGTGCCAAGACTACAGTATGAAGGCCCCTTTGGAGTAAAGAAAGGAGATAAATGGCTTGGATTCTCTTGTTTTTGCTGACTTTGATTGTTGCTGTTGCCTATTGAACTTTCCTCATAGAGGCTAGAACCATATGAATCTCCCTTCCTCAGAAACTTGAGTAACAGAATTTTAACAAGGAGGTTCAATCATGTAACTTTACAGCCCTTCTCTAAAGTACTGTTACCTAACAGGAATACTTTATAAATCCTTGGAAGCCCCTAAGAGCTTTGTTTTATAGAAATAAAGTTACCAGGAAATACCCCTTTTTTTTATGATAATAATAAGCAGAACCTACTTGCATAGAAAGTTGGAGAAAACAACTACTGTGTATTTCCCTCCATCAGTGAGGCTCATGTCTTGCAAAAGCTTCTGAGCGGTAGCCATGCATATTGTGGCTTACAGATGACTGTACATTTTTAGTGACCATCTCACTAGATTGTGAGATTATGCTGATACAAGCCTGCTGATTACATAAGACGGGGTGCGTGATAGAAAAATGTGAGGGGACCATTTTGTATTCTCCTTTCCCAAATCTGGAGCATTAAATTTATCTAATACTTCTTAAATACATGTTAAATTGGAAGACCAAAATCTGGATCTATTCTAAGGATGGACAATGAGCAGCAAAGTCAGAGTCACAGGAAGAAGCTTAGTTGTTGGGAACTCAGATTCAGGGAAAGAATTGGACAGTGAGACTTCCATCCCAGAGTCTTGGAGAAACCAGTCTCCATCTGGTCCCATGGAAGGGCATTTAAAGAAAATGAACTCTCTTTCTGAAATAATCAGGAACAACCAAAGGAGCACTTAAAAGCAGATGGAATGAAGATTGCAAAGACTGCAGACAGGTTATCATAACGGGCCAAAAACTGTGTGGCATCAATGAAAGGATCTGTGAACTTCCTTCAAGGCCAAATATGACTTTTATAACAGCTGTATATGGTGATATATATCAGAACTGATGAAGAAATCTGTATGTGGATTCTCTGAGTCTGGCCACAGTCATGATGAAAAACGTACTAAAGGGCACTGAGACCAATAGGTGGAAAGCAGCTCACCCTCTCCGCTTGGATTTACCTGTTTCCAGTGGTTCAAATTGTTTGGACCCAGATTTAATCTCAGTTACCAATATAAATTAATCTTCAGGAAAGGGAAGATGATACATATTTTAATGTCTCTGCCAGGTTGAAAGCCTTAAATTAAAGCAAACTATTTTTTGCTTACAGATGATACTAGAAAATGACTTGTAAACTAACCAATCACTTGCTCATCACCTACCATCTCTTTCATCAGCCCTCTGTAGATAGCGTGCAATAGTATACAATTGTTTTTCTTTACAGATTTCCACTGGAGGTCTCAACAAAGGGTTATCATCAAAATTTATCTCCTTCAGTGAAAAAAGGTTGTAGATACCACTAGGCAGAGCTGTCAGTTTATTTCCTAGTAGAAAAAAAATTATAAATTATACCCTTCTGTAAAAGAAAGCTATGGAGACAACAACTATATAAGAGGATATCTACCACGTCTCACTGGCAAAGTACCAGAGAAGCCACAGCGAAAAAAAATGTGACAATGAATATATATATGTTCATGCATAACTGAAAATTGCACTCTACACTGGAATTTGGCACAACATTGTAAACTGACTATAACTCAATAAAAAAAAGTTTAAAAAGAAAACACAAAGTACCAGAGGAGCCTCACAATGCTGGCAAATCGTAAGTTCTTACTGTTGTCCACTTGCTAGGAGTGAAAAGGAGGAAATATAGAAACAGAGCAATGGTTCCTTTCTCTCACAGAGGATGACAAAATGAGATAGGAGGCCTTCCTCTTTTAATACAGGAAAGGACTTTATAGAGTAGGTGTGATAATTTTTAAATGAACTTTTTATTTGAATAATTTCAGATTTACAGAAAAGCTGCAGAAATTGTAGAGTTCCTATATACTCTTCATCTGGTTTTACTTTCCCCTAGTGTTATCATCTTGCATTATTGTATTACATTTGTCAAATCCAAGAAAGTAACATTGACACATTACTATTAAATAAACTTTGGACATTTTTGGATTTCATTAGATTTTTTTTATTTAACATTTTTTATTGAGTTATAGTCATTTTACAGTGTTGTGTCAAATTCCAGTGTAGAGCACAATTTTTCAGTTATACATGAACATACATATATTCAATGGATTTCTTTAGATTTTTCATCAGTGTCCTTTTCTGTTCTAGTATCCCTTCCAGTATAACATACTGCATATACTTATGTCTTCTGGTCTGTGACAATTTCTCAGTCTTTCTTTGTTTTTCATAATCTTGATGGTTTTGAGTAGTACTGGTTAGATATTTTGTGGAATATTCCTTAATATGAGTTTATCTGATACATTTTCTACTGAATAGGCTGGGGCTATGGGTTTTTGAAAAGAATACCAGAGTGGTGAAGTGCTCTCATCACACCAGGGATGCCTGACATCCACAAGATATCACTAGCACATTAAACTTGCTCCTTTGGCTATTAAAATAGTGTCTGCCAGATTTCTCCAATACGTTTTGATTTTTTTCCTTTCCATACTCCATCGTTTGGAAGTGAGTTGCTAAGTCTGGTCCACCCTAAAGGAGCTCCACTTCCCTAAACGTAATTTTTTCAAAACGATCTTAATCTAATATAAACTTGACATAAAAAGTAAAACTGTGATAACTGACAAAAGAATTTGTAGTCATTCCAACAGGAAATGGCCTTAAGTTTCCCTTTATGTAATTTATATATTTATATTGTATTATTTTAGCCATAAGGGAAGGAAACTTGGTTCCTTTTAGTGGAGAAAGGTATTTACAAACCAGGATCTGAGTACTAGCATTGCTCATTGCTTCTTAGAGTGTGCACTGCTTCTGATTTATGTATATTCTGACTCCCTGGTATCACTAGCCCTTGGCAAAACCAGTTGCCATGTCAGAGAGGCTCATATGGCAAGGAAGTAAAGCCTGCTGTCTGTCAACAGACATATATATAAGCTTTGAAGCCAATGCTCCAGCCCTAGTTAAACCAGACTGCAGCACCAGTCAAAAGGTTGGCTGCAATCTGATATAAGACTCTGAGATAGAACAAGTCGGCTACATGCTTCCTGGGTTCTTGATCCTCAGAAACTGTGGAGTAAATGTTTTATTAATTTAAGAGGCTAAACTTTGTGGAAATTCGTCACACCCTAATAGATAACTGATATAATAGTTAATGGTTAACAGTACTGAACTGAGATACAAGGAACTGCCAACCGCAGGGAAGGAGTTTGTATTTTTGATCCAGCCAACTTAAGTGCCTGATGAAGCAACAGTAACAACAAAAACAAATATCAACATTCTTTGGAGATAAATAGAATTGATTATAGAGTTCAGGATTCAAAAAACTGAAAAAAGAAAATGTGCCCTCCCAAGAGAAAAAAATGACTCCGTTCTTGTAGTTAACATATAAGAATTTTAAAGCAGGTATTGTAACAATGCTCAAGAATGTAAAGAAAGATACTCTCATAATGAATGGAAAAATAGGAAATCTTAGGGAAGAAATATAAATTATAAAAAAAAGGAAATTTTAGAACTGAAAAATTCAATATCTGAAATCAGAAATTAACTGGATGGACTTAACAGTAGAAGAGATAATTCAGTTAACTTGGAGGCAGATAAATACAAGATGCTTAAAGCTCTGTATGTGTGTGTGCGCGCGCACACACACACACATAGCTTTAGAGGTTGGTAGGACAGTATGAAAAGGTAATTGGAGTCTGTCAGGGAGAACACAGAGAAAATGAAGCAGAAAACTTTTTTGAAGAAACAATTGTTGAGAAGTCCCCAAATTTAGTAAAATTCATAAATACACAGACCAGAAGCTCAGCAAAATCCAAGCAGTATAAATACACACAAAAACCACACCCAAATGAATGTCACTGAAAATTCAGTGTAGGCCTCAAAAAAGCAGCCCCTCCACTTGAAACAATCATAGACTGGAAAGAACTGATAGAATCAGCTTTTTCAGAATTCTGGAATTTAGTCTAGAATTTTCCAGTAACTAGGATACTGCTCAATGAAGAAAAAGGCAGCAGAATTTTGGTGAGAGAACACTGTGGCTTTTTCATCATCTCCCTACCATCCTCCATTTTCCAGCATGGCAGCGACAGTCACGGAGGGCAGCACACATTCCTGGTTGCAGCTTGCTGGTGCCAGCGAGCTAATATGGTACTTGCCCTTTTAATATTGTAGGTTAGCATTTTAACCTGTCTGCTGGTTCCCAAAGGAACTAGCACAGAGACTGACCTTTGTTTTGCTCCCCTGATTCAGGCTCAAGCTGCTTTCCCAGTGGCAGTTGTTATAACATGTGAATACTTGCACTATTTGTGCCTACTTGGGGCAAGGGATAGCAGACAGGGAAAGCAACAAACAGATCTAAAAGCCCAGGAAGGAGGAGGCAAAGGACGAAGTTTCTTGGGGGAGTAGGGCTCAGAAGGGCCAAGCGGATCCTGGGGAAGATGGAGCGCAATAGGTACATCTAGGACTGGGCACGTGCTCGGAAGAGAACTGAGAGCATCCTGGGCTTTCACCTGCGGTGGGTCTCTGGGCTTCACACAAGTGGAAAAAGAAGGCGAAGGCAGTCATAGGCGTCCTGGCTTACAGCTAAGCTGCAAAGACTGGGAACACAGTATTTTCTTTTCTTTTATGGATCCAGTTATTGAAAGACAGTTGTTGAAAGATTTCCATGCAAATACTAACCAAAAGAGCTCGGATGGCCTTAATAACTTCAAATAACAGACTGTAAGTCAAAAACTATTAAAAAGGACTAAGAAGGACAATATATATTGATAAAAGGATCAGTACAGTAAGAGGATATAACATTGATAAATATATACACAGAAAACAGCAGAATCCCAAAATATAGGAGGCAAATATTGACAGAACTGAAGGGAGCAAGAGGTGGTTCTACAACAGATGGAGACTTTAAATATTCTATCCACTTTGAAAGTGAGGTATTAGACAAAAGGTCAGTAAAGAAATAGGGGGCTTGAACAACACTATAAAGCAGCTCTACCTAACAGATAGACATGGAACACTCCAACAATACATTTTCCTTAAGTGCACATAGAACATTCTTCATATATTAAGCCACAAAACAAGTCTCAATAAATTAAAATCAATTGAAAGAGGGGAGGGTATAGCTCAAGTGGTAGAACGCATGCTTAGCATGCACAAGGTCCTGGGTTCAATCCCCAGCACCTCCTCTAAAAATAAATAAATAAACCAAATTACCTCCCCCCTAAAAATAATAATAATAAATTAAAAAACAATAAAAACAGGAGCCACCTCTTGGGTGATGGCTTTAAAAAAACAAAAACAAAAAAATTAAAATCAATTGCAGTCATACAGTATATCTTCTGAGACCACATGGAATGGAACTAGCAAAAATAATAGAAGGAAAACTTGAAAATTTACAAATTTAAACAACACACTTTGAAGCAACCAATGTGTCAAAGATGGAATCAAAAGAGAAATTAGTTGGGGGAAGGGTATAGCTCAAGTGGTAGAGTGCATGCTTAGCATGCATGAAAAACTGAGGTTCAGAGGGATTATCCAGCTTCCTAAATCCACTAGAGTTAGTGACAGAGGGGTCTAATTCACAAGACTATATATAAATGTCTTTTGTCTGACTGGTGCTTTCACAGATACTACCAGCTTTCACAATCTCATTCAGTTGGCAAACCAAATCTGTAACAAGGGTATTCCAGTTAGCTTTATTTTATGAATGGAGGAAACAGATTAAACGAGAAGACTTGAACTCAAGCCTTCTAACTTCAAATCTGGCAATAAAAACTGGAGAGTGTGGGTATGCCAATTGTCTAGCGATTATCTCTTAGCTCCATACCCACTTCTGTGGGCTCCTTGACTGTTTTTCCTTGAGTGTCATACCAGCAATACTCCTTTACCCCACCAGAAGCAGTTCCTGCCTGTAACAGCTCAATGCAGTTTACAGTTTTCTCAACACTCACAGAACTAGCTCTCTTGCCCACGCTCGCTCTCTCACAAGTTCCGAGGAACCAGCACCAGGCAAGCAGAACTCCATCTTCAGACTTCTGAATTTCACTCCTCTGTGACCCTTCCTCCAAACCTCTAAGCTTTAATAATTCCAGTTCCTTCACTTTATTCCCTCAGCTATAGGATTGTTATTGCTTCCTGCCATTGCTACCTTTGTGATAACCTTGGATTTTCTCTTTACCTTTTTAGTTATGTGGTTACTGTTATATTTAGTCATTAACTAAGGTGTGATTTCTGTCTTCTTACTGGATCCTCACTAATACATTTGTCTAATGAGGACTAACAGAGACCTGGCTAAGCTTACAGAAAAGCCTTTTATCTTCCTATTTTGCTCTGATTCTTGCCCTAGAGAGCCTCCAGAGAATTATGCTTTCTATTGGTAGTTGTATTCTCCAGTGAGCCAGAAGACTCTGATCAGCCTTGTTTTTTTCATGCACAAATAGTGGGTGAGTGAAGTATGTCCTGCACTTGGATAAAATATATAACCTCCCTAAAAAAATAGTAAAACTTTGCCATAATAGAAAACTGGGACCAAAAATTTAAATTGCAGGGCTGAGTTACTGCAAGTTATTGCAAACTGATGTGTGCCTACACAACCAGCTTACTAGGAGTTCTGGGGATTCAGGAGATAAATGCCAGTTGCACTATATCTAAGCATTGATTCATTGCTGGAGGTTTTACTGTACTGCCAATACTATTGCACCCAAAAGATGACCTTTGTTTTTAATCTGGAAATCCTCTAAATTTAAGAAGATGCCAGACTCTGGTTATAAGTGCTACTTCCAATTGAAAAATACACTTTTAGAAACTCAACTGTTTATGTGATTAGCTGATACAACCACTATGGACATAAATTTGCTCAAATCTGGTGAAGTTGAAGATGCATATACCCTCTGATCCAGTGATTCTACTTACAGCTATATGCACTAAAAAAACTCAAGCAGATGTATACCAGGAGCATGTACAGGGATGTTTATAGTAGCTAACAAACTAGAAACAACCTAATTGTCTACCAACAGGATAATGGATTAATTGTTGTTTAACCATATAATTGAATATTATACATATTATACAACATTTTAAATGAATAAAATAGATCTACATATATATTTACATGGATTAATTTTAGAAATATGGCAAATGAAAAAGCAAGTTACTGAATGGTAAATTACATACCATATGTCTTAGATTTAATAAAATTTAAAAACTCAAACTAATGTTACTTTGTTATAGATATATATGTATAAAAACATGGACAGAAAAAAGATATACCCCAATTTCAGTACAGTGGTTATGTGTTTGTGGAGACGTACAAAAGAAGTTTCAGTTCTATTATTTTATTTCTTAACAATCAAAATTATCTCAAGTAACTCACAAAATGTTAACATTCCTTATATCTGGCAGTAGGCATATAGGTGTTTATTATGTTCTATAAGCTTGAAATATTTCATAATGAAAAATACCAGTCTAGCTTTGAGAAATCTTTTCTGGTATTTTTAGAGTGAATGATTTACTTTTTTTCCTGATTATTGTAATGATTTACTTTGTAAAGAACTGAAAGGTATGAGAATATTGTAGGGCATAGAAGTGGCATCAGGGGAACCAGCAGAGAAAGGAATATAAAGAAAATGCTGACCTAAGGTTGTGTAGGTAGGTATGTGTAGAGGGAGGGGTAAGATCAGGTTCACAAAGGGAAGAAATACTGTATAGGCAGAGAAGATAGAAATGAAATGAAAATATGTTCAGGTTTCCCAGCTCGATTATAACCTCTTTCACAGAAGGACTTTATGCTTTGCTCTTATTTTCTGTACCTACAAGAGCCATTTTCTTCCAGTGGGTACTTAATACGTTATATTGACTGCTGTTTTGTCTTGTCAGCAAAATTTGCAACCTAGAAACTGATAATCAACTTACTGATTATGCTTATTGATTATGTATAACACTCACCACTCAGGTCGAGTTGCTGGAGAGCACTTAAAGACAGAAAAGATGGCGGCAGATTTCTTATTTGATTGTTGTATGCATTTAAGCTAACCAGACTTCTCAATTCCCCTATATTTCCTGGCAGCTCTCTGATTGCATTATTTGAGATATCAAGTCCTTTAAGTTGAATCATATTAGCCAGCTCTTCTGGAAGTCTTGTTAACTGTAACAAAGATTAAACAATTATATTTTTAATAAATGTTTATATGACTAAAACCTTTTCTAAAATGAAATAGAAGAAGAGGGGTTTTTTGGTCTTAAAAAGGAGATACTTTCACTGTGTCACAAAGTCTTTGTGACTCCCTTCCTTTCCTTAATAAAACCTACAACAAATTTTGTAGCATCCAAATATCTCCCCATTCCAACCAATGCCACCAATTCAACCGTGTGGCGTACTAACCCAGTTTCCTCACTCTCCCAACATTCAGTGTTTGTTGCCACCTTATCCCTTTCTTCCCTCCCTAAAGCTTACCCTGCTTTGGTTTCTTCTCTTTGAAGACTTTCTAAATTATTCTCTTCGATATTTGATCGCTTTACTCCTGCTCTTATGAACATTTCTTTTTATTTGTCCCTTGTATGTTTTCCTTGGATTTATAAATGACATGATATATGTTTTATAGTTTTTGTATACATGTTCCCAATCATGATGCATTTTGAGTAAGTACTCAATAAATCTCTTTATAATGGACACACACAGTTTGGCAATGTAGCCTCAAATAAAAATTCCTTATACAAAAGTATTGCAAAGTAACAAGAATTAAGATACTCTGCTGAGGCAAAGAAGAAATATGCATCTTCAGAAAAAATAAGGCCAGCAGAAGTGGCTTCTGAAATAAAGGAAGTGCCATGAGTGAACGAAAGAATTTTGAGTATATTGGCCCCTCAGAAATAACCAGACAACAGGATGAATACTGGATATCATGCTTGTTGTTTTTCCATATATAAAAAGTATAATTCAGTAAGACATGAGACAATCCCTAACTTAAGGGAGATTAAAATTTAGTACAGGGAACTAAATACACACATACGAAACATTCAGGAATCAGCATTAAGCAATAATTAATCCAATGCCAAAATAAAGTGTACAATAACATATATATAGAAGTTTAGAGAATGTATATCAGTACAAATCAAGAACAAAAGGAAAGCATGTAATAGGTGGAACTCAAATGGCCTTTTAAGAATGAACGGGATTGGACAGATCCTATCACAGGACATTTCAGGAAAGAGATATCATGTGTAAAAATTGCCAGTGAGAATCTGACCGTAAAAAGAGGTGATAGGAAGCAGAGGGAGATATATTTAGAGAAGGAATATGGAACCAGGCTATGGCAAGACTTGAAATCTGGGCCTATGAGGTAGGAGTCAGATTAAGACAGATAGGTAGGTCTGTAATTTGACATTCCTTCAAATAAATATTCTTGAATTACTTGCTCAGCATTTATTAGGGGAAGTGCCTGACAACTGTGTGATGATAGAGCTACTATGGAAGGAAGAATCCTGTTGGACATCCTTCACTCAATAAAATAAAAGCCCTATGACTAACCTGATTTATCTTCAGATGACTGTTTAGTGACTGTCTCCTGGTATATAAGTTAATGCCTTGGGCATCTTATGTCCACCCCAAAGGGTGATGAAAATGATCTTTCCAGTGATAGAGAACATTCTTCCTGAGAGGAGTTCTGATAAATCAGGTTTTCCATCTGTCGACCTCTGAAATGATTTTGTAATGATGTGGAATGGTGTATTTAGTAACCATCCGCCATGAGTGGTCGACAGATACAGAATCTGAATTCCTGAGAACAGTCCTGTGAAATGAACCCTGACAATTCTGACAAGTCCTAAGAAAAGGGAGGAGACTGAATCAGAAAATAGCAGGAGGCTCTTGGAGTAGTCTAGGCACAAAGTGAGTGATGACCACGGACCAGGATGGCGACAGTGATACTGGAAAATGAAGGAGATGATCCAAGAGCTTTTTCAGAGAAAAAATGAAACAATTTTGGTGTAAGATTTGGTATAACTGGTGATGGTTCCATGATTTCTAGATTGGCAGGTCTGAAGAAAGTAGCATCACAAACAAATGGAGAAGTTTTGAAGGGAGTTGCATGGGAAAGAAAGATGAGTTTGATCTTGAAATTATATTGAGTTTGAGAATGTTTGAGAATAGAAGAACAGGGAACTCTCAGGGAAACTGGGAACTGTGGGACTAGGCCACTGGTGAGAGATTAGCTCCATTTACATAGATTTAAGGATCATGTGAATGGTGAGGTCTAGGGAAGAGTTAATAAAAAGAGAAGATTAAGGACACAATCTTGTGGACTTCCACACTGAGATACAGGAGGAGAAAGTGAAATTATAAATCAGCCAAAGAATTAGCTGGTGATTACAATGCAGAATTAATACATACAAGGGCAACTTTTTTAAAATTTTTTTTTCCTTCAAGGCTTATGACTTGTTTTGTTTTGTTTTGTTTTGTTTTGTTTTTAACAGTTTTTATTGATTTATAATCATTTTAGAATGTTGTGTCAAATTCCAGTGTACAGCACAATTTTTCGATTATACATGAACATATATACATATTCATTGTAAGGGCAACTTTTAAAATATAACATGTATCATTATTCATTCCATCTACTTAAGCAAGTGTTTTCTGGAGTAGCCTTTCTGGAAATGTGAAATATACCAGGTATTAGGTTTAAAAGGTCAAATAACTTTGGGAAATGAGGGTTAAATAGGGACAAACTGGTTTCTTTAGTGCAGAACCCTTTAGAGTTTTTAATATACTGAATTCATTATGATTCTCTAAGAGAAGAAACTAGTGTATTTTAAAGCTTATGGGACTAGTGTTTTTAGGAACAGACTCTGGGAAATCTTGCTCTGGATAATAGTCTGGCCTCTATCCAAGGACTTTAATTTGAATGTGATGGTCAAATTAAAGATAGATAATAGCTGTTTCCTTTTTATTTGTTTACTAAGATCTTAATATTTATCAGTAATGTTTTGAGTTTTAAACAGTATTTCTAAAAAATTCACTCTTAAGAGTAAAATGAAATGCTGTAAGAACATTTATTCCCATTGATCTAGCAATTTTTAAGGAGAAATTCCCTAAGGAAATAGTGAAATATGAAAAAGGCTATATATTTATGAAGAAGTTCATCACAGAGTTATTTATGATGATGAAAAACTACAACATCCCTAAATGCTTAACAATAGAGGATTAGCTACATAAATCGTGTATTGGTTATACTAATTATTAGGAAGTTATATCATGGGAAAATTCTTATGTTAAGTGAAAACAGAAGAATTTTAAATTGAGTGTATAGTATTTGTATAATTGCTTATAAAATCATATGCATAAGAAAAAGCAAGAATAAAAGTAAACCGTATCATCGTATGACCAGTAGTTATATTATGATGATATGCCTGTGGAATTTATTTTTACTTCTTTTTTTCAATTTTCCAAATTCTCAATAATGTGTTTGTATTACATCTATAACTTTAAAACTTCTTTTACAATTAAACTGAAATAAAAAGAAATCTATTAAATTGTCAGCTTTTAAAACTTGGCATTTCATTATAATGAAATATTTTCCTGTAAAGGTCTTGTGTTGAGAAGTTTATTTGTAAGCCATGCTTGAGTTTAAAAAAGAAAAGCCTGTCTTCTATAGAATATTCCAGGTATATTAAGCATGCACACACATGCACACACAAACTATAGCTTCGACTTTGATCCCGTTCAGTCCTACCTTCCCCCTAATCCCAAAACATCCATCTCTTACCTTTCTCCCATTTGTCTGACTTATATTCAGCTCTTGCAGTGATTGAAGTTGGCAAAGTTCAATAGGAAAATATATAAATTGATTGCTTGAGATGTTTAATTTCTGGATTCCTTTTAAGTTACAGATCTCTGAAGGAATATTCTGTATTTGGTTTTCTGAAAGGTCAAGTACTTGCAAATTTTCTAAAGTACACACTTCTATAGGGAAGTTTTCCAATTTATTCCGGCATAAAATAAGAATATGGAGGGATACCATATTGGAAATAGATGGCGGAATTTTCCTTATTTTGTTTTTACTAAGAGCCAGATATTCAAGATTAATAAGAGAACATAAGTGCTCAGAAAATACGAGGAGTTTGTTTTCATTAAACTCTAAATGAAGCAGTTGTTTACTGAAAGATATATCTACAGGTATTTCTGAAATGTAATTTCCATTAAAACTCAAATAATAAAGAGAATCTAAAGCACATAAACCTAGTGGAAAATGCAGTATTCTATTATAACTCAATTCAACTTTAGTTATTTTTCTGCAGTTTTTTACTTCAATGGGAAAATCTGTGATTACATTTCCTGAAAATTCTAGACTGAACATATTATTCAGATGTGATATATCTTCAGGTATTTTCACTATATTATTTCTATTTACATGGAGTTTTCTTAAATTTTTAAGCTTATGGATGTTCTTAGGAAGTTCTGTTAATTTATTATCACTAAGACAAAGGCATTCTAACATTACACAGTGGGAAATTTTCTCTGGTATGTCTTTCAATAAATTTTTATCGAGTATTAAAATCCTAAGTTCCCTAAAATTCTCAATTTTGTGTGAAATAATTTCCAGTTTATTGTCAATCAGTTGGAGTTCTTTCATTCTGAGCAACTGAAAAATTTCAACAGCCAAAAAGGTAAGGTTATTGTGGTTCAGTAAAAGTTTTTCTAAATTTTTAAGCTCTCTAATTTCTTTTGGCAAACTTTTTATCAGGTTTCCAGTGAGGTTTAGTGAAATTAACTTTGGAAGGAAGCACAGAGATTTGGGAAATATTGTTAACTGATTATATTCCAGATTGAGAGCCCTCACATTTTTCAAACTAGATAGAGTATCTGGTATATGCCTTAAATTATTTTTAGCCAAATTTAAAATTTCCAAGTTTCCAAGACTTTCCAAGCCAGAAGGAAAATCCTCAATGTAATTATTATTTAAAAACAGTTGCCTGATATTCCCAAGCTGTGATATTTCTTTAGGTATATTTGATATTTGGTTGTGACTGACATTTAATATCCTTAAATTATGAAGTAACTGAATTTCAGATGGAAGTGATGATAACCCATTTTCTTGCATAGATATAATTTCAAGTCCTAGCAGATCACCTGAGTCTGCCCCTTTAAAACTTTTGATTTTGTTCTCATCTAGATATAGATATTTTACGTATTTGATTTTTAAAATGTCCTTAGGGAATTCTTGTAAACCCTTGGCTTTGAGGTTAACTGTAAAGTTATCTGATCCTAAGCCAACTCCTTTCTGATTTTCTTCAGAGAGTTGTGGACTAATTTTTTCTAACGTTTCATGAGATAGGGAGTTAACCAAATCTTGATTTTCAGCAATCATGTCAGTTGTTGACAATGAACTTTGTAAAATTTCAGTTTTTGACTGCAAGCTGTCATATCTAGTGATTGTTTCAAAAAATTCGAGAGTTTTCCTTTGCTCTTCATTTCTCTCAGGCTTACTTCCAGAGGAAGATGTTGAAGTATCATCCTGTGTACCTAATGTATCCCTTCTAGGATATGTTTCAAAACTTTGGTTGGAAGGTTTTACATCAGAAGCTTCCTTTAATGAACTTGATGTTTCTTTAGTGAATTCAGGCTCCTCCATTGACCATGATTCAGATTCTTTCCTAAATTGACTGGTGATTTTCTCTAGCTCTTCTGAAGTACCCTCCTTTTCAGACATCTTATTTGCTGATATGTTTTTATACCAATACAAGATTGTAACTCTATTATAATTTTCATGTTTAATTTTTTCCTTTGCACCTACAAAACAAATGTTGATGTTAAAAGAAGAAATATAATAAAAATGCTAAAGGTACATTAATTTTAATACAATAATTTTATTCTATAATGAATCATTTAATAATTATAAACTACATTTATAACTAATAAGCCAATTTTATGTATAATTGATGGCTAAGCATAGTTTATTGATTGCATGTCTTTATCACATGATACTCTTGAAATCATATTAAAATTATAGAAAGGAATGAAAACATTTTCAAATGAGAAAGAGGACATAAAGAGATAAAGGATTCAGCAAGCTTTCAGAAGATAGAAAGGGGATAGCTAGTGACGACCAGCCCCCCACCCCCATGCCATATGCAAAGAGTGCCATTCTCATTGTGGATATTGTAGATACATATGGTATTGAAGTGTCTTCTTCCAACAAATTCAGTACGTTATGATAATTCTCTAATATGGGGAAGTAAAATGCCTTATGGAATGGGATGCTTTCTGTAAAAGTAAGCTAGAAGTAAAACGACCATTTCAAGACCTGAAGCCTGACTTTAAGTCTTTTGTGTGACTCTTGAAGAACCTGCATAGCTAGGCAGCACCCCCCCTCAGAGGTCTGGATCCCATCTCTGTAGGTCCCTCCTCCAAGTTTGTGGTTTTCAATAACCCAGCCTCTTCCCTTTGTCTCTTCATCCCTTGGGGTGGTAGTTATTCCTATATTTCTTACCTCTTTTCTCCTGCAGTTCCCCTTTTCCTTTTCAGTTCTGCAGTACTTGCCTATACAACTCCCTATGTTAAATTCTATTTTTATTATTATTTATTAATTTGTCTTTCCTGAAGTACAGTTGATTTATAGTATTGTTAGATTCAAGTTACAGCAAAGTTATTCAGCTATATATATTTTTCAGATTATTTTGCAATATGCATTTTACAAGATGTTGCATATAGTTCCCTGTGCTGTGTAGTAACTTCATGTTACTTCTCTATTTTATGCATAGTACTTTGTATCTGTTAATCCCATACTCCTCTAATTTATCCCTCCCTGCCTCCCTTTCTCCTTTGGTAACCATAAGTTTGTTTTCTGAGTTTGTGGGTCTGTTTCAATTTTGTATATAGATTCATTTGTATTATTTTTTATATTCCATATACAAGTGATATCATATAATATTTGTCCTTATCTGACATATTTCATAAACATAATATTCTCTAGGTCAACCCATGTTGTTGCAAATGGCAATATTTTATTCTGTTTTATGGCTGAGTAATATTTCATTGTGTATCTAAATATATGTGTGTTTGTGTGTGTGTGTGTGTGTATATATATCTCTACCTCATTGTGATTTTGATTTGCATTTCTCTATTTGCGATGTTGAGCATCTTTTTATGTGCTTGTACGTTTTCCTTGGGGAAAAGTCTATTTAGGTCTTCTGCTGATTTTTGAGTGGGTTGTAGTTTTTTCAATATGGAGTTGTATGAGCTCTTTGTATATTTTGGATAGTAACCCCTTTTCAGTTGCATTGTTTGCAAATATTTTCTCCTATTCTATAGGTTGTCTTTTTGTTTTGTTGATGGTTTCCTTTGCTGGGCAAAAGTTTTAGGTCCCATCCATTTATTTTTGCTTTTATTTCTTTTGCCTTGAGAGATTGATCTAAGAAAATATTGCTATGATTTATGTCAGAAAATGATTTACCTATGTTGTCTTCTAGGAGTTTTATGGTGTCATGTTTTACATTTAGGTTTTTAAAACCATTTTGAGTTTTGTTTGTACATGGTGTGAGGGAGTGTTCTAATTTAATTGATTTCATATAGCTGTCCAGCTTTCCTAACACCATTTGTTAAAGAGGATGTCTTTTCTCCATTGTATATTCTTGCCTCCTTTGTAGTAGCGTAACTGACTATAGGTGTGTGGGTTTATTTCTGGGCTCTCTATTTTATTCCATTGATCCATTTGTCTATTCTTGTGCCAGTACTTTGCTATTTTGATTACTGTATCTTTGTAGTATAGTCTGGAGCCTGGAAGGATTATGCCTCCAGCTTTGTTCTTTTTCTTTAGGACTGCTTTATTGTTCTGAGTCTTTTGTGGTTCCATATGAACTTTAGAATTATTTGCTTTAGTTCTGTGAAAAATGTCATGAGTATTTTGATAAAGATTGCATTAAATCTGTAGATTGCTCTGGATAGCAAAGCCATTTTAACAATATTAATTATTCCAACTCAAGAACGTGGAACATCTTTCCATTTCCTTGAATCATCTTCAGTTTCCTTTATCAGTGTTTTATAGTTTTCAGTGTATAGGTCTTTTATCTCTTTTGTTAAGTCTATTCCTAGATTTTTTTTGATGCAATTTTAGATAAGATTGGTTTTTTACTTTCTTTTTCTGGTATTTCATTGTTAATGTAAAGAAATGCAATGGATTTCTGCATTCTGCTGAATTCATTGATTAGTTCTAAGAGTTTTTGTGTGACTTTAGGGTTCTCTATATAGTATACCATGTCATCTGCAAATAGTGACATTTTTACATTTTCTCTTCCCATTTGGATACATTTCATTTCTTCTTGTCTGATTGCTGTGGCTAGGACTTCCAATACTATGTCAAAGTGGTGAGTGGTCACCCTTGTCTAGTTTCTGAATTTAGCAGTTTTCAGCTTGTCACCATTGAGTAATGTCCTTCTTTGTCTTTCTTTATGGCATTTGTTTTAAAGTCTGTTTTGTATGTTATGATTATTGCTACCCCCACTTTGTTGTCATTTCCATTTGCATGAAATATATTTTTCTATCCCCTCATTTTCAGTCTGTGTGTGTCTTTCTCCTTGAAATGTGTCTCTTGTAGGCAGCATATTGTAGGTTCTTCGTTTTTTATCCATTCTGCCACAGTGTCATGTGATTGGTGCACTTAGTCCACTGACATTTAAAGTGATTATTGATAGGTATGTACTTACTGCCATTTTAAATCTTGTTTTTCAGTTATTTTTGTAATTCTTTTTTGTTCATTTCTTCTTCTTTTTGTTTTTTTTATGGTTTGATAATTTTCTTTTGTACTATCCCTATGTTCCTTTCTTTTTTTGTTTTTATTGATCTATTGTATGTTTTTGATTTGTGGTTTCCTTGTTTTTCAAGTATGTTGACCTATAACTGTATCTACTTGCTTTAAACTGATAGTTGTACAAGTTCAGATACATTCTAAAAGATACACATTTTTATACTCTCCTTCCCCACATTTTGTGATTTTGATGTCCCATTTCACATCTTCATGCTAATCCTTTTGCTGTTAATTGTAGTTATAATCACTTTTAATCTTCTTTTTTTTTTTGATTTTTAAAAATCTGTGTACTGGCTTATTTAAGTGATCTGCAATTCTTTCATATATTTGCCTTTCCTATTGCCTATCCATTTACTATAGATTCTTGCTTCTTTTCTATTTAGAGAAGACCCTTCAACATTTCTTTAAGATAGGTTTAGTATTGCTGAATTCTCT